>NW_027555847.1:72606122-73806122 GCF_003287225.1 Phascolarctos cinereus | reverse complement strand
GAATTCAGTCATGTATTTCCTAGACAATCAGCATGCCTAAATTTTCAAGGCTGATTGAAAATTAGGGCTGCTGCTGAATAGTAACATGAGAAGCAGAGCTTTTTGTCTATTTAAGCAAGATCTATCTAGCCTCAAACTGCTTTGCTACCAAAGACTTCTTTTTCAGCACCACCTGGATGCTGGTTTCCAATTCCATATGTCAAACACTAATGAAGGGCCAGAAGATGTCTTTCTCATCTAGAGAGCTCCCGGGGGTACAGATGGTATTCATGTTCTCTCCACTATCCAAAATCTAGCCAGCTGTAATATAATATTGCTATAATATACATGAGTTGGATGTTAGATTTTGCATTCACCATTTAATGGCTCATCACCTTAAGTATTCAGAGAATAATTGCTTCCAATATTAGGAGATGATGATGATGAAGATAGCTAACATTCACATGTGCTAAGTGCTTTACAATAATTATCTCAATTGATACTCACAACAACCCTGAGAAGTAGGTGCTATTATTATCCCCATTTTATAGATGAAGGAACTGAGGCAAACAGGGGTTAAATGACTTACCCAAAGTTACACAGTTTGTAAGTGTCTGAAGCCACATTTGAATTCAGATCTTCCTGACTCCTTCACTCCTGTGCCACTTGGACTGGCGAGCTAAAACCTCTCCAACCCTTGGAATTAACTCCACAAACCTAGAACATCTGGTAGACGTTAAGACCTCCTCCTTTCCCTTCCCACCACATTAATTCATTAGAAACCTACTGAGATGAGTCATTATGGTGTGAAAGTGCTGGGTTCTCAAAAACCATGCCAATCATGACACACAAACTCTGGTCTGTGCTACCAAGATAGAAAGGCCTAGCAGTAGGTTCCACATCAGACCAAGGACTGGAAAAACACATTTCTAGGGTGGCCACAAAGTGATCCATTTTTCAACCACAACAATTCATACACAACATCAACTGTGGCTCAGAAGGATTGCTCTCTGTGTCACCTGGAAAGAATACCTGCCCCGACCTTATTATCATGGATTACAGAAGTATTGAAGTAAAAACAATGACAACTCTCATTTACGCAGGTTTGAAAAGGATTTCCTCACAATAATCCAGTTAGGTAGGTAATGAAACAGGCATAGGGAAGTTAAGTGACTTACCCAGAGTCACACAGCTGGTAAAGATCAGGGGCAGCATTTGAATCCAGGTCTGTTGACTTCAAATTTACTATTCATGCTCAGAAGCTCCCCATTAGCATGTTCAAATATGAGCTACTACTCACTCTCAACCCAGACTACCTTCTTGATGAAAAGGACTTCCCTTTGGAGAAGGCTGATAATTATACATTAGAAGTAGTCTCTTAAGTATGAGGTGAAGATACAGAATAAAGCTTTTCCACAAGAAAAAATGTTTTGGGAAAGCCCACTTCTTAAAGATAGTAAAGGGGAAAGGCCAGGCACTGTGCCTAGAATTATGGTTAAAGTATTCAAAAGTGAGTTTAAAATCTCCAAAAATAGGGCAGCTAGGTGGTGCAGTGGATACAGCACCAGCCCTGAAGCTATGAGGACCTGAGTTCAAAATAGGTCTCAGACCAGACAATTGACACTTACTAGCTGTGTGACTCTGGGCAAGTCACTTAATCCCAATTGCCTCGCCAAAAAAAAAAAATTTCCAAAGAGATCATAGGTTCATAGAAGTATAGATAGAAGGGACCATAGAGGTCATCTATTCTGACACTCATTTTACAAGAGCTCATGGAAGCCCCCAAATGCCCATAGTGATGAGTCCTGTAGGCAAAGTTACCTATCCTGGAAAACCAGGTTTAGAGATCTTTAAATCTGAAACCAAAATTTGAAAATTGCTTTCAAAATTGTGTCATCTCCAGTAATGCTGTTTTTCTATGTGCAATTTAGAATATCTTAGAAGGAGTTCCAGGTTTGGAGTCAGAGGATCAGGGTTTAAAACTTAGCTCTTGCACTTATTAAGATATAAGGGAAAGTAAGCTGAGTTCTCTGAGCTTCATTTTTTCCTTCTGTAAAGTGAAGGGGTTATACTAAATGAGTTCTAGAGTTCATTCTAGATAGAAATCTACAATGTCACTTGGATTGGTCCAAGCGCTCTTCTTAATTTCACTTTATTTAGTTCCATTTTCATGTGTTGTTACAGAAAACAGCAACTGAGGTGTTAAGAGTGCAAATATGGTGATCCCACTATGATCAGTGATGAGAATGGGCTATGAAAATGCTGACAAATCTGTACCACTTGCCACTTATCTGTTGTCCTATCTAAAGGTTCATAGTGGGTGAGCTGGCTTAACTGGAGCTCCTGTCAAGCTTTCTGCAGACTTATTTTCCTTATTTTTCCCCACTGGTTTTTGAAATGGATAACTAAAGGAGAAACCAGGTGACCCGCTGAAATCCACTGTCAAGAGATCTAGAAGAGGGTCCCAGTATGTTGACTGAGGTTCCTATGGCAGAAGGTGGCAGGCATGGATGGAATGATTAGAGAACCCCTGAGGGACAGAAGAAGTGAGATGACCCTACTCAGGCCTCTCGCATCCACCTACAATGTTTTGCCATTAGGTTGATATGCTAATCCAGTTTCACCCTTGGCTGCCATGCTTCAGTGCTTAGAAAGCAGATCATAGGTTTGTTACCTGGGGCTGTTACAGGTGCTTAAATCAATCAACAATGACTAAGCACCTACCACATGCCTGGCAAGATAAAGAAAAGACAATCTTTGCCCACAAGGAGTTTGCAATCTAATGGTGCTAGGCCTCACTTCAGTAAACCTTTTCATTTCTACAGATATGGGGATGAAATCAATCTCTTTACCTCTCTGCCTGACCCCCTTTTTCCTTTTTTGGTTTCAAGAGTTTATTTCAATAGCTCAGGTTGGAGTAATTGTAACTTCAGGCAGTTTCTTTTTATCTTTAAATTTTCTTTTAATTTGGTGTGGTTTTTTCACCTTTTGCTCTAGCTAGACCGATGTTCTGACTGTGCAGAGCCAACTGATTTGAAAATGACTCCTACATTAGTCACCATTTTTTCTTTCTTTGTCTTAAAAAAAGGAGTTTTCTTTGTTCCTTTCATCATGATTTTTGGTATACTCACTGTCCAATCGGTATACACCTTTGGACTCTTATCTTGAAGAAAAGATGCATGATAAAATAGGAACGTGATTTCTGAGTATTCTTTGGCTCTATTTTGTAACTCAAACTACATTTTATAACAAATTCTTCACCACCTTTTCCTATATGTGTCTTTGTATTGAAATGATCAAGAATCAAGATACACACAGACTTGGTTTGGAGGCTCTCTGCAAATTCTTCATAGAATTTCTCTCCTCCACCCTCTGCAACAGATATTGATCCTTAATCTGCAGCTGTCTTCATATTGGTCTGTTTCCCTATGCTCAAAAAACACTCCAATGTGAAATTTCTAAATGATATTTCTTATGGCTACTGAGAGCATGTTGAAGGCAGCTCGTCCAAGTCCTTTATTTGCTTCTCCAAGTGCACCATATGTCCCATCTATCCATTTAGCTGCAACTTCTTTATGTCTTTTGGTTTCATTTATTTAACTTTTCTCTCTCCTCATCTCTGTCTCCTGGCTTCCCTACCTTCCTTCAAGTTGCAGGTAACATCAAATCTTTTGCAAGAAGCCTCTCCCAGTCCTCCTTAATACTGGTACCTTCCCCTCGATTGACTATTTCCAATTTATCCTCTTTTTTCTACATAGTTGTTTACATGTTGTCTTTCCCATTAGACTCAACAGTAGGGACTATTTTACTTTTCTGTTTGTGTCTCCAGACTTAGCATAGTGCTACGTACATAATTAAGTGCTTAATAAATGATTCATTCATTCCTTGAGAGCAGGGGCTGTTTTTTGCATTCCCCTATATACCCAATGCTTAGTAAAATACCTGACACATAAATGTTCAATAAATGCTTGCTGACTTGATTTGCAGCAAGCATTAAGACAAGAACTGATGTCATTTGCTTCCTTCAGCACAATGTCAATTTATTGATCGCTGAATGAAGATTTCACATTTAGAGTATCAATTAAATTAATGTTTATGGTCTAAAATTTGTGTAATTCTTCACACCTTCTGTACTCTTCCCATCACCTAATTACAAAAGAGGAAAAGGATCACTAGGGCTGGGGCAGGGGGTCATTTTGTATTCTCCTTGTTTTGAGGAATACCCTAGCCAAAGAACACCAGTTAGTAGCCAATCTTCTTATATTGAGTAGCTGTAAGGAGTTAAATAGATAGGTTGCTCTTTAGGAGACCTGATGTGTCACTACAACTGTAATGAAAAGCCCTTCGAGGCTGATAGGGTTTACCAGAATTTGAACTTCATTTGCAAAACTTTTGATGGTCACCTCCATACCAGAGAGGCATGTAGAGCTTTTTAAAATTTCAGGTGCTGCTGGGTAGCACATGAGACTTTATCAGGAGATAAATATATGATCATTCCAATGCATTTTAAATTACTTTTGAACACCTGAATTTCAGCCTGAAGGAGTTTAACTTGTAACACCAATTAAATATTTGTTCATGTAATCTTTGTTTTAGGATATCCTGTAGAGTCTGAAAGTTATTGCTGGCCCATCTGGAATTATTAATCAAAATGTCCCTAATTTGGGGGGGGTATTGATAGCATATTAAAATTTTGCAGAAAGAAATATTTCACATTTTTGTAGAACATGAAGTATCTAGAACACTAAACACCTACACAGCAGTCATGATGCTTGGCCATCTTTGCCCTTCTTTAAGTTTTCTACTTCTTTTTAGGATCTAGCACTGACTGAGCTCAAGACGGAACTCTAATTTTCATTTTGAGACTTTTTGCGAACCTTCCAATGGTCTCTTTGGCAAGATTGCCTCTTGGCATACAGAAAAGGGATCAACTCTCTCTTTGTGAGATAAAGCTTGAAACAGGAACATTGAAATAATGAGTTTCCCCTGTGTCTTTCATGAAAATAAACAAAAAGAACTGCATACCCTCCAGATTCTGTTTTATATATTTATATACAGTCATTTGTTTTCTACTGCCACATCACTAGTTCAGGTGCTTATTTCTCTCAATTCTAGACTTCTAGACCAGCTTCCAAATTGGTTTCCTTGCCTCTACTTTCCCCTCTCCAATCCATCATATAGCAGCTAGTTGGATGAACTTTCCAATACATGGATTTCATCATGTTATTTCCCTAATCAGGAAAAGTAGATTGACTGGGCCAGAGGGAATAAATGGGTAAGGGTGTAGGTAACTTGTGTTGTCAATGAGGGGATGTGAGCTCAAGACCTAAGAGCTCCAACTGGTTTGAAGAGGCAACCGAAAGCCAACCAAAGCATCACAGAAGAGAGTTGTTTCAAATGATGCTCCAAACGATGATGTTAGACTACATGACCTGTGTCTTTCCCAGTTTTAAATCCACAATTCAGCAACCTCATCATTTCTCAGTCTTTTGCTGATTTATCATCTACATGCCACTCAAGCTTCCCCCTTTGCTGACTGTGGGGTGTATCCCAAGAATCTGTGCTGGGTTTTTTTCTCTATACTCTCTCTCCTAGTCATCTCTTCAGTTCCCATGGGGCTAATTATCTCCTCCTCTATGCAAAGGATTCACAGGTCTACATATCCAGGCTTAATCTTTCTCAGCTCTAGTCTGAATCACCAACTGCCCATTACACATTTGAAACTGAATGTCCTGTGGGCATGTCAAACTCCACATGTCAAAAACAGAAGCATTATCTTTCTCCCCTAAACATCATTCTTCCAGAGTTATCCTTAACCTGCACAACAAATGTTTCCACACCTTTCCATCTCTACCTCCACAAGGTCTCTTCGTAGCCATGTGGCACTGTGGAAAGAGCTTGAGTTGGAGGGCTGGCACTTTTAGTCATCAAGCATGCAGTCCTATCTTTAAGTCTTGTCATTTACTCCCCTTCCACCCCAGGCAAACCACTAAATTTCTCCAGGCCCCAGTTTCCTCATCTCTTAAATGAGAAAGTTGTTAGATGGCCTCCAAGATTTCTTGAAACTGTAGATCTATACTCCTATGACCTTTGTCCATGCCTGCACAACCTCTCATCCAGACTACTGCAAGTCCCTGCCTCACATCTTTCCCTCCTCAATGCCTCCTCTACCTAGTTATGAAAAGGATTTTCCTTAAACAGAACTCGACCCTGTCACTCTCCTACTCAACATACTAATTACTCTTTATTGCCCCAAGGATCAAATATAAACTCCTGTTTGGCCTTTAAATCCCTTCACCATTTGGACTCAGCATATCTTCGTGGCCTCATTATATATTACTCCTCTTTATAAATGTTATGGTTCAGCAAAACTGGTCTTTCTGTTTCTTCACACATGGCATTTCCACCTCTGGTCCCCACACTGTTGCTCTGGCTGTGCCCCATGCCTGGCATGCACTCCTTCTTCACCTTTGCTTCTCAGAAACCCTTAATTTCTTCAAGATAAAGCTCAAGCATCATCTTCTGCATGAAGTCTTTTCTGACTTCCCCCAAGCAGCTAATGCCCTCCCTTCCCCTATTTCAGTGGATTCTCAAGTATATACATAGAATGTAAGCCTCTTGAAGGCAGGGGCTAATTCATTTTTGTCTTTGTCTCTATTGGCATTAGCACAGTGCTTGGTATGTAGTAGGCATTTAATAAATGCTTGCTTAACTGACTGATTCTCTAACTGGCAAGAAATCCCCAGAAGGGAAACCATCATGCATCATCAGTCTACTGGAGTTTTAACCTAGCATCTTAAAAACAAAACAAAACAAAGCCCTCTATAAATATGGACCAGGCTCAAAAAAGATATTATTTTTGAAAGCATGAAGCATGTATAAATCTTCACAAAATTCCCTTCCTTTGACACCTCAGCTACGGTGTTATCTTCTTTTATCAGCTCAGCTAGCAGGGATTCCTCTCCTTTCAAATAATCATACTACTATTTGGCCTTGACCATGCTTTTCATCATTTTCCAACTTGTCAATTATTGCATGGGCCTCAAACCCTCCCTGCTAACCTTCTGGAAGGCTGGTACTGTCATTTTCTGCATCCTCAGTACCTACCTTGCCCAAAGCACTGGACTGAATTTTAAAAGTGGAAGCAGAGATAGATATGTAGCCTTTGCTCCCATGGAAAATTCTACTTTTCCAATGATACTGGGAGGAAATTTACTCACCAGGGCAGAGAAATGAAATTTCTTGAGCTTTCTCCTCTCCCATCACCTGTCTATAAGAGCAGCTTAGCTAACTAGCCAAAAATAAACACGAGAGCTAAGCTGATGAGTTCTCTAATACTATGGAAAAGGTCAGTCCTATTGCCCTTTTCCTTCTCCCTCTCAGACATCAGTTTCCCACCTCCTGACCTGCAAAGGTATCCAGAGAAATCCAGAGTAGCTCCAGACCTGACAAAGTGATACGGGGGACAGAGATGCGCTGATCAGAAGGGACTTTTGCTTGCAAAAAAGCTTCTACCTACCCTTGGACAAGAGAACCTTGTCACATCTTCAATTGCTGGAGTCTTAAGTGATTTGGTGTTTAAAAAGCCCTAATGGACACAGATCTACCCTCTTCCCTTTGTCCTTCTATTCCTATGCCTCCCCCCATACCCAATTAATTTAAGTCAAACTATTTGTGTCCTCAAGCCTTGTTTCTTTTGACTGTGGTACTGTGCAGGTAAGTTTCAAACAGTTTCGAGTCCCAAACAGCTGATGTACAAACTTTTGGAGAGCTATGGAAACATGCACATAAAGATCGATGTTTCGAACATCTACAGCACCTCAAGGTTGTCACTTTCCTCAGAGCAGTCTTGTGAGGGAAGCTGTACAAGGTTCAATATTCCCATTTTGCAAGTCTGAAAGGTGAGGCTCAGAGAGGTTCATGGACCTGCCCGGACCTTTCAGCATCACATACAATTATGTAGCAGGGCCCAGATGCAAATGCCCAAGATCCCTAACTCCAAATCAAGTGTTCTTTCCAAAACATCAGGTAACTGGCCACACTCAGCACTCAATGTTTGCTGAGTGAATAAACCTGAAAAGCTCCTGGGTGATAATGTAATCCTTAGGACAAGAGAAAACTTAATTGATAACATAATTCATTAGCAATTGTTAACATCTCCTTCTTTCATTTGATTAATCAGGTAAAATGTAGAGAGACACCAAATATTTAAGTTCCCTCTCTTTAATTATAGTTAGACATCGAAACCTTGAACCAAAGGCAAATCATTTAAGATTTTTTTATCTATAAAAATGGTTACTTTTTGATCCTTCCCTCTCTCCCTCCCCCCAGGTTCTGTGACTAGTTAATACATAATTAGCTGTGAAAATATGATGTTGTGAAATCCATTTCTGGCATCAAATACCTGAAATATCTCAACATACCAATGAAATAACTAAAACTGAAATGTGATAGGCACAATCACGAAGACATTGTCTCACAATGCTTTCAAAGTGCTTGTTGAACATTTTTTTCTTTCATCGCTGTCAGGGCTGGCCTCTGCTGCCAAAAAGCACAGGGACTCAATCTTGGTTCCTTGGGAACTAATCTTTTTTCTTGTCCTAAGGGAACCTGAAAACCCTGGACAGAAGCTGAAAAGGCCTTGCTGTTCTCCACGAAAAGGGTAATGCAACATTGGGAAAAACCGCGTTAGCTACTAGAGGAAACAAGCTTTGTCGCATCCTGCTTTGGAAAACTAGGGAAAGGAAAAAGGAAAGGAGATGGGAGAAGCCCACTGTGGTAAAGTATTTAATGTGCTCAACTGAGACTTTTGACAATTTGAGGGTAGGGGGTGGTATGAGGAGCCTATCTGTAAACAGGCTAAAAGAGAATGGAAACCCATTACAAGAGAGTGACTGAGAGAGAACTGTTAGGTCAAGACCCATTATAGAGAATACTCCCTTCCTGCCTTATGGGAAAAGAAAAAAATACCTACTTAGGTCTTAGGTCTGAGATGAATGTTTGACTTCAGTGCAACCTGTAAGAGGAAGATAAGTAATCTGAGTCAATTGGTCTCTGTGGAAAATGTTTTGTTAAGGTAACCATTTACAGTAAAACATGGTGATGCTACTATTCTAGATTTTCTTCTTGACCTCTACATAAAGCACAGGAACACCAAAATAAAAGGAAACCCAACTAGCCCATCCTAACACAAACTATTTCATTGTAGCTTCAATTCGAGTTATCACTTACGAAATGGCAAGTCGTCTGCTACACCCTAAATGGCTTTCTGGCAATTCATTCAAGCTCAGAAAGTTTCTAAGCTTTGTTTAAACTGAAGTTTATTCAAGATGCTCAAGCAGTCTGCCCATCATATAAAGGAAACCACACCTCAACCTTGTCACCCTCCTTCCTCCTAAGTTTTGTAGTAAACGCATAAAGACATAAGAAAGAGCCAATTCTATAAGGAGAATTGTTTTCCATTCACGTTTTGGTTTTTTTTAAGTTGCAAGTAAGAATTAATTTTGTCCACTGGACATTGGAAGACATTTGTAGTGAGAGGAGGGAAAGGTGCTAGGTACATCTGACCAGCGTTTGTCCCAAATGTAGTTTGATGTTTGCCCCCTCATGTACAATGTAATAATTGCTCTCATGGGAAAAAATATTCATACTCCTTCTAAGTGTATGTTATATCTTTGACTAATAAGGAAGGCAGAGACTGATCTTGTGTGCATGTGTGCGAGTGTATGCTTTCTCTTTCATAAAATTTAAAACCATCCAAGCGCTACCAATGTGTGATCTTGGATAAGTCATAATCTCTGTAGATCTCAGTTTTCCCATCTGTAAAATAAAGGATGTTTTAAAAGTTCCTTCTAGCACTAGCAATCCACGTTCCTAAATGTTTGCTCTAAGTTTATTGGGTGTGGTGACTGGATACTTCTGGAAAACACACAGTATTCTGAAGAAAAAGCAGCCTGAAATTAGCAAAGTACTAAAACATTCTCAGCTCTCTTCTCTGGAGAATAGTTTTTGACGTTCTTCTATTTCAGGGGATAAAAATCCTAGTTGGGCACAATGTGTCTCTGGCAGTTCATTAGTTATCTCTGGTTACTGTGCTATGAAGATGAAACTGGGAAGTCCGAAAGGCTTGGAGGGCTATTAGGGGCTGTTGAATGGTTTGTTGCCCCTCGTCAGTCATAGCCATCCCATACTGGTCCCATTTTTCAGGTGGTGCCCTCATTCCCAAAAGCATTTCTTGGCTACATCTAGTGTGCCAACTGATGCACACTATAGAAAGACATAGTCCTTCCTATACTCAAGGAAGTCACCTTCTAAACCTCACAAGAAGCCAGGGTCATGGTCAGCAGAAGTTGTTTGGTAAATGATTGGTTCACATTCACAGTACAGGATAAGGAAGCTGGATATCAGTTTTGAGTTCTGAACCTGTCATACTCTGATATTTTCTAGTGCTGGCAAGCATTGACTTTTTCTAATGTGCACATGTTAATACCAGTGCTGGGAGGACTTGGAAGAGGGAAGCCAGCTTTGGCAACCCATGAATAGACCCTCTCTTTTTCAGGATGGAAGCTGTATTAAGTGTGGGGGAAGAAGGGAAAAAATGAGACTGTGAGGTAATGGTCAGGAGGCGTATGTTTTCATGGAAGCACACCTTCTCAATCCTTAGTCACTAATAAAGCCTAATTATAAGCATTTCAATATAATATTACAGACAGGAAGTGGCCTAGTCATTTAGGGAGATATGAGATAGCAAATAATACAAAGATGCACAGATATCTAGTTAAAAAGCCTAGAGAAATCCTTTAGTGCACTGGACGGAGATCCTGCATTGGAAGAATTACAAAAATATTCTAGATAAGAATTACACATGAGGGGTACTACTATCTTTGCTTGTTAGAGAATGGTCATATCTTAGCATTTACAGATTTCAGAGCTAGAAAAGATCTTGGAGATTATTTAGTCCAATCTGATTATTTTGATGAAGAAAGTAAGACCCCAAAAAGCTTAGGGCAGTTAGGTGGTAGAGTGGTTAAGAGTGTCAGTTCAGGAGTCAAGAAACTCATCTTTGTGAGTTCATATCTGGGTCTCAGACACTTATTAGCTGTGTGACTCCGGGCAAGTCACGTAACTCCATCTGTTTCCTCATGTGTAAAATAAGCTGCGAAGGAAATGGCAAACCACTCCAGCACCTTTGCCAAGAAAACCTCAGATGAGGGTACGAATTACAAAGAGTTGGACAAGACTGAAAAGATGGCCCAAAACAAACAAGTGGGGCAGCTAGGTGGATAGTGGACTGCCCTGGAGTCTGGAGGACCTGAATTCAAATTTGACCTCAGACACATAACACTTACTAGCTGTGTGACTCCAGGCAAGTCACTTAACTCCAACTGCCTCATCAACAACACAACACAAAACAAACAACAAAAGTTAAGTAATTTTCCCAAGGTCATGCCAGACTCAGGATTTGAACCTGGGTCCTCTGACTCCAAATCCAAATTCCAAACCTATCGCGCCACCTTCTGGAACTATGAAGTGTTCACCAATGCATCAAAATGTTACGCACCCGGATAACTGGAGTATCTGGCATTCATGATTTCAGAAGACCAATGACGAGAAATACTATCCATTATAGAGAGATAACGGATGCAGCAGTGAGAATGAGACATGAATCAGAACGTATTTTTGTATAGAGTCACTAAGGAAATTTGTTTTATGTGACTATTTAAGAGAAAATGTTATAATTGTAAATTTGTTATAAGGAATTAGCTTTTCTTTCTTTTTTTCCAGTGGGATGGGGGAGGATGGGAGGGAGAGAATATAGATTTCTGTTAAATTTTTTTAAAAAAAGAGGTGTATATGTTGGGGGAGTGGTTGATACTTTTTTTCAGTCATTTTTCAGTTGTGTCTGACTCTTTGTGACTCCATTTGGGGTTTTCTGGGCAAAGTACTGGAGCGGTTTGCCATTTCCTTCTCCAGCTCATTTTACAGATGAGGAAACTGAGGCAAATAGGGTTAAGTGAACTGCCCAGGGTGACACTGCTAGTGTCTGAGGCCATATTTGAACTCAGGAGGGTAAGTCTCCCTGAGTCCAGGCCTGGCATTCTGTCTGCTATGCCACCTAGCTATCCACTGTAGTATTAGTTTTACTTAACTGACTCAGTTACAATAGATCTCTCAAGAATAACCTATAAACGTTTGTAATGTAAAAACAAAACACATAAAAAAAAAGAACTCTGATCAACGCAATGTCCAACCTTGATTCTAAAAAACCGATGAAGCATGCTACCCACCTCCCAATACAGACGTGATCAACTCAAGATGCAGAACGAGACTGACATTTTTGGACATGGACAAAGGAGGAATTTGTTTTGCTTGGCTATACATATTTGTTATGAGATTTTCCTCCTTCCCCCCATTGGGAAAGAGGCAGGAGGGAGAGAAAATAAATGCTTGTTAAGTTGAAAACAAAGTAAAAAAAGAAAATGTTTTCAAAAGCCAATTAAGTCTGGCTGGCTAACTGCTATCAACTGATATTCAATGGGGGAAACATACCCAAATGGAGTTCATGAATAATTTTCCCATTAGAGAAAACCTCATAGCTTTCAGGGTTACCGCCTAGAATCCTGAGGGGAGAACTAGTAGTCACAATCTGTGCACCTGACTTGCTACTGGGAATGTGAGCTGGAACAGCAAGCCCAGACCTCATGTACTACACTTGTGTATACAAGGGGTCCCATCAGAGCAGTTTTAAGCTATTACAGCACAGTCTCTCTTTCTCATATACATATATATGTATGTGTGCATATGTGTATTTTGTTTCCTGCAATCTGGTCATCCATGAACATAGATAGTTTCATTTTTATTTTGTATCCCCAGCACTCAGCAGTGTCCTGCATATAGAACATGCCTAATAAATGTTGGCTTATTGGCTGACCCCCCCCCCTTTTTTTCCTTTTTGCTCCTACCTTGCATTCCCCTTGAAGATGCATATGTATCCCCCAGCCTCCAGAGAATGTAAGCTCCTAGAGGGCAGGGAAAAGATGCCCTTGGTACCTATCATATAGTAGGAGCTTAATATTTATTGAATGGCAATTAGGAAGAATGAAGAATGCAGTTTTTCATCTTGATTCAAACGATTCATGGTAAAGACCCATATTAAAGACAACTACACTGTATGAACTCTAGGATGCTAAGCAGAGGGGGGAAAAAAACAGCCTGAGAAATATTTTTGCTTCTGCTCTATTGAGGAAAACTTAACAAAGGGGCAGTGCCTGGATCCCAGCATTATCGGGCCAGCTAGCTTTCAACAAATCACTTACCCACGTTGCCCCAGCAGTGTTTTTTCAGGAAATTTAAACAATCTCCAGATGTCTGGTTTTATATCTGTACCTCTCCTGATCCACTTACCTCCTAACAATCCACTTTAGCAAGCCTAGCATTTTCAAATAAAATGCCAATGAAGCCTCAGGCAAAACTGTATTTCCCATGGCTCATCCACTGCCATTTTTTTCTTGGATCTGAGGACAAAGGAATGCTCCAAGTTTGGGTGATAGTTACCACTTAGTGCCTAGATTTCATAATAAGAACTATTTCATTAGCTTTTCTGTTTACTGTTGTTTTTGTCTGGATTTTTGAGTTCATTGGTACAAGAAATTCCTCAGGTGCAAAGGCCTTCTACGGATTGACAAATCATAGAAGTGATGTTGTGTAGTGGATAAGAGTATGGGCCTAGGAATCAGGAAATCCCACCTTAAGTACTTAGCTCCGTGGCCCTGGATAAATTACTCATCATCTCTGTCCTTCAGTTTCCTCATCTATAAAATAAGGAGGAATGGCTTCTAAGGTCAACCCTAAATCTATGATGCTCAGCAGCTTAGAACCTTAGAGAGCTGCCTAGGGCACTGAAATCAGAAGTGATTTGCTCAGGGTCGGAGAGGTAGTAAAACAGATATATTATTTTTACACACACACACACACACACACACACACACACACACACACACACATTCTCTCTCTCTCTCTCTCTCTCTCTCACTCTTCACCCAACTCTCACTTGTGGCTCCAAGCAGATGTAGAAGGTACAGCGGCCACACCCAGGTAAAGCTGTCCTGGCAGACAGGCTAACCCAGGGTAAGGGCAACCAACAGACCTCAAACCTGTCTATGAGGTAGGGGAACATCCTACCCAGAGCATGTGAAGACTTTCCCTGGCAGAATGGGCGAATGAGGACAATTTGTTCCAACAGCCACGAAGGCAGCAGAAGCAGGGTGTTGTGGAACACTTAGAGCTTGGTCAGACATTGAAGAGAGGCTTTTGTTAGGAAGACAGAGGCAGACTACATAGTGAAACTCTGCCTCCCTTAAATCCAATACACTTGCAAGTCCAGACATCATCCCGTGATGTCACTGGTTCTCTTCACAAAAGGATGAACAACAAGAGTCTGGGGTGGGATTTCCTGAGTCCAAGGCCCCCCCTGTATCCTCAATGCCATGCTCAGTAGCTTTGAATATAAGTCCTGATTATCAAAATACCTGGTTCTGGGGTCCAACTGATCAAGATGACAGCTGCTATTTAGATGCCACTAGTACTTTCCATATGCTATCCATTTAGTTCTCATAACAACCCTGTGAAACAGATAACTGGATACTACTATCTCCACTATTTAGATGAGGAAGTTGAGATTCTGAAAAGCAAAGAGATTTAACCAAGGTCACAGACCTATCCTGAACAGGGCCAGGTCTTGGACTGAAGTTTTCTGACTCCAAAGTCAGTGCTCTTTCCACTATTCCATAGGAGATTAAAAAAAAAAAAACAAAAAAAAACCAAACTTTGGAGCCACAGGGCAAAATAGAAATTTAATAACATTCAACAGTTAATGCTTCTATATAAATGTAGTTTACCATTAGAGAAATATTGTAAGAATAATCCTGTCTGCTTTGACCAGAAGTAGACTTTATTTCAATTTCCTGGTTAGGGAAAACAAACAGTTGTTTTATATGACTATTTTAGCTTCCATGTGGGTTGGGGCTTTGTCTATCTAAACTGTTTTATTTCCCCTAGGACCTAACACAGTGCTCCACACACAGCTAGCATTTGATAAATGTTTGTTGAATGAATGAATGGTTGACCAAAAATATTAACCAATGAGGGAGGAAGTTTTAGTCTGGGGCCAGAGTGTCTAACTGGAATTTACATAGTCCAACTCCTGTCAAGCATACAGTCAGCTGGGGAATTATTAGCACAGCAATATTTTTAATTACAGGTAGTCTAAGCTTTCTAGTCTGGCTCATTCCCCGGAGATATGGCTGAAGGTAACGGAGATGAAGCAATATTATCTACTTCCAATAAATGGAATGGGGGACAGACGGGGAGAAAAGAACCACTTAAATCTTATTAAAAGGCTAGAAATTAATCTAAATAATAAGGTCTTTAGCTCTTGGGAACATTCTGCAAATGGTGGCAGACCTTATAAAACCACGTAAAGTATAAAACTTTAGTTTCATAAAGTTAATATTATTTGAAACCAAGTTTATGTTTTATGTCAGGAACAAACAGCAAAAACTTCAAGCCTGGGGTCCATTAAACACACACACACACACACACACACACACACACACACACACACACACACACACACCCATGGGGGGGGGAGAAGGAAGGTCTGTTACCATTCTTATGTAAATCTCTTATCTTAATTACCTCCTCTGCAGATAACTAAGTAGGAGGAGGACCAAAAACAGAGCAATCAGCAATTCCTTCCGTATATATTTAAAATAAAAGCTAGATCACCTTAAGTGTTTACAAGAACTAAGACAAACCATGCATGATATAGTTATATGAACAGAATGAATAGGTGAGGCAAGCATACATATATTACGCGCCAGGCACTATGCTAAACACACAGAAGCTTTTAATTTCATTCGTGAATTCGCCCATCCACTACGATGCTTGACTGATTGGGTCCACTGCAAATTTATTTTAATCAGCCTCAACGGGATCCTCACTGTCGCAAAGCAACTGTTTCATTCATCTTCTACTAATTCTTTAAACCTTTCTACTTTCGGACATTATGCACACTTAGAAACCCTGAAATGAATTCTGGCTTATGAAGAACATCCCAACTGTTTATAATTCAGATGTCTAAGAACCTACCCAAAGCCCAAAAGTTTGTGGAATCTTTTTCTCTTTACTGAAAATCACTTTGACCAATCTCTAGTCTTTCAATGGATCTCAAATCATCCCTCAAAGCTTATCACGTACTGGAGTTCAACTCAGCTGGGACAGGAGCCAAACTCATTTAAAGTAGCTCGGAGCACTTTCGGTGTGAGTAGCGGACTTTAGTCAGGGTGACCCCTCAGAAGCTGGCCTTAGACTCTTACTAGACTGTGTGCCCCTGGGAAAGTCACTTAACCCCTTCTAAGCCTCAGTTTCCTCATCTGGAAAATGGAGATAACAGCACCTATTGTGCAATGTTGTGAGGCTCAAAAAAAGATAATGTAGGTAAAATACTTTGCGAGCCTTTAAGAGCTATACAAACGTTAGCTATTCTTACTGGCATTATTATCTCCTCATCTATTTGAGCTCCTATTCTCTTAGGTCACTTTTATCTTCCCCTTTTCACCCTAAAAAGCCTTCAGCTGGACAGAAAGGATGAAAACAAAAGAGGAATTAAGCTGCGTTAGTTTTTTCTGTCATCTATTAACACTGACAAACTCTGCTGTAAG
Source organism: Phascolarctos cinereus (assembly GCF_003287225.1). Lineage (NCBI taxonomy): Eukaryota > Metazoa > Chordata > Mammalia > Diprotodontia > Phascolarctidae > Phascolarctos > Phascolarctos cinereus. The sequence goes on along the minus strand of NW_027555847.1, from coordinate 73,789,422 downwards.
CTGAGGCCTTCCTTGTTTTTCTTCTTCCCCAGAACATGCCTTTAAAAAGTCCTTGTTTTCAACCGTAGTATTCTTCCCACATCTGGGTTTAGCCTTCCTGACACCATTTGGTGCCATCCTTATACTTAGCTTTGGTTGTCATCACCCGTTTTCTTAAATGCTGCGCTTACTGGAAAGCTCTCTGAATAATTACATTACTTTTGTTCTCCTCCCTTCTCCTCCTCTGCTTGTTCTGCTTTTGAAAATTAGATGGTACTGCTTGTTTTTATTATTTTCATAATTTACTTTATTTTCTTTTTTATTAGAGAATTGTTTTTTTTGACATAACCACTTCTCAAAAACAACAACTACAACAAAAACAAGACCCTAACTTCTCGATCTCTTTAATATCTTTCTTCAACACAAAAAAAAGTAGTATACTTCCGTTTGGTTGAGATTCACCTATAAATGTTCTTCCTTTTCTCAATGACCTTAAAACAAGATGCAAATTCTTTAAAAAAATAGCCTTGTTACATCTTTGAAGTACGTGAACATGAAATAGCTTCTTGGTCTTTTCACGAGATATGAAATTGTTTACATTTATTAGGTTCCTACTATTTAATAATTTGCTTATTTCCATCTTTTTCAGTAAGAACGATTCAGAGACTTCTTTTTGAAAAAAAAAGATACAATTTCTTTCATTGATAGTTGAGCCCGACTTTGCAGCATGTTATTCTACACACACAGATTTCCTTTGCTACTTTAAATATCACATTTAATCCTTTCTTTTATTAATCAAGGTAAAAAGGACTTGCTTTGCATGATTCATATTATAGTAATAGAAGATTTAGTATTTAGTGTAAAGTCTTAGAACTTGACCACAAGGTTTCTGGGCAAGTTAAAGTTGAGGTTTTCCTTGGTCACTAATTTGTGGATTTTATTCATTTATACCAGTTCTCCAGGGGTCCATGAACTTGGAAGGGGAAAAAAAGCATCTTTATTTCAATATAATTTGTTTCCTTTGAAATTCTCCATATTTTATTTGAAACATTTAAAAACACTCTGTGATGGAGACCATACAGTACCCCAGACAACCAAAAAGGTTCATGACACACTCATAAAAAAATCAAGCACTCCTGACATATTTATTTCACCCTCTGTTTCTAATACTCCTAGCTAATTCTCTGGCATGATTTATTAAATATAATAATCAAGCTTCACATTTTACCACATTCTCTCCAAAGCCCAATAATGCTCAGTTTGTCTTTCCATAATAAGTCTTCAAGTTCAATTGCTTTAACATGTAAAAATCTCAAGCATTCTTGTATTCCGAGCTCTTTAGATTTTGTTCTGATACTCTTTGTCCTCAAAGACAAAGAGTTGATCTTCCAAGCTAATGAGAGGCTTAATTAAGACAAGAGTCTCACCAGATGAGGTTGCAGTTTGCATCAATGAAGAGAATATTCAAGTTGATGATATCACAGATCCATCTGTGTATACTTTATTCCATGTCTGCATTTCTGAGTTACAAATCAACTACTCTTTTCTTCAGATAGATTCTCCATTACTTGTTTTAAACTACCTATTCTTGTGTTTGTCTTTTCAATTCTTCAAGAGCTTGTTTTCCAATCCTAAGATCTATCTTTGTATCTTTCCTTAATTCTTGTATTAATCTTAAAAACTATTCTATAGAGTCTCACGAGGCAGCCAAGTAGCTCAATTTGGGAGTCAAGTAGACCTGAGTTCAAATCCTGCTCCAGACACTAAGTTGCATGATACTGAGAAAGACATTTAATCTCTCAGTACCTCTGTTTTCTCATCAGCAAAATGGAGACAATAATAGAACCTACAGGGCTAGTATAAGGATCACATGAGCTAACATAAGTACTCTGCAAACCATAAAGCTCTATGCAAGTCCTAGTTCTTCCTCCTCCTTCACCTTCTTCACCTTTTATTTTAAAATTATTCTTTTTATTTCATTATAATTTGGAGGGTCTTGTTGCATTAGTACCTTTTAGACAATGCATTCTTTTACTTTGTAGTCTTTATTTAATCTACTGTGAACCCTTTTGGGTCACTTACTTATTTTTTTCAGTTTGCTGATTTTTCTGTGAGGTTTTCCTTATGATTAATTTTTTCTTTCCCTTCTTAGCTTTTTAAAAGTTTATTTTTACTTTATTTGGCTCATTTTTTTTTCTCTTTTGAGGTCACTGAGGAGGCCAAGGCTTAGATATAACCTCTTATTAAGCAGTCTTTCTCAAATGTTAGATTGGTCTTCTATCTATTCCTTTGTCTTACTCGTCTGTTTTATTTATAGTTGTATTTTTGGAATTAAATTATTCAGTATCTCTGAGAGCTCATCTTAACACTCTCAATCTCTTTTCCTCTTAAGTGTGTCTAACAGGGGCTAACATCATTTTTCTGGAAGTATGATATGTGTTCGTCTAAAGTGTCCCTGCCTCGAATGTAACTACTAGGTATCATGAATTCTAAGATGAGATGATTTATATTATTTATCAAAGAATCATAGATTTAACATCAGAAAGCATTTTAGAGATCATTGAGCCCAATCTCTTCATTTTACATTTAAGGAAATAAAGGCACAGGTAGGTTAAATTACTTTCCTGGGGTCATATATCTTATAAGTGTCTGAGGCACAATTCAAACTCGAGTCTTCCTAACTCCAAGTCTAGAGTCTTATCCAGTGTAATATCATGGGCAATGACATTGCCCATCTCTGCGCTCCTGATAACTCTCTAAGACTTTAATGTTGCAGAACAGGTGCCAGTCTACATTGTTTGAAGAAATTTCCTCATTGGGAACTCCCCATGCTAATAAAATCAGAAGTCTGGTCCAGCCCAAACACATGTACATGTGATCATGTGATCTCCAGACACACACACACACACACACATGAAAGAGAGTCAGCTTGAGAATCAGGAAGACCTGGTTTCAAGCTCTGCTTTCGACACATCCTAGCTGTGTAAGTCTGGATACATCACTTAACCTCTCAGTATCAGAGTACCTAAGACTAAGTTAGAGAAGGACTGTGAACTTGCCTCAATAAATGGATTTCATGAAGTGATTTACAAAAATAGGTACAAACAAGTTGTCCTATCCAGAGAGCACAATCCCTTGATGGCAACATTCTAAGCTGGCTCACTGCTGCCCTCAAGCACACTTGGTTTTAATGTCGGAATTTTTTATTGCACCTCCCAACCTAGTCTCTAAAATGCCCCTTTCCTCTCTTCCAATCATCTGAATTCTACTTAATTCTTTAAATCCAGGGTCAAGGCCTACTTCTGCCAAAATCTCGCCAGAAACATCCCTTCCTCTTCCCAAGTCACAACGTGCTTATTGTCTGTATTCTCCATCCATTCACACCTCGTGAAAGCAGCCTCGACAACAGTATAAATCAGGGGCTGTGCTTTCTTTGGGTCATGGACCTTCTTTGGCAGAACCAAACGACACATGCAAATCTTAAATACACTAATACTTACATTTCAGTGGAGCTATAATCTCACTGATGTGGGTTCTTCCCTCCAGCATATGCACACCTTCTCATATGGGATTATTTTACATGTGGCAGCTAGGTGGCTCAGTAGAAAGAGTATCAGGCCTGGAGTCAGGGAGAAGTTAGTTCAAATTTGGCCTTGGACACCTGCTAGTTGTGTGAATCTGGGCAAGTTACTTAAAACCTCAGTTTCCACAACTGTAAAATGGGAATAATAATAACACCTACCTCCCAGAGTTGTTGTGAAGATCAAAAAGATAATATTTGTGAAATGCTTAGCACAGTGCCTGACCCATAGTAAGCATTCTATGAGTGTTAGCGATTCATTATTATTACTATTATTATTGTTACCTGGTTGGGCTTCTGTGAATGCTCCACGAAGACCTATACAATATGCTTCATACTTTCTAGTAGGTATTTCACATTCTGTGGAGTTCTGCATGAGTCCAAGGATAAAAGGCAATAGAGGCAGCTAGGTGGCTAGTGGATAAAGTACTGGGCCTGGAGTCAGGAAGACCTGAGTTCAAATCCAACCACAGACACTCACTAGCTGTGTGACCCTGGGCAAGTCACTTAACCTCTGTCTTAATCCACTTGAGAAGGAAATGACAAACTACTCCAGTCTCTTTGCCAAGAAAACCTCATGGACAGTGTGGTCCATGGGGTCATGAAGAGCTGGATATGACTGAACTACAACAAGTAAAAGGCAACGGGAAATAAAAGGAGATAATCATTGCTATCTCCTTTTTCCCATACAAATTCTTTCACTTTATGCACAGATATAATGACTGCCACTAGTCTGCATTTCAGAGGACAGTATGAAAGAATGGAGATGTGCTGCTTTGTCAGTTAGTGATTCTAAGGGGGCTCTGTCTCACATCTGTTCTTGAGGACTCCCAAATCTATCTGAAATCTGCTGACTTATCACATACGATTCCTAATGACCTGTGGAATGGGTTTTGGTTTTTTCCCCCCTAGAAATGGGGTGATTATGTGTCATCATTGTCTCACCTTGTGGTTTTGCCTGGCAAATATATACCCCTATAACTAATGAAACAATACTCTTTCATGAACATGCCCTGATTTTATCATCACCCACATTTCTATCACCATTTCTATGAACACCATTATTATGAGAGACAGCTTGGTATAGCAACAGGCTGGGAGTTAAGAAGTCGTGGGCTCCAATTCTACTTTCTGGTAACAGCTGTGTGACCTTAGGAAAGTCACTTAAACTCAATGTGCTTCAGGTAATTCTCTACAGTTTACCTACTAAGTAACAGATTGACAGATCCCAATCAAAATCCGTGTCAAGTGGAAAGAATTATCAAATCAACAACTCCCTAAGTGGAGCATTTCACAGACTCTTCACATATTTCTACATCCCATTTCTTAAGCGTAGGTCTTCACTGAAATATTAAAGCCCATTTGTAATGTTTGTACTTAAAAGACACACTTTTGCTGTGGGGAATCAGCTTGACAATACTGAAATTAGCCAACCAATTTCACAAATTAAATTCAGACCACACTCTTTCTTCTATAAAATTCTGGACCCAACTCATCATTCCTCTGCAATGTTTATCTCAGCCATACGGACAGATGAACCAGCTAAATGGACTAGAACAATGCCCATTGTCTAGGCCCAGCCTACTAGATGATGAACCCTATAAATTCAAGTTGTACAGCTGTATCTCTTCTTGGTAAATGCCTCTGTTAGCAGATTTACATAAGACGATACCACATCAATTTGGAAAAATCCCAAATAAAAAAAAATTAGGGTCTGCTACTGTCTAAATGACAAGGGAAGAATGAAAGAACAGTGGAGATAGAAAAGGAAATGGTTGAAATTGTTGCCCTTTCAAGTCCTATATTTCTACATACATTTTTCAGAAAATTTTCATATTAAGATATTTAAAAACTCAAGAACTTCAATTTTGTCATCAACTCATCACATGACTGAAAATAAACTTCTTCAGGATGTTCCTGTTAGCAACAGTAGCACATAAATAAGGTTTTCTAAACAAACATCTTATCTTTTTATGGAAGGAAGTCTATTAAGAAAGAACTGACGTTCTTCCCCAACACTACCAACAAAAATACATTTCTGGGTTCTTTTCCCAGAAACCTGTAAATGTTATTTTTAAGGATATTATTATTTTTTTGCAGCAATGTTGAAAAAACAAATAAAATGAAATAAGTGCATCTGTACCACAATAAGGATAACTTCGGCCACCCTATTTATTCTTAATAATAATAATAATAATAATAATAATAATAATAATAATAATAATGATGATGATGATGATGATAATAGAAATACTAAGTGAATTCTCCATGGAAGGGATCCTCATGAAGTCAACCAACAATATATTGACAAAGAAGCACTGAATATATATAACTATTTTATGTTTTACTTTTTAAATAGGAAAGGAGGGCTTTATGATGGCAGTTCAGGATCATGTCATTGCCATAAGAAATTACAGAAGGATTATCTAGAGATCATGCAAAGAAATGACAGAAATGGTGAAAATTGTTATTGTAGATATCTTAGGCACAAATCTGACCATGTGATTGCCCTAATTAACCAACACCAGGGACTTCCTATGCTTGAAAGACAAACGTACTTCTTGTTTTTTTGCTTTTGCAGCCCTACACAAGTTGTCCTTATGTATCTTTCCAGGTCCACTGGACATTATTCCTCCACCTGCATTCTGTAAAATAAGGTGGTGGAACTCAATGCCTCTGTGGACCTTTCTAGCTCTGGACCTATGATTCTATGAGATGTGGAAACTGAGGCTAAAAGAACATGTGTGCCCAGGGCCAAACATCTACTAAGTATTTTTGGCAGAACTGGAATTATGGTTTTCCTAAGTCCAAGTCCATAATTTTATCCATTATTCTTCTCACAGAAGATATAACCTATTATTAGTATAACAGCAGCAATGTTTTTTAGATTTTTCCTCATTTTATACTTCCAACACTAACAGATTAAACTAATCTATACACTGTCCATTCTATGTCAGGAAGTGGGATGTAAAAAAGTACCTTTGGTAAGCCATTTATTCAACAAACATTCACCAGTGCACTACGCTAGGTACTGGGAGAGACACAGATCGATAAAACATGTTACCCTAAGGAGCTTACATTCTAGTAGGCGTGGTAAGTCACATAAAATAACTACAACACAAGTTATATAAGCATTTAATAAAATTACAAAGTGATATGAATTCAGGTGAAAGAGAAATAATTCCTGGTTGGGAAAAGATATCAGGGAGGATTATATGGAGGAAGCGGCATGTGTGTTAAAATCTCTCCTTGCAGAACCTTTATTGTCTACAAGGAGAATCTGTTTCTAGGATGCATTTTATTGGATGTGCAACAACAGGGAAAATGAGCTTAGTATGTGCACTAGTAATTTTTTTTAAAGAGACTTTCTTCCCTGTTCAGAATTCCCAATTAATTCTGCATTCTATACACTGTTTCTCATTGTAGATGATTTTGCTCACTTACTGTGGATAACAGAATTGAAAAACTGCAGAAAATAAAACTATAATGATGCAGTTATACATATGCTTCCCATTTTGGAAATGCTTATCTTATATAAACAAAAAACACCTTGAAGTAAAACTACTCTTTTTCTGTTATTGTTAAAAAGGAAACATCTTTCCCCAAATAAAAACAAATACGCATTTGCAAATGGAAGGTCGTAAGAGCAAATGTCCTAAATACTTCTTCTTCTACTACTACTACTGCCACTAACTAATTAACTAGCTAACTAGCTACCATTTGTATCATACTTTAAGGTTTGCAAAGCACTTTACATGTTGTCTCAACTAATCCTCACAACAATTTTGGGAGGTAGGTGCTAGTACTACCCCCCCTATTTACATATGAGTAAACAGCCACAGAGAAGTTGAGTCACTTGCTTGTTTCCTTCGTAATCCTATGTATTGTATTTTATGCACTGCAAACACTATTCTGAGAAGGGACCAATAGCTTCACCAGCCTGCCCAAGGGGTCCCATGATACAAAAAAAGTCAAGATCACCTAGCCTTAATAGAAGGTTTAGAATCAAGAGACCTGGGTTTGAGTTCTAATATCTTTGAAGTCTGGCGTTATTAGGCAACCAAAGCAAATGAAAATTATATACTACTGGTATATTTTAGAAACAGCTTTTTTGTTCTCTTTTTATTATTTAATTAATCAGAATTGCTGATAAAGTGCTACGTTACTTGTATCTAAGTTTCTTTATATGTCAAAAGACAGCTTAAGCATCACAAGGAAGGCAAAATAGAGTTAACATTGGAACTGTTTTCAACAGGAAGAAAAAGGCATTTTCCTTAAAAAGATAAAGTACAGGAGGTATAACAAACAGACTTGGGCTGTGAATGTCAAGGAGTTCCTTCAGATTTCAGGGTCAGAGTTCTATGGGTGAGGTTAAGAAGCTCTCTGGGTCACAGAGTCAAACTGTACTGAGGGTCAAGCATGCAAGCAATAGAAAAGACCGAATGGGAGCTTTTTGTTGGGGTATCCAAAAAGGGTAAGGAAGAAATTGTGTAAAGAACGATTTGAGATATACCAAGAGTTATAAGACAGCCAGAGGTTATCTGCTTGAGGAAGTAACTACTACAGCAGAAATGGTCCTGTGTCCTAAAGTAGAGGACCTAGGTTTAAATCCTGGCTCTACCCGTGTGGTCAAGTCACCTACCTCCTCGGGCCTCAGCTTCCTCATTTCTAACACACAGTTTAAACTAGATGGTCTATGAAGAATCTTCCAATTCTAGAACTCTGAACCTATGAAGATAACCAGAAGTTATGGTGCCAAAAGCTTGAAGTCAGTCTCTAAAGTCAAGAGGCTGGGGGTAGTGACCTCCAAGAGCCGCTAGCTCACTCAAAGGCCAATTTGGTAATGATAATAAAACAGGTAAAGAGAAGCCTGGAGAATACCAAAGAAAATGATAAAAGGATAGCAGAAAAAAGCCAACTGAGGAGGCAGAAATCAATGAGAGTGAGAATTCAAGTGTGTTTTTCATATTTCATGTCGCTATGCAGAGCTGAAATTCAAGTAGTTGAATATCATGGTTGGATGGAGAATTAAAACATACATCACACCAAGCAGTCAGTCTATCATCTTTCAAAATAAATAATAAAGTAGGTCTCTTGCCCCTGGGTCACTCATTTATTGTCTTGGGTAGCCGAGAGTCCCACCCACCCCTACCCCCAACCTGCCCAAGTATTAGGAAATCCTGGAGACCAATGTGTGTGGCACAATATAAGGCAGACTTAGAAAAAACATTTCTTTGAAGATTTTTTCCCCCGTGGCACATTTTTAAACCTTGAAAAGCACCATTTTGGAACAGTATGAAAGACTTCCCTATCCACTGGGAGTTCAGGGTTTGGATGTTTCAAAGAGTATGAGCGCGTGATGTGAAGGTAGGGAAGGAAGAGAACGCCAAAGAAATGGGGTGGGGGAAGGAATCAAAGTGGTAAGTCTGTCTCTGAGGGCAGGCTGCTATGTATCTTACAGGTGCTTCCTTCAACACTTAATGTTTTAATCACCTGCAAAGATGCTGTGTTCCTTTGAAATGCATAAAAAAGGGAGGCCCCCTGCTTTTTTTTTTAAACACTGGGGGGCACAAAAGGTCATTATGTAAACAGATAAACTCAATTCCCAAGGATAGTCTTGGATTTCTTGAGTCTCTAAATCAGCTTTTTTCAAGCCCTTGCTTTTCTCAATTTTGTTCATTTTGAGCATCTGCAATAAGGGTCAATTCCATAATAGCCCAGGGTTGTGACAGCTGCTTACTGTTAGGAGTTATTTCTAACAAGCTGACTCTGAAGTCATATTGTGTAGAAATTAGGTTCATGCCAAATATTCCAAAGTAACAGCACCAGGGCTCTAAGTATTCACATGCAAGGTGAGTATAAGGATGCAGCTTGAATACCTTGAATGGTAAAGGGATGGATTCCTCACACCATAAGAGTTAAATATTACTACATAAATACCACATAGGTAGTCTAGCTGTTGAAGTTACTGGGATGTATGTATGTATTCGCTTCCTGGTGCATCTACACTTGTGACATTCAGCCTGACCTCATACAGGTAGAACTACTGTACCATGACGTTTAATACTAACCCCTCATATGAATCCCATTAAAAGAAAAAGAAAAGTATGGAGTCATGGAAGGGTTGATGGAAACAAGCAAACTCAGAGGGATCCAGGAGTAAGGACTGGCTAGGCTACATTACCATAAAGGATTGCCACGGTTCAGCAATCCAAACAATGTGCTGTAAATTACAAGAAATTAAAACACTTTAATAAAAGATCCAGATCAATTCTGATTTAGAGCGAATCTGCATTGTTGTCCTAACAACATGATACAAGCAACGATGAAGCCAAATGGAACGACTGAGGAATTACAGTTACCCTACATCACACAGAGACTTTCTTACATTCCAGAACCACATCTTCCCTTTACCTTTTCTGACATCTTATCTTGACCAATGGCCTCAGTGCTGGGCAACGATGGTGTTGCTGATAGTGTCACTGATGGTGTTGCTGATGGTGGAGGAGGTGCTCTACGCTTCTTTATGTCTGATGACACTCCTGAGATGTTGCTAAGGGACAGGGATGGACCCAATGTAAGGGAACGAGAATTCACAGATGGGGAGCTGGGAGTTGTTAAGCAGCCCTGAAAAGACAAGCAAACAAAACCAAAAATGAGTTAAAATAATATTTTCTAGGAAGTTGCATTTTAAAAATCCAAACTATTTGTTTCTAATTAACATCTATTTTTATTAGAGTAGATGCTCACATATGACAAAGGACTTTTGTTAGTTTTCTTTTTATTATTGTTGTTCAGTAATTTCAATCGTGTCTGACATTTCAGGACCTCATTTGGGGTTTTCTTGGCAAAGATACTAGAATGGTTTGCCATTTCCTTCTCCAGATCATTTTACCAGGATCACACAGCTAGTAAGTGTCTAAGGCTGGATTTGATTCAGGAAGGTGAGCCTTCCTAACTCCAGGCCCAGGGCTCTATCAACTGGCCACGTAGCTGGGGGTGGGGGTAACACAGCTAGTTTCATAAGCTCAGAAATGGGACTTTAGATGTCATCTAATACAACCACTTCAATTTCTTAATGTGAAAACTGAGGCCCAATGAGGTCAAATGATTTGTTCAACTTCACACAAGTAGTGTTAGAAGCAGAATTTAAACCCAGACCTGCAACTTCAGGGTCAGTGTTTTTCCCACTGTACCACAATAACCTCCTAACATATGGTAATCAGTCATTCAACAAGCATTAATTAAGTACATATTATCTGCCAGGTACAGTATGTCCTAAGGATACAGAAATGCAAAAGACAGTCCCTGCTCTCAAGGAGCTCATGGTCTAATGAAGGAGACATACACAAGCATGTTATCTACAGGATAAATTCAGATATGACCAAAAGAGGGAAAGCACTTCCCACTAGCATTAAAGACTGATAAAAATTTCTTGTACAAGGAGAGAGCTAGGATTTGGAGAAAGCCAGGGAAGGTAGTAGGTAGATATGGGGACTGAGAGAATTCCAAGCCTAGATTTCACATGCCAGTGAAAATGCCTGGAGTTGGAAGATGGTTTGTCTTCTGCAAGAAAAAGGAGGTCAATGTTACTGGATTGCAGAATATGTGGGGGAAATGAGTAAAAAAAGATTGGAAGGGTATGAGGAGGCCAGGTTATGAAGGGCTTTTAGTGCCCACCAGAGGACTTTATATTTGACTCTGGATAGGATAGGATAGGATAGGATAGGATAGGATAGGATAGGATAGGATAGGATAGGATAGGATAGGATAGGAGTTTGGAGGGGAGAGTGGAGGGCTAAATGGTCATACCTGGGCCTTAAGATGATCATTCTGACAGAGGAGTGGAGGATGGATTGGATTTAACTTCTAACTAAGGTGTATTCTTCCTAGATAGGGCATATTTAAGTATAAATGACTGGCTAATGGTATGAATGGCATCCTTTACTCCTATTCCCAACAACTAACCTGTCAACTAGGATGTGCCCTATAGTATGAATAGTAAACTCAGACTGCAGTTTAAAATGTTTCAAAGTATATTTTCAGTGAGATAATTTACACGGAATTTACTTGAGATCCATTATAAAGAAACCAAGGAAAGGTATCACCACCACCTTCCAAAAGTACATAAACTGGCTCCCAGTGAACCTTCATAATATTCCCTGTGACTTTTTAGATTTGTGAACAGACAACTCTGTCACGTGAGTATTGAGCTATTGAGTATGTATATGCTTGATCAAATAAAACTTGTTACAAAGTTAATCTGACATATATTTAATACTGTGAATAATCATTTTTTGTCCCACATGGTAATTAGGCATAAATAATTGTCCCCCAGGCTCTTCAAAGATCAAAACAAGCCATCATTTCACCTTTGTGAAATTCCAGCTCTTTCCCTTTACAGAAGGTAGAAGTGTGGCAGAGTCTCCTGGGTATCTAGACTGAGAGCCAGGAAGCCCTGAGTTAAAAGTGCCCCCTCTAAAGCTTACTAGCTTTGTGACACCAGGCAAATCATTTAACCTTGCTCAGCCCCAGTTTCCTCTTCTAGAAAATGGGTCAATAATACCTGTACCATTTACTTTATGGGGCTGTGATGAAGATCAAGTGAAAGGATGCATGTAAAGTGACCTGTAAATCTTAAAACGTTACCTAAAATAAGAAAACAGTATCACTGCCTCCTACTGCCACCATGCTGAACCTAAAGTGTGGCAGGGATCTCTTGTAACATCTAGTAAGAGATGGCCTGACACAAATGGGTACAACAAAAGCTGGGTACAAGGTTATATTCTGTTCTGCTGAGCTGAGTAAAGATTTTTGTTTTTTTATTTTGGCTAGGCAATGGGGTTAAGTGACTTGCCCAGGATCACACAGCTAGTAAGCATCAAATGTCTGAGGCCATATGTGAACTCAGGTCCTCCTGACTCCAGGACTGGTGCTCTATCCACTGCATCACCTAGCTGCCCCTGACATAAGCCCACTTTAGAAAATTTTAAAAAAAAATTCTGGAAACATCATCTTGCATAAAATAGTATCATAAACCATTTCATGAATGTTCTTTCATTCCATTCCTTTTGATAAACTGAAGGACAAAGGAATTAAATAACATGTTTAAGATCACATACTGAGGTAGTATATAGGAAATGAATCTTTAACTTTTAAAATTTGTCTACTATCTACATTAGATGTCTTAGGAAGAATTTCACAAATGCTTTCAAACATTCAAGTTCTGCAAATATAGATTCCATTTCAAAATGTTTTGATAAACATAAAATCACATCCTTTTTCATGTTTTTCTTATATTCACTTCTGACATTTACATAATAATAGGAGAGATTCCAAAAGATGTACATATAAAGTAAAAGTACACACAGACAAGATTGTTTTCAGCTATGATTTACATTATGATCCTACTAAATAAGGTCATTTTAAATAACTAGAAGAGATATAGGATCAGATATTTAGAGCTAGAAGGAACCTAGGAAGCTGGCTAATTCAACCCCTTCTCATTTTGCAGTTGAGAAAACAGGCCCAGGGAGATTAAGTTACTTACCTGAGAAATTAGTAGTAAGTGTCAGAGGTGGGATTTGACTCTAGGTCCTCTCCAGTGCTTTCCACTACCTCATGCTGCCTCTATGTTGTCATGCTATGTGTTATATAATTATATGCCCTACTATTCAATCCAATTTGAATATTTACATAGGTCTCTGTCATAAAGATTACCTCCTATGAATTTGTCTCTCAAGAATGACCCTAAATTTACATACCTCTAATGACCCAGTTTAGCCATCCTTAAATCAGGAAGTGATGCAAAGCATATAACAGTCTTTTATCACTGGCATTTCAATAGTTATAATCATATTTAGACCCCAGGAAGCTTTTGTTCGATTATGAACATCAAACTTGATGGGGATCATACCAGTCTTAAGAAATCCACTGAGCAAGGGCAGATTGTTTATCAAAATGCTACACTCATTTGGCTTTTTACAGCTTCGTTAAAAGACCTCATGATAATTTTCACTGCTGCTTTATAAAACAAAAACAAAACCTAAATCTGGCCATTATTTTTCATAGGTTATACAGATTCTAACATGTGGTTGAATGGGCAATCCCAATGAGTTGTCCTTCGTGTGTGTGTGTGTGTGTGTGTGTGTGTGTGTGTGTGTATGTATTGGACTACAATTAAGACAATGAACTGGACCAAAGACTGCACAGAAAGACATCAAGGCTAAATTGCATTTGGGAAACTAAAAGATATCTGGAATCATCTTGAGCTGCTTGTGTATTCAGTTGTTTTTCAGTCGTGTCTGACTCTTTGTGACCTCGTTTGGGGGGTTTTCTTGGCAAAGATAATGGAATGGTTTGCCATTTCCTTCTCCAGCTTATTGTACAGATAAGGAAGCTGAGGCAAACAGGGTTAAGTGACATGCCCAGGATCACACAGCTAATAAGGGTCTGAGGCCACATTTGAATTCACAAAGATGAGTCTTCATGACTCCAGATCTGGTGCTCTATCCACTGTGCCATAAAACAACCACAGTGATTGATGATGAAAACTATGATGGAAAGACATGTAGCAGGTATACTAGAAGCTACAGAGTATTACTAATCTTTGTGTGTTTTTAAAAAAGTCTCATAAGAGATGGTAAAGAATTGTTTTACTGTACAAGAAGGTAGGCCAGTCATCTATAGGATGATACACCCAGCCAGACTGTTCCAGTGGCAACCATAAAATGTTAAAAGAATCCAACTAACAGTCTCTAGGATACTTAGTATATCCATTATGAAAGATTAATGGAAAGGCAGAGATAAAAAATTACACAAGATAGAAGGGAATGAATGGGCTGTGATCAGTACAAGATTATAGATCTGTTGAAGCTCTATTTCTTGAATAACAGGATAAAAACAGTACATCAATATATTGCTAACTTAATGAGTGAATTAATTATTTATAAGACATGTGATACACATAATTTTTGCATTTGTTTAAGGATGATGGCATTTCTCTCCCCCCCCCCCCGCTTTACTTTGGAAGCACATTGGATGGACTCATTATGAAGTATTTATGATAAGCAGAAGACTCATCTTCCTGAGTTCAAATTTGGCCTGAGACACTAGCTGTGTAACCCTGAGCAAGTCAGAACCCTGCTTGCCTCAGTTTCCTCATGTGTAAAAATAAGCTGGGGTAAAAAATGACAAACCACTCATCTTTGCCAAGAAAACACTAAATGGGATCACAAAGAGTCAAACACGATTGGAACCACTGAACAACAAAAACAAAACAGATAAAAACTACCCAAGATTAAAAGGAGTGAACTGGCTCTGACTGACATTGATGATGAATGTACAGATGCTAATGAACTCGCTAATCCACTGAAGCATTAAACACCTTATTATACACTTCTGTATTGGTTTAGTGTTTTTAGATTGTATCCTCTATATTATGTGTTCGCCTATGTTTTATAAGCTCACTGAGGAGTTCTACAAATAGTGGTTCTATCCAAAGGTTCTACCAGAACACCATACCCAGTTAGATGCTTAATAATACTTTCTGTGCTGCTGATGGTGGGGATGATCAGTTTCACCCTGAGATGAACCATTAGCCAAACAACCGACTCTTGAGGAACAACTAAGCCAAAACATAATACAATTAGCCTGACATGCCCTTGCTTAGCTGCCCAAATTGAACCGGTCTCTTGAGCCTTAGTGAACTCTGATCAATGCTTGGTTCACATATGATGCAAATCAGTCTCTCACAGGTTTACTCACAGCTTGGCAAAGTGACAATGAATTCAGAATACCTGACATCTATTATTTACTTGTTTATTTATTCCACAAATGATCACTAATATTTTGACAAGAGTTTAAATGCCTATTACATACCACACACTACGCTAGATGCTAGGAGTGCCTACAGCACACAAAGTACCCCACACATCAGATTCTGGCAGACATATCAAGTTCAGATAGGATATCAGATGCTTTCTTTAATTACTCTCTGATATTGCTTAGGCCTTTGAAAAGTTGACCCTGCTGTTTCGATATCAAGGCGATAGGAAAGCCAGAGTGTAGGCAATATGGCTCAGGTAGTTAAAGACATCTGTTTTGAAAATCGCTTCCCCAGCTCCCTTTATTACTGTTCCCTTGGTTTTCTCATGACACAAAGTAGCATTTAAAGGTCAGCAAGGAACAGAATGCTGTTTGCCTGTAAGAGTGATTTGGTTTCTTGTTCCCTGTCCACATTGGTCAATAAAAGTTTTTGAAAATGTCAAGTTCTTTCCTTGTATGGGTATTGGAGCTAGGCCTGTCTTCCACAACATGGTACCAAAACCCACAGATTTCAACTCTTTATCTTCTTAGGCAATTTCCCCACAGCTAATTTTTAAATGAAAATTCATCAATGTGATAGCTTTCAAAGCTAGAGCTCCTAGATGTACACACAGTAAAAGTAATAAGCAACAGAAAAAGGAAGGCAGACTATAAAACCCTTTAGACTCAGGATGTGCAAATGCACTTCCAGCAGAGTGGCTACCGCTTTATAAATCAACAGATCCATGTTCTTGTTAGTATGCCTACTCACAGCCCCTTCACCCTTTTCTATTTTATTCAATGCCTATCGATACCTCTGCATAAGAACTATGTGGTAGGTCCACCCACTTTGCTGTCAGAGGGAAGAATAAAAATTAGAGTTAAATTTCATCCTTCTTTAAACAATACAAAAATGCTTCGTAGCAGACATTTTTGACCTGTATTAAACTCACTTATTAAGTTAGAGAGAAAAGGTAATTCTTCAGTCCTCTGACACATCCTATAAAGGGACTTTATAAAAATGGTGCTCCTCGGTGGATTGTGTCATTCTTTTCTTCCATTTTTCTTTTACTTTGACCGCTGGCTGTGGTTAGAACCCTCCCTATGAGCCATCGAAATAAAACTGAGGTTACCAGGGATGTGTCTATTATTAGTTTTAAAATTCCCCCTTTAGGAAATTGTAGGCTGCCAAGAATTTTCAGGGTGAATTCTTGTCTAGCAATTCTCTGCTCACTGTGGTCTAATAAAGAGCTAAAGCCAACTGACATGTAGAGGTGTCGAAAAAGCTCCCCTGAGAAGGATATACATATGCAGCTATGTATATACTTGAACTTGGATCCTCCTGACCTCATCTCTTTGTGCTACACTGCTTCTCCTACAGAGCTATACAACAAAATCTACATGTAAATAAAAGTGCAAATTCTGCCAGGCCTACTGATCTCAGGTCCATTAATTCATTTTCTTTTCCTTAGCTCTTTGCTCTGACCTGCATAATTATGTTTTCTAGAATAAGAAAACCAGACTAAGAAAAGAATTATGTGCCAGAATGGAAACACACACACACACACACACACACACACACACACGCAGTACCAGCCTAATCTTCGCATCAATTTCCACATCTCTTTTGTTGTTGTTTTTTAATTTCTTTTTAATTCACATTGAAATAATCTGGGAATGTTTCATTTAAAGCTTGAGTGACAGGAGAAAAATCACTACCAAGCCTCATACCTAGAATGGAGATAGTTACTAAGTATTAACAATGTCTTGATAATAGAGCTTTGGGTTCTCTTTAAGGGTAGCATACTTGGACAAACAGGCAGAGTTCTCTTCTTTTACCACTGATAGCTAATAAGTGAGCAATCTACAGTAAAGCAGCAACAGTTACCACAGCATGCTACCTCTGATATTCACATAGGTGCCATCAGACTGACCTGTACTAAACAAGAGTCTGTATCCTGAAAACGTTTTCCTTATTTCCCCAGGAATTAAGCTCAGTAGGGAGTCACCTACTGTCATAACTAGTGCCCTCAGGGAGAGAAGGAAGAGGCTACGCTGTGGAGGCTCTTGGAATATCAGTTACGGATTTCAAGGACTTTGATGTGTTTGTCTTAGTTTCTCCCCACAAAGCCTTGATCCTGGTGGGTGCCCAACAAATACTTAATGAATGAAGAAAGTGGCTTGATTCATAAGCTTCCAGTAGTCATGCCTAACTTTGAGTGCCAATTACATTCTGGTTCAAATCCCAAGGTTATCTAACTCAAAAATATAAGAGACCCTTGTCTAACTGGACCCCAAAGACTACACTATACTAGGACATACAGCATTTCTATAAATGTGCAATTTTTGAACAATACATAAGGCAACATGTTTAACTCTGTTTCATTTAGTATTGTAAATGAACTTTTTGCCTCTGGTACTCAAAATCAGTATAGATTAGTGTATACCTACACAGAAATGCAGTGCCATGAAGTTGCAGTAAAAAAGGTTAGGAGTCAAGGGTTCCCACTATCAATAGTTAGGTTCTTTAAATAGTGTTGAACCTTGAGAAAATTCATGCGCACACACACACACACACACACACACACACACGGATGGATTTGAAATTCAAACCACATAGAATATATTGTCATTCAGTCATTTCAGTTGTGTCTGATTGTTCATGACCCCTTTTGGGGGTTTTCTTGACAAAGATTCTGGAGTGGTTTGCCATTTCCTTTTCTTGCTCATTTTTACAAGTGAGGAAGTGAGACAAACAGGGTTAAACAACTAGTAGGTGTCTGAGGTAAGATTTGAAACCAGGAAGATGAGTCTTCCTGATTCCAAGCTTAGTGCTCTACTCAATGCAACACCCCACTGCCCTTGTAGAACATATGTGGATGGCTTAACAATATTAAAAATTTAATACATTTAAAATTTTTCTTCAATGAAATTACATTTAATTAATTAATTGAACGGTTAAACATGACATTTTAAAAGGTGCTTTTCTCTCACCCCCAAATAATCCACATCTAGAATACACCACAGACTATTTAAATACACATCACACAATTTAAAAGTTGGTCTCATAGTCCAATCCTAACAACCTAAATGAGAAACTGAGGACCAGAGAGATGTTTTCCCTTGCCCCAGGCCATATAGGTAATGCTAGAACCATGGCAAGAATCCAGGTCTCCTTATTCCTGACTTAATATTCTATTCACTCCAGCAAATTACTTCCCTTCGTGGGTTTAAAAAAAAAATGAGAAAACAACACAAAACACCTAAAAGCTAAAGCATTTTCAGGAAGCAGATGTTGTGAAGGGTAAGGAAGAGGGAGGTGGTAGTGGTGGTGGTCACAATCTCTAGCTTAAGTGAATGCCTTTTCTTCCAAAAACATAATTTGGCTATCTTCCAAGACACGACCATGTGATGTAAACCAGATCAGACAGACTGACAACATTATCCTTCCACCATTCAACAGGATCAGCTGAGCATGGCAGCATGGAGCTGTCAATGCGTCTGACAGCTCCATCTCAATTTCTGGTGGGAAACGAAAGAACATGGTTTTCCATTCCATGGCTGCCAGCAAAGCACTAGGGGTCGGGGGCAGTCAAAGTTCCCTTCGCAGAAGGTTGCTTATTAATGGCATTTTTTCCCCTCTTATTCTCACAGTATGGCCTTTCCTAAGATGGGCATTCCTTCAGCTGAATACCCTCAGCCAGCATGCATGTTGTAGTTCTGGCATCCTGGGGATTTGCGTCAGTTCAGTTTAAATGGTAGACCTAGGACATAAACACCATGCCAGCTGATTTCAGCTCAAAGCTGCTGATAGACAGAGAAAATGAATTTATGAATTTAGTTTTCATTGGGAGGTTGACGAGAAACAACAACTCTCTTGGCCACGTTCCTTAGTGGGAATGTCTAAGAGATGGAATTTAAATTCTCAATAGGGAAAAAAAATACACTGGGGCTTACTGGTTTGGGAGAGATTTCAATGAGGACAATATTGAATTCCTGCTAAAGCTTCCATGCTATCTCTGATAGTTCTAACGATTGCATCAGGCAGACTCTGGCTAGATACTCTTTTGGTCATAGCTGAGAGTTTAAATATAAGCAAACAATGCCCAACTTAGAGTAAATTCATTTTTAAATAATCTTGTAATGCAAAATTTAACAAACTGGCTAGACCTAGTTAGAACACCATCCTTAGAGTCCACACTGCTGGATCACTTTATAAAGATGAAACCTGTTAACACAGACTATGTTTTTTTAGAATAGTTAACAACAACAGTTTTAGGAAATAATTAGTTTCTAGAAATATGGGGCAGCTAGGTGTCACAGTGGATAGAGTGTTAGGCCTGGGGTCAAGAAGACTCATCTTCGGAGTTCAAATCTAGCCTTAGATACTTACTAGCTGTGTGTAAGTCACTTAACCCTGTTTGCCTCAGTTTCCTCTTCTGTAAAATGAGCTGGAGAAGAAAATGGCAAATTACTCTAGTATCTTTGTTGATAAAACCCCAAATGAGGTCACGAAGAGTCAGAAACAACTGAAAAACAATAATATCCATAACACATTTTGAGGCAGCTAGGTGGAGCAGTGGATAGAGTTCTGGGCCTGAAGTCAGGAAGAATCATCTTTCTGTGCTCAAATCTGGCCTCTGATACTTACTACCTGTGTGACCCTGGGCAAGTCACTTAACCCTGTTTGCCTTAGTTTCTCATGTGTAAAAAGAGCTGGAGAAGGAAATGGCAAAGGACTCCAGTATCTTGTCTCCTCTGAATAGGATTATGAGAGTCACTAACTTGGAGACGATCTAAAACTGTTCTCCCCCCCCATATTTAATCATTAAGAATAAATCAATAGTTGCCACAGGAAGAGTCCTATTATTTGCTGTGGAAGAAGTGTGCTTTATTGCCAAGTTGATTTATGCACCCTTAATTGTTAAATTTAGCAATCTACATTTGTTTTCTTAATTGCTGACCATATAGATCAGAAACCCCCAAACATGGAAGCCTCAGCAGTAAACTGTTCTCACAGGACTGTATGAAAAGAGTTTTGCCTACCTCAAAGCACTATATAAAATGTGAATTTTTAGTAATATTATTCTGGATTGGTTGTTGGCACCATAACCCCTTCCTACAGGGGTTGCCAAAATTCCCAGAAGGGACTATATGGCAATTAGAGTAGGTTCTAAGAAAGGACTCTTAACCTCAAATGATAACCAACCACCCCCTCCCAGCCCAATCCCACAGCCACACTCATTTTGATGGTGACTAACCTATTCACTAACACACACCATTTCATCATAGCCCAAGCTCACTCACAGCATTCTCCATGTGCAATGCACATCTGCTGGAACTCATTTTCTGTCTGCTCAGACTCTAACTTTTGGAGGGTCTTCTTAGATCTCTTACTGATCTGTTTCCAGCCAGTACAAGATCTAGTTTATTGCTCTAAGGAAACTGGGCAAATAGACAGAGTGAGCCAGATGCTCAAATGACACCTAAGGAACAAAAGTGATCTGATGTACCTTCCAACTTCAGATGCACCAAGTTCAGGCAACATGGTACAGGGGAGTGAATGCTGAACTTGGAGTCACAGGCCCAGATTGTGAACACTAGTGCTAACATGCACTATCGTTGTGAACTTCATCAAGTCACTTGTTGGACTAGATGACCTCTGTGATTCCTACAGTAGACAATTATATAGATAATATTTCAATTTCGTGGTAAACCTAGGTTCCTCATTGGTAGCTCCCTCTAATGGAATCACAGGCCCAGTCCTATCCCATCCTAATAAATCCTTCCTTTATTTTGTCCCATCCAGGCATCCATCCCATATTAATGCCCAGGACCCTAGGAATCCATTGAACTTCTGATTCAAAAAAGGCATCTCCGTCAAATTGGAAAGGTTACAGTTCAATTTTGGAAACCTATAGAGACTACACCAGCAGGAACTTATTCCAACAAGCCACAGTCTCAAAAAAGAAGTGGAGAGCACAATGAGACAGTCTTTGAAGGCTCAATTCCTTATTCTTCTGGAATTTAGGATTTATTAACTAAAACCTGTAGGACTTTTCCTTTTCCTGACTTAAGATACAAATACATGTGGGCCATCCATACAGCAGATGGGAAAAAACCAGGGAAAAATACAATTCACCTCTTGCCTTGGATCAAAAGTCACACCATGGCTAAGCTGTTAGAATTATGTTGCCCTATTCATTCTTCAGAGGAGCTACATGGCTCAGTAGATAAGACTGCTGGGTCTGGAGTCAGGAAGACCTAAGTTCAAATCTGGCCTCAGACACATACTAGCTGTGTGACCTTGGGCAAGTCACTTAACCTCTGTTTACCTTAGTCTATTGTAGAAGGAAATGGCATTTACTTTTTTCTTCCTTACCTTTGTGTACTTTCTGCACTCTACTATCCTTGCCTATTTGGGTACATACTCTTTTGCTCTTCCTAACTTTTCTTGTTTCCTGAACACTGTACACTAAAGCCAACCAATTAGTTTAGGAATTGTTTTTTGGGACAGTACAAATACTTCTATGATTTTTAATGGTTAGTGACTAGTGAAGCAGACACCAAGTCTGTCACAGCTGATAAAATCCCAGGTAAGAAATACCATTAGTGACCAAGAGCAGAGGGAAACTTCTGCCAGAAAAAATCATCTTAGTTTCAAGGGAAACTTAAGAAACTACAACAACAAAAAACCTTTAAAAATTAAAAGAAACAAATACAATATTCTCAGCCATTCTCATTCATTTCATTCACCTACAATGAGTGCAAATTCCCATTAACTAAGGAGTAGCATGACCCTAAAAGACTTTATGAATACTAATTTAATATCTTTGTGAGCAGCTAGAATTCAAAAATTTCTGACAGAAGGGCAGATTTAAGACACCGGGATTTCTAGAAATTAAATTTGTAAGTCAAGTCACATTAAATAGCCCATGATGATCTTTTAATGCCCTGTGGTTTAGCTGGTAGACAGACTGTAGATATATGGCAAAAAGCTTGAAGGCAAATCTTTATTCCCTGGGGCCTTAGCCTGGACCCAAAGGGAATCTTTGCTTCACTTAAAAAATGCAAAGCCATCATAAGTACAAATCACTGTCGGGCATAATCTGGGGGATTCTGTCTTCCAGCAGCAAGTAGAGGGGAAAAGGAATGACTTTGCTTACAATGGCAGGTGGCTTAAAGCATCATCAGCAGGAGAGAGGGAGGCTGAAGAGGTTTTCTTCCAGACAAAATGGATACTCCCTCTTCATCTCCCTGTGCCTCTCATCCGACTGAAGGAGAATGGCTTTCCAAGTAGGCAGAATTCTTATCATGCTAGCCCATAACCAGGCAAAGCAAATCAGCATTCTTGACATTCAATCCAGCTTATCTGCTGTGCCTGATTAACTCAAATCCAAGGAATGAAGGATTATATAAGAAAGTAGGAACTATGAAAACCATTACTTGTTTTGAAATATACATCTACTTTTCTTATCCCTATCTGCTGTATTATAAGTATGCAGCCATATATTTGCTCAGTCTTGGATAAGACTCCATAGCCAAGTGTAATCTGACATGCCTAGATGCAAAGGGATTGAGGAACAGCAGGTGCAAAAGTTTGTTGGGGAGTAAGGTAGGTATTAGGGAGAGGAGACAAGATAATTTTTAGATTAATGGGACAAGATAGGGATGGGCTTGTGGTCACCAAAATGTTTCTTTGCAGGGGTTTTGGTATATTTTAAAAATTCTGTTTAGTTCCTTCCCTTCTATTGTTTTTATTACATTAGTTTTACTTTTTATTGTTTTACTTCAATAGCATCATAGAATGGAAGAAACCTTGAGTTTCTAAGGACTACAGCAGTGACATTTAAGGCCTGGCAGGTCCTAGCATGCTGGAAAGAGCTTCAAATATTGACCCCTTGATGGACTGTGAATGCCTTTTACTAATCCAAGGGAAGTTAAAAGAGCTTTATCACCAGAAGTTTGATTACTGGGTGATAAACTTGTTTGATCACAGCCACTCATAAAGACCTGGAGGGCCTGCCATCTTCACTGGGGGATGAGGTAGCAAAAATACTTTCTGACTTTTTTTTTTCCAACTAACTGCACTAATGCTTTTTCCATCTGATGCCGCAAGGTTCTTCCCCTCCCTTTGAGCCATATGTTTCTGCATTTCTTTGAACAACTTTTTGGTTGCTTCCTACAGCTCTGGCCAGGGTATGGAAAGGCAGTGTAAACTTTGGTGTTAGGAAGGAAGGGCTGATTCTGAATGGTGGAGGGACGAAACAAGTGTTATGATAGGGAACAACAGAGAGAAACAGAGAAAGATAGGGCCAGAAGAAACATGGGAAGGTAGTTAACCCAGCCATGAGGACAAAGATACCATAGGCCAAGAAGGCTATGGGAAGCTTTTAAGAACTACTGAGCCATATCTGGTGTATTTAAGGCCAACATTCTCTAATCATTTAGCTGTCCCTACGGTTATAAGCACTTGATAGACAACAGAAAGTTAAAAGAGGGTGTAATAGAAGTCAAGCTAATATTCCTCTGATATTCGGCTTCTTGAGTCATAATATAGACATAAGAATCAACTATAATTATTATGAAAATGGAATGTTGGGACGCCAATTGTTTGTATCATGGTACCAGACGATTTCCATGGCAGTAATAAGACCAAAGACTTGGTACTGTTAGTGTACTAACTCACAGGCTTTCAGAATTAGAAGTGAACTCAGAACTCTCTACTGCGACTTGTGCCAGAAAAAGAATTCTTTCTACACCTTACCTAGGAAATGGTCAATCTCTGCCCAAAGTCCTCTGCTAAGGAAGGATATATATCCTAGGAAGCTATGCATTCTACCTCTGAAGAGCTCTTACTGTTTTAGGAAAAGCAGAACTTTTTTCCTTCATCAAGCCTAAATCTGCCTCTTTAAAACTTCTACCCCAAGCTCCTAGTTCTGCCTTCTTGGGCAAAGAACAACAAGGTTTTTCCCTCCTTCCATACTCTAGCCCAAGGGTGGGAGAATCTGTGACCTTGAGGCCACACATGACCCTCTAGGTCCTCAAGTGCTGCCCTTTAATTGAATCCAAACTTCATACAACAAATCCCTTTAATCAAAGGATTTATTCTGTAAAACTTGGAATCAATCAAAAGGCCACACCCAAGGGCCTAGAAAGCCACATGTTCCTTACTCCTGCTCTAGTCCTTCAAACATTTGACTTATAATAAACCAGTAAGTATTTATTTATCATCTATCACATATCAAGCACTGGATTGGATGTTATGGAGCATGAAAGGAGTGCAAAAGATGGTGCTCACTGAAAACATTTAAGAATAAATATGGGAAAAAACCACACACAGACACACACACACACAATTAAAGTGCAAGAGAGCATAACACATATATAGACACATACCGGAGGCAATGAGGTGGTGCAGTGGATGAAGAGCTGGACTTTGAGTCAGGAAGAACTAAGTTGAAATTCAGCCTCAGAGAATAACTAGCTGTGTGACCCTGGGCAAATCACTTAATATCTGTTTGCCTCAGTTTCTGCATCTTAAAATGGGGATAATATCACCTACCTCCCAGTGTTGTTGTAAGGATAAAATGAGATATTTGGAAAGTGCCATAAAATGCTAGCTATTATTATTATGCATATCTCCTTGTATGCATGCATGTTCTATATGCATAAACAAACATATTACTGTAATCTAATCTAATATATAATTTTAGTATAGAAACAGAGCAGAACATAATATGTCATAAGATATTAATTTTGATAGTACAATTGATGAGCACCAAAGAACTTAAGAAAATTAAGACTTAGAAATGAATAGGGGTTTCAGGGAGTAGGTAAAACTAAACTAGCACATATAACTTATAGTTATTCAGTGTCTTGCATGGTTCATTAAGAGCTTTCCTCATAATTAACCTGTTCAGTAGGTGGTAGCAGTAATATTATATTTATTTTATAGCTGAGGAGACTGAAGCTCAAAGGGGCTAATGACTTCTTGCCTATAGTTAAGCAGCTTGTAAACTTAAGGGCTAGTATCTGAATCGAGGTCACAGAAGCACATGCTCTCCAACTCTCATACATGTACATATGCCCCTGTATATGTGTATGTTTATATGGGCATATACATATGTGTACACATTAAGTAAATATGTGTGCCCTCACTTCTGATCACAATGGATAATGGTCAAAAATATGAACAAATATTTGTCAAAAGAATTGCAATTAGTGATAATTATGTTGATAAAAATGATATTCCCATTTTGGAAAGCAATTTGGAATTATACAAAGGAAGAAACTAAAAAAGTATATATCCCTCGACCCAGAGATTTTCCTGTTAGGTATATACTCAATTCCAGATTGCTTTCCAGAATGTCTGTATAGATTCATGGCTTTACCAATAATGCATTTGTTTGCTAATCTTTCAACAGCCCCTCCAAAATGTATTATTCCCATCTTTGTCATCTTTGGCAATTTGCTGGGTGTGAGAGGAAACCTCAAGATTTGTATCCCTCTTATTATTAGTGATTTTGAACACTTTTCACGTGGCCATTAATAATTTGTAATTCTTCTAGAAATGTTCAAATTCTTTGATCGTTATTGTTTGCAAATGACCTTATTCCTTTATATTTATTAGCCTTGTTTATGTCTTGGACATTAGATCTTTGTCAGAGACATGTGACACAAAGATTCTCCTCCCCTGCCTCCACCAACTTCTCCCCCTTTTGAGTTGCATTTTGTTCATGCAAAAGATTTTTATGTTTCAGGTAATCTCAAAAATATCTACTTTATCTTTTAGAATTATCTCTATCCCTTATTTCGTTATGAATTCACTATCCTACAGCTATAAAATATATATGATGAGTTTTTCTTCTAATTACCCATGCTATGATCTTCACAAATATTTAGTTCAAATGTCCATCTTTAATTTAATCATGGAACTGGTGTAAGATATACATCTAAAGATATATAGATATAGATATATAATTGGTTAGATTGAAGTTTTATGAAATAGGGAGATAATTTATGTTCTCAGGCTTCCTGAACATCAGGTTGAGTTCAATTATTCTGATTCTTCCTTGTCTACTTTGTTCCATTAGTTTTCTTCTTCTTTTTAACTATTACCTAATAGTTTTGATTACTGCTACTTTGCATTATGGTATGAGGGATGAAAGTTCTATTTGTCCTTACATTCTTTCATATTTTCTTACTATTCTAGGTCATTTCTTGCTACAAATGAATTTTGTTGTTTGTTTTTGTTTAGCTTGGTAAAACATCCTTTTGGTAACATGTTGTGATTTGTATAATATTGTCATTTTTATTATACTAGCACAGCCCTGAACACTGAATAATCTCACAGCTAAGTCTGTTCTTTCTTTAGGAAGCAAAAGGTACTAAGTATGGTCTGACATACTGATTTCCAGAGAAGCACAACATATTATTATATACTGCTTTTATATGTTATCTATACTATTATTACTAGCTCACAACTTTACCAAAAGCATTCTTTCAATTAGTTTCTTCGATGAGTCCCTATGATTTTTAAAGTAACCACCACGTCATCATCAAATAGGGATAGTCTGTCTCCTCTTTGTCTATCTTTAATTTCTTTCTCCTGTCTTGTTCTTGCTAACATTTTAAGAATTATATCAAATAATACTGAGGAAAGGTGGCATCCTTACTTTACTCCTATATTTACTGGGAGGGCTTCTAGTATTTTTCCCCGTTACATTTAATGCTAACTTTTGGGTTTAAATAGATACTTTAATCAAACTTTAAAAATCCTTTTAGGCTAATGCTCTGTAGAGTTTAGCATAAATTGAGTGTTGTATTGCTAAAGGTTTTTCCTGTACCAATTGAGGTAATTATGAAGTTTGGATGTTTTATTTCTAATATGATTAATTATGCTAATAGATTTCCTAATGATGAATTATCTTTCCATCTTTGGTATAGATCCAACCTGATTATAGTAAATGCTACTTAAAAAATAAATTTATATCATCTTTCTTTTTTAACCAGGTTTTATTTCATTTTCTGTGCAGTTTTTAGCCAGGTTGACTTTATGTTGATCAGTTTGTTACTCTTGCCAAAAAAAACCTTTTAGTTTTAAAAAATTATTTCTATTGTACTTCTAATTTATCTATTTATCTTCTAATTTATCTATTTCTCTTACAATTTTCAAGATTTCCTTTTTTGTGCCTATTTTGGTTTTGTTTGTTGACTTTCTCATATTTTAAAATGCATATTTAGTTCATTAATTTGCTCTTTTTCTAATTTGTCAAGGTACATGTTCAGGGATGACCCTGAAGATTGCTTTTAGATGCACCCTAAAAATTCTGGTATGTTGTCTCATTGTTTTTTTTACATACTTATTCATTATGTCCAAGGTATGACCTACTTGTTATTTAGAATTTCATTACTGAGTCTCCACTTCGGTCTGTTTCTTTTGCTTGTGATTCTCTGAATTACATTTTTACTACTTTATGGTTTGTAAAGGAAATATTTAGTATTTCGGCCTTTTGACATTTATTTAAAATTTCTCTATGTTATGATATATAGTCAATTTTTGTAAACACATGCAATACAATAATGAGCAGTGTATATATGTGTATGTGTGTGTGCATATATATATATATATATATATATATATATATATATATATATATATATATATATTTGTTTAGTGATCCCATTCAAAAGATGCAATAAATTTTTGAATTCTTCAACAATTCATTCAGTCTTATATTTTCCTTTTTATCTTTCTGTTACCATTGTCTAGCTCTTAGAGAGGAACACTAAAGGTTACTATTATTATTGTGTTATTAGTTATATCACAGGTTCCCAAAGTGGGTGATAGCACCCCCTGCAGGACACTGGAACAATTGGGCAGTAGTAGCCTCTGGTGATGCAAAATTCTAAAAAAAACCATTAAAGGGTTAAAGAAAGTAGATTTCCAGGGGGTGCAGAGTAATTTTTTTAAGGGGGTGGCAGGCTAAATAAGTCTGGAAATATCTGGATTGGATTGGAAATCAAAATTCAATAATATGTTGTTTACAAGAAATACACTTGAAAAAGTGAGATACACAAAGAAATAAAATAAGGAGTTGGAATAGAATCTATCATGTTTCAGCAGAAGTAAAAAAAAGAAGGCAGGGGTAGCAGTCATGACCTCAGACAAAGCAAAAGCAAAAATAGATCTAATTAAAAGGGATAAGCAGCAAAACTGCATCTTGCAAAAAAGGAACCACAATGAAGTAAGATCAATATTAAACATAGTGTGAAATGGTATTGCATACAAATTCTTAAAGTAAAAGTTTAAAAAATTACAGGAGGAAATACACTATATCAATGAGAGACCTCAACTTCCCCGTCTCAGAGCTAGATAAATCTAAGCACAAAATAAAAAAGAAGTTAAGAAGATAAACAGAATCTTAGAAAAGTGAGATAAAGTAGACCACTGGGGAAAACTGAATGGGAATAAAGAAGCACACCTCTTTCACAGCTATATGTGGCACTTTCACAAAAATTAACCATGTATTACGGCATAAAAACCTTACAACAAACTTCAGAAAAGCAGAAATATTAAACGTGCCCTTTGTAGATCATAACGCAATAAAAATTATATTTAACAAAGGACCATGAAGCATAAATTAAAAATTAATTGAAAACTAAATAATCTAATTCTAAAGGATAAGTGGGTTAAAGAACAAATCAAAGACAGAATCAATAATTTTCTTAAAGAGAATGACAAAAATGAGAACGTTCTAAAATTTGTGGGATGCAGCCTTAAAAAGGACTTAGGGGAAAATTTATAACTTTAAACAGGCCGAAGGATATGAACAGGCAGAGAAGACATCAAAGCTATCAACAATCACATGAAAAAAAAAACCCTAAATTACCCCTGATTAAAGAAACGCAAATTGAAACAACTCTGAGATAACTATCTCACACCTGTCAGATTACTTGAAATGACAAAAAAGGAAAAGGACAAATGTTGGAATGGATGTGGAAAAATTGGGACACTAATGCACTCTTTGTGGAATTATGAATTAGTCCAACAATTCTGGAGAACAATTTGGAACTATTCCCAAAGAGGTATAAAACTTCGCATACCCTTTGACCCAGTAATACCACTACTAGGGTGAATCTCAAAGAAAAGGGGAAATGACCTATTTATATAAAAACATTTATGGTAGCAAAGAATTGGGAATTGAGGATATGTCCATCAATTGGAGAATGGCCAAACAAGTTGTGGTATACTGTGCTATAAGGAATGCTGAGCAGTATGCTTTCAGAAAAACCTGGGAAGACTTACATAAACTCATGCAAAATAAAGTGAACAAAACCAGAACATTGCTCACTGTAACAGCAATATTCTAAGGATGATCAACTGTGAAAGACTTAGCTACTCTGATCAAGACAATGCTCCAAGACAATTCCAAAGGACTCATGAGTGAGAATTAATGAATTCTGAATGCTGATTGAATTGCATTTTTTAAAACTTTATTTTTCTTATTTTATCCTTTTGCAGCATGGCTAATATGGAAATATGTTTTGATGACTTCATATGTATAACTGATATCAAATTGCTTGCCTTCTCAAAGTGGGGGTGAGGGAGAGGGAAGGAAAATGCAGAATTCGAAATTTTTTAAATGATTGTTAAAATTTTTTACAATTGGGAAATATATAATGAATGAAACAAAAATATTTTTAAAATACTTTTTCCTTTCCCTTTGATATTCAGTATGATACTCCTATGGGGAATTTTGCTAAATTATTTTGATATAGTCCTATTATCACAGGCTCTCTTTTCTACTCCCCCTTTTGCTGGTATGCCAACCCTTTCCCCTAGTGGTTTTATGGTGTTAACTATATTGATTTATTTTTTCTATCACCTATTTATGGTTAATACTTCTGATATACCATATTTGAGTTCCTTCTTCCTACTCAATTTCTATGTGTTACCTTCAGATGTTTTGCTCTAGTCTCCAATTTTTCAGCTTTCTCACTCTTAGAAGTATCAATTCATGAGAGAAGCAACATAGGTAGAAACAGTGCCCTATGGAAGAAATTACCCTATTTAATTCCATATGGTGCTACTCCTTTCTCTCCCCCTATAATCGATTTATTTTTCCCATTGGCCATGACATCTCAACTCAGAATCTAGCTGACCCTTACGAGTGAGCATTTCCCTTCTCCTGAAATGTGTCCACAGAGGCATAACATTCTCTCACAGAAGGTGGTCTCCTAGTACGCCAGGTTCCCCCATATTAAATTTAAAAGAAGGTCCTTCTCTTCCACTGCCTCCATATACCTCTTCCCCCATGAAAGTGGATTTTAATGGGATGTCCTTGGTTAAGTCTCCTTCTTTTGTTCCTTCAGTTTCACTTACCTCCCATTCTCTTGGCAATGTGTCTTGCTGAAAGGTTATAAGAATTACCATCCCTTTGTTTTTCAGCCATGGGAACATGGAGACATCACACATTCCCCTCTATCCTTTACCTCCTGCTCACGATTTATACACCAACCCATTCTGTGACTTTGTCACACAATATAAATGGATTCATCTCTAGGAGAAAGGACTTCCATTGTGCTTTAGTTCAGTTCCTCTGCCTTCACTTCCATCATTTCTTTAAATTCTGATTACAGAAATAACTTTGGGTACTTTTCCAGCTCTTAATAATTCCACTTTTTAAAAAAACCCATTGGCAAGTCTCTTTCTCTTTAAAAATTACTGCAGACATGGGGCGATTCGTTTCATTACTACTCTTTCCTTGATAACTGTACTCATTTATCTTTCTTGTACCTCTATTTGTGGAGTTTGCAAGTTGCTGTATTCTGTTCACATTTTTGTTGTGTGTTTTGCTTTTGGGGGGTAGGGACACCTCAAGTCACTTTTGTTGACACCTCATCTTTTTCCCATTGGTGCCTGGGTTAAAATTTGTGGTATGTATCATTTCGGGATGTATCTTGAGCTTTTTTGCTTTTCAGGATATATACATTTCATTCCTTTCTATGCTTTCTTATCAACAGAAAAGTTCCATCTTATTTGAAGTTTCATTCCTTTATATTTGAAGGGCTTTCTTCTGGGCAATTTGTTGTACGTTATTAATTATTAAATTTAACCACTTGTGTCTTGGAGTTTAAAGCATAGGGTTTTATTTGGTAGATTCTTTTGATTGGTGCTTTGTTTCTGAAGTTCTGAGCAATTTTTTGGTGCTACTTCCTAGGTTATGGCTTGATCTGTCATGTCTTTCTGGCAAACCTATGATCCTTAAGTTGCATCTGTGCATCTTGTTTTGAGGTCAATGGCTTTGGCTTGTATAGCTACTACTGTGCACTCTTTCATCCTTGTTGCCTTCTGCTTCTCTTCTACCAGCTTTCCCTCCAAATTAGTACTTCTGGTTTCATAAAGAACTGGTTTGCTTTCTGTTGTCTTGTAATATTTATTAGCAGAGTTGTGTACTCTCTTTGAAGATTTATACACATGCTTTTCTTTCTTGTCTTTAATTGGATTTTCTTCCTCTTGAAATCTTTGGTGCTCCAGTCTTTTTTCCTTAATATTCTCCTGTCACTTTTTTTTTAATCCCTTCTACTCCTTTGATAACACCCTTGGGGTTGGACTGCAAAGCTGTCTCAGCCTCCTGCCATGTTGTGAGATTTACATTTTACTAGCCTAGGTCTCTAGCCTAAGTAGCTTCTGGGAGAACAGGACTGGCCCCATGTGAGCTCCATTTCCTTTTCCTTCAGACCGGGGAGACAGCCATTAATGTGGGTCCCTTGCTGAAGTTCTTACCCTGGCTCTTATTATTTAATTCTCTGTCTGGGCTAAATCACTGTCTGCTGTTTTCTGTAGGATTGGGGGAGGATGTTATAGACAATCTCTACAGCTTTGGGAAGCCCTAACCTAGGGGCTTCCCCAAACAGAAGGCAAAACACTTTCCTTCCCCTTTCTTCTCCTATGGTGGGATATAATCAGTGTATGCCTTGTGGGTGCAAAGTGGGCAGAGGATAAGATACACTAGCAGTTTGTACATTCCTGCCAAAAGTATGGAAGCTGTATTGTGGAGTTACTGAAGTCAGAGCATTAAGGATTAATGATCTTCAGTGTTCACTCACCAGGCTTTTACCTTAAAGGGGATCTTACCTTCTTGTTCTGAGGAATGAGCTATAACTGTTCTATATCAATTTTCTCTTTGGAGGTGGTTGTTTCTTGAGAGTTAATGGGGCTCAGAGAAAATGATTAGCTTGCTATCTTGATCTTCACATGACTTGGGAACAACTTTATCATTATTTTAAAAAGCTTCAATACATTTAATAGCCTAAAAAAGACATCCATACACCATGCTAGCAGATCCTTGGCCATTTTCCTGACAAAATAAACATTTCACCTCCAAGACTCTGTAACTTTGTTTTTTTCTAGTTCATACCCATACAGTCACACCTCCATCAGAATCAAAATATACATTATCCATTAAAGGTTCTGTGTGAGTCTATTCTAGCCCACTGATTACAATCTGAGAATATTTTTTCCATGTGATAGATACTTCCCCATAAATTTTGGGTGCACATGTGATCAGTGCATAACTTGGTACTTGGCAAGTGGTTTGAGTTGGGTCACTAACAGAAATGGTGATTCATAGTCAAATTTCCCCACCAGGAATACACAGAATGAGTCAGAGGATGGTCAGAGTTGTAATCCATTCCATTCATTTGACAAGAGAGAAAAACCAAGGTCCAGAAAATCACAGTGACTTCTCCAAGGCCACCTAATTAAATGAAATAGTTGGGATTTGAACCTAGTTTTGGATCTTTAGCATGCATGAATATATCAAGCAATAGGAATTATGCATTAAGCATTCAAGACATATTTAAAGGGAGGAACACCTTCCTCTCTCCCCATTTTATCTGAAAAATGAAGAGGTTGAACATAATGAGATCTGATGGCCTATCATTACATTACTGGTAGAAAATACATAATGCTGAGAAACAACAACAATTGTCACAAGCCTAATTTTTACCTTTCTGAAAAAAGGTTCCAACTCTAACTACTTACATGCATATAGGGATTTAAGGTTTACAAATCACTTTCCTCACAACAGTCCTTGATTTAGGTCATGTGATCATCATTATGCCATTTTTACAAATGAGTAAAGTGAAGTTTAGCAAAGACTCAAAGTTAGAACTCCTGATGTCATATCTAGGGTGCATTCTACTATACCATTATACCACTGCCTATGGAAGAAAATCCAAACTCCTTATTCAATACATTCAATATGGTCCCAGGCTATCTTTGTAGTCTTGTCTTTCAGTGCTACCTTAAACATACTCTAGTCTCCAGGCAACACAGCTACACTCCTCAAGCAAAACATAACTAATTGAAATAACATCTCATTTTTTCTTTTTGCAGTTAACTATATCCCTTCAAATCTCTACTTGTTTTAATCAATAAACTTTTATTAAGTTCTTACTATGTGCCAGAAAGAAGCAGCTGGAGGGTTCAGTGGACACAGCACTAGGCCTGGAGTCAGGAAGACCTCGTTTCAAATCCAGCCTCAGATACTTACTAGTTGTGTGATTCTAGGCAAATCACTTAATCTCTGTTTGCCTTAATCCACCAGAGAAGGAAATGGCAAACCACTTTAGTGGTTTCTGCCAAGCAAACCCCAAAGACAGTATTGGCGTGCTATGGCCCACAGGGTCCCGAAGAATCAGATATGACTGAATTACTGAAGAACAACGTGCCAGGAACTATGCTGGGAAATGGGGATAGAAATGCAAAAATCAAATAGCCTCTGCCCTTATGGAGCTTACATTCGAACATCTGCTAAAATTCTATCCCTAAGATTGGTTTTCTTTCCTTCCTTCCTTCCTTCCCACATGACATGTAATTTCATTGGTTTAAGGCTCTCTCACTGAAGAATTTTCTCTATCAATGAATATTCACTTTTTCTTGCACCTTATAATCTAGAAAGGCATTAAACAGTTTAAATGAATTTCCCCAGGTCACAAAGCCACAATTTGTCACAGGAGGGACTAGAACCCAGACCTTCCTGACTTGTAGAGCAGCTCTCTAGCTATGACACCATGCTGCCTCTTCCTAGAGACAGAAGGTGAAATATTCTTCTCCCAAATGTTATTCTTTTTTTGAGGCACTCAGTGACTTTAGAAGCACATTTACTCACTCAATTATCCTAATATTCCCATGAAATAGGTGTGTGATCATCAGTACTAGAGATATGCAAAACTACAAAACCAAAATTTTTTGATTCCTATTTTTCAAAGAACCACCAACTCATCTAAGCTGGAATTCTGAGGGTTTCCTATAGTTGTCACCTTAAATTTTCTTCCCCTTCTGACTCCCAGATGAAATCTTTCCCATGGACTAATTTTCCTCCCCCCAGCCTCAAACAATATCCAACCTGAAGAAGCAGGTTCTTTCTTGTCTGTGCCCTGTTGGTTCTTAGTGAAAAGTGTGCTGTTTCTGTGGACACTTTTCCTCACTGACTCTACTACCTCTTCCTGGACTCTGGCACAGCATTTTCTAAAAGCTGTGCTGTTAAGTCTCTGACTAGGAAAATTAGGATAGGCCGTTTTTGTCTCCTTGGTCTCCCTCTGTAAGCGCCATTTAGCTCTCTACACCTTACGTGTAGTTTACCTTCTGTCTATAGCATGAAGTCTTATCTGCTTCCCCCCAGCTACTTGTGCCTTCCTCCTCAAATTACCTTTCATTTATGTTATTTATACTTCCATATGTACATGTTGTCTCTCTTGACAGAATATAAACTCCCTGAAGGTAGGGACGGCTCCATTTCTATCTTTACATCCATGCTTTGCACACAGTAAGCACTTAATAAAAGCTTGTTGGTGAACTGATTTCCAAAATATGTCCAACCCTTTCATGTCTGAGGCAACTTCTTATCTTGCCCTAGCAGGTTATCATTAGGAAGGGAAATTGCCTGAAGACTCCACATTGACCTTTTTTCATAGAATCCTCATCCCCTCATTGATTGGCAATTCATTCCCACCCCTCAGATTCACTGTCACTCTGTGCTGGACAAAGGAGATTAATTGTACTACAAACACTGAACTGAGAACCAGATCTCTTCCACATCCTGTTTCCTTAAAATAAATTCTTATTATAAACAGTCAACAAATATGAACATTTCAATATATTAAAAAGGAAAGAGGATTGTAAATGAAACTATGAAGCTCTATTACATACACCTTGATTTTTAAATGTGTATATTAAATATAAAACAATAGTGCTAACATTGCCCTGCTTTGTCTGTGTTCCCTTCTGAACTAACCTACTTCCCTCTCTGTACTTCCTAAATGATCACCATTGAAACTCTTGCTTTACTTCTTTTTCTTTCTTCTTTTTTTTTTGGGGGGGGGTATTACTATCCCTGACCAACTTCCCTTCCTTCATCACCCTCCCACCCAAGAGCTTCCTTGTAACAAATAAGTATAGTCAAACAAACTAAATTTATGTTAGGTTGTGAGTTCCTTGAAGGCAGGCAGTATTTTTTGCCTTTCTTTGTATCCCTAGAGCTTAGCACAACATTTAATAAATATTTATTAACTGGGCAACAATGGCCCTGCCTAAAAATGGATGTCTCTGAGTGTCTCTACCAAGGGGGCAGGAGCTATGCTCACACCCTGTTTCTTAGTCACACGCCATGCTTGGGTCCCTTGACTGTGGCACCTTTTCCTAATTAGGCAGCAGGGAATTCTAGCACCCAGCATACCTACTGTAAATAGTTGTTCAACAGTCAAGCCTTAGGTATCAACCTGCATTTCTGATAGAGGCTAATAGGCCAAGAGTATATATGATTTAAAAACCTATATTAGAGAAGCACAAGTTAAACTCAGTAAGTTTATTTTAAAAACATTCATATCATGTTGTGCTGTTAGAAATCAACAATATGTCCTATTAGAAGAGAGCAATCAAAACTGACACATTCTTCCTCCTACGGTCACAAAGAAACAGCATGGCTTCATCAAGAACAGGTCATGCCGGACTAACCTCATTTAATTTGTTGACAGGGTTACTAAACTAGTGGATCAGGGGATTGCCAGAGATATAGTTGGCCTACACATTAGCAAAATATTCAAAGTGTCTCATGATCTCCTGGAAAGATGAAGAGATGTGGGCAAGACAATAGTATAATCTGATTGATTTAGAGCTATTTTAATGACTAAACTCATTAATTGCTCAATATCATCTGGAAAGGCAGACTCCAGAAGAGTGAATTATGGAACTCTGCTGGGCCCTATGCTACTTAATGTTTTTATCAATAACTTCAAAAAAGTAATAGAGACAGGCTTACCTGATTTGCAGATGACCCAAAGCTGAGATGGCTAGCTAACATACTTTGTAAAAGGCTCAGGATTCATAAAGAACTTCCAAGTGTAGACAGAATATTGGGGCAAATCTGAAAACATGTAACTTAATAGGGCTAAACATCTTAAAGACTTACACACAAGCTCAAAAATCAACCTCAAAAATAGGAAATGAGAAAACCTGTCTAGAGAGCAGTTAGTTTCAGAAATAGCTAGGGATTTAGGTAAACTCTAAGTTCAATGAGTCAACAGGGTGACAGAACAGAAACAGATTAAAAAAGTTTAATTCAACATTAGGTTGCATTAAGAAAAGCATGTTTTTTTTAGAACTAGAAAAGTAAGAACTCTGCTGTAATCTACCTGGTCAGACCTCACCTGGAGTGCTGGATTCAGTTTTGGGTGTCATGTCAAAGAAGAAAACAATCTAATCTAAGCTAGAAGGTATTCTAGAGATGACAACCAGGGTGGGAATGGGGCTCAAATTTATGTGATGTAAGGACTATTTGAAAGACATGGAGATGTTTAGGCTGAAGAAGGGAAGACTTGGGGGAAGGTCAGTAGACACTATCTTCAATTAAGGCTCTCACACAGAATAAGGTTTAGACTGCTCTGCTTGGCTCCACATGGCACATGTATAACTTACATTAAATTGCTTATTATCTTAGTGAGCAGGGAGAGGAGGGAGGGATAGAATTTGAAACTCAAAATTTAAAAAGTAGGTATGTTCAAAATTGTTTTTACATGTAACTGGGGAAAAATAAAATATTACTCAAAAATATAAAAAATAGAGCGCTTAGCATAGTGCCTGGCACATAGTATTTAAAAAATGTAGTGACCCTCAATGGGAGTCTTTAAGCAAAAATCGAATGACTACCTTCTGCTTAGACTATGGAAGGGATTCCTTGCTCGGGTACTGGGTAGGTTTTTCACATTCCCTTCCAGCGTGGTGACTCCGTAACACAGCTATCACTGTCTGTTGAGACAGATCTGAATTTGGATTGCCAGCAATCCTCAACTCTATGCCATGTATAATTGTGATAAAACTTGCTTTCTATATCTTTATCCATGTCTTTGATTAAAACCATCCAAAAGGACAAAGCCAAGACTATAACCTTCACTCTAGCAGCAGAGATTTCCCTCTTCATTTGCCACTAATCCATTATTCAATATTCATTGGATAGTGTTGATCAGCTGGCTACTTACTACCTACTGAAGACTCATTTTTACCAACTTATCAACACTGGCATCATAAGAGATTTTGATTTGGCCAAGGATGGGGAAAAAGTCAGTGGAGTCAGTTCTAACACATCAAGCTAGCTTCCACTACAATTCCAAAAGGTCTCTCTAAAAAGAATTTGCTTTTCAAAAAGCATATTCAAACTTTAAATACACTAACATGAATCTTAGATGTCATTGATGTGGGTTTCCCCACCAACAATACAGATCACAAGTCATCCACTTCTGATCAGCCCAACCTGGTGGGTAATCTCTCAACAAAAGACAAAACCACTCAACTAAACCTTAGGAGAGGTCAGAAATGTATTTTAGTTATCACTAGAGAAAAAAAGTGTAAAAAAGTATTAAAAAAGTATTAAAAAGTGTACAAGACCAGAAAGAGAAGAACACTAGTCTTTAAAACTGCTTGTGTCTCACCTTAAAGTATAACTTCTGTCCCAGGATGAAGACAAACTCATTTTACAAGCTGCATCAAAATTATTACCCAAGATGTTCTTCCTTTACTTCCAAGGAGATTGTTCTAAGGACTCACTAAAGTAAAGTGGTGTTGCATAATGGAAACAACATTGTATTTAGAGTCACAAGACTTGGGTTCAAATTCAGACTCTGCCTCTTCACTGGCTAGGCGATCCTGGACAAGTCCTTTAACTTCTCAGGGCCTTAGTTTCCTCAGGGGGTTGGACTAGACTAGGGACTTAACCATTTTTGTGTTATGGATTCCTCTGGCAGTTTAGTGAAGCCCCACAGTAATGTTGTTAAAAGCATAAGCTAAAATACATAAGGTGACAAGGAAAACCAAATAGACTGTAATATGGCTATCAAAATATAAAAAAAACCAAACAAACCAAATTCATGAACTCCATGTTAAGAATTCCTAGACTTGATGATCTCTAAGCATTATGTTCCTTCCAGCTCTAAATCCTATGATAATACCAACAATAACAATAATAAACAACAGACAGCATTTATATAGCACCTACTATGTATTGGGTACTTTACAAATATTCGCTCATATGATCTTCAAAACAATCCTGGAAGGTAGGTGCTGAGTTTGAACTAAGATCTTTTAGACTAGCCCCCTAGCTGCCTATGACCCTACTACAAGAACTATCCTTTAATCTATTTTCTAGTGGAAATGATGGGATTTTACTCAATTACCATCCCTACCTCACAAACAAAATCCACGGTATGCAGGCAGAAGAACCTTACAAGTTTCTGGCCTCTTAGTCGCTCAGTAAGTGTTTATTAAGCACTTGATATGTGCTGGGCTCTGTGGTAAAGGATGTAGATACAAAGAGAGGCAAAAGATCATCCCTGCCCTCAACAAGTTTGCAATCTCATAAATCCTCATTCTGAAAAGCATAGGCCTGCCCTGATGTTCTGCAGAGTCATTAATGGCACACAGATGTCACATGAATTTCCAATAAAGTTTAGCTACATCTCTTCATTTGTGTTGCTTTTCCCCTAAAAGATACAACCTGCATGATGCAGTGGAAAAATCAATTTAAAATAGTGTGGCAGGGGACTATTGTTGTCATAAGATACCTAAGGAAACTGGAAGTGGAACATCTTATTGAAATATTTGTATCACAAGCCAACCCTTTAAACTGTGTTCCCAGACAGATATTACAGGTGCCAATATTCTACCTGGGT
The DNA here is from genome assembly GCF_003287225.1 of Phascolarctos cinereus. NCBI lineage: Eukaryota > Metazoa > Chordata > Mammalia > Diprotodontia > Phascolarctidae > Phascolarctos > Phascolarctos cinereus. The sequence continues at coordinate 73,749,827 of NW_027555847.1, read as the reverse complement.
GCCCAAACTAGACTTCTTAACTTTCCCGATTTAGGACAGCAGAGGAGATTTCGAACAGGGGATGCTGTTTTAACTTCTTGTCAATTAAAAGTCAAATTAATTACTTTTTACTTAAGTGAGCAATTGTTTTTATTTTTAGCTTGGTCAATACAGTCTTTCTGACCCTGTACCCCTGATATGAGGACAAGGTACTTACTTAGCATTAGTTAAATTTAGTTGGCGCCAATATCCACTTTTGCTCCCCTCCCACCACCGCTTCACTAATCTCCTATGCCAGCTGCTCAAATGTTTACATTTGAAGGGCCTTCTCTGTTTGCACAGAAACGGTCTCTGCACAGTATCTCTCATCTGTACGTTTGCCAGACTAAAAAGAAAGAGAAGCTGAGTTGTTGGAATGGTTGATTAATAGTTTTAAAAGTTTTCCTCGTATGTTCTTCCCCTCTTTTGCTCTTGTCAAATCCATTGCTCTAAGACTTTTACAAGAGTAACTTGCACATTGCTCTCAATTAATAAATATTTTCTACTGCAAAGGGCTAGACAGGACATAGGTCCAGGAAGGGAAGAATGAGCTCCAAGATTCCAGACTAGTCTTTGGACTTTGATGCTTCTAATAAGGACTCAAGGGATCAGTTAGTCTCATTTCCTTAGTTTATGGATTAAGAAACTGAAAGCCAGGGAGACTAAGTGATCAGTTCACTGTCACATAGCTAATTAATGGCAGAGTCAGAGTTAGAACAACTGTAAAAGAATTAAGGAAGCATGTCGCAGTGAAATAAGAATAATTCATTCTCTAACCTTAACTGATAAACTGGATTTGGGCAAACTGGAGGGGGAAAATTCTCTAGGGCTAAACTAGAGATCAGATAGTGGGGGCTGAAGAGGTGGGTTACAAGGATGCAGTAACTCCATATCCACTTTCTCCAGGAACTAAGGCTCTTGTTTTCTGAAGGGTGAATTGGGATAGCCCAGTAACTTTGGTTCCTACCTCCTGTTCACTACATTGATTCTATCTTCATCTTAAACACTTACACAAAATGTCTCAGTTGAAACTTGTGGATGGGCAGCTTTAGGATAGTATCTAAGAGAACCCAAGGACGGGTTTTGCCCTCCCCTCTGCTGTATGACTCTGCGTGTTTTGCTGTTTGTCTTATGGATGCCAGATGGAGAGAATAGAATAGCAAGGTATTTATCTGTGTATAAAGGGCTTTTAAACCCTTAGATGAAAGGTATTATATAAACTATGCTATTATTATTGGCTCCAGTGGAGGCATCCTAGGATGGAAAGCAAGAACAAGGGTGTAATTTAATTTAAAGGCCAAGAATAAATTTCATCTGACTCAATGAGGTCATAAAGAGCTGCCCCAAGAAGATTGTACTATCTTACTTGGCTCTAAAGCCTTGTTATGTGACCTTGGGCAAAACACTTAACTCATCTGTGTCCCCATTTCATCATCTCTAAAATAGAGATAATAATATCTCTCTACCACATAGGGATATTGAGAAGCTTAATTATAGTTTGAAATCATCAGATGTTAATATATAGCATACCTGTCCAGGGCTATAATGATCACTATGCATGAATCAATATTTCAAGGACAGCAAATGGCATTAACAATTAATTCATCTAATACTACAAGAGGAAAAATGCAAAGACTCATGTATAATGTGTATAGTGGAAAGATAATGAATTTTGAGTTAGAAGGCTTAGGCCTGAATCCAGCTCTGCTATTTGACTTTTATAACCTTAAGTAACTCATTTAACCTGTGAGCCTCAGTTTCTTCATGTATATAACGAGAGTTTGAGACTAAATAAGCTCTAATGCCCCAGATAGCTCTTAATCCTATTATCTTCATATGATACATTTCTTGCCTATTATATAATCACTGTGTAAAAAGTTTAAAGTGTTGGGCAAATTATATGCTTAATCCTTTGAAATGCAACAATAATATATGGTCTTCCTAGGACATTATTTTCAATGTGGAAATTCTTCCATCCCTTCCCCACCCAGTGGAAATGTTATTTACAAGACATGTCTAAATCAAACCAATCTATTAATTTCCTAGTCTGTAAGCTTGAAGCTAGAGACTGGGCTACATTTACCTTCATATCATCCTTAATAACTAGTATGTCATAGTGCACATAGTAGGTGCATAACAAAATATATTTTGCATGAATGGATTAATGATAAGCTTCCAATAAAAGCTAGATAGCCTGTCTCCTTTTCTTACTGTTCTGCTTAAGTCACTTTATTTGTTTGCAACTCTCTAGAAGAATAAAACCTGCATTCTCAACTGGAAGGTACTTCCCTTGACAGTAAAATATACAGTGTTTAACAAATGTGCTTTCAGATATCTCACTGCTCAGTCATCCAAAGATCCAAATCCTCGGATTCGTTATTCCATCTCTCAGAGCCATAATGGAGCCAAGCTGCAGCCAATGAATAGAAACTGAAATGAGGTTCAACTCAATCCAATTCAACAAGCATTTATTAAACATCTATTACATGCTAAGCGCTTTGCTAGGTACTGGGTAAACTTGAGGGGGAAAAAAATCAAAACAGTGAAATAAGAATAATTCAGTTCTCTAACCTTAACCGATAAACTGGATTTGGGCAAACTGGAGGGAGAAAATTCTCTAGGGTTAAACTAGAGATCAGATAGTGGGGGCTGAGGAGGTGGGTTACAAGGATGCAGTAACTCCATATCCACTTTCTCCAGGAACTAAGGCTCTTGTTTTCTGAAGGGTGAATTGGGATAGCCCAGTAACTTTGGTTCCAACCTACCATTCACTGCGTTGATTCCGTCCTCATCTTAAACACTTGCACAACATGGATCAGTTGACACTAGTCCTTGCTTTAAAGGAGTTTACATTCACAAAAGAAATGGTAACAGCTCTTTTTCTCTATTAAAGCCTCAACTTCTTTAAATAAAAAGAGGGTAGTAAGATAATCAGACCTATACACACACACACACACACACACACACATATACACACATACATAAAGTTAGTTTTAACCATATGTGTATATGATTAAAACTTACTTTTAAATCACATAATTAAAACTAACCCTTAAATCACACATGGATGCTAGACTCCATTTACCATTATTAGATCAGACTAGGATTACAGAATTATTCTTATTCTTATTCTTATTTTATACCACTTTCTCCATAATTGGAGAATAAATAGGAACTGGATGCAGGGAGTAGGAGTGGAAGAGGAGTAGGGGATAATATGTGCTTGAGGGATGGTCATATTATTGTAAAACTTGACTTGGTAGAGTTGTAATTCAGATGACTACTGTATATTTTATGACATTCAATCTTTACTACTCACAGAGCTGTCTAGAATGCACACAAAAGGTATCAAATTCCCAAGTTCTCTCATAATTCATTCCATGAAGTAGATAGAACTCACACTATCACTAAAAAAAAAGCAATCATTTATTTGATTTTTTAAAGAAAATCTTGCATTAGCATCCAGAAAGGGACGTTTGCGTTCTTTTAAGCAATAACAGAAAGTTTTTTTAACGTTAAAAGTTGGCATTACTTTAATGTAAATTAACACTACCTCCCCCTTTTTACTGCAGTCTGCATTTATAAACATCTTTCAGCTGGAGTAAAATCTTCTTAATCCTAGTTAGTTGAATTGAGCATAAATAGCTAAAGATGATCCACTGGCAGCTTTTAAGGGATCACATCACTGATCTCTCTGTTCTTGCCAATATCAACCTCCTCCCAAACAAAACAAAAGCCTACAAGTAAATATCAATCGACAAGCTGTAATACCACTATGAGATTCAGGGCCCTACGTCAAGTAATAAAGGCAAAACAATACTCTCACCTTTCTTTCCATGCTATGTCCAGTTTTTCCCCCTCCAAAATTCCTTTGGAATAGAAAATGTTCCCAACCCACTGTTCAAATCTTAAGTCTAGCAGAAACACTTCAAAACATTTTCTGTTTCAAGTCTGCTTCAGGATTTCTTTTAAAAAGGAACAAACAAAAAGCCTGAGACACCTTCAATCAAATAGTGCCCATCACCAAGTCCTACCAGTCAGGTAGCATCACACATTCACATCATAAGGTTTCACTGCATACCAGAGTTCATTATCTCTGTCTAATTACAGGTATGTGCTATAGCAGCTGATGATGAGGATTACAAAATAGTTCCACTATCAATCTGTTTTAAATTGGATGGGTAGGTGGAGGGGTGGCAGGGTGGAGGTGGTTGTTGCTTTTCGTCTTTATCCACAAGTGTTTTATGCTTCATCTCAACTCAGTCTGAGGGTGTAGAAAGTTTATAAGATGCAACTGACTATTTCAATCACTTTTAAGGGTGTTTACTAATCTCTGATTATCAATAGTCCAAGAAATTATTAATCATCTATGTGCTAAGCACTAGATATTTATACTACACATATGCATGTGTGTAAATGAGTGTGTGTATAATTTAGAGTTTGCAAAGTCTATAGACTTGCATTTTCAGTTTTTAGAGACTGAGTCATCTGAGTCAATGAGACAATGGATATAGCAGCAGAATGAGCTGGAAACTCTTGGTGCTTTGAAAAGATGCCAGTAGCTCTTAAGAGTTGCTGACTATTGAGAGAGATTAATTTGCCAGGCATTCCCAACCTGTACCTTTAGTCTTTGCCTACCTTCTATTCTAATGTCCTTTTAAAATTTTTTTGAAAATTTAACCAATTCATCCAATCACAAAAAAAGGTTCTGCTCCTACTCCTGGGCTCAAAGACTCTCTTAAATGCGCTCTCTGTGTCCATATGTGGTAGAACTATCAGTTCATGTATGTATGTGTGTGCATACATACACACACACACACACACACACAGATATACTAATTTTGGTACATCCAAGGTGTCCCACAAGGTCTTACATGTGGTAAAAAGAACACTAGCTTTAACTTTTAAAAGTTTTAAACTGCACTAAGGCTTTTGGGACACCCTACATTTATGACATATGCATGTGTGTATTTCTTAAATTGTATTTTTCAAATACTTAAAAAAAAGAACTAGGCACAGTGTGGCACATAAGCAAAAAAAAAATAACGAGTTTATATGATGTATAATTTGAAGGAAGTTCTAATCCAACCTTCTCTTTCTATAGAATGGAAAATTGAGGTCCAGAAAGTTAAATGATTTGCCTCTGGTTACATATAGTAATAAGTGGCAGAGCCAGGATTTGGAATGGGGAGTCTTCTGATTCCAAATCTGTTATTCTATTTACCATACATTGCACAGGATTAAAAAATGTGGTCTACTAATATTCAAATATCAGGGTAAATAAGAAAAATATTGGTAACTTTTACAATCTCTAGATAATCTCTGATAACTAAATTCCCTTTCTCACTACACTCCATCTCTCTTTGGAAGACACATGGAGTCTAGGTTACTGAACCCCTGGGGTCCTCATATCACTTGAAGTAAAAAGCATCAGAAACTTCAAATAAATCTACAGGTTTAGAGCAAGAAGTTACCTTTCCAGCTTTCTAGGCAACAGGGACAAGTGAGTAAAGCTCCAATCTTGAAGACTCACCTTTGAAACAAAATGGCTTTGTGATGCTGGGCAAGTCATCAAACCCTTGTGTATCACCAGACAACTCTCCAAGACTCTTAAGTTGTAGAAAAGGTCCTCACTCACACAGGTAAAAGGAGTTTCCTCATTTGGAACTTCTCTAAATGAATATAATCACAGGCCTAGTCCCCTAAATGCAGCCTTCCTCTGGAGCCCTGAAGAGATTCTAAGGGGCTCAAACACAACTTTTGATGTACATGTACACAACTGTAAAGAAAGGACTTGGAGCAGGGGAGCCTGACGTGAAGGCCCAGTTCAGCTACTTATTAGCTGGCTAATGTTGAACAAGTTACATTTTCTTTAAAACTCTTTCACAATTTGTAAATGGAGATAATTACAGTGGCACTACCTAACAAGCTCCTATCATCTCAGGAGTGGAAGTTCTACCCTGGGATAAATGTAAGTCTGGAACATTTCTAAGAGGCAGATGCAGCTCAGGCCCCTCAGGGTTCAGAAGTCTGATTTGATTGAGGACACATAGACAATTCGTTCTGAGTTGCTGTAGACTGTGAAAGTTTGGTTTAATCTTATAACAAATCTGAGCTTTGGAATCTATCCATTTTCCCCACCAGAGGCACTAGAAACTACTGCACATGAAAGACAGGATGACCCAACAAAGGCTAACCCTAATTTAAAAATATCAACATACTTATTTTGATAATATTTATAATGGTTTCTTATAGAGCAAAAGATTTCATTTCTTTTTTTTCTTGTCTTTCCTTATCTTGTTTCATTTTAGGTGACCTATAAACAGTATAGCACCCTTTTCTGGGATTATTTCCCAATTCTCTCTCAAAATAGTGGGTTGGATGCCAAGAGAACCCAACTATTTTTCCACCTTAGGGTCTTAGGGATGGCCCTTAGGAGATGGGACTGTTGAGCATGTTAACTACGAGCCCCCAGTGGTTGTGTTCCCATTGATGATCTAGTTGATATCAATTAGTTATCCAGAGTTAATTAGCTTTTAGTCAGGGGTATTTAAATAAGCAACCATGGTAGGAGGAGTTGTTATAAAACTCCCCCCCCCACTCCACTTCCCCCTGCCAAATGTTTGGGGACACACTCTTCCACAAATATACACAAAGTCCAAGAGAAAACAGGCTGAAGCTTGAAGAGCATGTATGACGAAGGGACAGTTCACAGCTTCCAGTTGTAGAGAAGTCCTTTTCACCTTTCTTGGAGCCCTCATTAAAGGACACACATTTGACTTATTCAGTAACTTAATAGGTTTTCTCACTTCATAAAGGTATCAGAGCACAAAACATCAAGTTAGGCATATTAAATTAGGGTTATGGGTTTTGAAACACTCCTCTTACACAGCTATACCTACTTTCAGTGTTGTATTCTTTCATCTTTGCTCATGTGCATGAATATAGTCGATTTTCTGAAAAAAACAGGCAAAGATTGCCTCCTCTCTGTCTCTTCCATCTTTCCCAGATGTCTATTACACAAAACTGCATTCTTCTAACTATTATATTACACGAAACCTCAAATACATTAATATTCAGATTTGCCTTACCAAGATGAAGACACAGATCCACTGACCAGTATCAACACTCCTGCATTCAGTATGATTCCATACGGAGACTGTGTTGTACGATGGAAAGGGAATTGGAGTCAAGTCCTGGGTCTGCTACTTACTACCTGTGTGACCTTGTACAAATCACTTACCTCTATAAGCCTCAGTTTCTTTATTTGTGAAAATCCGGGAGTTGGATTATATGAAGGTACCTCATAGAAGGGACTATTTGAGGCCCCTTCTAGATCTGGATCTATGATTTCATGTTCTTATGTCCACAGAGTCACAAGACTGGTATGCCCCTCTCCCTAGTTTATGATTCTCTGCTCCATCTCTCTGTTATCTAAGGCGATCCTATTTATAAGTCGCACAGTCTTATGGAGTGAGGAGACGTGCTCTTTCCACAGTAACTAAGAGGAGAGACTGTCACAGGAAGAAGCCTAGTGTTCCCTCCTGCCTCCAGAACTTACTGAGTCTATGATTCTGGACAACACCCCTATAGCATCTCTGATCCCCAGTTTCTTCAAATGTAAAATGGAGGGGGGCTGTTTATAATAGGACATATCTTACAGGACAGGTGTGAGAATCAAAAGAAATTATTTACATAAAGCACGTAGCAAACCTTAATGTATTATTTAAATGGGAGCTGTTATTATCATTACCAATTCAGAATAAGAGATGTTCATTTCCTACCACTCTGTACTTCACCATACAACAGAAACCTTTTCATCTGAGAAGATCACTTCAGCCCTAGATTATATGTTGTCTTCTCCCATGGAATATAAGCTCCTTGAGGGAAGGGACTGTCTTTCTTTTTACTTGTATTTTTATTCCCAGCTTAGCACAATGCCTGACACATAGTAAGCACTTAACAAATGCTTACTCACTGGAAGGGTAGGCCCACTGGGAAATTCCTTTAAAACATTCAGCCAGGAACGTGAGGGCTCTGGAAATCATGTCATATGGAAAATAGATAAATGATTATATTCTATAATTTTGCCAGGAATCAAAGATAAGCTTACTGTTTTCTGGTCTACAGTCTCCTTTCTGTTTTCTATTTTAAATCAGGACATTACTCTTCTCCAATTCTGCAGAACATCTTTCAGATCCCTTGAGTCTCTTTCAAAGACCACATGTGCCAGTTCTTTCAGTACCTAAGGATGATGTTTATCTGGACCTGGTGACCTGAACTCAACAAAAGTATCAAGGAAATGGAAGACAGAGAATGGGCAGTCTTCATTCTTAACAAAGAGGCTAACTGTTTAATTTAGGGTTAATCATGAGCCACTGATTCCTAGGTTTGTAACTTCAGTCCACCTACTGACTAAAGTAGGAATCCCATACAGAACATCTGAGTCAATGGCAAGGTCATAAATAGAAATCCTAAGGACCTGACTTACACATGCTTTGTGATCACTAGGAAATAGCTAATTATCACTTGTAACTCCTGTGATCTTAACAGAATTAGAATAATGGGAAATTACATTAAGGAAGCTGCAATATTTATTCAAAAATTATTGAATGGTTTAGACACTATTCCACAAAGAGAAAAGGAGACAGGAGACCGTAGTCTGTGAATGTGTCTATAGAAGAAGTGAATATATTAAAATTGCTTTATTAAATGGAATATATACATAGATATATACATATATGAACATAAAATAGAATATACATATATACATTTAAATAAAATTATAAGATAAGGGGTTGGAAGAAACCTCAGAGATTTAGTTCAATTCTCATACTACAGATGAGGAAACTGAAGGCCAGAGAATAGAAATGACTCATTCACTAATAAGCAACAGAATTAGGATTTAAACCCAGGACTTCTGACTCTAAATTCAAAGCTCTTCCCACTATATCACAACACCTCTCCTGCAGCTTAAGAAAAGAAGGTATGTCAAGTCTCTAAATGACTTTGCCTCCTAGTCCTTTAATGAATTTCAGGCCTTCAGAGTCCATGGAAACACAGAAACAATTGGGACACTAATTTAAGTCCCTATAGCTGCCAGGACGAATGCAACTATTAAACAGAACAGGTATGGGTCATGAAACGGACTCTTTTCCCATGGGTACTGCTTACTGGGGTGGGTTCCTGGATCTCAACTGGGAAAGAGATCCTTAGTTTCAAGAAATTCCTCAGATTTTGTGAGCTGTTTCCAAGATCTTTTGGGTCTATGATCTCAGAGCACCAAGCTAAGTCTGGCCTTAAGAGCTACTGGAGTGGAAGGGTACAAAAAGATGCACAGGGGCTTCTCTTCCTGACACATAAGATATAAAAATTAAACAAGACTAAACTAAACTTCATCTAAATGATCTCATCTCTATCCCTGCCCCCCCACCCAATACATAGCTAAGTAGCTTTCTAGGGATCACAATCAACCCCTGGGTATGTGTTGATGGCTACACCACTGATGGGTTAAGAAGGAACAACCTGTTTCAATAAGATACACACATTAGTAGCAGATACATTTGTAATAAAAATAATATCAGGATTTTAGAGTAGAGTCCATTGCTTAAGGAAACCATCATTCTCTCCACTCTCCATTATCTCCTGTCCAGAGTAACACACTAGAAGCAAACGTTAATGCATATGAGTTACTTAACTTCCTTTTTGTCCTACCCTACAATAAATAAGTATCCGGATAACATCTGGCTCATTATCTTGGAATCTCACTTCCATCTCCCCTGCTGTTGCAGCTCAGTCATATGTTCCATTTTTGAACCTGAAAATCAACACACAGTGCCTGAACATGATTCTTGGGTTTGGATTTTCTACTTAAGAAAAAAAAAATCTGCATCACAGTTAGTGCAATTACATGATATATAATTAGTGCTGATGAGTAATTTCATACATAATAGTATAAATTACCACATTTCTAGCTCAATTTGAAAGTTAAATTGGCAGTTTAGAATAGTGGATAAAATGCTACAGGGCTTAGACGTAGAAAATCTTGGTTCAAATCCTGCCTCTGGCTTTTACTTATTGTGTAGCCCAGGAGAAGTCAATCAATCAATGGGGAAGTGGGCATTAGAGAGGGAGAAGGAAATAATTATTAAGCACCTACTACATGACAGGCATTGTGCTAAAACACTTTACAAATATCTCATTTAATCTTCACAACAACTCTGTGAGGCAGGTTCTATTATTATCTCCATTTCACAGATGAGGAGACTGAGGCTGTCAGAGGCTCAGTGATTTACCTGGGATCACATAACTAGTAAGTGTTTGAGGGTGGAGTTGAACTCAGGTCTTCCTAACTCCAAGTCCGGTGTTCCACTGAGTCACCTAGCTGTCTCAATCAACAGCCATTTGTTAAGTGTCTACAATGTGTCAGATACTAAGGATACAAAGACAAAATCAAATATTCCTCGACTTGAAAGGAATTTATAACAGGGGAGCCCATGTGTACATTTAAGTATATGCCTAATACATACAAAATGAATACAAGATCATTTTTTGGGTGAAGCACTACAGCTGAGGGCATTCAGAAAGGTCTTACATGGTCAGAAGATGTTATCCTGAGCTGAGCTTTGAAAGAAATTAGAGATCCTAAGAGGTAGAAGGGAAGAGAACGTGAATCCTGACCGTGGGGGTGGTGGTGGTGGTGCTGGAGGCAGAACAAGTGCATGAAGACAGGAGGATCAGGAGGGTCATGAGTGAATGGGAAGGACAGCAAGAAGTCCTGGAATGCCAGTCTGGAAAGGTAGCTTAGTGACAGACTGCGAAGGAATGTGTGTTACTTAGCTTCTAAAAGCCTCCGGCAATTCTCCAGATCTTAATGACTAAGTTACAGAAGAGCTTCACTGAGATCTGCATTGAGACAGATTCACTTGGCAAGGGAACCATTCACCCTCATGGAATCACAGGCTCTTATTATATTTGTGTTGAAAGGAAGAGAGAAGAAAGGGGCCAAAATTGGGAATCGAGATGTTGTGGGCCAGGAAGCCAGCAGAGCTGAGGAGGTGCAAGTTAATCCTTCACATTGCCATGGCACCCATCCACCCACCCACACTGCCGTGAGCAAGGAAGTTGTGGGGCAGACCTGGGACATGTGGAGATAACTTTACCCCAAGGAACACTGACCTGGGACCCAGCTGGGGGTCCTTTTAGGCAAGAAAGGAATAGAAGCAATGTTTTAAGATTTTTGTCAGGGAAGCTACATTTTCATCTCCACCACTAAGAGTGTCTATGACCCTGGACAAGTCATTTCACTTCATGATCTCAGGTTCCCAGTCAGTAAAATGAGGGGTTTACACTTGATGAATGTCCAAGTCTCTTTCAGCTCTAGTTCTCCACAATAAAATGCCATGTCTGTTGGTCAAATCAGAAGCGGGATCGTTTTGTTTTTTTTAAACCTTATTTCTTTTTTATATAAAAGAAGAGATTAAAGAAAAATTTCCATGTGTCTCATATGCTTACAGAGCAAAAGAATCAGAGAGAAATTAATATTTTGATCTAGGAGTACCCACCCAATTCATTTCAGAATGTACGATTAAAAGTTTACATTTGTTTTTCTTTTCACTGAACAAAGTGTAGCCTTTGTTCAGAGGATACTCACAGGCCAAAGTGTTGGCATTATGAAAAACTCCACAAATATCTACAGCATGTGCTGGGCACTGGGGACCCAAACATAACATTCTACCCCATTGGTCATGCCTGCAGCCATGTGATTTTCCCACTATAAGCCTCAGCTCCTGTGAATAATCCTGGCATCATTTTTATACCCTATTTGCTGATGGTCTCCAGACTTGCAATCAGAAAAGCAGACAACATGAAAAACTACTTTAACGATTCAACACAGGTGTGAAAAGAAACACAGGACATTTTTTCCTCCCACTGGATTTCCCCCCCACACCCTACCAGCTTGATAGGAGCCTTCTATATGATAAGACTTTGACTGGAATTAGAAAAATCTAAGTTTAAAACGTGTGTGGCTGTACTTTTTAAATATCTTTCCCCCAAATTGATTTATGACATAAACAAGCCCCACATTAGAGACACATGTGGTTCAGCACTTGGGATTTGTTTTCTTGACCTTGATTTATGAAAACATCAGGACCCCCAAAATAAACAGAGCTAATTTTAGCTCTTCCTGGGTATGCCTATCAGGTTTCAGATGGATTAGCTGTGCTTGTGTAGACACTGACACCCTGTGGCAGAAGCAGCCCACAGCTCCAGCTCTGCTTTGATAATCCTTTTGGGCACAAACAGCTAGTTTTTGCAAATGATGAAATGTATACAGGTTCTGGAATGAGTCTGACATTCAGGCTAGCAGGAGAATATTTCAAGTGGTACTTCACTGACAGCTTATTTTTCCATAACGTTGCTCACAACTCTTAAAACTACAGTATTCTATTTCAGAAGGATTTCCCTGGAGCACTCAGTTCCTCACATATGTGTCTCAGCAATCAATCGACACAACCAGTGCCCTCCAGCACTTACAAAGCTGCTATGGTGGGATATGTCTTGAAGTGGAATAAAAATACCTTCCCTTAGAGATGTTAACAATGGAAATCAAGTCCCAGACACTAAGAATACTTTCATCTGTAAAAATATGACGCTTCCTGTTTACAAGATGCCTTTCATATAAACGTTATGATTTTCATATGATTTTTTTCCCCCAACAGCTCTGAGGTTTTAGAGTTCGGAAGAAGCTTAGAAATCACCAACTCCACTTACAAATGAGAAAACAGAGACTCAAATCTGTCAAGCAACTTGCCCAAAGTAGTAAGCAGAGGCAGAATTAAAATTCAGGTCTTTCAGCTCCAAAACCAACTCTCTGTCAACTGTACTGTAAATGAGAAAGGTCTTAAGGGGAAAAAAAAATTGGTTCTAATCTTTAGATAGAGGTTGTTTGTTTTTAAAGAGGAAAAAATTATCAAAATTCCCAAGAGACTTCCTCAATTTTAAGAAGTGTATTAAATTGTCATGAATTAGACTGCTAGCTAACATTTATGATACTTTTAGGAGAATCACTAGGATAGTAAGTTGGAGAGCAGTTGCTGATGTACATTGATAGGTGGAGTTTCATCAGGGGTTCCTAAATCAATGAAGTCATGGATCTTGCTGCATCTAGTTCTCCACTACCCATAAACAAACAATGAAATACTAAAATAAGAGACAGCATGGCATAGTAGATAAAAGGCTGGCCAAGCTGTCAGCACCACCTGCGTTTGGGTCCACTCCAGGTTGGGTAAATTAGACCATTAACTATCTCTAGCCTTAGTTTCTCAAGTGACTGTGAGATTTAATTGCCAAAGTACAAATCTGCATAGGTAGCAGGCAGTTTCCACCAAAGGAGATGCCTTCTCTGAAAAAAAAATCACTGGTGCAGCTTTAAAGAGAATTGATATTAATTTTGGGTCAAATGCATGATAATGTAGAGCTGTCTTTTTATGGCAGGGAATGAAAACTCATTAAGTACCTATTATGTGCCAGGCACTATGTTAAGCACTTTACAAATATTATCTCATTTGATCCTCACAATCCTGGGAGGTAGGTGCTATTACTATCTTCATTTTACAGTTGAGGAAACTGAGGCAGAGGCTAAGCGACTCCCAGCGTTACACAGATCACATTTGAACTTGGGCCTTCCTGACTCTAAGGCTCATCACTCTGTGCACTATTGCACCACCTAGCTGCCTCACATATACTGCATGTACAATTTATACAAACCCATTTTACAAAGAGAATCTGTGCTAGAGGTGACACAATTTTGAGGGCACTAAGGGTTCAGTTCTCAAAATAACTAAAAGATGAAAAATCATAAACATCTGCAAAACATCACAAATTCTGACACTACTGAAAAAGGCAATCTAGTCAAGTTCAGTCTACTGATTCATATGTCTACTGTCTTAACTCTAAAAATAACTTATTAGAGTAACGTACACACATTCAAAGGCATTTTTAATGAAAACATGAGAAGGAAACAGGCAGGCTCTTGCAAATTATTTTTTATGGCAGACATCTTGTCATACAACAGACTAAAATAAAATCTATTAGCATTTTTTTAAGGTTTACTATGTGTCAGGCACTTTACGAAGTCCTGGTCACACACACACACACACACACACACACAAAACACAGTCACTGCTCTCAAGGAGCTTACATTGTAATGGGAGAAGACAATGGTATATAAATCAGTACAAGATCCATACAATCTAGATGGAAGTTAACTTTAAAAGGGAAGGCTATGGGACCAGGGGAAGGGAATAAGAATTGATATCACACATACTCTGTGACAGGTGCTGTGCAAAGTGACTTACAAATATTTTTAAAGATATTTTTATAAAAGATCTTCTATAGAAGGTGGCCAGGCAAACTATGAGGCAGCATCAAGGAGGGCAGGCATTCTAGGTATGCTAGATAGCTTGTATAAAGACAATGAGAGAAGAAATGGAGCAACATATCTGAGAAACATCGAATCAATATGTCTTCTCCATAAAGTGATGTGAACGTATAATCAGAGTAGAAAGACAGGAAAGGATCAAGATATACAGACTTAAAATACCTAACAGAGGAGTTTATATTTGCTCCTAGACATAATAGGGAAAGACTGGAGTTGAGTTGGGATGTGACATGGTCAGACCCATGCTTTTGACAGCAATGTGGAAGACAATCTGAGTGGGGGAGACTTGAGGTAGGGAATCCAATTAGGATGCTACTACAGTGATCTAGGCCACTGGATGATAAGGCAACAAAGGCCTAAATCTAGGATGACAGCTATGTAAGTGTAGAGAAGAGGACATATACAGGACAAATTGTGGAGGTAGAAACAAGATTTGGCAACTGATTAGATACATGGGGGGAGTAAGAGTGAAGAGTAAGGATATAACACTGATCTTAAAGTTGGTGACCTGGGGAGAAAGATACAGAGAATACAAGATTGCAAAGCATTTCTTATTTGTTTGTTATAAAATAATTATTTGATTCAACTGAACAAAATGCGGTCTTAAGATAATGAAAAATTATTTGTTAGCAAAGGAAACATAAATAACTTTGGTCATACTCACTTATTTCAAATAAGGCATAAAACAGGAAGGTGTTGTATGTACTCAAAATTAAGTATTTATTTTTGTTATGGATGATGCCTAGTTCAGTCCAAATGGAAGAGAATGGATTCCCTATGGATGGGGAAGTCTTCCAGATGATACACTGACTGCAATCAGTCCTGGAATACTGTAGGACCTTCTAGATGAGATCCACAATAACTCTAAAGAGATTGGTTTAACTAATCACTCAGGAAAAAAACAAGCAGATGAAGAATATTTAATGTCCAGACATGAAGTTATATGTACACCTCATTGAGTTGGTCCAAAGTCTTATTCTAAGTATGCAGTAAGAGGGCCCAACCCACATGTTTGAAGCTTTCCTCCAGGTCTTTTAACATGATAGGGGCACCAGGACAGAACTGGAGTGGTCCATCTACTATTTATTTTCCACTCATGTATCCCCTGGATGTCATCTTTTCAGGAACTTCTCACACACAAGTCATTATTTATAATGCACTTCAACTTATTTATGGCCACTACACATCTTCCCATTACCCTTTCACTGACTAGCACTCTGTACCCTTGGTGTATCCATGGAATTACTCAAGTAGAGCAGTACCTTCGTGCCCATTTTAAAAGACCTTTCTAAGTTATCTAGTGCAGCTTACTGGAGAGGGCACTGGACCCGGAGTCAACAGATCTGGGTTTAGGACCCAGGAAGACAGGGTAGTACAGTGAAAAAGGCATTGGCTCTGGAGTCAAAAGGACCCCCTCTGACACTTAGTATGTTTTCTGATGCGAAAAAGGTCACAATCTCCCACTGAATCTGGCTTCTAGGGCCTCCCAGCTCTGCATCAATGATCCTATGATCTGTCATAATGGGGAAAACTTTGACCAAGTCACTTAACTTTCCTGGGTCTCATTTTCTCCATAAGTAAAATGAGAAGGTTGAAGAGATAATCTCTAAAGTTGGCTCCAGTATGAATACGCTATTATTTACTTTAACTATGTTGCCCCGAAGCCACTTAACCTGTCTTCTTGAGTTGCATATTTCCCAGAAGGCGAAGTATATGATCTGAAGTCACTCAGATAATTCACTCCAATATTAAAAACAGCCCAATTATACAGACACCAGGCCACCCACTTAATTTTCTCCCTATTAGGCAGAAAAAGGAATAATTCCCGGACCATGCAGGGATGATCTATAACATGAATAAACTGCATAAAATTATATGGGAAAGGATATTTCAAGTGCTCATTTAGTTATAAAAACACCACCACATTATGGGTTAACATTTAGGTCATTTGGAATTTAATGGAGCACATTCAATTTTGTTTAACACAGATTAAGCTCTTACTGTGTACAAGGTACTTTGAAGGTCACTAAGAATTCTCTTGTGTTCGATGGAATGAGCATTTATCAAACCACTATTATATGCCAGCGACTGTGCCAGATGGTTGAGATATGAAAAGACAAAAACTGAAGCTCCAGTCCCAGGGAAACTTACATCACTCATAGTAAGATCATTCTATTTATATGGAAAGTTTAAAAGTAAAAAGAAATACATAAGTATATCCTTGATCCAGCCCAGACGGCAGGTTTCAAAATTACTTGACATTTCAAATGTAACAAGATGTATTTGAGCATATGCTATTTACAAAATTCAATATGAAACTTATGCTACTGATTATTATAATAAAGATCTCTACCTATAATTATCACCACATGCAAAATCAGGTTGTCACTTTGGGATGAGAGAAAATGGAGCCACAAACACAGTGATGAAGTCAGACTGAACATGACTACAGGAAAGAGCTATCAAATGTTGGGGTTGCATATCTTGGTAATAAAATATAAAAATAAAATAGAAGAAGTCTGATAAAATTCTTTTTCCAAGTTTCTATTACTCAGAAATAATGTATAGAAGTTCTTAACCTTGTTGGGCACAGATCATCAAGGGATCTGTGGACAGATTTCAGGGGATCTATGAACTTGGAAGGGATGACCTCTAACTGAAATTTAGCAATTCTTTCAATTATTTAAAAACAAGAGAAATTGTGAGAAAGGCTCCATAAGCTTCACCAGACTGCCAAAGGGGTCTAGCGCTCTCTCTCTCTCTCTCTCTCTCTCTCTCTCTCTCTCTCTCTCACACACACACACACACACACACACACACACACACACACACACACACTAAGTCTCTGGAACTGAGGAAGTAGCTTGGCAACAAGGTTCCCTGCCCCCAATATTATTAATAAGGTCCTGGGACCTTGCCTAGCTAAGGTCCTTCCTACTCACAGTGATGGAATAAACCTTTATTACATTACTCCTCTTTAGAGATATCAAAGACAATCATTATGACTGTCAGGTTTTAAATACATTTAACCATTCTGTAATTGATTTCCATCCTCTGTCTTTAGCAGAGCTGGCTGCCTACTACTATGTACAGAAAATACTGCTACAGCTACAGTAGTAACAAGAAGAAAACAGTTGCCTCCATCTAATTGTTACTTGCATAATATAGTTCAAGACTTGAGTCTTATGTCTGAACTTAATTTCAAATTAAACAAATCATGCTAGGAAACCTAGCCCTAAGATGAACCAAGGATAATGTTGGCTTCTAAATTTCCAGTCTTGAGTCTGAAATTTAGAATTCCAATCAAACAGGAAGCTAATACAGCTAACTAAAGGCAGTGTCAGAATGTGTTGAGAAGGTCTGTCTTTGCTGTGGTTTTCATGGAAAACCTAAAATAGTAGTATATTTAGTATATAAATTTATGGGACAGTGAGATAAATTAGTTTTGTACATTGTAATTTTGCACTTTTCAGAGTAGTGATCTGAGACTGAGGTTCTCTCCAGAAAAAGGGTGGGAGAATTCAGAGGCTCACATAAATAGCAAGTAGGACACTTGAAAAAAATTCAGGAATCCAAAGGAGATTATAACCACCTGGTGTACCTGTCAATGAAATCTGAGGGCATCCCCAAAGGACTTTGCTAACTGAGGCTCCTATAAATGGCAGGACAATAATGGTAAATTTATTACTTATTTGGTTGTTCTGTCTATATGATGTCATGCAAATTGGGCACCTTTTGTGTTTTAGCATTGCATTGAAACAGGGCCTTCTATGCTCTACCTTGCTCACTCTTCTTTGGCGAAAGCCTTCTGTGCTGCTTTAAAATGGCACTATAGAAACATAACACTTATTTTTACTCCACAGATTCATTTCAACACTTTTACAACAGCACAGTTTAAAAGTACATTATGATCATTTACTGTTACAAAGTAACTTACCTTTAAATGCTTGTTACCAAAAGTATCTTACTGGGATGACTGATAGTATATAATGAATCACTGATTCCTTAAGATGTTTTAAAATATGGAACCATTCTAGTAAGACGACTATTTTGACTGTCTTTAGTAGAACTCCGTCTGGAACAAATTGCATCTAAATGCTAATAGTCATGACTGGAGACCTCGAGAATCCCATTTTGAGGTTTCTCCAATATATTTATAGTCTCAAATTCTCTCCTGAGCTACAATTCTGGATCACTAATGGTCCTTTTAGAACTGGGCATCCTACAAGTGCTCAAATTCAACATCTGTTCAAGCCAGAATTTATTAACTTTCCACCATAACCTCCCCTGTTTCAAACTTTCTTATTTTTCATGGAAGGGACCACTAGAATCCCTCCAATTACCCAAGTTTACAACCTCATAGTTATCTTTTAGTTTTCCCTCACCTTTCACCCCCATCTAATCAGTTGTCTTACCCATTCAATCTTCACACCTGTCACACATCCATCCCCTTCTCACCGCATACAATCATCAAACCCAGTTTAGGTCTTCAGGACTTCCTGCCTGGCCCACTGCAGAAGCCTCCTAAGTGATATCCCTGCCTAGGGTTTTTCCCGTTTCCAATTCATCCTCCACACAGCTGCCAGAATGGTATACCTGAAGTACATGTCTGACCACATCACTTTCCTGCTCTAAAAGCTCCAGTGGGTGCAATAACTTTAGGATGAAATGCAGAAGCCTTTGTTTGCCTCTTCACGCAATTCCACAATCTGCCTCCAGCCTACCTTTATCACAGACTGTTCCTGTCTCTGTCTTTCTCTCTGATTCAGCCAAACTGTCCTCCTTGCTGTTTCTCACTCCCAAAGTTTCACCTGTTTCCATGCTTTTACCACACAGACGATCCCACTATGCATGGAATGCAGTCGTTCCTTACCTTCACTTCTTAGAATCCCTATTTTCCTTCAAAGCTTAGCCCAAGTGCCACCTCCTGCGAGAACTTCTCCTGATCTCCCCTCCTTGTGACTTCCACATGAGAAGTTACATTGTGTTCATCTGTATATATTTTGTATTTATTTATATGTGTCCATATTAACTCCCTCCAATAGAATGTAAGCTTTTTGACAGTAAGGACTCTTTCATTTTTTGTGTTTGCATCCCCAGCACCTAGCACACTGCCTGGCATATAAAAGTCATTTAAGAAATGCTTATTTAATGATTAATGTGTAAAAGGTAAATGATAATTCAATGGTACTTTTCTGCTTCAATGGGTAACTAATCTCACTGATGTAGGCATTCTTTCTCTGTGGGTGTGCATGAATACCTGTCTTTTCTGATAAAATGTAAACTCCTTGTTAAGAAAAAAAGTAAACTCTTTGTTTTGCTCTACTTTTTTTCCCCTCCACATCTGCAGTACCCAGCATAGTATAGCCAGTACTTAATAAATACTTGTTGATTGATGGATTGATTGTATCCTACGTTCTTCTTCTTCTTCTGGCTTTTCCATAAAACCTCTAAGAACCATACCCAATATGCAGAATGGTCCTCCTTTTGATCTTCAAACAATTCATGGTTTCCAGCACTCTCTCTTGTTCTTCCTATGTGATTGGCATACCACCTTTTCTGATTACACATTTCCTAGATGTCATCCCTTATACCATGAAACTCAATACAGCTAGGTTTTGATTGGTCCAAATAATAAATATCATGAAATGGTCGCATGTATTCAAATTCACACCATTTTAAATGACATTTTTTTTGTTGTTTAATCATTTTCAGTCACGTCCAACTCTTCGTAACCTCTTTTGGGATTTTCTTGCAAAGATGCTATAGTGGTTTGCCATTTCCTTCTCTAGCTCATTTTATAGATGAGGAAACTGAGGCAAACAGGGTTAAGAGATTTGCTAAGGTCACACAGCTAGTAAGTGTCTGGGGCCAGATCTGAACTCAGGTCTTCCCAACTCCAGGCCTGGCACTCTTTCCACTGTGCCACCTAGCTGCCCCACACAACAACAACAACAAAAATGTATAAGTACATAAAATATGGTAACTGGTTCCACCAGCTCAATGGCAATAGGCAAAACAAATCTGAATAATAAGACATCACTTTCTGGGTTTGCTTATTTGCACTAATTAGGACCCAACTATAAATAGTTAAAACAAGGAAAGTTAGACTTTCTAAATGAGAAGTTCTGAACTGGCCAACTGATGAGGGAGGTGTGGGGAAGCATATATCCATAAGTTGAAACTCACATAACCCAATGACTTAAATAATTACTGTAGGCTTTCATTTCCATTAAACACAATGAAGAGGAGTTACACAGCCAGAGTGATTATTGATGACACTGCTGAAAAGCTAACAGTATGAGGCTGTGTGTGTGTGTGTGTGTGTGTGTTTTCACATATGTGTACAACTGGGTACCAAACATGGATATTTTAAGTTAAAAACCATAGCATAGACAATGAGGTGATCTGTAACTTTAATTTCCTTTTTCTCAGTTACGACAGCCAGTCCTATAGGTGTGGTTAGCTACAAGCACCTATTAGCAGGGTTAGTACTCACATTAAAGTTCTTTTCAGTGGTTGACTTTAAAATATCCTCATCACTGTCCACTCTTAGCATCCCATGCTGTTCAGCCTGGAACACAAGTAAGTTACCCAAAGAATCAGGTGAAAAAAAAAACAATTTTAAGACCTCAAATAAATAATCAGCAAAACCACTAGAAGTCCAAGACTACCAAAATTAATTAAAAGCCAGATTCTCTTATGGGTTCCTTGGGGACTAGCTATGAATAAAGGGTGATGTTAGAGATACCAATATCTCCAAAAATTAGGGCATGAGTACTATACTTAATTGGTTAACTTATTAAAATCCTGAGCCAGGGTTACTGCCCATTTGGCATGTTGCTATATTGTTTTATCTAGCTGTGTTTAGCTTTCTATTTTTATTTCTTTGCACATAAAGGAGTATTTTACTTGGTTATGAGTTGGACTAGATGTCTCTGAGGTTCCCCAATTTTTTTTTGCTGCTTCTATGACTCTGGAAACTTTTTCAGAGAGAGGTGTATTTCTTTGGTTTCTATCATCCTTCCCAAGAGCTTAATAAAGTATCATTGACCGACCAACCAAGGTTCTGATTTTTCTACATTAACACAGATGTAAGATAAATTCAGTAAGAAACAAACATATATGCATGCGAGTTTCTTACTGAATTTTCGTATGACATAAGATGGTGGGTTTAATGGATTCTTTCATTGAAATTACCCTTTTTTAGAAGGGAAGAGAGAAAGGGATTGTTACATAATGTAAAAAATATTTTTGCTCTTGGGGCTGTACTTTTTTTTCTTTTTAAGATAACTTAGACACTTTGTTTTGTGAATTACCTAAGATTTCAAGCCTTCCCTTAAGACCAGCTCAACATTTCAAATTAAAAAATAAAAGATAAAAACAGCTGATTGGTTAAACTGAAGAGTTTGACTACTTTTAGCATATGGTCTGTTCCTCCGATATTAGGTTGCTGAAAAAATCTCATGAACAACTCGTATCACTACAATGATGAGGAGTGTATGTTATATTAATTACAATGACATGAGAATTAATGTTGTTATGGCTATTTTAAAAAAACACACTTTAGAACCCTTTATGAAAGTAGAATAAAATAAAAGAGCATAAGGAAATTTAGGACCTTAGTGGAACAAACCACTAGGCTGGTCCATCTCTAAGAGTGAGTTTTCCTAGTTTTGCTACTACATGGCTGATGTAATTTTGATAAGATGAATAAGGTTACAGAAACTCATCTAAAGAACAAGGAGGGAGTTGCAGTAGGAAGAATATTGACCTTAGAGCCAGGAGACCTGGGTTTAAGTCCGGGACATTCTTCTTACTAGCTATGTAACTTTGGGCAACGTGAATTCATTTAAACTCTCTAGGCCTCTGATTCAATTCTTCTACCTGTAAAATGGGGATAATATCTAAACTCACCACCTCAGAGAGTTATCTCAGCAAGTAGTTTGTAATTATGAAAGCATTCTAGAAATATGAGCAGTTAACCAAACTGAGAAATTGGATCTAAAGTGCTTTTAAATTTTCTGACTGAGCTATTATGATTATTATATTAACCTTCTTTATAGAGTGCAAAACATTTTTTGCTTACCTAACAGCTAATCAACCCACATACACAAAAAGGCACTGACACAAAAGAAGAGAGTAAAAATAGCAGGAAATTAGTGGTGTAAAGGGAGGGGACCAAAGACTTCAACCAGCAGAAAACGATGAAATAACCAAAAAAAAATAAGGCCAGCATTTACATACTGCAATATATAAGCAGAGATATGCCGAAGCTTGAACCAGCTCACAAGAGCCAAATGTTAAATTTTCAGTGTATTTATACCTTGGCAAAGCTACAAAGTAGGGCTTGATTTGTCGTTTTATTAATTGTTTAGACTTAAGAAAGTAATAGAGAAATGTTAATAATGCAGATTAAACTTGGAAGTATGTTGCCTTTACATTATTTCTCCAGAAGTCCAGTTGTTAAATATTTACCAGCATACCTTTAGTTACAAGGTTTGCAAAGCACTTCACATATATCCTTTTATTCAATCCTCACAACAATCCTAGGAAGTAGGTATCTTTAAACATAACCTTAACCCATTTTACAGCTGAGGAAACTGAGACTGAGAGTGGTTGGATGATTTGCTCAGGGTCAAACAATTAAGGGTCTAAGGAAGGATCTGAATCCACTGTGCCACCTCTCTGCCTACTACTGCCCCCAAAAAAGGGCAAATGAAGGTTGATTCAGCACAAACAAGACCAACTGTAATGGTAGGAAAAGAACAAAGTTGCAATTTAAACAAAAATGATAATAGAATAAAAATTAACAAGTAAGTTGTTTTGTTGTTATTAAGCCATTTTTCAGCTATGTCTGACTCTCTGCTGACCCCATTTGGGATTTTCCTGGCAGAGATACTGGAGTAGTTTGCCATTTCTTTCTCCAGCTCACTTTACAGATAAGGAAACTAAGGCAAACAGGGTTAAATGACTTGCCCAGGATCACACAGCTAGTAAGCAGCTGAGGCCAGATTTTAACTCAGTAAGAGGAGTCTTTCTGACTCTAGGTCCAGTACTCTACACCATCTAACTGCTCCTCAACTAATTAGTAAGAGATACCAGAAATAACCTAAGTAGAGAAAGCAAAAAAGAAGTTAATAGATATAAAGATTAAACAAATCTTAGTTTTTATAAAACTGTCTTTGCTATCTCTCAATTCTCTTCATGCCACAGTTAAGGTATTTCTCCCAGAACAACAATAAGGAGAATCAGAAATGTTCTAATTGTCCTATCCCTTAGTCAACATATGTCAATGAACTGAAGGCCTCAGTGAAATAAACTATGACTTTATTTTGGTTCGTACAAGCATTTTAGTGCCTTGCTATTCAAAACCTCAAATGCTTATCATTAGGAAAACTTAACTACAAAATTGAGGGGCCAAATAAAGCATCCCATTGCTCAAAAAAGTTTATTTCTATACTCTGCTTTGGTCATCTTTTTTCCCCAAATATGAGGCAATTGGGGTTAAGTGACTTGCCCAGAGTCACACAGCTAGTGAGTGTTATGTGTCTGAGGCTGGATTTGATCTTAGGTCCTCCTGACTCCACGGCTGGTGCTCTATCTACTGTGCCACCCAGCTGCCCCTCCTTTGGTCTTTTTTAATGAAGAAAACTGGAGATAAATGAAAACACAAATATCAAAACAATATAAGTTACACTGATTATAGATCACATATATTTACCAGATATTTTTGTTTCTTAGTCAAGAAAGTATTAATAGCTTTGGACAGCCCAGAAATGATACCACAAAACAAATGTGTTCCTTATATAACAATCAAATCAATTCTTTTCTATCAGACACCTGGTGTGTGAGCGTGCTAATTCTGAAAAGCTTCTCAATGATATTCCCAAAATACCAAGTTTAAAAATATTTCATATTATAAAGAGAAATAAATGATATGGCTGTATTCCACATGACAATGGAAGAGCCTCCTAGGCAAATATTCTTTGGTAATCAAATGTGTAAGGCCAAGAACACCCAGGTGTCAGGGGTTGAGCTGGTTAAGTTCTCCTTCCAGGGGTGGGGAATATACAGCCTTGAGGCCACATGTGGCCCTCTAGGTCCTCAAGTGCAGCCACGTGAATGATTCATTCCTGAAACATGGCATGAATGATTCAAAGGGCTACACTACAGGGCCACACATGGCCTCGAGGCCGTAGGTTCCCCACTCCCAGTCTTGGTGGCTGGAGTAAAAAATTAAGGGCTCTGGAGTTTCGTGGTCATGTTTTCCAGTTTCACAGTATAAAGAGAGGGGGCAAATTTTATATAAACTCTATTCTAACACATAGGTAAAAAAACAAGATTTTTCACACCTAGGGTTATATCTGAAATCATAAATGCTCTGATCTGCAAGTCACACTTTACAAATTAATGATAAGTTAATGTATACCTCAAGGAATTAATTTTCTGAAACGTAAATACTTTTCAAAAATGAGAGTATTTGACACACAATGTTATCTCTGTCCAAGGAAAAGCAGCCGAGTTATTTATTACCTTATTGCTTCTTTTACTGACTTTGAAAAATCCCAGAAATTTCTTCTTCTCTTTGTCCACGACATCACTACCCAGTGATTTTCTATAGGTTTCTGAAAAGAATTAAATTAGTCACAATTATTTCTCACTGATATATCTTGAAGACTCAGGACTTCAAAGAATTCCAAGTTTTTAAAACACAAGTTGAAGAAAAAAATAAAAACATGAAAGAGCAAACAGTATAAAGTGAGCTTAGCTTCCATTAGTAGTTTAGTGACAGCTGTCCAACCCCTTAAAAACCTATTTAGAAATGAAAATAAACCGAAGTGGGATTTTTTTCTGAAAGTTAGATATCTTTAGCAAATTTTTTAAAGAAAGGCATTTTGGGGGATAGGTGGGTGGGGTGAACAGTGCTCTGAATAGAAATTTCTCAGGCTGTAGGGACTATAGGAGCAGTGTAATAGGTGCCATGCTTCAGGAATTAAATATGGGATCAAAGAGGCTTAATTATATGAGGTACAACAACACTTTCTACTTGAAAAAAAAAACCTGCTCTTCAGTTCAGAGAACAACACTGATGGTATCAGAAACTCTGAAATTAGAAACTTTCATGACCTACATTACCAGATCCATTACCAAATCTCTTCCCTGATCTCCTTCAGTCTGGGCAGTTTTTCTTCCATGATTATATTTCTCTGGTGGGCTCCTCTTTCCCTCTCAGGAAAGAAGGGGAAAGATTTGCTTGAAATGCCTTCTAACTTCCATGCGTGATAATTGGATAATCCTTGTCAAAAGTAACCACATTTAAAAATCTTAAGTATTCCACATTCCAATTGCCTTTGATTGAAGATTTTAGCTATCCAGCCTATTGCCAGGCTCTTTAATAACGTCAAAGGCACATGTAAGTCTCACCATTAACATTACTGTTAAACGTGTGCAGCAAAGATGCCAGTATCTAGATTTGTGAGGCAAAGAACCTCTGGCTAGTCCAGCAGCTAAGCTGGTTCAATTCTCTTTAGACCTTGATGGCTAGAGCCTAAATCAAGTGCTTTGGAGCAATGAGGACAGGTTTTCCGTTTTCATAGTTTATGCCACTCTATAAAAATTCACTATTAATAATATATATGATATTTCACCAAAAATCAAACCTTTATATAGTCACAAATAACACTCTGAAAGTCCTTTTTCAGTCATCATCTATGTGAGTGTCACAATTATTCTAGGAAGTGGGAAGAGCAGTTATTATTGTCCTAACTTTACTGATGGGTAAACTAAGGCAGGCAGGAAGAAAGAAAAGGAATTGGCTTTCCTTGCTCTCTCTGCATGTCTCTCTGCATTTTTACAGCAAGTAGAATTCTAATTCATCAGCTGGAGATGACTATTTTAGAAACTAGGATGATCAAGATGCTACCTCCCCAAACAAGGCTAAGGATTACTTTATTCCTGCATCTACTCACTCCAGAATTCATGCCAAAAGTTAGAAGTGTTAAGGGCACACAAGAAAAAGATTGTTAGTGAAGTCAAAGTTTATGAACACCCAAGAGGAAAGACAGGCTAAGGAAAATGTGTACCTTTCTTTTCTTTTTCTTTTTTTTTTTTTTGGCAAGGCAATTGGGGTTAAGTGACTTGCCCAGGGTCACACAGCTAGTAAGTGCCAAGTGTTGGGTCTGAGGCCGGATTTGAACTCAGGTCGTCCTGACTCCAGGGCTGGTGCTATATCCACTGCGACACCTAGCTGCCCCCCAAATACTTAACTAATTGCATTCAAAGACTTTTTTTGGGGGGGAGGGGTAGACAATAGGGTTAAGTGACTTGCCCAGGGTCACACAGCTAGTAACTGTTATGTGTCTGAGTCCGTATTTGAACTCAGGTCCTCCTGAATCCAAGGCCAGTACTCTATCCACTGCGCCACTTAGCTGCCCAATGTGTAATTTTCTAAAACCATTATTTGAATAGCATTAGATTAATGTTTTCAATCAAAGCTCCTAATCTCAGATATGTATGTACAACTCCTCAAGGAGATTGTGGTCTTTATGTAAACTCACCTAAAGGAAAACAGCTAACTTAAATTCCAATATCTCTTTTAAAATTCTTTGGTCACAACCCTACCCAAATTCTCCAAGATACACAAAGACAAAAGAGCTGTCACACAAAAGTTTTATGAAATACAAATTATGCTAACCCCATATTGGAATAGTATGGTTGGAATTATTTCAAAAATCCTTAATTATTGTACTGGACCAGTAAGTATAGAGAATTCTCAATGAAGAAACTCCTTCTACCAATGGATACCTACATCTCTCCAGCAACTTCTAAGCTTAAAGGATTGCTTGAGGCCACTGAGAGGTTGCATCTTGTCCACTGGGTGCTAGAAGTAGGGTCTGGAATACAGCTCTACCTGATGCTCAGGCCTGCTTTCTATACCCTATACTATGCTTCCTCTCAAATACAATGTAGCTATATTAATTCCAAAAGGCAGGATGGTTTAGCATATAGAAAGGGAGGGCTTAAGATCAGGAAGATGAGTTCAAGTCCGACATATACTATTTGTATGATCACAAGTCACTTAATTTCTTAGTGCTCTAAGTACCTCTCCAAGAATAAGTTATAGAGAGGGTGCCAACATGCCCTGGCAGAAAGAGGTTCCTCATCTGTGTTTTCTATGCCAGTGAAATCACAAGTTTAGTCTTCATCTCAATTTTTATCTAAATACAGTATCAAAGTTTAGAGAGGGAAATGAGTCTTAAGAGTCTAGTCCAGCCCTTTCATTTTAAAGATGAGGAAAACTGAGGTCCAGACAACTTATATGACTGACCTAGTATCATACAGTTTGTTAGGCTTGTCAGTGGTCAGCACATAGTAGGCTCTTAATAAATGTTGATCAAACTAAACATATGTGGATTTATTAAAACTGGATGATCCATTATATAGTTCAGATCTATACACACCCCTACCCCCACCCCCACCTGACATTCCATCTCCTGACTCCGGACATTTTCACTAGTCTGAAACGCTCTCCTTATTCATTTCCATCTTCTCGCTTCCCTCACTTCCTTCAAGTCCCAGCTAAAACTCCACCTTCTCCAGGAAGCCTTTCTGGATCCCTCTTAATTCTAGTGCCTTCCCTTTGTGGACTATTTCCAATTTATCCTGCATATAGACAGCCTGTTTGCACATAATTGTTTGCAAAATGTCTTTCCCTTTAGATTGTGAGCTGTTCAAGAACAAGGATTGCTATTTATCTTTCTGTGTGAACCGGTCGCTTAGCACAGAGTGAGGCACACAGGAGGTGCTTAATAAACGTTTACTGACTAGCAAAATGACTGCCACGAAAGCACATTTCTTTGCCCAGTCACCTATTTCCATATAGGCTCACCCATTTATCCATCTAAAGAAATTACCAGTAGAAAAGGATGGGATGATTAAGGGTGAATCTCTCCAGGTAAGTGAGATGACACCCGGGGACAAGGAGCCAGAAGGCCTTTTGGGTCTGGGTAGGCCCAGTGGTAAAAGTTCAGTCACTTTCTAGCATCAGAAACAGCATGTGCTTCCTGATGCTAAGGGTACTTTGTTTTATTTCTGTAATCACCTTCTTCTTGATATCCTCCCCAAAACTACCAATTGCCTACAATTCCATGAAGCTCTGGCCTCAGCTAAGCTGAGGTGATAAAACAGACTTTGTCTATTGTTATTTAGGCTAACAACTTTGGCTCCAGAAGGACAGGTGGGACATGGGGAGCAGGTGAATTTCAGGCTGGGCAGTTGATACAGAGGAATCATTCTCAGGAAGCAGAGAAAGTAACTTCAGATTTTCCTAATGGCGTCTGAGATGGCCATACAGATCCCGATTTCATGGGACATTCTACGTCCAGGAAACTGAGTAAGTAATTAGCTGTATGGAGTGAAAAGTAAACTATTATGTATTTGAATATTATTAATTCAAAATTGATGGTAAATTGACGAAAGAATACTCAAAAGGGTAAACTTTTGCTCTCTATATGATAAAATCGAATCCAGGCCAACTTCAATAAGCATTTACACATACAGCCCGTGTCACTTTCCTGAGTTCCAGTCTTTCATCACCAACTGCCTTCCAGATATCTCACTGGATGTCCCATGGGCATCTCCAGCTCCCCTTCTTCCAAACTTTCTCATCTTTGTTAAGGGCACCTCCAGCTTTGAATCACCCTCAAAAGGACCTAATATTTATGTTTAACATATTCTGACCACTCATACCTGTCTCTCCCAACAGAACAAAATCTCCTTGAAGGCAGGGTTGATTTTAATTTTGTTTTTGTATCCCTAGTACCTAGCACTGTGCCTGACAAGTAGAAGGCCTTTAACAGTGGCTTGCTGATTAATTGTATGCATGTGAAAGTAACAAAAACACTGCATAATCAAGAGTTCTATAACTAATTCAGAGTGACCACTTTCCCAGTAAATTGACCTGAATTAGTGAGGTGTTAGTTTATAATGCATCTTATATCTGTAAATTCATGTATTTACACTTGGGTTGACACAAAGCAATTTGGGGGGGGGGCGCTCTTGTGCGCTTAAGCATGTAATTAACCAGACCCTACTTTTTAAATTGGACAAAATGTGTAAAAGTAGGAAGATTAACTATGGGTTAGCACACAGCACTGATGTGCACCATACACTCACAGATTATAAAGTGCTATTACTGAGACCAAAACCATGGTTTTCTTTTTGGATCAAAGAGTTTTAGTGTCAGAAGAAATCTCACACCCCCTCATTTCAGAGATTAGGAAACTAACGTTTTGAGGGACAAATGACTTATTTAACTTAAACACTGGAAATAAATGGCCAGACCCAGAGTTCCAACACAGGTCTTCTGGCTGTAAATTCAGTCCCCTTTACGTTGTACCAAGGGGTCTCTTTTCTGCTTTCCTAAAAATATTTCTAAAAGGCAGTCCTGAGTTATCCCATAGGGCAGTACAGGATTTCTCTGTGACTTTAGTACTCCTTTGGGGGTACAAATCAAAAAAAAAATCAGTTACCAACAACAACAACAACCAAAAAACAAACCTAACAAACGGATAAGTGCAAAATATGGATGAAAAAGTCACACTAAAAGTAAAAAAGTTCAAGGCCAATGTACTCTGAGCTGGGAAGGCACAAATTTCCATTCACAGTAAAGGCAGGTAAGAATGTGGAAAACTGATCTCTTACTTTGCATGTATGACCTGGCCTCTGATCTAATGGTTTATAGCTACTTGGTGGGGGTGGGGGTCCATGATTCATGAAGTATTTGTTTTCTAGGGCAGCCTCATTCATAAGCAGATGTGATCACCACAGCAGATTTTCAAACAGTGGATATTCCCCTATTTTTTTCCTCCCACTCAAAAGGAAATTAGGAAAGGATGTAATCAATCATGATGCAGTTGTAACACACAGCCCTCCTCCTACTCCCAAATCCACAGGTACCACCAACTGTCTTATTTCATTATGTTCCACATTACACAGCCACCCCCCAAACTCTGCATTCTAAACCAGAGCCATGCAAAGCAGATCCTTAAAGAGAGCTCAGCTGCCATCTTCAGTTTTCCTTTACTGTACCTCGATAGACCAGAGAAGGTTCTGATTGAGTTTTGGTCAGAAGAACTGGAAAAAGTAGCCAATGAGAAAACAAGCAGGGGAAAATAGTTAAAAAAAAGGCTCAACAACGGCATAACCAAACACATGATAATAATAAAAACAGTGTACAAAGTGATTTATACACATTTATTTTATTTGCTGTTGGGAAGGAGGTGTTTGTTACCTGTATTGTTAACCCCATTTTACAGAAGAGGAAACTGAGGTTCTAGGGGCCAACTGATTTGCCTGCGTTCACACAGATAATTGTTGGAGAAAGGATTGCAATCCAGTTCTAATCTCTTCTCACTCCACCATGTTGCCTCTCTATGGATGTACTAACTCAAAAGTATCTGCCTCCATTACAGCTACCTGGACAAATCTGTTGAGTTTTTTTAGGTTGATTTCTCTGCTGCTGAGAATTTTTGTACCAGTAGAGGGCAGGAGAGCTTCTTTTTTGGGGGTGAGTTGTTGCAACTAACTTTCAAACTCAACTCCCAAAGCCTCAGGAAACCAAAGAAGGAAGATCAATGAATTCAGTGGTAAAGTGACCATCCTAGAGGAACTCTCCTGAAAATACCCTCAAGCAGCTGCAGGCCTGGGAGCAGAGCTCCCAAAAATGTGAATCATGAAGGGAATGGGCCACTTAGCGAGATCCAAAAGCAGTTCGATGGAAGTCTGAAATAGGAAAAGAGTAGGAGGGTAAGGGGAGAGGAGGGGAGGAAAGACCATCTAAAAAAGGAGCAAGGAAAAGGAATCCATCTTCCCCTTCCTCGGTGTTTGGCACTGTGTGCTTTGACTGCCACTGAAGTGTGGCAGGGAGGCTTGTTAGCCAAAAAGTCAGGGAATCCCTTGGCAGTAGGTGTGTGTGCCGGTATCTCGGTTGTTTTACCTGCTGGATGGCAGGGCTACGTTACAGGAAACCATGAGCTTAGAGACCAATTAAGTGGCAGAAAATCAGGTTTCATCAGACCTTTTCCTGGTAGAGCACTTTGTATTTATCTTTCGAACAACATTTGGAATTTCATCATCTTACCAATAACCAGGCAAACTTATGTTTCCTTTAACCTCTCTGGGCCTCAGTTACTTATTTGTACCATGATGGGGTTAGACAAGATGGCCTTTCGGGTCCCTTCCAGCTCAGGGTCCATTATCCTATGACATATAACCATATCATGGATTGGAGTATTAGAAAGACCCCCAGGGTTTTCTCATTTAAGTTTAATAAGTATATTGGAAAAAAATTGGACAAAACTCCAATATTAATTGTTTCCAAAATATTATTTTTAAACAATTCCATTTTAAGGAAGGAAAGCCTACGCTCCATTTTTGAGGCGTTATTTTTTTCTTTTCTTTGAGGGGAGGTGGGGAGAAGGGACAGAGAAGAAGAGGGAGGAATCCAGGCCTATGATTAGGAATTTTCTCAACCTTTTTTCTTGTTCTTATTTTCCCTGATTTCTCTGTGGCACAGAGTACATTTCCCCTTCTTGATATCTGTCTCTCCCTTGGCTTCTCAGATATATCTCTCTTACGGAATTGCACCTCTCCTATCTGTGTCTTTCACTGGCTTTTCCTCCTGTCACCTAATAAGCTGGCCTTGGCCCTCTTTCTCTTTCTATATTCTTCCATTGAGAAATCTCATTTATTCTGCTAGCTTCAGTTATCCCCTCTACGAAGAAGACTCTAAATCTGAATCTCCACCCTCAACCTTTCTCCAGAGTTCCTGCCATACTTACAAATGTCTTCGACTTTGGGTATCTTACCAGTAATTCCTCACTCAAACTCAGCACATCAAAAACAGAACGCATCATCTTTTCAATGAGGTGTCTCAACGGATAGAGCTTGGATCAGAAGACCCGAGTTCAAATCCTGCCTCAAACACTTCCTGGTTGTGTGACCCTTCAGCAAGTCACTTAACCTCTCTCAGCCTGTTTCGTCATCTATGAAATGAGAACACTGGACCCAGCCTCTAAAGTCCCTTCCAGCTCTATATCTCAGAATCATATGCTTTTCCCCACCCAACCTTACCATCCCACCAAGCTCTGCATTTCTGTTCTTGGTGACACAATCTCCCAGGTTCATAAGTGTTCATTCATCTTTCACTCTTCCCATTCTCTTATCTCTACACATCTTATAAACTGCTAAATCTACCCAATCTATGCTTACAGTCTCACCTACATCTAGTCTCTCCTCTCTACTTGCATTACAGCTACTTTGGTTCAAACCTAGATTCCTGAAATAGACAAGATAATGAACTGATTCTTCCTGTCTTCCTCTCTTCATCTTGTCATTCATATCATTTTTAGAATAAGCTCACTCGTATCCCTAGCACCTAGCACAGTAACTGAAACAGTTGAGAACTTGTTGATTGATTCTTAGTGTATTACTAGTGTAACAAGGAGTGTGCGATATGCTTAGACTACCAAGGACACTGTTATTCATTTAAATGGAAGATGCTAGGGACGTGCTTCTGGGAAAAGGGAGGACATAATTCATTGGCCTACCACATGGTTGAGAGCAGCCTTTTCTACTGGGTACATGAACAGAAAGATGAATTGCATCACACATTCCTTCATTCACAGCTGGTGAAACCATACCCTACAGGAGGAGGTGACCTAGGATCTCTTCTTCCTCTCTTCCTCTTAGGCTATATGGTCCCAAAAAATGTAGGTCTAGGGCTTTGGACTTCTCCTTCTTTCTTTTCTGTTTTAGGTGCAGGGAGTAGGGTCGCCAATCCAGCCTGGAAGATTCTAGGATCCAGAGCTGCAGGAATCCAAGGCAGGCTGGATGTAGCAAAAGACTCACAGGTGTTGAGTTAAGATGTTTTAAAGACTCTTTCTGGCTATGTAGCCAATGGAATAGGCTGCACCCAATGTAGCAAAGCAAAATAACCACGGATGCTCCAGTTTACTAGTCTCTAAGAAGCAGATACCACTCCACATGGATATCATCCCCCCAGGTAGGCTACAGATGTTTCAAATCCCCAGTACAGCCTGGTCATGTCATTGCTCCACTCAAAAGTTCAACAGCTCTCCACTGGCATTCAAGGTCCTATATGCACGTAAACTCCAAGCTACCTGTCCTGGCATATCTCATACTATTTCACATTCCAGCCAAGCTGGACTTCTTTGTTCTTGATTCTTGCATTCCTCCCTATACTTTTGTTTAAACTTTCTTTTGTATCTACTGAGGACTAGGTCCAATTAATACAAATAATGAATCCCCGGCATATTTCCACTGGGCAGAAAGCAATCATCTTATTTTACAGAATTTAATTGAATAGTAAGAATTTGAATACATGCAGCCACTTTAAAGGATTCATTACTTATACTAATTAGGTCCTGCTATACCTGTATTTTAGCCAGTTGAAATTCCTTTCTTCAAAGACCTACTCAGAAGCCAACCACTTGGTGAAGCCTTCCTTCAGGTTAAAGTGTTCTTACTCTTTCCTCAAATTACTTAAAGTACCCAGGACTTTACCTGTGCCTCCCTCATCTCCTTTACAGCAGAGCTGTTTATGCCTTTTTCCTTCTCCTTATTAGACTGTGATGTTCTTGAGAGAAGGCCCTGTGTGGAAGCTACTTCTGGGTTCTCTATAGCTGGCAAAAAAGGATCTTGCACACGATAGGTTGTTTAGTAACTGCTTGTCTGAGTTGAACTGAAATAACCACCAATTATAGTGTGAGGGAACACCCAAAGATAAATTACTAAACAAATATCCTCAGAAAAACAAAAAAGAAGCGTGAGGAGAGAGAAAAGGTAACTTGTAAAATCATTACTCTGTGTAGTCTAGAGATAAAAAAAAACATTTTCATCCATTAACTTTCTCTCCTTAGTTCTAAAAGTAAGGACAATTTCAAAATTCTCCCCTTCCTTACTCCAATCAAAAAAAAAACCCAAGATGGACAGTTAATACAAAATACTCAACTGAATCAATTAAAATGATTTCCTCATACAATAAAAATTTAATTTTTCCAGTACTCATCTTCTACATTTGTCATTTTCACTTGTCTTAATAGTGACATGCCTAGAATGCTCTCCTTCCATATCTCTGCCTTCCTAAGTCCCAACTAAATTCTGATCTTTTACAGCAAGTCTTCTCCAATCCCACCTAATTCAAGTGCTTTCCTCTGTTAATAATTCCATATTTATTCTGTATGTAGCTTGTTTTGTACAAGTTTTTGTGTTGACTCTCCCATTAAATTGTAAGTTCCTTGAGGGCAGGGGCTGTTCCCCCCCACCCCCTTTTTTTTTGTATCCCCAGTCCTTAGCACAGGGTCAGGAACATAGTAGGTGCTTAACAAATGTTTACTG
Organism: Phascolarctos cinereus; assembly: GCF_003287225.1. Classification (NCBI taxonomy): domain Eukaryota; kingdom Metazoa; phylum Chordata; class Mammalia; order Diprotodontia; family Phascolarctidae; genus Phascolarctos; species Phascolarctos cinereus. Next base: position 73,714,945 of record NW_027555847.1, on the reverse strand, counting down.
ATTGATTTACACTTTACAAAAGTTTTTAAAATGTGCAAAGCCCTTTAAAATCAAATCTCATGATTTTCATGACACCCACATGGGGTAGGTACTACCTGTATTAATACCATTTTAAGGATGAGGAAACTGGGCTTCAAATAGGTAAAGTGATATGATCACACTGTTAATAAATATCAGAACTGAGATTCAAATCCAGGCTCTCCTTCCAGACTCCAATGACTGGGAGGTCACAGGCTCACAGACTTTAGAATTGGATGACATTTTAACTTGTAACTAGTCTAACCTGTTCAATTCACAGATAAAACAATCTAAGACCCTAAAAGGAAACACAACTGGTCCAACGTCACATTTATAGTAGGAAATAACAGCTGGGATTCAAACCCAGATCTGCTCCATTGCCACTGAACTCAATTCTGCAGTGTAAGGTTTCTTTCTGGTAGTAAATCTCTCCAGAAAGAATATCAAGGCCATAAATGAGCCAAATGGAAGAAGACCAAGGTAGGTATAGTTGGCCCTCTTGGAGTTTTGATACTAAAACCAAACTCCTTCTGAGCTACTAGTCCCATTTAGTGGCTTTACTCCCACTTTTCCAGCCCTGCTTTCTCAGTGAGTATAAACATTCTAGTATACTTTTTCCTACTTCCTCCCCTCCCCCATTTATCTTGTTTTTCCTTCTCAATTCAATTTGGCAAACACTTTTTGAGTGTCTTTTATATTTGAGGTATTCTGAGGGAACAGAGTTAAAGTGCTATTCCTGCCCTCATGATGCTTTCAGTTTAGTAAAAACGATTTTTTTCTAAACCCCAGCACCACAGGATCACAAGATGATGAAGACAATTTAGTCCAATCTTCCTATCTTAGTAATGAAAAAATGAAGACCCAGAGAAGTTTAGTAATTTGTCCAAACCGGGAAGACTCAAGTGAAAATTATAATAAGCAAATAAAGGATGAACTGCTCATGAGAAGGGAGTGGAGGTCCTAGAGACAGATAGGTGTAATGCAAAGAAAAATTTATAATGAGAAATGAATAAAAACTGTCTATCTCTGATCTCCTTTGGAAGTGGAGGGGAGTAATGTTTCCCTTTTCCAGAAGCTATAGCGCTCTGTTCATCCTTCTCTTGCCAACCCATTCTTTCAAGTAATGCAGTTGTTCATTTGTTATTTTTTCCACGATCCATCCACACCCCACATAGAGTACAACTTCAAGGCTGCCCTAGTACTCATGAAATGTTAGGTACCAGGAGAAAAGCCTCTAGTTCACTGGTCAGATCTCTCTATGGAGTATAAGAATCACACAAGAACCAAAAGTGCCAGATGAGTTTCAACCCTATACCACTGGAGGGAGTGAGTCTGCACATCAGTGAAATCACAGACCCAGGGAAAACGTGCAGCACAGACACGTGTATCTGAAGACAGAGAGATTACTTCCCAATGAAGAGAACAGAAGAGGTGTGACAGCCCTGAAGTACAACAGATAGAGAAGAAAATGTCTATGGCCAAGGCTAGAAGATGTGGTCTGAGTCAGAAGGGTACAGTCAGGGCTGGAAGCAAGCAAACGAGTAAATATCCACCCCACTGCTCCTCCCAGTTTAGGACAAATTTTCACTCTTTGTAAAAACTGAAATGAGCAGCATTGCCTTGAATAACAAACAGAGCACTGCAAATAGAATGGTTAAGTCATAGATGATCAGGGATATGGCATTATCCAGAGATGGGACACAGAGCACAAAATGCAACTCTGCTCTCACCTCTTTTGTTGTCCCAGGCATAGAGTTCCTTTATTCCCAACTCATTCAGGGACTTTGAAAGCTCCAGCTCCTCCCCAGCAATATTATCCCTTAAGAGAACGATGTGCTCAGGGCTGACTTCACATTTTGCACAAATAACTGGGAGAATGTTCTGCAGTGGGACATCAGGGCTCACTCGTACTACGGTCTTCTGCGTTCGCAGGTAGTTCACTACCAGCCGCACAGACTTCTGAAATAGAAATGTCAGAGAAAAAGAAGGTGTAAACATTTCCCCCACTCCAAAAGGACATGAAGCAAGGTAGACAGATGCCCAGCTTAGCTATAATGCTTCTACAAATCCAACAGGTTGATGTGAATTAACACTGCAAAAGGGAGGTGCTGAAAACTAAACCTTTCTTGGAAGCCATTCCATTAAATAACAAGGCCAAGTGACAGGATAATAAAGAAGACAATCAACAGCTGAGAAAGAACTAAGAATTCAACACCAAATATGCACACATTACTGTGGTTCAGTAGTTCTGACCAGATTTGTACAGAATAGGTTCATGTAGACTTATGAAATCAACATGGCTTTAGAGAAGTGAAAATAATTCAACTTAAAGAGGACCTTTGGGGAAAAAAAAGGAGGCCATCAGGAATGCTATTTAAGAACTATCAAATATGCATTAATTTATCTGGGTAAACCTGTACATACATGTGTGTGTACATATGTGCATACATATGTATACAAATGTACAAGTATATGTACACACATATACAGGTGTTTGTATACATGTATATATAAACACATAAATTATACACACAAATGTATATACGTGTGTACACACATAAACACACCTTTTAAATCCAAAAAATAAGATTTAAAAATGAGCAGCAAGTGAAATCATGAAAAATAAACAAGTAATTTGATTGTTTGTGATTCTATAAGACTATAAAGAACTGAGTCAGACCAAATAATTCAGAAGGCTCCCTTAGACAAAGCTGCCCAAATTCAGGAGGTATCACTACTTTCACAGTGTTAACAGAACTAACTAAAAATTTAAGTCTCAGTCCAATTGCCCATAGCCAAATGTCATGGTCTAAATATATTGTGAAAGTTTCTTCAATTGTAAAATGGGGATGGTAATAGTACCTACCTCACAGGCTTGTCTGGAGGATCAAATGAGGAAAAAGTAGTTAGCGCAGTGCCTGGCATGTAGCAAGGACTATAAAAACGCTTATTCTCTTCCCCTTCCTTTCTCATGAATACATCTAATACAAAAGACTTAATTCTTGATTTCTTTAGAGAAATACACACTGAGGGGCAGCTAGGTGGCATAGTGAATAGAGCACTGGCCCTGGAGTCAGGAAGACCTGAGCTCAAATCTGACTTCAGACACATAACACTTATTAGCTGTGTGACCCTGGGCATCACGTAACCCCACTGCCTAGCCCCCCCCCCAAAAAAAAATTACCCACTGAGCTACAGATACAACAATAGAAGAATGTTTCATATTTAATAAATACAGTATTAACTATATAGGCCAAAGAATTAATCCTGGAGATAAAAGTCCTCCATATTTTACTTCATCTGATTAAAAAATAGCACCTCATAAAAAAGTTCTAGGAATCTGAGAACAATATATTTCTTTTCACTAAAGCAATATACATGTGAAAGATTTTTTGAAAAATAGGAATTAACATTACAAAAAAAGCCTAGACTTACTTTCAATTAGTAACAGAAACCTAAATTGAATTTCTTTCTGTTAAGATATAGTCTAAATAGAATGAATAACAACTGTAAACCTAAATTACAGACACACGCACTCTTCCATTTTTCTCAGTACTCAGATACTAATTTTCAAAAAATGTACCAACCACAAGTGATGCTCCAACTTTATGAAGACAAACTTTTTTTTTTAATCTAAAAGTCTTGTTCTGATGAGTCAATACTTCCCTGGGTGTTTATCTGGATAGGGAAAACACTCCCATGAAATAGGAAAAAGCAGAGGTGGGGGGGAGTCAAAGGAAAGGGAAATGGGTAAAGAAGTTTAGAAATCTTGACCTTTAGCTATTTCCCCCTTTTTTGAGTGGTGAGGCAGAAAATAAAGGCGTTTACCTTCACGGTGTCCTCTTACTAACATTATCCCAATGTACTACTGTGGTCAGAGCTGGCTTGTGCCCTTTGATGGCAATACTGTCTCCATTCTATGCCCCATTTCCAGGTGCTAAAGTGTAACACTGAAAAGGCAATAACTTTGACCATAAGAAGCAACCTCAGGACCAGGATTCAAACCTTTGGCCCAACTTACCTCAGGCGCCTTCTGGAGAACTGGTTTGCTCTTTTCTTCAGGGACTTTTTCCTTCAGGAATATGGTGTGTACATCAAGGGTCCCTATCAAAGTATTTGGCTTAAAACTCAAAGGTTGTTGGGTCTCCAAAGACCTGAGCTCCAGAGTATAGTGGGCTGGATTTAGGTGATTCTGGAGGCACAGCTCGACCAGCAGGTCCATCATGGCATTACTGTAAAGTTAGATAACATTCATGGTTATTAGTAGGAGCTACAATTTCTCTAGACTTTAGTACAGTAGAAGAAATACTACTTTTCTAGTCTAGTATTGCTTGAGGAAGATTGAAGGCAATAGCTGTTAAGACCACTAAAAATCAGTTTTCAGAAAATACTTAAGACAAGCTTTTTTCCCTAGGCAAGTCCCAATTTAGACCCTCCTCCCATGAAATAAATCAATCACCACATAATTTATTATGCTGCTGTTAAGTCGCTTTAGTGTGTCCAACTCTCCATGACCCCATTTGGGGTTTTCTTAGCAAAGATACTGAAATGCTTTTCCATTTCCTTCTCCAGCTCACTTTACAGATGAGGAACAGAGGCAAACAGGGTTAAGTAACTTCTCCACACAGCTAGTAAATGTCTGAGGACTAATTTGAACTCTGGAACATGAATGAATCTTCCCATCCACTGAGCCACACAGCTGCCCCAAGTAACTATCTACTATGTGGTAAGTACTGTGTTGTTGTGCTGTTTGTCCTTCATTCTCGAAGAGGACCATGACATCAGGAAGGTGCCATGACTTGCAAGTGAATCGGATTTAAGTGAGAGAGGGCGGTGCAAAATCACCAGCCTCAATTTCTCCTCTGGAGCCATCTGGGTCCAGTGGCAAGATGGAGATCAGGACAACTGGGGATGGCCCCCTAAGGATTGTGTCAGAGGTTAGGGGGCAGCCAGTGCAAAGCATGGAGAGGAAAGATGGAGTGTTGTGGCTGAGGAACAGCAAGAACACCAGCCTTTCTGTAGTGGAGGAGGGCAGGGCAAGGACAGAAAAGCTGAAAAGGTAGGTTAAGTCCAAGTTGTGAAGGCTTTCAATGCTGGAGTTTACAAAACAAGAGTAACACGGTTAGACCCATGCTTGAGGCAAATTAACTTAGTAGATGTATGAAAGATGTATTTCAGGCAAGGAGACTAATTCTTAAATTCTTGCAACAGTCCAGGTGCGAGGCAGCTGTATGAGCACTGAGAGGGAGATGGAGCAAGAGAAGTTATGAAAGCAGAAATAACAAAAACTGGAGACTGATTGTCACATGGTTTGGGAAGGGAGGATGAGGAGTCAAGGAGAAGGAAAAGACCATGAACCAGGGTGACTTATACCAACTTCACTTGGCAAGGGATTTGATTAGTGTGGGGTCATCCTGTCATCTTGGACCTCTTAAAGCTCATTTTAAGTTTAGTCACCGGAATCAAAGTGGGTAAAAAGTGACTACAAGCTAAGGAAGGATGGGTGGGATACTCACTGTAGGGATAAACATCTAGTCAACATGCAAAAATGAATGGGTCTCAGTACTCTTTAACCAGGAATGTGATGCAATTCCTGGGCATAACCTTTTATACTTTGGACCTTAACACAGCACCTTGCTTGAACCTCCCTAATGCACATAGCACCATATTATCTTGCATTACTGAGATCTGTGTATGTGTCATATCTCCTTATTAGGTTATCTGTGAGAATTTGGAACATACCCTAAGTTCAATCACTTATCTCAACCAATAACTAGCAGAAAGCCACTAGCACATTCCAAACAGAACAAGCATATTTTACATGGACACTCCCCACACACACCCTGAATAATTGCAATACAATCAGGGTTTTGTTGCAGGTATTTTCACTCATCTGCTCAAGATGGCATGACAGTGATTTAAAAAAAAAGTTAATTCAAATATTTAATGAAGTACCTACCAATATCAGTATCTTTAATATTTAGAAACTAGATAAAGCTACAAAATCATAAGCTTCAGGTCTACTACCATAGAGACCATCTAATAAAAGACCTTCATTTTACAGATGAGGAAACTAAGGCATAAAACAGTTTAGTGACTTGTCTAATATCACACACCTACTAAGTACCATCTCCAGAATTAAATTTCATGGCATGTTTTTTATTTGGACTTGAACGATATTCAAGGCTCAGTCCAGCACCACCTCCAAATGCAAAGCCTTTCCTGATCCCCTGCAGTTAAGCCATCTCCCTCTTTGAATCATCTCACAGTCTAAAATATTGTATCTTCCAGTAAAACACAAGCTCTTTAAGAGTAAGCAATGTTTCATTTTTTTGTTGCCCCAGCACCTTCCAAAGAATTAGTGTTTAATAAATGTCAGAGAAGAGAGATGCAGTGTGGTTTAAAGAACAGCCTTGGAAGTAGGATGACGTGGGCTCAAGTTTAGCTTCTGACACATACATACTGGGTTTGGGACCCTGGGCAATCACTTAATCTCTTGGTACTTGGAGCAACAATCTAAGACTCAGTTACCTACAGAGAGCCAACCTATGTTAACAGAAATAGTTTCCCCATCTAGAAATTCTCCAGACCAATGAAATAACAGGTCTGGTCTCTATCCCTAATAATTGCTTCTTTAATCAAATTTTACCCATTTTGTAGGTTAGTATTTTTACACACATGGCAATAGCAAGGAATAGTAGATAAACTACTTGGCTTGCAGTCAGGATAACCTGAGTTCAAATTCCATCTTTGATTCTTATGTGATGTTGAGTAAGTCATACAACTTCTCTGTACCTCTGGAAACTCCCTGGTAGCTATCTCCAGTACTCCTAATCTATATCTTGCTCTGGAGGAGAAAGTGAGGCTGGTGACCTTGCACAGCCCTCCCTCACTTAAATCCAATTCATTCTCAAGTCATGGCATCACCTTGCTGATGTCACTATCCTCTTCAAGAATGAAGGACAAACAAGGGCCTACCTACTAAGTCACAAATGGGCTCCAATCTGAGTGTGTGTGTGTGTGTGTGCGTGTGTGTGTTTAAGGAGGCCCTGCACCCATAGTTTTTCACACTGATCAAATTACAGAGCTTTTAGGCATTTGTGAATTTAATAATATACGAATGTGAAGTTTAATACAGACTATGTATTATAGATCTTATCTACACACATTTTATATGTTCATTTTTATGTACTTTGATGACGCCTACATAATCAGTTAACCAACAGTCAATTTTTATTAAATACTTACTACGCCAGGCACAGTGCTTCAAGTGCCAAGTACACAATGAAAGGCAAAAACATGGTTCCTGCCCTCAAGGAGAAAGGTAATAGAGAAAGGGAAAAAGTATTGATTTTAAATGCAGTTATTAATATATTAAATAAAACAAAGGGGAGTGCTGAAGGTTTGTGAGTAAGAGAAGGAACTCTACAGATTCTAGTCCCAGACTGTCATAGAAAGTTAAAAATATTTCAGTAGTCTCATTCCTATAACCACACATGTATAATTCAAGGCAAATTCATGAGGAACTTTGCATGAGAACTTCCGAAGAAAATTTTATCTAAGCATAAGGAGAATGATATGAAATAGCAGAATCAGATGTTTGCTGACTTAGAAAACAGGGGCCCAAATTCCCATTTTTATAGACAGCACTTTACAAATCATTTTCCTCACAATTTTATGAGGTAAGTAGTATACCTATGACTATACTCATTCTACAGTTAAGGAAACTATTAACTAACTTCTCCATGGGAACTTAGGCAGCAAGTGTGTAAAGTGGGGTATGAATATAAGTTTTCCTAACAGCAGATCCTTCCGCAGCACCAGGCTGCTTCTTGCTGTAACAAAGTATGCCCTTCTACTTAGCTGCCAGGTATGCAAGGCAAATGTTTTGTTAAACCTCAAGGTATCACATAAGTGTGGGCTATGGTTGTCGTCCTGTTTCTATGGGTGAGTTGGAGCATAGAACAAATGATAGCAGAGACATAGGTGTGAACCGACATGGGCCAATAGCCATCATTCTGTCCTATGGCTATAAAATACATCTTTAATCTTGGCAAGACTGTATATTCTCACAAAAGAGTCCAGATCAGAATAGACCCACAACTCCTACTGAGGGGAAAAGTAACTGGAAGCATCAGAGAGGCAGCAGGGCATTGAGAAAGAACTCTGGATTTAGAAATGGGAGAGTTGGGGTCAAATACTAGATCCATCACTTACTAGTGGTGTGAACTTGGACAACTAACTCGTGAGTTCCTGGTCCTCAGCTATCTCATCTGTGAAAATGGCTGGGATGACATAAATGATCTCCAAGAGCCCTTCTGGGGACAGTTGGATGGCTTAGTGGATACAGCTCTGGGCCTGGAGTCAGGAAGATCTGACCTCAAACCCAGCTTTGGACATTTACTAGCTGTGTAACCTTGGTCAGGTCACTTAACCTCTGTTTGCCTACAAGGCAGCTAGGTGGCTTAGTGAATAGAGTACTAGATAGGGTAAGAAAAGACCTGCATTCAAATGAGACCTCAGATACTTAATAGCAGTGTGACTCTGGGCAAGTCATTTAACCTCTGAAAGAAATGGCAAACCATTCCAATATCTTTGCCAAGAAAACCCACAGACGCATGGTCCTTGAGGTCATGAAAAGTTGGACATGACCGAATGACTGAACAACAGGCCCTTCCAGTTCTAAAATCTCGTGAAATGGGGACCCGTGCTCTCCTGTTGGCTCAGTGAAGTGCTCTTTTATTTGAAGGTCATCGTCATTATTAATCAAAGGTTACCCGAGGCAAAAATGCTTCATTCCTCACCCTCAAATACAGAGTTCCATCTATCTCACTGGGGACATGGCTGGACTTTGCAGGGCATTCCCAGAGTTTGGTGAGGACAATGGGCCAAAGGAGCCAGAACTCCTACAGTGTTAAAAGAGGAATTCTTTCAGAACCAAGGGAAGAAGACACAACAGACAGCATCCCGGACATATGTACCTTAGGGGGTCACTGTACCCCTTTATAGCTGTTATTCATTATTGGCTATGAGAGCTGTCAAATGATAAATTAAATAAGATTAATGTTATCATAGCATATTTATCTCCTAGACTTTAAATTTATAGGACCTTGTTTGCCAGAAATAGTCAGAAATAATTTTCACTTTTTTTTGGGTCTGATTTATTCAAATGACCAGTTTCTATCAAAAGACACAAAAAAATTATAGTTGATGACTAGTCGTCATTATGTTGCCAAAGAGGTAATAATAATGATGATTGTGGAATCATAGATTTAGAGCCAGAAAGGAATTTTTTAGCCACTGAGTCCAAATTCCTCATTTTACAGATGAGGAAACTTAGGCCAGGAGGCTAAGTGATTTGCCCAAGGTCATGTAGGTAGCAGGTAACAGAAACAAGGTTTGAAGCAAAGTCCTGTAACTTCAAAGCCACAATCCCTTCTGTGGTACCATGTTGCCTCTCCCATTTATGTTTTATTAATTCAACAAGCATTTATTGAGTACCTACTGAGTGCCACACACCGTTATGACTTAAGATTTGTAAAGCACTTTTATCATAACCATTCCAGAAGTCAAAAAGTATGAAGTACTGTCGTCCCAATTTTACAGATGATGGTGAGGCACAGAGAGGTTGTGACCTGATCAAAGTCATACTACTAGTGAAGACTGTGAAGCTATATTATGACTTCATTTCTTCTAACTTCAAATCCAGTGCTCCTTCCATCACACCAGGCTATGAAAACAATGCCACCTACCCCTTTACAAATCTTCCATCTAAACAAATGAAGTTCTTCAAAACAAAGGCATAGGACAAGTGCTGTACAATTATAGATAACAGACTCAGACCTGGAATTGACCTCAGAAGAACTTACTTAGGGGAGCTAGGTGGTACAGTGGGTAAAGTGCTAGACTTGGAGTTAGGAAGACTCAAATTCTGCCTCAGACATGTATTAGCTGTGTGACCCTGGGCAAGTCACTTAACTTCACTTAGACTCGGTTTCTTCATCTGCAAAATGGGATAATGACAGCACTCACCTCACAGGATTGTTGTAAGGATTAAAGAAGATAACACAAATAGACCTTTGTATGCCTTAAAATACTATATGAATGTTAGCTGAATGGTAGCCAGCCATTAGAGGCCATTCAATCAAACCTTCTCATTCTACAGATGAGGAAACAGGCCTGACCTGACAGGGGTTAAATGACTTGTCCAAATGGCAAAGAGAAGGATTGGGATTCCAACTCAGGTCCTTTGACTCCAAATCCTGGGCTCTTTCCATGGTACCACCACCTAGGTGTTATTTTCAATGATGCTAAATATAACTTAATATAATACTGTCAAGATCCTTAGTGTATAAAAACATCAGATAAAAAACCAACCTATTTGTAGTTAACCATCTAGACAGTAAATATGCCATTTTCAATTTTTCAGTATAAGAACGAACAGGGAAAGGTCAAACAAAATTAATAGAAAGGGGTGTGTGTATGTGTGTGTTTAAATTTAGTGGAAGATACCAATTACACTAAGAAATAAAGTCTTATTTTGACTTTTCATCAAGATGTGCATGTGAGTATATTCTACTAGGTTATGACGATAAATTACGGGCTGTGATACATCTCTCTGAGTTGGAAAGGCTTCAAGGATGGTCCAAGAATGAACTCTTAAGTCTATTACTCAAGGACCAGTCTGGCTAAGTTCCATGATGCTCATCAACAGATGGATCCTTCCCCCCACCCCCACCCCCCACCCAGTGATTGAGATTTTCAGCCAGACTATCACGAAGACTGTTAAATAAATGGAAGAACTGGTTTAGGTCTGTGTTGAGAGAGGAAAATTCCCACCCTGATAGAGCCTTAAGTCTTTAAAGTACTAGATAGAATGGCCAGAAAATGAATTACTAAAATATTACTGGATTAATGTGGCATTTCCTCAGAGCCACAACATTGTTAGAGGAAAATATGACCCAGAATCCAAAACTGAAATCATAATGCAAAGTCTTCGATTTAAGTAATATAATAGGAAACATAATTCCTTTTGAAATCTGCTTTTATGACAAGGAAACACAGGTCAGTGAACTAGTAGTTTTTAAATAATCTTGTTCAAGTTGCATTTATTTCAAATTGGGTTTTCTTCAAGAAAAAGTGGTGCTTTCAGAAAACAAATGAGAAGTCCATAAAATTTATCCAGGAAAAAAAAAGCCTCTGGTCTTTTCTGCTGCTATAATCTGCCTATGCAAAAATGAACTTATATCACTCAAGGACAAATAAGAATCAGACAAATGAAAAAGAAAAGCTCTGGGCTGACCAATGGTCAAGTTGATATGCATTTACGAAGTCCTAGGCACTGTACTAAATGATATCCCTCACTTCAATAAGAAATCAGATGATTCCGCTTCCACATCTCTCAGATGCCAGCCCTTCCTTTTCTCCACCTCATATGGCCTGTATCCCTTATCACCTGAACTATTGCAAAAGCCTCTAAATTGGTCCCTCTGCCTCCAATCTCCTCTATCTCCAATTTATTCTCCAAACGAATGTCAAAATAGTCTTGATCAAACACAGTTTCATTAAGCACAGAGGGGTTTCCATGTTAGTTTTCTGCCCTAGAATTTTCAATGGCTCCCTTATTGTATACAGGATAAAATGCACACTTTTTAGTCTCGCATTGACTGCCCCTCACAATCTGGACCTAGCCTACCTTCCCAGATTCACATTACACCTCTTGATGCATTCTAGTCAAACTGGCTTGCTTACTGTTCTAAAAACTCATTTCTCCACCCCCTTTATAATGGCCATTCCATCTGGTATGCATTCCTTTCCTATCTCCATCTCTTAAAATCCCTCTTCCTTCAAAGGGCAACTCAGGGGCCATCTCCTCTGGGAAGCATATCCCAGGGTTGTTAGTTGTCTGTCCAGACTTGAATAACCTTATATTCATTTTTGCATAAAAGCTGTAGTCCCTCAACAGACTGTCAGCTCCTTGAGGACAGGAATTTTTTTTTAGTTGACTTTGTATCTGCAGGACTTTGTAAAACACCTCCTATATATAAGTAGGTGCTAAATAAATATTGACTAAACTGAATTCAAGTACAAAGTGGGGGAGAAGGGAAAGTTAAATGGAATCTTTGCCTGCCCTTTAAGAAATCTGTCATTGTTGATAATTTATAGGAATGAAAAAATGTCCTTGTTGCCATCTACTAGCACGTCTCCACTCCTCTCCCATGCTCAGGCTTTGCTACCCTTATAAAAGTAAATGAATAATTAAAGGACTAGTCACACAAACATTTGGATTAATTTACAAACAACACACAGGAAATATAAAAGCTATTAAATGCTATAGTCTCTGTTCTGTCATTCTAAGGATTAGCAGCAAGTTTGAAACATCTAATTAGAAGGAGGTGTGTCTGAAAGGAGAGACTCTGGGATCACTGCAGGGCTTACCACGCCTTTGTCCATGGCAGAAAATAAACCTGTCCTGCCCCAGAGCAGGCCAGCACAGAGGAGTTTCCAGTGCTGGCAGAGCCACGATTTATTCTGCCTGTTCTACACTGGTGGAAATACACTATTCTGGCCCAGTATCCTCGCCCTGTGTGGCTGTTAAACCCCAAACTGGCTGAAAATCAATGGTACAGCAACAGTTATGGCTGCCACTTTCAGAGTGCCATATGAATTACATCTGGTAGTATTACATCCTTGAATGGATGTTATCCAAATTAAGACGCAGTTCTAGACCTCACAGTGGGGACTGAGGAATTTACAAACAGCTAGAGGAGAAGAATACTCATATACCAGCAATCTACCTCCTCTAGCTTGGCAACCAAATTCTGAAACACATTTTAAGTCCATGATAGCAAAACTAAACTAGTAAATGGAAGTTTTAAGACTTGTGCCTTTCCTCAAAGAGAGGAGAGGAAAGGTAAGGAGAGGAAAAAGGAAAAGGGAAAAGAAAGGAGAAAGAAAAGAAAAGGCATATTCCAGACATGGACCTAAGTGGGAATGTTCAGGTTGTCCTCTCTGGTCCTAAAACCCTATCTTCATGGCTTTCACATAAAATTATGACAATGGCATCAGATGTTTTATGTTTTTTTTTAAAAAGTATAAAGGGAAGTTTTAAAATGTCAATATTTAAAATATAACATTTATTAAACTACTTAATGTTGAGGTAACTGTTAGATCCTAGGGGAGACACAAAGTTGGATAAAATAGGATCCTTGCTCTCATGAAACTTACAATGCAGTAATACACCAACACAGACAACCAACATAACATTACAAATATAACAAAATAAAGACCTAGAAAACAAGGTTCTGTGAGTGGTAAAATGGAAGGTTGTTACGAATGAGAAAAGAACAAGTCACTTTAGTAGTTTATATAATTTAAATAAAGAGAGGCAGCCTGGTTTAGTAGACAGAATACTGGCTTCAGAGTTACAAAGGTCTGAGTTCAAGTTCCACCACTAATGCACAATAAATTAAGCCAAACAAACTGGTACCAAAATTCCCACGTTGCCCATATCCAAAAATGTATGTCTCATTCCTCAGCTTGAACCCATCACTTCTCTATCCTGATGTATATAACATGGATCATCACTGCCAACCTAGAATTGTGGTTGGTCATTTCATTGACCATAATTCTTAAGTCTTTCAAAACTGTTTATCTCTACAAAGCTGTTAATGGATACACTGTTTTACTGGCTCTGCTTATTTCACTCTGCATCAGATCATGTAAGTCTTCCCAAGTGCCTCTGAAACCATTACTTTTTATTATTTCCCACATCTAAATAGTATTGCATTCCATTCATACATCATCACTTCAGTGGTCAGGGCCACAGATGCAGAGCAAGAAAAGACCTTAGAGGCTGCTCAAGCACAACCTCCTCGTGTTACAGATAAGGCGACTAAGGACAGAGAAGTCAAGTGACTCTCCCAGGATCACACAGCTAGTAAATATCTAAGGCAGGATTTAACTTAACTAGATCTTTTGATGAGACATATTATCCATAGGACCCATACTCTCAAAAACATCTGACATGAAAGAATCTCTTTAAGGCCTTTGGCAAGACTTTCAGAAAACCAGTATCACCTCCATTCCATAATGATCATGGTAAGAGTATTACAGTAGATAAAACAGTTTAATAAAGTTATTAATTTATTCATTCATATGTTTGCTGTTTGCTTTTTCCCATTTTGACCTAAAAGGGAAGTTAGTTTACTAATGGAAATGTAATTACTATCAGCTATAAATGTAATTGCATTTAAGAAAATGAGTGTGCAACAATTCACACTTAGAAAAAAGAAAGGAGTAATTCCTCCATAATCAACCAATAAGCATTTATATGTTAAGTGCCAACTATGTGCCATCCAATGGATAGATGGACATTATGGATGCAAAGACAAAAGTCACTGCCCTTAGGCAGCTTACATTCTGGTGGGAAGAGACAACATACGGTGTCATACACAAAAAGTTAACCACTAAGTGGGGGAGAAGGGTACTAGCAGCTGGTGGTTTCAAGAAAGGATACAGGATTCCTTCAGGCAACTGTTGTCCAAATGCTATTAAAATATATTTTCATATACAAAGTTTCAATTTACAGACAATTTTGTGGTAGGAGTACCTTACAAAGTGAGCAGTAACTATACAGCAATTATTCATGTCTCTCTGTATAAAACTAGCTTTCAAAATGAGACAGTTCACACAGTTTATAGTATGTAAATGAAAATATGCCATCCTCCTAACTATAAACCATTTCTTTCAAGGACTCCAGTATAAATGGTGAAACCACTCTGAAAGCTGGCTGAAGCAAAGAAGGATGCTCAAATAGAATGATCAGATCCCCCCAAGAGAAAAAGAGGCCCACATCAGCCACCCACTCAATCCTTTCACGGATTTCTTCACAGGTAAACACTGGTCAGCACTCATGCTGCTTGGTGTTTCTAAAGTCAAATATATTAGACTTTTCAATGAATATTGATTTGTTTCCTTCAGTGGGCTCTTACTGGGTAAAAAGGAAACATTTTAAAATGGAACAATTCAATTTGACAAATATTTATTAAGCATCTACTTGAATACAGTAGACTGTGACAGGTACTGAGGATGGAAGATTTTCTTAAAGTTTATATAGTCCTCATACTCAGGAGCTTATGATCTTATAGGAGAAGAAGATGCATCCACAAATCACTGGTATAAGTTGGCATATTAAGTACCTAGGGAATATTTTTTTAAAAGGATAAGTACAGTCTCCACGGAGGAAATAGCATCTCAGCGAGATATTGCATACAAAGAAATACTTTGCATACAAAGAAATACTTGGACACGTGGATAGAGAGAGAGGGTGAAAGATGATTGCAATCAGGGTGACTAGGAAAATGGTGAATTTGTCAGTAGAGACAGAAAGGAAGGAAGGCAAGTTTTCAGAAAAGATTGCAAGTTACAGACACATTGAATTTCAGGTAACAGTAGGCCATTCAGATGGACATATCTAGGAGTCAGCTAGAAATGAGGAAATAGAGCTCTGTGGAGACACTGGGGGGTGAACTGTAGACCTTCACAAAGGTAAAAAATGAAGCTGCAGAAAGCTAAACTATCACTGCAAGAAAGAGCAGATGGAAGACAGCCAAAGAAAGAGCCATGGAAAATTCCCCAAACTAAGGGAATCAACAAAGAAGACTGAGGAGCAAAGAAGTAGGAGAATTAGGATGCGGACAAGTCAGAGAGGCCTAGGGAGGGCAGAATGCCCAGGAAGAGGGAGGTCGACAGTATCAAAAGGGGTGAAGAGGTAACTTTCTCGCAACAGTCTCCTAACTGGTCATCTTGCCTTGACTACCTCCCACTCCAATGCATTCTCATCACAGCTTCCCCACTATGCTCTCCATTCCTCCACATACATTTGCCCCCTCAAACTCTAGTGACTTCCCTTTACCTCTAGGATCACATGTAAACTCTGATAACCTGTCCCTTCCTGTCTTTCCATTCTTTTCATACACTCCTTCCCTCCACACCTAGAGTGCAGCCATATTGGCCAACTTAGAGTCCTTCACATATGGCACTCCATCGCCTTTGCATTCTCCATGCTTAAAATACTCTCCCTCTTAAGCTCTGCTCTTAGAATCCCTTGCTTCCTTAAGCTCAGCTCAAGGACCTCCTTCTATCTGAGGCTTTTCCCAGTCCCCTCAGTTTTACCAGTGCTTTCCCTTAGAAGGTTATCTATAATTTGTATGTAACTTGTGTACACCTGTACCTGGGCACATTGTCTCTCCCATTAGAATATAAGTTCCTTGAGGGCAGGGCCTGGCTTTTATTTTAATTTGTATTCCTAGCTCTTAGCACAATGCCTGTGCTTGTTGATGCCTTAATAAATGCTGCCTAAAAAATGCCCCTGAATTTGCCAATCAAGTCATTAATGACCTTGGAAAGGATGGCTTCAAGTGGAGTGTAAAGAAGACAGCTATGGTTTCAAATGGGGGTCATCTCCAGTCTTCCTGATTGATATCTGGCCACTGGACCCAGATGGCTCTGGAGCAAAAAGTGAGGCTGGTGACTCTGCACAGCCCTCCCTCACTCAAATCCAATTCACTTGCAAATCATAGCACCACCTTCCTGATGTCACGGTCTTCTTTGAGAAAGAAGGACAAACAGCAACAACAATGACATCAAACGGCTGAGAACTAGGAACCAAGGGGATCAAGAAAACTACCTAAATTGTGCCATCAAGGAATAAAAATGAATAAATGATTAATCTTGTAAAATGTCTATAACAACTTTCATTTCCCCTTATTATTTTCCCATTTTTCCTAGAGAATATTTTCCATTATCAGTTTTGTTTTCATACTGAATTAAATTTTTGTTTCTAAGTCTGATATTTTATTTGCAAATGTCTTTATACTTTTTTCCAAAACCAGCTATTTTTAAAATGGTAATGATGCACTGTGCATCCAGATCACCACCAGTAAACCTAAACTGCAGATCGCTATCATTACATTTGCATTTTTACCCTTTTTTCACTTGGTATTCCAACTAAATTTGGGGTTTCTATGGGACACAGTTTAAGATGAGATGGCCTAGGTAATCTCTAATCTCTTCCAACTCTAAAACTATAGAGACCTACTGCGAGTTAACAATCCTTGCAAGATGTTCTTAAGACTTAACAAGTCATTTCACTTCCATTTCAGAGTCATTTCATTTCTCATTTTAGAGTCATTTCCAAATGACTCTGGAAATTTTCCATTCTATAGCGAGTCATTAGTCACATGCAAACCAAAGGACTTCAAATCCCTAAAATATCTCACCCCAAAGTATACGTTAATCTTTTGCCTCAATCTTCAATATGTTCCTCTATTAATACTTTAGTATTTAGTGATGTGGGACAATTGAAAGTAAAACATCAAAACGCACATGTAGTGTTAGCTGTCCACATCAGGACTATGGCTTCATGAATGATGGGAATCTCTGGCTTGCAGCTGGGGTAACCTTCAAGCAATTACTAAGAGAGGATAGGATTCTCAAGTATAACTTTCAACAACCCTGTGCTCTCCAAGAACAATACAAGACAAAGAGATGGCTTTTAAAGGTTAAAGTGATGTTCAGGAATATCGAACAAATTGGCTCACACCTCTAAGGTTCTCTTCACCCCGTAAAAAATGTCTTCCCGCTACAAGTAAAAATATTTCAAGTTCCATGAAAAAAAAAGCCTTTATTTAGGAAAAAGAAATTTGAAGTTAAAAAAAAAAGATGTTTAGGTGAGGATTAAACAACCCTGTGAGGAGGTGCTACTATTTATCCTTCTTTTACAGCTGAGGAAACTGAGGCAGGCAGAGGTTAAGTGACTTGCCCAGGGTCACAAAGCTAGTAAGTGTCTGGGGCAGAATTATAATAATAATTAAACTAATGACAGCTAAAATTTATATAGCACTTACTATGAGCCAGGCACTGTGCTAAGAGTTTTACACTCATTATCTCATTAGATTCTCACAACAACCCTAGGAAGCAGGTGCTAGTTTTACAGTTGAGGGAACTGAGGTAGGCAGAGGTTAAGTGACTCTGCCCACAGCATACAGCTAAGTGTCTGAGGCTGAATTTGAACTCAAGTCTTCCTGACCCCAGGGCCAGAGGTCTATCCATGGGGTCACCTAGTTGTCTCCCAAAATACAGGCTTTAATTCCTACAGACACTTTTCAGATGGACTCTTTATAAAAAGCTGAGGTAGTATCCCTAATTGTTAACTCTGAGTCTTAACTAGCTCACTTCCTTTTGCAAGTCCATTTTTTTAAGACATAGGGCTGAGAAAGCTATCTTTTTAGCTTATTTCATTTGTCAAGGATTGTAAAGTTCACACCAATATAAGTGTGTAAGATCATCTACCGCCACCATCGTGGCAGTGAGGTCTTTCATACAGAATGAGCTCAATATTTCAGATTTTTGCAGGAGCTACAACAAAGCACCTAACGTACACATGGCATTAGGCACAGGAGGGATCCTCAAGCCTGCTCCCTATTTTTACCTTCACCACAACAGAAGGAACATAAGGGTCAATTACGCGTGAACAACAGGTTTCCGATTCCCTTGTAGATTTCACTGAGAAAGGAGATTCTCTCACCAGTTGTACACCAGTCTATTATTTCCTGTACAGGCTGGGATACCCAATGACCTCATGCAGTCCAAGGGCACTGGAGGCCCGCAGAAGAACCCTCTGAGCTATATGAGAACTAGGATATAAAATCTCTATACTGCTATAAGGTATCACACTTAGGGATTTGGACACTCAAGAGAAAGATCCACCCCACTGCAAAGGAAGTAAACTCTCCTTCCATCTCCTCTTTTTAAATGTATTCCAGATATAGCTGATTGTCTACATCAAAATGATATTACTCCGCAAAGCCAACATACTTGCCATTCTTCCCCTAAGGTTTTCTTTCGGCATAAGCAATTGTCTCTCTAAAGATATTCTCTTCATATTTGTGCTCCATTTACGAACACCGTTAGATGGATTCCACAAGTATTCAACTGCATTCCACCAACATTAATTGAATAGTTCTTATGTGAAAAGGCATGTGGGCTGAGCACTGGGTGGCTAGTACACACAGCAATAATATAAATTCTGCAAGCATTCCAAAGCAAATTTCTTAAGAATAGCTAGAAAAACGGCCCTTCCTGTCTAATTTTCCTGTCCCTGATCACCATATAAAACTGTGTAAAAGTGTAAGAGGGACTAGGGATTTCACTTATATATCTGGACAAAGGAATCACCCAACACCTGCTGTTGAGGTATTGCTTATATGTTTAATACTATAGGAGCATCAGTGTTGAATTACTATACATTATCTTTACAAGCTAGCAATGATGAGCAGAAAGAATAAGTCTAAGAGGCAGGGAATTAAGTTTGTGTCACTGCTGTTATGATTAAGAGATGAAGTGATTAGACAGAGTCCCAACTGCAAGCCAGGAAAACTCAAGTATAAATAACTGTTTCACTTATTAGCTGTCTTACCCCAAGTGCTCACTTAACTTCTCGCACTTTCAATTTCCTTATCTATAAAATAGGGATGATAATAGCACCTAGCTCACAAGGTTATTTTGAGAATCAAATGAGGTAATACAGGTAAAGAGCTTTACAAATATTAAAACACTATATAAATGTTAGCCAATATTGTTCTTATTATTTTATCCAGAAGGCTTATGTGTTTCTACAAATCCCACTGATTAACAAACAGAAAAGAAAGACTATAAAATGCTTCATGCTCAGGAAATATTCAAAATCGCTGTTTTAAACATAGCACAGAACTCTGGCTCCAGGCCACTCTTGTATTATTAACCAAGATGACACACAACACTAAAGCCTGAAGCAAAGACAAAGCTGACACACAAAGCCAGCAGAATCTATCATCCTCAGAACCTGCTAGAGGTGGGCTGTTTCTTGCCTTCTTGTGATTCACTTAATCTCACAGGAGACCTTGGGGAAAGAGGCTACCCCTGTTTTCTTTTTGATAACTGGAGAAAGAGAAGCATTTTTTAAAACTCCTTCCAACAATGTCTGTAGTTCAACATTTCATTTCAGTATGAGACTTCTGAACTGCACAGAAATACCTTGTACCTGACCACAAAAACTCGTAACAGCAAAAGATACATTTTAAAAAGTGTATGTTTTAAGGTAATTTTTAACACCATCCTCTTCCTGACTCCGGGCCTAGTACTCTACCCACTGCATCACCTGGCTGGTCAATTCAGGGTCCTATGGTGTCAAAAGAACATGTCAATAATTGATCTGAAACAATAGGATTCATGCTTTAAATAGAGGTTGGAATAAACAATCCTGAAGTCCTTTCTTACCTAAGATTCTCCATTCAACAGAACTTGTTCAAGTCCTCTGGCTCTGGAAATAGACTTTGGTTAAATGATGATACCATTTGTAATTAAGATTCCTTTTGTTTTTGATCCCCCTCTCTCTGTTCAAGTGGGTATGTGGCCCCAAAAAAGTTATACTGACTTTTTTCTTTTTTAAAATAGATTTTGATGGATCCTTTGTTTTATTTCACCTCGATTTTAACTTTTTTAATTCAACAGATTATGAGTTTAAACTAAGAAAAATTCAAATTAGAAAAAAGTACAGAAGATAATGAATAATCATTGTCTTATAGCTATTCAAAATAAAATAAAATTTTAAAAAGATCAAAATTTGACATTCAGTAGAATAGACATTCACACTCAAATCACTTGATCCAAATCCCTCCTCCTGGTGCAGTTTAGAGGATGGTGAAATTTAGTTAGTGAGAGTCTTGTACAAAGTAGACAGGACTCTCTCTACCCCTTGTGAAATTACTCTAAAACACTTTGTATTTACTTATATGTTGTTTCATTTTATTTTATATTTTATGTTTGGTTTTTTATATATTTTTTAAATATATTTTATATTTATGCCTACTGTACTCCAATAGAATATAAACTCCTTTGAGGGCAGAGATTATTTCATTTTCATCTTTGTGTCTCCATCACCTAGCACAGTGTCTTACACATAGCAAGTGCCTAACAAGGAACTGAATTGAGTAATCTGTAAGGAATTGTCCATCCTGGACTTGAATTTATCCCTAGTCCAAAGGCAATGATAGAGTATATTGGTTTTGAATTGCTGAGCACTGATGTCTGTGAGCTTAGAGTTGGCAAATAGGTTCCTACTAGAAACCTCAGCCCTGCATTGTCCACTTCGGCCCTGCATTGTCCAATAGCAGAAACTAATCCCTATCCTGATCTAGAATCTCCTTATTTCCCATGGGTTCATATGACCCACAGGCAAGGACAGATAACCTAGATCTATTCCAGAAAAGAACTGATCACTTCAAACTCTCCTGTATGCATAGTGGTAGTCACAGAGCTGGGCTAACTAGTCAGCGGGTTGTTGACACCTTGCTACTTCCTCTTTCTTATTCCACACCAAAGAATTCAAGGACCTACAAATTCTTACCTCCCATTGATAGCACTCTTTATTTCCAGTCCATTAGGTAAAACCACAACGACATCCACCATGCTGCTCCTCAGGTTTTCTTTTATGTTGACAAGGTTCTGCTGAGGTATGGTTCCCAAGTCTCTGTTTGGTTTCTGATCACTGTGGATGTTCGGAGTTGTAGATGGCTTTCCAGGAGGAGGAGGGGCCCGAGCTTTCATCTTCCTCCTTGAAAATAAAAGATAATGAAAATATTCAGCAATGTTACCTCTTCTCCCATTTGACACATTTTTCTTAGAAATACATATTAATAAACCCCAGATCCATCTTCAGAGCTGTTTGTCTTTATGATATTGTTGTTACTATATAAATTATTCTAGTTCTTACTTTGTTCTACATTAATTCATATAAGTTTGTCCAGATTTCTCTGAAACCATCCCCTTAGTCATTTCTCATGGCATGACATTTATACATCATATTTTGTTCGGCCATGTCCAAATTGATGGGTTACTCTGTCAGTGTCCAATTCTTTGCCACTATAAAAAACTGCTATAAAATATTTTGGGTATGCATGGGCTCTTTTCCTCTTTCTTTGAAAATCACGAGATGGGGTTTGAAGCCAGGACTTTGGAGGTCATTTGTTCTGACTCTCTCACTTCAAAATAAAGAAACCAAAGCCTAAAGAGGTAGAGAGACTTGCCCAAGTTCACAGGTGGCAATAAATAGATGGCAGAGTTTGAACTCAGATCCTATCAAATTTAACATTCATTCAGTCGCACTATATTGCCTCCTAGGAGCAGGTAGATGGCGCAGTGGAAAAAAGACCAATCTTCCTGAGTTCAAATCTGGTCTCAGACACCGTGTGACCCTGGGCAAGTCACTTAACCTTGTTTGTCTCAGTCCCTCATCTATAAAATGGGCTGGAGAAGGAAATGGCAAACCACTTCAAAATCTTTACCAAGAAAACCCAAACTGGGGTCATGGAGAGTAAGACAAGACTGAAACAAGTGAATAACAAGAACGGTATTGCCTCCCTCACTGTCTGTCATTTTCGCACTGACATATGTGCTAGATTCTTCCCTGAAGTTCTGTTCTAATACCTTCTCTTGGCACAGAGGCAATCCCAAGACTAGTGGAGTTCAAAGCCCAAACCAGATGAAAGCTTCACATAGAGTCAGATGGCCCACGGTATGGGTCTGTCATCCAAAGATGACACTATCCATGAGAGTGTAAAAACCACACTGGACTAGGCAATAGGACAGTGGGGTTCCAACCCTAGTTCTGCCACTAGCTAACAACGTGGCATCATTTCCCCCTCTGGGTCTCAGTGGCCTCATCTATAAAATGAGGCATTTAGATTAGACTATTTCTAAGGTCTCTCCCACTTCTAACATCTTCTTTCTTTCTGAGGCAGTTGGGCAATACAGTAGATAGAGCACTGGACCTGGAATGAGGAAGACTGGAGTTCAAATTTGACCTCAGACACTTAAGTAATAGTAGTGTGACCCTGGACAAGTCACTTAACCTTATTCAGCCTCAGTTTCCTCATCTGTAAAACAGGGATAATAATGGCATCAACCTCCCAGGTTTGTTGTGAGTTTCAAATGAGATAATATAAAGTACTTAGCACAGGGCCTAGCACATAGTAAGCACTACATAAACACTGTGCTGATGGTTATGAGGATGAAATAAGATATTTGTAAATGAGATATTTGTAAAGTGCTCTGCAAACTTTCAAGCACCATATAAATGCTAGCTATTATTATTATTATTATTGTTGTTGTAGTTGTTGTTATTATTATTATTATTATTATTATTATCATCATCATCATCCTATGGATTTTATAAATAAAGTTAGAAGAAGATTATTACCAGATGGGCTAATAGGTGAGAAGCCTTTTGGTTACAAGCAGCAACTCACTAATCCTATCTAGGATTCCCAGAATCTCAGAAGATGAGACTTTAAATATCTAGTTCAACCTACAATGAAGCATAAATTGAAGTTGAAGCATGAATCACTTCCCTACAAATGCCAAACAAGTGTCCACCCAGCCTCTGAATGAAGAACTTATTAGCTCAGCTAGTTTAAACCTCTCTTGTTTTACAGATAAGGAAACTGGGACCCACAGGGAGGTAGAGTTACTTTCCTTAGCTTATGCTGAAAAATACTGGGTAAACCAAGACCACAATCCGAATCTCATGGATCCTAGTTGAGCAATTTTTCCTGTTATACAATGTATAAAAAATATATTCCATTAATTCTCAAAGAATTATGCAAGAACCTTAAAAAACTATTTCCAAAGTGTTTGGTTAGATTATTTCATTCTGTAGTAACAACTTCCACGTCTGCTAAGGAGAAGAGCCATCTCATTTTATAGGTACAAAACCAGAGGCATAAAAATAATACACAGATTTGGATGGAGTCTGAGGAACTACATACAGCTACTTAGTACCTGTGTGACCCTGGGCAAATCACTTAACCGCCATCCCTACGTCGTAGTGTCCTCATATGTAAAATGTGTATGGGGGGGGGAGAGATACGATTGAATTAGATGACTCCTAAAGTCTCTTCCAGCTTAAGCTAAGATTCTATGAATGCGTCAACCCAGTCATACAATTAATTAATAACAGTCAGGACTAAGACTAGAGGCTAATGTTCTTTTTCTTAGTCCACTGAAAGGAAGAGTTAAAAATAATTGAAACTCCAAAATAATTCTTATTTGACATTAAAATATTTTCAATAAAGTTGATGTAGCAGCCTGGTCATGCATTATTCTAGCTATAATGAAGTCAACTTTCATCCTCTAAATACATGAATAACAGCTGCAGCCTAGGAACACACTGAATTATATCACCCATAGAAGACCTACAAAAAAGTAAATATTTGTTAGAAATTAATTGATTCAGTCAATAAATATTTATTGAGTGCCTACTAAGCTCTATAGTGAGAAATCCTTTCTTACCACTCTCCTGTTCCCATAATACCAAAAAATCACTAGTGCCTGTTGATATTTTCCTCAAAATCTCTCACTCACCCCTTCTTTTCCATTCCCACCACTTCCCTTCGCTTTAGTACAATTTATTCCTAACCAGAATCTGTCCTTCCAGTTTCTAATTAATTTGACACACCAAATTGGCCTTGCTAAAATACCACTTTGCAAATGCCACTTTTTTTTTAAATCAATAAATCCTCAAAGGTTCTGTCCTTAGCCTTCTCTTCTCTCCCTCTCAGGAATCCCTAAGCAGACCAAGCTCCAATCTCCCCTTGGCTTCAGTTCCATAACATCTCCTTTTCCTGGAGCACCTTCTGTATTCTCTCTGTGTAAGTCTTGTCCTTCAAAACCTACCTGCTTAAATGAAGTCTTTCCAAGGAGGACCCAGTGGATAAAGTATATGTAAGGAAACTTTTGCCAACATTTAAGTGATATATAAGGGTCAACTCATTTTCCAAAATCTGTAACCCTCACTAATCACTCCTAGCTCTAAATTTGGGCAGTATTTACATATCTGCCTACCTCATTAGGCATTTAACATATGCTATTTGAAGTATTTGTCATATATATAAAATGTATGTTCCTTTTTATGGTTTGTATACATTATACATACATATATGTGTGTATATACATATACTTTTTTTTTTCCATGTGGGCAAGGCCTGTCTCACTTTTGTCTTTCTGTCCACGCTGCCTAGAACAGTGCCCAGCACATGATAAGCATTTAATAAAGGTCTGCTCTTGATTTACCAGTATACCCCTTTGGTACACAAGATTTATGGAGGAAATATACTAATGGAACACATCCCTGTTGGTCTCCTTTAGGGAAGATTCCCACCAGGGCACAATTTTTACCCATACACATAATCCACCCATGAAGTGCCCACAATATTTCCCTTATGAAAGATCTGTAATTGCCGAGATGACTCCTTTATTCCTTTGTCTCCTCTTCCTTATGTCTGACATTCTACATCCATTACTGTTTTACACCTGGCATAGGTTACACCAGCCACATGGATACTCATTGTTTAAATATGCATGGGGCCTCTGTGTTGGAAACACTAAGTATGCTCCCTCAATGAATTTCATTGCCCTCCCACTATGCTAACATATTGCATTTTAAATTTATCAACTAATTTAAGCCTCTCAATAATCCTGTAAGATATATAATGCAAGTACTATTATCCTCATCACCAGATTAGAAAATTGAAGCTTGGAAAGTTTAACTGACTTGCCCAAAATTACAACTAGTAAGGGGTCCTCTTCACACCCTACCTTTCCGAATCCAAATCTATTGTTCTTTTCAATTCACTGAACTCCCAGGAACTGGCTAAGGGTTGGGCAAATAGTAGGTGTTCAATAAACAACACTGATTAATCCATTAACTACTTAGGGAAGAAATTTTTCAGAACCCCATTGTTCTCCTCTCCATTATTCCAACTTATTTAGTTTACATTCAAGGGGGTTAAAGGGTTTCTGATACAATGCATTAAGGAAATTAAACAACAATTATGGAATAGATTAAGTCATTGATGATTCAGACTCCAAAAGAGTAGACATTCAAAATGGCTTGTTGGATTCTTGCTAATTAAGATGATACATTTGTTAAATAAAAAGCTGCTGGCTTGGCACTGAGAGAGAGATTCATTTTGTGCCAGTATAAATGAGTTTTTTACTGTTGAGTTAGGATTAAGAAGTTTGTGAGCATAGAGAGCAAAGGGATGGTATTAATGCCCATTTTATGAGATGCAATTCTTAATACAATCATCAAGGCCCAAGCTGGATTCCTCCAGAAGAGATGTCCATCACCATTGCTGGTGAAACAGAGAAAGCTAATAAGAAAGCGCTTTCTTGCCTATACACACCCAAAAATGAACCAAAAAGCTGCTAAAGCACGTCCAGGATGCTATGATAGGGCACGAATCACTGGAAAGACAAATGATATACTTGCTATTTCTAACAGGTTTCTTAAAAAAATCTGGGTATGCCACTCCCAAAAGTTATTTATAAAATAAAAATATTTCTGCTCTTTCATATCACCAACCTAGAGAGACTGCTGGGAATGTTACTGAAATTGTCACATATGTCTAAGTAGAGGGTCTGGTCTATATATTAATTATATATTTGGGTGTGTTAGCACCCAAGTTCTTTCAGTTTTATAAAATACTTTCTCTCCTAGATTGATTTTTTTTTGGGGGGGGACTACGTAGAAAAGGCCATTCTTTGCCTCATTTCTTACCTAGCCTTAATCACTGAATGAGCATTGCCTCAGACAAACTAAGATCTGGGAAAGACCTTTGCTTAAAAAGGCCAAGATCTTTCACTATCCAGGACCATCTCCAGTCATCCTGATCTTGCCACTGCACCTAGATGACTCTGAAGGAGAGAGTGAGGCTGGAGACTTTGCACAGCCCTGCCTCACTTAAATCCACTTCACTTGCATGTCATGTTCTCTTCAAGAAAGAAGGACAAACATAACATTTGTCACCTCTGAGCCAAACAACTCTGTGAGATAAGTGCAGCAGATATAAATTCACCCATTTGACAGATCCGGAAACAGGCTGACAGAGCTTCAGTGGCTTGCCCAAATACAGAACTAATAAGGATCTGATGGGAGATTCAAGCTCAAGTCTTCCTAAGTTCAGCATGATATCCACTATCCCACAAGGAGACAGCTTATATCATGGCCAAAAGAGCCTTGACATTTCCAAAATGGGTTTTCTACCAGGACCTAGTTTTTTGAAGTTCACTGGGATGTTTAAGCACTATTAAATACACAAAGAAAAACACAAAATGGCATATGCATAGTATGTGTGTGTATATGTGTGTATTAATATATGCATATACATGCACAGAGTACACTACACATCGTAGCTAGCTGAAAACCAAGGCAACTAATGATCCACAATCCCAAATATCAAGAAGTTTGATACTCTCTAGACGCTGTAGCCATCCTCCGAATTAAAGTCAGTCAACAAACATTAAGCGCCCAAGGAAATAGCACATCACTCTAGTATCTCTGCCAAGAAAACCCCAAAGCGGGGTCACGAAGAGTCGGACACAACTGAACAACAACCCTGTGCTGAGCACTGCAAGTGCTTTATGATAGGCTGAGCACATCGGTTTGCATTCATGCTCCAAACCCACAGGTCAAAACAATAACATGTGCACTGAAGTGCTATCATGTGTCAGAACTTAAACTCACGCGTTATTTCCTCATAAGGAAAGTAAGGCACACACTGAAAACCAGGGATGTAATCAGTACCAGTTCACTTTAGGAAACAGAAATCCGTGGAATGACCAGAGGATTTATTCAAGACTCAAGATTCCTACTTGTCTATGATGTTTTAATCACCATCTTCCCCTGGCACAAAGGATCAGAGACAACCACTGCTTAAGCAAAAATGAATAAGAAACCTTTCCACAACCTGCCTCCTTTATGTTGCTGATCTAGGAACAAAACTCATCCGGCTGCTCAGAGAGCGCCTATAATTCCCTCACTGGAAGCCAGTGTCCCACAAACCCTGGGCAACACATGGGAATCATCAGAATAACACTCCCAGTTCCAAGGGTCATCAACTTTTTACTGTGATCATCCATCATTGCAGCTATCAGTTTTGTTAGGCTTACTCATCTACTTGACAATATTGCTATATTACGCCCTTACAGGGGGAGCCTTCAGGAAAAGAATGAGAAAGGGTTTTTCAAAATCATTCAGAAGACCACGCGCCTGATTGGGGATAGGGAGCAACATGGCTTGAGAATGGCGTCTCTAATCACTGGGATACCCGGAAAAGAGCTCAATCGCTGTCTCCCAATTTTCAGGTACTCCCTGTTGCTCTTTTTTCCAAAAGATATTTCCTTCTTTTTCCTTGCATCCCTAGTTCTACCTAGCAAAGTGACTAGCATGTAGGTACTTTAAAAAATCTTTGTTGACTGTGCTCAGGAACCAGAGGCTCAGAGGAGAAGCTTCACACAAATAAGGGTAAGGGAGAGAGCACAATTGTCATCCACAAACACGACTGCCTGGTTACTTTTAGGTTAAACTAGTGTGCACAGAGGAATCTAGGGATAGATTTCAGGAGATCTGTGAGCTTGGATGGGAAGAAATTACATTTTTTTCACTAATATCTAACTCAAAATTAGCATTCCCTTCAATTATGAATTAAAAAGTAAACAATTCTCAGAATGAGTCAAGAGGCTTCAGCAGAATGCCAAAGGGATCTCTGAAACAGAAAAGGTCAAGGACTTTTGTTTTAGATGAAGCCAGTGCAATAGGAATAGGTCTTGTCACCAGCACATGTAGCTTTCAGTGGCTTTTTTCAGCTCCCACCCAATTTGGTATCCAAAAATGTTCTCCTAAGAGCTAGGGGGTGGGCAGTTAG
This sequence comes from Phascolarctos cinereus, assembly GCF_003287225.1. Taxonomy (NCBI): domain Eukaryota; kingdom Metazoa; phylum Chordata; class Mammalia; order Diprotodontia; family Phascolarctidae; genus Phascolarctos; species Phascolarctos cinereus. The sequence continues at coordinate 73,686,122 of NW_027555847.1, read as the reverse complement.
TTAAGAACATGAGAGAATCAAGTCTACCTCTGAACTCCATAATTTGCCTTTGCTTCTGAGCTGCATTAGGGAGAGCAAATGATCAAACTGGTCTGAATACACTGGACATCCCATCCTTCTATTCTCTGCACTAAGGAGTGGACTAGAAAGAATTCATTCTGAAAATCCTGAGTAGATAGCTAATAAATAATAAAGGCACTAGGAGAATGATAAACTACACAAACACATTCCCATGTTTCCTCATCACTGCCTATGCCAAAAGATTCCACCTGTCTACCTTTAAAAGATACCTAAGAGGTATGGCAGGATGATTAAAAAACAGTGCACGTGGAGAGCTACTCTGTTCAACTCTCAATAAAAAGTTGCATCCAGCCAGCCAGCACCTTTAACAGACTTCTTAAATTAAGAGAATTAATCATTACCTAAAAATACACTATGAGCTGGACCTGTGATTTCACTGATATAAGAAATGCATGATGCTGAATAACAGATAACATTTACATATGTTATCTCATTAGATCCTCATGACTACCCTGGGTAGTGGGTGCTATTATTTTTATTTTGCTGAAATTGAGGCTGAAAGAGGTTAAGTGACTTGCTTAGGGTCACACAGCTATTACATGTCTGAGGCAGGATTTGAACTCAGGTCTTCTTGACTCCTATGTCCAAATTCTAAAACTGAACCTCAGATCTCTACCAACTCTGCAACTTCCAATCCTACAGACTTGTCCAAGGACTGAGAAGTGACTCATCAGCATTATGTGTGAGAGTAGGACTTCCCAAGATCAGCACTGCAGCCATTTCCCTAGGATACTTCTCAGGTTGTGCTCACAATTACTTATCCTAGAACTGCCTCCTTCAAGGTTCAGAGGGCTGATGTTATGAGAGAGGCTGGGTGGCTAAGTAGAAAGAGCCAGGGAGGGAGATGTCAAGACAATCCAGGGCTCTTTCTACTGTGCTATGGCTACTTTATCCAATGGCTCCAAATCACAGTGGGGCTTCTGTCTTTGTATTAAGCTCATACTCATTGGCAACTAGTCCAGCCACTACCCCAAGAATATTTTTATTATTATAATATGCACACTTAATCTAGTCACATAACCTCTCTCTTAAATGTCAGCTACCAAAAGATGTGAAGAGACTTACATGAACTGATGCAAAGTGAAATGAGTAGAACCAGAACACTGTACACAGTAACAGCAATACTGTAAGATGATCAACTGTGAATTATTTAGCTATTCTAAAGCAATACAATGATCTAAGACAACTCTGGAGGACTTATCATGGAAAACACTATCCATCCCCAGAGAAAGAGCTGATAGAATCCGAATACAGATTGAAGCATATATTTTTTTAACTTTCTTTATTTTTCCTGAGTTTTTATTTTGGTCTGTGTTTTCTTTTACAACATGACTAATATGAAAATATGTTTTGCATGATTATACATGTATAACCTATATTAAATTGCTTGCCTTTTAAATGAGGGGAAGAGGAGGAAGGGAGAGAATTTGGAACTCAATTTAAAAAAATGAATGTTGAAAATTGTCCTTACATGTAATTGGGAAAAAATAAAATATTATATTAAATTAAATAAATCTCAGCTACCCAACCACCCACTGTCTCTCCTTGGCTGCTCTAGGAAAGTTGAGCACCTGTCTCTCTGTCCATTACCTGCCTTCCATGAAATTCTATCTCCCAGCAAAAGACTCAAAAGCTAGAGAAGAAGCTCCTCGAGGACAAAGGACCATCTCTCCATACTTCTTTCCATTCTACACAGTACCTATTATAATGCCCATAAATATTTGATTTGATCCATTTTGGAATTGCATAATGAGAACCAAAGTGAAAATAAAGTTCCCTTCATGTAAATATGTTTTGCTGATAAAATTATGAGAGCAATATTCAGGATGGGTGGTAGGCATATACGAAGATTAATAATGTTTTAGAATATTGCAGGGCCGACACCAAAAATGGAGGGAAAATTCTTCACTGACGACTTTAGAACAGAAAACTTGGCAACTAAGAATGAAAAAAATTATGAGTTAGAAAATAGGTCTTATGAAGAAATGATAAAATAATGGGCCTGGAAACAATGAAGGAAGGGTGGGGATGATCTGAGTAACTAACTCCTAATAAATGGAATCAGTACAGATGCAACTTGTTTTTCATTAAACACTGAATACAGAAAGAATGGGAATAAAGTTAAACTAAGGTAATGGGAACGAGGGTTAGACCTTTTCATTAAATATATCAAAGTAAAACAGTCAGAGGAATACTCTTCTCTGGAGATTTGTAATAAGGCTGACTATTAACGTGTGGGGGGGGAGTGTTTGGGGGGTTTAAGTCCTGCCCAGTCTGGATGTTCGGGGGAAGAACAGAACGAAAGTTCACGTATGTGCTGAATCTGGCTAGACAAGGGCATTACTGGGTGAAATATAGCCTAAATGCAGAAGATACAGTAAAGCACTGGGGAAGCCCCACTACGTCTGGTTTTCAGAGTACTGTATAAAGCAAAGAGCAAAGGACTACTAAGGGGAGAAAGTCCAACTCTGCACATGGGGTGAGGGAGAAGGGAGAGAAAGTAAGAGAAAGAAGAGGGAGAGAGGCAGTGTGTGTGTGTGTCGGGGGGAGAGGCAGAGATGAGGGAGTCAGAGACAGAGAGAAATCCTCTTTCTAAGGAAATCCCAGTTTCTATATGTAAAGACAGCTTAATGAATCCCGAAGGGCTTTCTTTACTTTAGGCATAAAAGCTCATGTGCTTTTTTACCTTGTAGGAGAATAAACTGCAACTCACTAAAACTAAAGCCCTAAATTCTCCTAAGGAGAAGTACAAACAGAGGACCTGAGGTGTTAAATTAATCTGAGTTCTTACTTTGCTGCTCAAAATAATCAGTGATGAGGATGTGATGAAACTTCAGGCCAGCAAGCATTTATTAAACAACTACTCTGCGCCTGTCCCTAATAATAGCTCGTATTTGTACACCATTTTGATGTGCGCAAAATACACCCATTTTACAAGTGAGGAAATGAGGCCAAAAGAAGTTAAAGGACAGAATCAGGGTCACAGAGCTAGGAAGCGTCTGAGGCACGAGTCTATTTTAGGCATTTAATTCACTGTGCTACCTAATTGGCTCCAGGACACTATGAAAGGATTACAAAGAGCAAACAAAAGGCAATCCCTGCCTTCAAGGTGCATACATTCTCCTGGGAGCAGGGGGAAAAACATGCACCCAAATCATTAAATTCGAAATTAATATAAAGTAATTTCAAGAAAGAGGAAGCACTAAAAAGTGGAGAAGTCAGGAAAAGCCTCTTGCAAAAGGTGGCATCTGAGCTTAGTACTGAATAGAACAGGGGACACCAAAAGGCAGAGGTGAAGGGGATCTTGGGAAAAGGCAAAGGTGAGAGATTACATTTTGTGTACTAGGGAATAGCAAGCAGGCAAATGGGCTGGAATATCGAATGAGAGGGTGAGTAGCAAGTAATTAGTCTGGAAAGATGGTTATGAAGGGTTCTAAATGCCAGTCTGTAGTTGATTCCTAGAGACAATACGGAGTCATGGGAGCTTCTTAGGCAAGGGAGTAATAAGATCACAACTGCACTTGAGGAAGATCAATGACCAGGTTTTGAAGCAACATACCAGAAATAGAATAAACCCTGTATGTGGCGTCAGAGTACCTGCCATCAAATTCCAAAGTCTGCCGTGATGTTCTGGTATCAGGCAACTCTTTTCTCTTCACTGGGTCTCACTTTCCTCATTTATAAAAAAGAGGGGGTTAGACCAGATGATCTCCAAGTCCCCTTTCAGCTGTAAATACTACCCATCTTCTAAACTTGGGGCCCTGACGGCACCACGTTAAGGCTCTTGCTTTTAAGGTAGGAGCAGAGCCACAATACAAAAAGAGGTATAAGCAACAATCTTCCAGCCAATCCCCACATTTGACAGCTGACAAGTTCAATTCCATTCATGGTTGCTGATCATAAACTCAGGATTATCAACTCCTGACATCAGCACCATTTCCATTCCAAACCAAAGGACAATCCTTTCCATAGCTGGACAGCATCCAGCTCATCCCTTTCCTGAGAGTCACCAGAATGTTTACTGTTTAGATTTTTAAAACCTTTTGTACCTCTCACTGGACAAATAACGAGGGAGTAGCAGGATATTCACTGAACCAGAAGGCCAAGCAGAGTCTCACGGAAGATACAGATTCAGTCAAAACAATCTAAGAAATATTTTCTAAACTAGAGTTTTACAGTTAAAATGTGGTCTTTTTTAATCAACTTAAAAATGAAGCAAAACAAAAAAGTCTTTCTTGAGATATTTTCCAAAGACATAACAATCATGTAATGATAGACTTTCAACAAACAGCAAAATTCTAAACCAAGTACCAGTATTTGGGAATGGCTCATTATCCAACCATGCATCAGATCTGTATTCACATAAGAAACACCTGAACAGACAGAAAGTTGAATCCCACAGCTATTACTCAACCGCTGATAAAATTAGCCAAGAACCCCAAAGGCGTGGGTAATTTACCTATCTACACCTACACTGTACCCAAGCATGAATGCATTCAGGCCCCACTATCAGAAGAGCTACCACATTATTGGGCATTACCTAAAAGGATATCTCTTTCCTGAAACAAGTGCTAATGTACCAAAGTTTGAACAGTCATCAAATAGAATGAAATGGAGATGATGAGAAAACTTACTGGTTCACAAATCACATGGCAATGTTTTCCTAAGTCCCAAAGATGCCCTCTATCTTGAGGGCGTGCTTTTCTGTGGCCTTCAGATTCAGCTCCTCCAGGAGGAAAAACAAGCTGTTTCCCTACCGGGTTGGAAGTGGAAGCCAAGGAGCTGAAGTAAAGAATAAACAGTTCCTTGTCTTCCACCAGATTAAGAACTAGAGGATGAAGCAGGGCAGTGAAAGCAAGCCAAAGCCCTTTGGCCAGATCAAGCTTAGTTATTTATTAATAAAGGTGCAATCTGATGCAACTCAACCAGTCCTAATCTCATGACAGAAACTATGCTGTGCAACTGAAATAAGCTAAATGCTTTCTTAAGTGGCCATATACTTTATGTAGACCTCACCCTGAGTTTGAGGTAGTATGAGGAATTAGATAGGAATGCTGGAACTGGAGGCAGGAAGACCTGGGTTCAAATCTTGCCTCTGACACTTGATCACTTGAGAAGCATCAATTGCCCCATCAATAAAACAGGGATAGGAACTCCTGCAATAACTACATTCCAGCCTTGTTGTAAGGCTCAAATGAGATAATATATTATAAAATGTTTCACAAACTTTGTAGTAGTGCTTAGCAATGAGTTATCACTTCTGTTCTTAAGGCACTTCAGCGAAAGATACTCTTATATCTCAGAAGGTATAGTCAATGAAGGTCAAGTCCAGCTCATTTTGGAAAGTTGTTGGACTGTTGGCAAAGAAATCTATTTTAATTGTGGTTTACTACTTACATCCCTCTTGGCTGGAGTGGGGCACAAAGGTGGAAAATGGAAGGAAGGAAAGAGAAAAAGAGAGAGAGACAGAGAGACAGACAGACCGACTGACTTTGGTACTGTATGTGTTTCAAAGACTAGCTTAACCACCCCAAAGAGATAGTATGGTTACCCTCCTCTTCAGATAAGGCTTTTAAAGAATGCTTCATCAAACACTGAAATAATAATGATTCCAACATGTTGCATCCAAACTTTTGCCTCATACCAATGACAAGGAATGAAAATCAGAGATAATCCTAACATGGATTATGCAAAGAAAAAATGGATATTATTAGTTAATTTGGAATTACATCCCTTTGTTGGAATGTACAAGTCAAAGAGTGATAAGAATGATTAGCTGGTATCTGGGATACAATCAAATTTGGAAGAAACATGTATATTTTTGAGGAAAAAGTTTGAGTAGAGCAGCTAGTTTTCTTGTTCCATTATTCAGTATTCCAGACTTTTTAAAGCATGGATAAAAATTCCCAGAGGGTGAGAGACAACAACAGTTTTGCCACTAAATAGCTGATAACCTTGGTCAAAGTTATTTTCCCATGGGTTTCAGTATCCTTGTCTGTAAAATGAGAGGGAGTAGATTACGTCACTGGTTGTTCACCTAAGGGACAAGAACTTGTATTTTTAATAAAAACATTGTGATAATTGTATTTCAATATAATTGGTTTCTTTTGTAATCCTGTATGTTTTATGCATTTAAAAACAATTTCCTAAGATGAGATTCCCCAGATGCCAAAAGGATGGGACAAAAGAATCATCGGAATAGATATTTTCTAATTTACCTTCTAGCTTTTATCCCTGATTTTGATCCTGGAAAAAGAAAAGAATCCATGTAAGTTTTATTTGGTGAGTCCTTTTAAATAGCTCTGTGAAGTCAGTTTTGGTTTTGTTTCTATATCCCCAGTAATCATTAGGCACTTAATAAATACTAATTGAATCTGAATTTGTTAAATGTTAATATTGTATGGTTTCTATAGGGAAGTAATTCTATCCAAGACTATGAGACTGTAATTTTTTGCAAGGTGAAAGAGAGATGCTTTTCCTTCAGTGGGCTTGGCTAATAATTTTATGGTTTGCGGAGCTTTGGGGTTTCTTTTTGTATCTACAGTACTTAGCACAGTGCCCAGAACATAGCAGACTAGTCAACACTGTGACACATGGCATCTCTCTCATTTTAAGATATATAAATAATGTCCTTCAGTTGACTAGTCTTGGTGTCAGGAAGGTTTGGACTTCCTGTCTGTCTCTGACACATATTTGGTATGGGACCTTGATCAGGTCCCAACTCAATGCAACAAGCAGCTCTTTCAGACTGCGGAAGTTATATGTGAGTTGCAGATTTGCATTGATAGTGAGAGTTTAGAAAATACTGTGAGTGTTCGATATTGATAAAAATCCATCAACCATTCAGCATTTATTAAGTGCCTTCTATGTTCTAGGCACTGTTAGTATCCATTCGGCAATGTGTTTTTCTAAATTGTTAGGCCATGTGCATTTTAGACCCAATGTAGCTCTATTAACTCTACTAAACAATGCCATCAAACATCACTATTTTTTGCAATCATGTGTACATGGTCATAGTAGAGTCAATAAGCCTCAAAGGTTTCTGGCTACCCTTCTCTCCAAATGAAGAGATGTTACAAAAACAAAGCCTTTTAGCTGACTCAGAACCAAGCAATGATGTCCAGTGGACTTCCCTATCCCTCAGACAATGAGGAAAAAACAAGTGGTGAGCTTAAGTGGACTGAACCATGTTGGGGAACAGTCCTTTATCTCTCAAGCCCTATGGTCTGCTCTACTCTGACAGAGTTATAAAAACTTACAGCTGCCACAACTGTTCTATTACAATTAGTACAATATATTAAAACACTGCATCAGTTATTTGTGCATATATCTTTCCCTATATTTGACGGTAAGCTCATAAACAGGGGTGACTGTGTCACGTCTATCATGTTCTCTCCAGGACATTAGCGACAGCTAATTGGTGCAGAGAACTAGCCCTGAAGTCAGGAAGACCTGAATTCACCTTGCACATTTACTAGTTATGTGAACATTTAACTTCTGTTTGCCTGGGTTTCTTCAATTGTAAAATGGAGATAATAATAGCACCTCTCAGGGCTGTTGCAAGGATCAAGTAAGATGATTTTTTTAAAGTGCCTGGAACATAATTATATAAATATTATCATCATTATTATTACATTAGATACTTAATAAATACTTTGGACCTGAATTAAATGTATGATTTCTTTAACAAAATAAAAAACAGATTGTTGCTTGGCTCAGAGTTTACCTTAAAAAGCATGAGGTAATCCTACTGTTGGGATATGCATCCTTCCCCCTCAATCAAAAGACATAAATAAGAATCTCTCTCACACCCACCCACACACACCCACACATACCCCTAGCATTGGGATAGTAAAGAATTGGAAACCAAACAGAGACCCATTAGTTGCAAAATGATTGAAAAGAACTATGGTATATGAATCAATGGAATCTAATAATGCAGTAAAAGTTTAATAATTACAATCAAAATAAGGAATTCAGAGACACGGGGGAAATTTATATGAACTGCTGCAGAACCAGATATATGTATAAATAGACACAAAATGACTACAACAATATAAATGAAAAGACCACTAATAGGACGCTTGAATTGGAAGTAACAGAAAAACCAAAGAAGGTCCTGGAAAAGAGGTGACAAAATATACTCTCTTTGGACGCTAAGGTTCCCTCCAGCACTAGCTTTATGATGTGCTTGGCAGAGACAATGGGCTTAGCAGGTTGGAGCGGGGCAAATACTGTCAAGTACTGTCACTGTCTCAAATGTCTGTGACTATTCATTATCTCAAGGCAGGGTTCAAACTAGAAGGGAAGAAGGTTTTCCATCTACCCAAATGACTGTGATATTTAGATAAAAGGCACCCAAATGTATGTTTTAAAAAGAAAGCAATGAAGGGCGTGATTTTCACTCTTTATGATTGTTAGTGGCAGATAAGGAAGCAGAAGAGGCTTGTGGTCACCTCTAGGAGGGGAACTAAGACCTCATCCTTAGGTAGACAGAGGGAAATGGTAGTAAGGATGAGTGAGTCTGTTCCAACAAGCCACACAATTAAGAGCATCTTACTGGAGGTGGGAAGGGTCAGCGAAAACGAAAGCTGTCTCATACTCCTTCTAATAAAGTATGAAAGGAGAGGATGCCAAAAGCTAACAGAGATTCCAAAATTAAAACCACAGAACAATAGCTAAGCTAAAAGTGTTCAGCTCTGAAATGCATTACTGCTCCTAACTGATAAAACTAATACCACAACAATTCCACTGGAGGTTTTATTACTATTGTAAATAACTGAAAGGCAGTGAAATCTGATGAACCAGTTTCTACTATAATCAGTAACTGACTGAACTGAACACAGCCTTGAAAAAGTTTCTCAGGAAAGCTAATCCGGCTTCTCTCCCCTCTCCTCTTCCATCAAATCCCTAGCCGCCAACCCCAAGCCTCAACTCACTTCTAGAATCATGATTTCTGAGGAACGAGGATCAATATATTGAAACAACTGATGTCTTATGTTAGCAAAACTTAATTTTTGAAACTGCTCTCTGGTTGAACAATGCAGTTCTTTACAACATGGAAATGATCCATAAGCTGCTTGCTTAAAAAAAAATTCCAATATCCAAATTATTTACTTATAAATGAAAAGGGAAGAAATGTCAAATTTAATAACGTTGAGGTGTTTTTTGTTTCTGTCGTAGTTAAAATAGGAAAGTATATATAATATGAACACAGTAAGAAAAACATTTTATTCCCCACCCCCACCCCACCCCCCAACAGTAGTTCTCCCTCTAGTTGAGGCTGGCACACAGGTGACATAGCCAAGCTTCCAGAATATTGAGGTAGATAAAAAAGCCAACAGAGAAATCTAGTTGAAAAATTTGGCTTATTTCAAAATAAGGGGATTATTTGAGCACTGCCAAGAAGTGAGGGGTGCCTTTAACTACTCTGCTGAAAATATGACACTCAATCTTCTAGTCTGGTGTTTCTCAAAATAGGGATTAGGATTCCCAAAGGAATCATGGAAACCTGAGCCTAGGCATCCCAAACAGCCATAGGGTTGGTTATAGGCCTAGGGCTGTGGCACTAAACTGCAGATTGATTATTTATCATGATGAGGCTACCTACTTCCTCCATTGTTTGGGCCTTTCCATTTAGTTCCTCCTCCTGGAGTGAAATAATGACTGTGGGTGTGGCAGCTACAGGATAGGCTTGGTTACGGCAGCTAGAAAAAGACTGGTTTTTATGGGAGGTCTGTGGGATTAAAAAGTAGACGAATCACAAAGGCTGACTTTTTTTTTTTGTTCACACTCCCTGATTACCAGTGATCTACCTTGGCTTTGCAGAGAAAAATATATGGATCACAGAGATGGTACAGTGGATAAAGCCCTGGGTCTGAAGTCAGGAAGACCTGAGTTCAAACCCAGCTTCAGATCTTAGCTGTGTATTCTTAAACAAGTCATTTAACCTTTGTTTGCCTTAGCTTCCTCAACTGTAAAATGAGAATAATAACAGCACCTACCTCTTAGGGTCCTCTTAGGGTTATTGTGAGGATTAAATGAGATAATATTTGTAAAGCACTCAGCATAGTGCCTGGCCCACAGCGGGTACTATATAAATACCAGCTATTATTATTATGCAGAAGTGAACTTGCTAGGAGCAAACTGTCCTCATACTATGACAAAAATCTAATATTTGCATTGCACTTCACTGTACATAAAATGTTTTCACATATATTATCTTATTTTGCAGACAAGAAAACCGTGATATTGTAAAGCGTGAAATGCCATATAAGGCATCATTTTTTTCAGCCATTAAATAGAAACTACTTCATTTCTTTGATTGCAATCAATCAACAAGCATTTTAAAATTATGTGCTAGGCACTGGGGAATAAGACAAAACTATAACAATCCCTGCCTTCAGAAAAAAAGCTACATTCTATGGGAAGGGTTGCACAGTGCAGTGGTCTTTAAAGTGGGTATGGTGGCATGGCATCTAAGGGGTTCCTGATCAATTAAAGAGGAGGAGGATAGTCCTTGCCTCATTCTAACACTGAGAACCAAACAAGGGTTTATCTCCAACATAATTACATCACCCTACCCACCTACCGGAACTCAACACTTCACCCAACTGCCTCCCAGAAACTGCCTCCCAACATTAGTCCATCAGGGTATGACCTAACAGGGACCCAAGTACCAAAAGCAGCTGCAGAAGGAAAAATCCCTATCCTGCTCAGTGCTTTCACACCCTCCTTCTCACATCATCATAACAATATACATTTATATAATGTACACACATTTGCGTAACATATACATATGTGTATCTACATTATTATATACATAGATTACACAACTTATATACACATATGTGTATATACATATATAAAGTGTAACATATACACTTCTAAAACAAATGTTTACAAAGTGTTTTACATATGCTAATCTCACTTGGTCTTCACAACAAATCTGAAAGATAGATGCTATTATTTATCCCCATTTTCACATGAGGAAACTAAGGCACACAGACATAAAGTGACCTGCACAGGGTCACACTGCTGGTACGTGAATCAGGATTTGAACTAGGGTCTGATTCCAAGCCCAAAACTAACCCCTACCTTTTCACTTCCCTGGCTTTCTTCAAGACTGCTCAGATTACCTTTACCTATTCTGTATATATTCTCTGTGTACCCAGTTATTTACATATTGTCTCCTCCATAAGAATGAACATTTCTTGAGGTCAGGGGTTGTTTTTGCCTTTTTTTATATCCCCAGTACTTAGCATACTTCCTGTCATAGTGTAAGTGCTTAATAAAGGCTTGCTGACATGACTTGATAAGCATTTATTAATAAGTGCATATAATGCATATACTACTTTCTAGGAACTGTGCTCCAAATGCTAGGGACACAAATAGAAATCAGCAAGACGATTCCTGAGCTCAAGAAGCTTATTTTCTATCATAGGGAAGATAGAACACATGGGGTGCAGGTAGGCAGGGAAGAATGTTGTAGACAGGGAAGTCAAATGGAATGGAGATGGGCACTGTGGATGATATTTCCTTTCCAATGATGGAGATAGGGACTGTTATCAAAGCTTGAGTTGGAAAGGTGGCATGAAGTATGTATCAGATGACAGGGAAGTAGCATGGTAGGCCTAAGACCAAGCAAATTAAAAGTGACTGTTCACTAATCAGAGCCCAGGGTCACAAAGATGGGATCTTGAGTTCCCATGGAAGGGAGCTAGCTACAGGCTCTATTTTTGTGTTTTATTTTATATACACACACACACACACACACACACATCATTAATACAACAGTATACATAGAACTTATTTTAAAAGCAAATCTACATATTAAACATATTAAAATTAGTAATTTTACTGATAGGGTAAACGATCAAAAAAATTTGAATATCATTTATGTAGCGGCCAGAATTAGAAACAGGAGAACTTGATATAAATCTCACACTTGCAATCCATGTGATCATGAGCAAGTCACAACTTCTCAGACTCAATTTTCTTACATGCAAGTTATGATAATGATTATAATTTTGCCTATTTTCCCTGCATCTTTTTCTGGAAAAATTATGTCTACTTTATGGCTCATAAAGGATGTTACCATGGATTTTTTTTTCATAAAATATTACTTCCATTTAAAAATTTGACAAGGAAAAATTCACTCAATCATAAAAGCAATTATTAAGAGCTTATTGTATACAAGAACTATCTTCCAAATAAAGTATCCATTCCTAACACTTTCATTTATGACACTTTACCATCTGTCTTTCTCCTACCTGGCCAATCTTATCTCAGAAATACTCTATACTGCAAGCTAAAGTGGGCTACTTTCCATCTCTTATTTTAACACTGTCTTTTCCTATCTCTGAGCCTTTGATCCTGAGAACCCTCATGAATGGAAGGCACTTCCCACAAATTTGTCGAAATCCTTGTTTTCCTTAAGGAGTCAGTTAAGTTATTACCCCTACCCTAACCTCCCAATCAAAACTTAGTACTCCACCATAAAATTTCTCTGCGTAGTATGCCTAGGCCTCTCCAATGAGCTTCTCTCACTCTCTGCATATCACAGTCATTTTCACGCACATCTTTTGTTCTCTAAATAATTTGCAAGATCCCTAAAAACAGGGGTTAGGTGTTTTATAGAGACAAAATGTTCAATCAAGTATTTGATTTGCATCTAATATGATTTCAATGCAGTGTTGGGTTTATTTTAAAGGTTTTTAACATATTTCATAAAAATTTTTTAATATAAATGCTCATAATTACTTTATGATACATACATTCTTATATATGAGCTATATAGCAGCAGGACATAAGCAATTTTTTTTCTCTTGTGAGTTATAAGGCTCAAGTACCACATTCTTATTTGTAGGAATCCAGCAGCATATTTCTAGTTAAACGAAGTTCAAAGACCTCAGAAATGTTAGCTTCTTAAGGGAACTGAACTTTTCAATGGCAAATTATACCCCTATATTTTAACTTTATGGGCACTTACGTGGTACAGTGGCTTAGAGCACTGGGTTAAGAATCAAGAAGACTTGTCATCATGAGTTTACATCTGGCCTCAGAAATTAGTAGCTGTGTAAACCCGGGCAAGCTGCTTAATCCTGTTTGCCTCAGTTTCCTCATCTGTAAAATGAGCTGGAGAAGGAAATTGCAAACCACTCTAGTATCTTTACCAAGAAAACCTCAAATGAGGTCAATCAAGAATGGGATATGAATGAACAATAATAAGGATTTAATGGTGGGAAGGGACTTTCAAGATCATCTTGGCCAACTCATTAGACAAATAAGACCCAGAGAAGTTAAGGAATTTACCTAAGATCACAAAAATAGTAGCAGAACTGACTTCAAGCCAAATGGTCTAATATGCGACATTTCCATCTTTTGTGATTTGTGCATATATTTTAAAACACATTTGAGGCCCCTGTGTAATAAACATGGGCATAAATGTACCATATACTTTTATCACACATGCAATAGAATTTCGTAGTTCACATGATAAATAACTATAAATTATACCTTTGAATCTATAACTAGATTTTGAGCTAATCATGGGTTTCTATATCCACGAAGTCAGGAAACTTGACTAATTCAGGAATTTCATAAAAGACAACTTCAAATTGGTTGGGCTCTTGGAGACTTGTTAACTTCAGAAATTCTATATTTACGGACATATAAAGTCTCTGCTAAAACTCAAATGAATTCTGACCCACAGACCTCAACTCTTTAATGATGTACCCCACTCTCCAATTTTAGCTGATACTCTTTTGTGGGACTATATTTTGCTCATCCAGTTGGGCCCAGGACCATCTCTTTCACTTACAGTTTCTGTAAGTGAATGAATCAGAACCAGCTCTGCCAGGATGAGGAAGAGAGAGAAGGAATGTAACTATGTGCTGAATGGGTGGAGTGTTGCTGTGCAATGGCTTTAGAAGTGTTGAAAACAAAGTAGTCCAACACAAACAGCCAAAAGTTAAAAAAAAAAAAAACAGGGAACAAATTTCTCACACCCGGTGGAGATAACAGCGACAGTAGCTGACGTTTGCAGGGTAAGTGGTTTACACTGGATTCTATATACAGGAGTTGATGTTGGGCTTAGCAAAGCCTTGGGAACAAGCCAAAGGGCTCAGAAAATCCAAAGAAGCCCAAATCAATGAGCAGAAGAATAGGTCACTGACAGAAACGTTGTCATGCCAGTCCCTCATTCCTTTATCCTCTCTTGTTCCAAAATATAACTACAGGGGCTGGAAAAAAAGCACAGTAAGCACCCTGTCTAGAGTCTCCGTAGGCCTAGTCTACCTGCAGAGTTTGCCTTCTGTTTCTGGGTAATGCTACTGTCGTTTCTAAACCTCCAATATCATTCATAGGCAATCTCTATTATATAACTTCTTTTCATCTCAGGACTGCCAGTTGGAGCATAATCCCAGCTTGGGTTCCCTTATTAGGCTTTTTTTTTTAAATTTTCAGGGGTGAAGGGCACAAAACCTTCTTTTAAACAATACAGAAAAATATATTTTAAAACATAAACAGAAGCATATTTCCAGATATTGATAACAACAGTCCACAGTCATTATTTTAGTAAACACTCACTTACGTTAAAGGCACCAAGCTGGGCAAGGCTAACTTTGCAGAGGCTGGCTGCCTATCATGCTTTCTCACTCTCCTCATCTTTACCTCTTAGAATCCTTAGCTTCTTCCTTCAGGAATCAGTTTCCTATACATGACCTATTCTGAACCCCCAGCTACACATGTCCTGTGCCCCAATTAAATTTTATATACTTGGTTAATATTTTATAGTTATTTATCTATGTACATGATGTTTCTCCCCAGTAGAATACTGGCATAAACACAGTCAGTAAAGTATAACAGACAGAAGCTAGGCTCAGAAACAGTAAGACCTGATTAAAATTCTGTTTTGGATATTTACTAGTTTTATGACCATAAGTAAACTACCTAAGTTCTCTTGGCCTGGCTTCAACATCTGTAAAATGAGGAGGGTTGGACCAGATGACTTCTAAGATAACTCCTTCCCAACTCTAAAGCTATGAGTCTATTACATTAAACACTTATTAAATGTTTGTTGAAAGAACAAATGATACAAAAATGTAATAAGGCAGTTGCTGCCCTCAAGAAAATTATAATCTATAAGAGACAAAACTGAGATTCAATTTGATTTGCCACTGAATAAGAAAATTAGGCTATAGGAAATCATGAAAAATTTAAAATAAACCAAAACTGTGACTATTCCAATTATGCACTCAAATATTTATTGACCTGATTTTAATATGACTTATCTAGTCATCAAGGTTTTCTGTAACTTAAAATGGAAGCTGTAGAACTTAATTTAATATGCAAATGTAAATACTACTGCATAATTTTCACCCAGGGTTGTTATAAGGATGAAATTATATTTGTAAAGCATTTTGCAAACATAAAGACACTATAAAAATGCTATTGTCCTCATTGTTATTACTTTTTCCCTTTTCTAGTGAAAAAATAAAATTAAGATTTCCTGTCACTTCCTTATCCACCGATTTGAAAATAATCAAATGAAAAAAGGGGCATGAGGGGGTTAGCTTTTCATGCCAGATGTCCTATTAGTGAGAAAAACTCCAGAGCTCTGGTTTTCCTCATTTCAATAAGTAACTTGAAGAATGTCAACACTGTAACAGCAATGAAGATATATCTTGTATTATGTCTCTTTTTCCAAATGAAGAAATGGGGCCCAGAGAGGTTAACTGGCTCACCTAAGACAGCATAACTATTTCATAGTGGAGTCATGAATATAACCCGAGTCTCTTGTCGTTAATGGGAGTCAGGTGGAACACTGGATAGAGTGCTGGGCCTGGAATCAGGCAGACTCATCTCCTGAGCTCAAATCTGGCCCCAGATACTTACTAGCTGTGTGACCTTGGGCAAGTCACTTGACCCTGTTTGCCTCAGTTTTCTCATCTACAAAACGGCCTGGAGAAGGAAATGGCAAACTACTCCAGTATCTCTGCCAAGAAAATCCCAAATGGGGTTACAAAGAGTCAGATATGATTGAAAACCACTGAAAACAGTTATAACCTGAGTCTCTTCATACCTAGTCCAGTGCTCTTTCTAATACACCACACTGGCTCTTGGTAGCTAAGCTGCTCTTGCGTAACTACCAAAGGTAGCACTTTGTAGTTACTCACAAACCTGCTCATTCATTATTTAACAAACACCCACTACCTGCAAGGCACTGTTCTCTACACTCCCACTTTAACAACATAATGAAAGATGTCTCAGTTTTCAAGTGGGATATATTTTTGTGTCACAAAGAACTGTACCATGGCAACTAGATTGCCAATGCTCTGTTCTAAAACTAATCAAGGCAAGTAGGTTTCATCACAGTTAAAATGCTTTACAAGCCAAAAAAAAAAAGTTACATTTCTCTTTTCACTTCATTGAACAAGGGTGTGGGCTTATATTAAAACCTGACAAGCAAGCCGATGAGCAGAACACGATTCCATTAATTCTGTCACTGATCCATGTGAGATACAAGAAAAATGTTCATGTTATTACAGGTGAGGTTTCTATAGAAGAAAGTGAGGGCTTATGTCCTCCATACAACATTTCAGCTCTATATAACAGAATATTCCATGGGAACTAGAAGAATACTAGGAGGGACATGAAAAATATACACATTGGTTTTGCTCTCTCCTTTATAAATTTTCAACTCCAGAAAGTAAATTCTGTATTCATGCTTAATACCTGTGGCTTGAATGCCATAGCTTATTTGAAGCTTTTAACTAAGACCACAGTTTAATTTGCTTTGTATACAAACTCCATAACAACTGAAATAATAGTGGAGGAGAGGAAAGAGATCATGGAAGGTGTCAACAGGAAGCCAGCATGAGACTTACACAAGTTGTAGGTATTATCTTGAGTGTAGCCATCATCTGATATCATCCTGTTTAGATGTTAACTGGGGTTTTTTTTGTTGTTTTTTTTTAAAAAGCATATCTATTAAGATCTGGTCTTACTCTGCCAAAATAATTTTCCTAAAGTACAGGACCTACCTTTTTCTGAATTTGTATTCCTAGGACCCTGGACAGTGCCTAGGCCACAGGAGGTCTTAAATAAAATATTTGTTGAGTGATTCACAGTTTATTACAGCCATAAATATGTATTAGAACCAGTGCAAAAAAAAATGTGCAAATGCCCATGTGATCTCTTTTCTTTAATGAATTCTGAACTATTCCCTGACAGAAATGAAAACAGAAAGCTTAACATATGATAGCCAGCTCCTGTCTATGTCATTTCAAATCAGTCTCCTAATTGGTACTCAAAATATGTTCATTTGCATTCAATCACAAATATTTTAGAGGCATTATTCAGACATATAATTCCACTTTCTATGGTCTCTTAAAAATGTTAATGATCCAAAAGCAAGTAAAAATGATGTAGAGACACTATGAACATGAATACAATAGCTGGACTATTAGAGCTTCTTAATGATAAGATGCCATGGTTGCTATTAAGAAACTACATTACTGTAGCTTCACTATTATCTTTTATAATTGCTAATTTGCATAATGAAATTAACCATTCTTGCCCAAGAGTTAAAGAAATGAATTAATTTTTTTAAGCCAAAATGCATTCTTCAAACTGAAAGCATTAAAATAATCTAGCGACAGAGTGCTAATTAAATGAATAGTTTTTATTAAAAAAAAAAAAGAAAAAAGAAAATCGAGTAACTCACCAACTAATAGACTTTTAAAATCCAAGTCAAATAAAATGGAAGCAACTCTATTTTATGCAAATGAATGCCTTTTTAAGCAACATACTTTTTCAGGTAATTAATTTGGAGTATGCCTTATCATAAAGTCATGTCCTTGAGGTCCATTACACAGAACTATGGCATTAATAGTACTCTCTTATAATGAGGTCTTTTAGTGCTTCAATGACTGAAATATGTTTTGAAAGGGATACAAAGCAAGTTTGCCTCACACTGGTGACATGGCACAGTGTTACAAGTGGTAGAGTCAGAGGAAGAGTTGGGTTGAATCCTAGCACTGCCACTTATTACCTGTGACCTTGGGAAAGTTCTCTGCATCTCAGTTTCCCCTTCTATAAAATGAAGAGGATGAGATGACTTCTAAGGGGTCCTCCAGCTCTACATCTATGATCTTATAAATTCTCCTTCATAGTGAAAACAGTTAAGGGTATGGCTCAAACTCTACCAATACCAAAATCAATTAAGTGCTAAGTAGTATGTTAACTCTTCTAGCTACTGTCCTTATATGAGCAGTGTCTGAGATGGTACTGAACCATGCCCCTATCTAATGTTGGAAAGATTAGGGTATCCATGAGCAACATTCAGGTGAAGGGAGGCCAGATGGTGGGGGCAAAGGGTACAAGAATCCAGGACCACCAGTGCATGATGACATGTCCAGTAGAATAATCAGCATTTGGCTAGTGCTGGTAATTTAAAAGTGGGGGCCAAAGTGCCACCATGGTCCAACATGAAGAGCATCATTTCAGTGTTATTTAGTAGCAGCAAATTAAGACTTGGTCCAGAATGCTGCCATACGACTACAATTCACAGCAATGTTAGGTTTCATTATGTTGAATCCTTTCCCCTGAATTGTGTGGCTGCCTCAGTTTAGAGGTAATAAGATGTGAACCTGATGAAGTAAGTTTTGTCTTTGTGTGTCCCTCTGAGAAGACTGAGTCTCTAGAAAGCCCCTCTAATCTCCTCTGTCAATGAACTGTGGAAATGAGGGAGAAAGTTCATTACTATCACTTGGAAACTGCCTAAGAAGGTAAGATAACAAATACTTGTTGAAATGATCTGAATGTCTGTTTCAAGTATGGTTATCCTTATAGCACATATTTCATTAGTTATTCCATAACTGTAGCCCCCAATTTAAGAGGCTCTACAGAAACATCTAAGAATACAAATGCCACTATCCAAACATTAGGCTACTGCTCCTTATCCCCTATCAATCCAATAAGTATTGATTAGGCATTCACTGTCAACAAGGCATTGTGCTAGATGATGGTGATACAACAACAAATTTTTTAAATAGCCCCTGCCTTCAAAGAGATTACATTTCACTGGGGACATATCAGAAAACAGCTAAGTATATGATAATGGTAAGAGGGGTAAAACACTAACAATGAGGAGCTTAGAAAGAATTCCCATAGAAGGACCCTGGAGGAAAGGAGGATTCTCAGAGCAAAAGATGAAGCAGTAGCATTTGGGAACAGCCTTGGCCAAAGATAAGGAGACTAATGGCCATTCCATGGTGACAGTCATGGAAGGAATGCAAAGTTAGGGGAGGAAGGGGAGTGGGGGGGGGGGCCTGAGAGCAAATAGGCCAGTTTAGCTGGAATGTAGATTATGTGTGGGAAGTAATGTGAAATCAACCTGAGAAAGTAAGCTAGAGCCAGAGTACTAAGGATTTTAAATGCTCAACAAGAGAAGTTGTATTTTACTCTAGGAACAATAGAAAGCTACTAAGGTTCTTTGGCAATGAAATGATATGGTTAGACTGACATTTTAGGAAAATTACTTTGGCAGCTCACAGAGGACAGTCTGGACAACAGAGAGACTGGAAAAGAGGGTGACTAAGGCGGAAACTATGGCAGTAGTTCAATGTGGTGCAATGAGAACTGGGGTGACTGGAGAGAGGGGAATCATGGAGGTAGAACTAAAAAGCCTTGGCAATTGATATTTCTTTCACTATAATTCACAAGGGTCAGTTGGCAGAAGACACTGGCTGTTTTAAGACAGCAAATACTTCCCTTTTCTGACCCAGCCCCATACCTCTGCCATAGTTTGTATTAATAATAGACAGACTGTTTCTGAGGAGTGTTACTGGACAGAGCAGGTGTACTTATTGATGAGCAGATAGCTAAGCAGACAGACAGACAGCTAGAGAAAGCATTCACCATGGGCCAAGAACTGTACGAGGACTAGAGTTACATAAATAAGAAAACAAGACAATCCCTGTTCTCAAAGATCTAATAAGAGAAAACAAAACAGAAAGGAAAGCCAGAAAGCAGGAGGCGGCAAGGTTGCACGAATACTGCATAAACTTTCAGATGAGGTCAATGGATTGTTATTTTTGCTTAATTGTTTTACTTTACTTCAAGAGCACTCTTATGAGGTGGCAATAAGCTGGAAATGTTTGTAAAGTAAAAGCAAAACATAGTAATAAAACTTTAAGAAGAATAAAATTTTAGATGTTGCCTCACCTTACTCTTGTCCCTTCAATTGTGAAAGGGAAATGCTTCATACTAATAATTGGGGCAGCTACATGGCCTAGCAGATGGAGGGCTGGGACTGAAGTCAGGAAGATCTGAGCTCAAATCCAGTCTTAAATATATAATAGCTGTGTAACTATGGGCAAGTCACTTAGCCTCTGTCTTCTTCTGTTTCTTCAACTCTAAAATAGGATAATAGTACCTACCTCCCAGGGTTGTTGTGAAGATCAAATGAGATAATATTTGCAAAGCACTTAGCAAAGTATCTGGTAGACAGTAGGCACTTAATAAATCCTTGTTTCCTTCCTAATGAAATACATGGTACATATGGATAGTCATACTTGGCACAGGTATTCAGCACATTTCGACAAGTATTTATTATTATCTTACCTTCTTACACAGTTCCCAAGAGATAAAAATGGACTCTACAGTTAGGTGGTGTTTCTAGCCAGAGGCTCAATAATCGTTGAGTTGGTCTCAGGATGAAGCTGTCCCAAGGTACTTGGTAAGGAGGTGGGGCAGCTCAATGTGGATGAACCTAGCCATTTGTTAATGGCTAACAGGTAGTTTAAGAATCAATTTGTGGGGATGCTTTGATACTCACACTGTTGATGGGGATGTTGCCACAGTGATAGGGAGGACTTAGAGAATGGAGAAAGAAACAGTCAAGTTTCTTTCAGACTCACCTATATAAAATACACCTGATAAGCCTTAGCTGAGGTATTCCTTCCCTTATAGCGATCAATCATGGGAACCAGAGAAGAAGAAGCCCATAGCTCCCAAATATACAATACCATACAAAATGTACAACCTTGGTTAAGTTGCTTCACATGTAACAGGCTTAGAAAATAGTTGGGCCTCAACTTTCTGAAGGGTAAAACAAGGGAGCTTGAATGATCTTCACAGTAACTCCCAGATCTCCAATTTTGTAATTCCAAGGTTTCAAAATTATTAATTTAAAAGACACACACACAAAAACACACCACCAACTCTCAACTTGGACACTGATTACTAGCAGACACTATTATCACCTAGCACCAACTAAAATTGCTAATTATATGTAACCTTGTTATAACATCATGTCAATATCAATTTTCTGGTTTTGAATAACAAATTTTCATTTGGCTAACTACGAACCATCAAAACCATCAATATCCTCAATAGCTAAACGTGTTTGTAAGGTCAGAAGCAAGCATGGGAGGAGTAAACAACCAATTTTGTGTCATAATTTGAAGGTTCTCCTGAGTACCCTTTTCCCCAAAACTATCTTCCCCCACTGCTTCAACATGGTCCCTAAAATTCACATCATTAATATATATCTGAGTTAAGAGACTGAGTAACTGAATAACTTAACAGGGACTGTTAAGGCAGACTAGTTAGAATGGGGACAGAGGCACTCTGTGTGGTCAAAAAAGACAGCACTAGATACTAGGTAGGCCTAGAAAGGCCAAGGAGTGGAAAGGGCACCTATAAGAGAGACAGAACCTATGGGAGGTAAGTGGAGCTCCTTAACAATTCTGCCAAGGGCTGGTTCTGAATTGGCTGTTGTTCAACTGTTTCAGTAGCGCCTGACTCTTCGTGACCTCATTTGGGGTTTTCTTGGCAGAAATACTGGAGTGGTTTGCCATTTCCTTCTCCACCTCAGATTATAGATGAGAAAACTGAGGTAAACAGGGATAAGTGACTTGCCCAGGGTCACACAGCTAGTAAGTGTCTGAGGCCAAATTTGAACTCAGGAAGTTGAGTCTTTCTGATTCCACGGCTAGTGATCTATCCACTGCACCACCTAGCTGCCCTCTGAATTTGTTACTTTCCCTTTTTCTTCTTATTTAGGAAGCATTAGGATGAAATATAGTATAGGTTGGTGTAAAAGAAGAAATACAGTAACAGAAACTACACAGGAAAGGGGAGGGGAGAAAACACTTAAGGAGTAAGAACACCTTCTCTAGTAGCTCTGCTCCTTGCTCAGGAAGCTGGGGGAGTTTTCTTTTGTTTTTATAGCCCGCCCCTCCCCTCTTCTTTCACTACCAGCGAGAAAGTGAACGCAGCTGGAGTATCAATTAAGGCTGAAAAATAAGTCTTGGCGCCAGACCTAAGGGATGGCCAACAATCTGCCAGCATTACTCCATCAGGGATAAGGTTACCTTCCCCAAAGTGTCTGACAAACAGTTGGCCGAGGGGAGGGGGATGCTCTTATAGTTCCTGACTGACCACACTATCTTGACATGCTCAATGACTCTAATTTCTTATCCATGTGCAAGGAAAGATTTCCAAGTCAGTGACCGGCAATGCAGCTAGATAAAGAGACCAGATGGCACATCTATACGTAAATATAATTTTAATATGTTGATCCAAAAGTAAAATGCAGAATGTAATGTTCTCTCCTCTAGTAGCAAACAGTGGTTGGTTTATTTAGAAAATTTTATTAGGATAATGATACCGTGTAGAGGCAGCTACCATAGTGGACAGATTCAGGAAGAACTGGGTTCAAATCTATGACACTTGTTGTGGGACCTTCAGCAAGTATTTTGGTGGGAGAAGTTTTCTACACCAAGACCTCCCTAAAACCATCATGAGATCACAGATCATTCTAGTGCTTGTGTGATAATCCCTTACAGGTTCTACAGTTTTGAAACTGCATGTCACAAGCTTCAGAGTAAAGGACTGATTATCTCTCTCAGTATGTAAAAATATCACATCCCTTCCCCCCCCCCCGCCCCCATTAGCAAATACTTTAGCACCTAAAGAATTGCTGTTAGAAGGAAAGGATGTTTATGGGAATTTCCTGAATTGCTTGCCCAATTTCTAGTACTTCCCTAGGCTCAATGCTTCAATGAATACACATATAACCCTTTTCTTCAGCCAAGTACTGCCTTTTAAGGGCTACAATCAAGATTTCAAAGTAGGCTAGAGGCACTGGTGGATTTGCTAGAGTATAAAATCCTTACACTTCTCAGTCAGTTGACTTAGGCCGTCCTTGGGATTATCTGATAAATCACAGTATTTGAATTTTCCCCATGGTTCTTCAAACTGAGCACGTCCCAAGCTCATCTTATTTCTCCAAACAGTTTCCTCCTAACTTAGTCTATTGTAGAACAATTTACCTAACCACTCTGGTTCAAAACTTGACATGTGGGGGGGGGGGAGGGAGAGAGGGAAAGGGAGAAGGAGAGGAGAGGAGAGAGAGAGAGAGAGAGAGAGAGAGAGAGAGAGAGAGAGAGAGAGAGAGAGAGAGAGAGGAGTCAGCTAGGAATTCCATCATTTGTCATGTTCACAAATTCACCATTATTATTGTCCCTTGGATTTTTCTGATACCACTCCCCTCATTCATACCCTCCCTACTTCAAGAGTCTGTAACTGGTCATCTCTCCTCCTCACTTTTCCCTAATCCAATTCATCTGTTACATTGTTACCAGATTTATCCTCCTATAAATTGGTTCCAACTATAGAATCACAGAATTTGAGAGCTGGAAGGGCCCTTCCAGTCCAACCCATATACAAAGGAATCCCCACCATAACATGTGACAACTAGTCATCCAGCCATTGGCAAACAAATCCAGAAAAAAAAAATTCAAGTTCTTCCTCCCTTTTCTTGTACGTGAATAAATCATCCCACTCCCTTACTCAAAGCCTGCCAACTATCCTTTGCCTACAGTATGAAGCTCAAACTCCTCAGCCTGACATTTAAGGCCTCTACAATACAGTCACAATCTAATTTTCCAGGCTTCCCCTCCATATACTCTCAACCCATGGCAAGTAAAACTATTCATTGTTCTTCAAACACATCCAATGTTTTCTTACCTCTTGCACATACTGTTCCCTTGGCCTGTAATGTCCTTTCACCATCTAAATCCTATCCATCCTTTAGTCCCATTAAAATGATTCCTCTTCTATGAAGTCCTAACCGACCCAAGTGGTGACAAATGGCTGATTTCTCTAAAGTCCCACTGAATTTTCAAAATCTCTTATTGAATCTGTCTTATCCTATCTTGTACTGTAGTTGTATGCACATATATCTTATTTCCGCTACTAAATGATAAATTCCTTGAGGATGAGAAATGCATCTTATTCATTATTTGTGTATGTTAGTCTTGGGATAGCTGATAGAATGCTGGATTTTATTATTCAAATCCCAATTATGAAATGTACTTATCACAACCATGGTCAAGTCACTCAATCTTTCTCAGCCTCAATTTCCTCGTAAATATCAGGCAAATAATAAATATTTCTTAAGTGAGTGATACATAGCAAAATGTAAGACAAAAATTAGCCAGGTACATTACATATACCAGATATCTTTGTACATACGTGTCTATACATATACATTTATGCATACATGTGTCATGTATCTGGCTAATTTCAGTTTTATAGTTTGCATGAAACATATTTACAGTCAGTCCACCTAATAATCTGGCAGAGTTAGTAGCTCACATTTTTATGGTCTTCAAAGCTCTTTCACCACATCTACATTGTCTCATTTGATTGTCACATAGTAAAATGAATATCACATGGGTATCACTACAATTCCATTTAGGGAGAGCCTTCAGCTCAGGCATTTCTTCATTTCTTACCTGGCCACATTCCTTTGGATTTCTCCATCATGCCCCTCTACCTCCATCCTGTCTTGTCACCTTCCTTTTATATATTGTTAAGACCCCATTAAACGTAAGCTCCTTGGGGACAGGGAATGTCTTTCTTTTTTGCTTAGCACACCTCCTAGCACACACTAAGCACTTAATAAATGTTTACTGAATAACTGACATCTCCTACAAAAAATACTAAAACTTTCACCTCAAATTTGATGTTCAACACAATTCTCTACAAATGAAAAAACACATATCCATACATTAAGCAATTAAGTATGTCTAGATATTTTAAAGTGGAATGAATGAAAATACTGGGGATGGATTTAGAAAATATTTCATATCATATATTATGAATAAAATTACATAATACACCATTAAAATAGAAAAAATACATACACACTTGTTCCAATTGTAGGAACACATTAAGAATTTAGTTTTAATTACTGCTACAAATTTGGATAACTAGGATAATGTAAACAAATCTTAGCCTACTATGCATTTCTCTTTATGGAGAAATCCACTGAGGGCATTCCACCTGTCCATTAGGGTACCTTGCTATGTGAATTTCAGCATGTGCAGCAACAGAGGCAGAAAGGCAATGAATGTTTCTTTTCCCACCAACCAGCTGGCCTTAAGACAGGATGGCATGGACCTGGATCTCTGCCTTTGTCCTAAGACAAATTCTTCCCATGTGTCATGCAGACAAAGTAGGAAGATGATGAAACAGTAAATATTTCCCTTCTCACACTTGGGCTTCCTCCCCAAACCTCAACCTGAAGAACCTGTTATTATACCTACATCCTCCTTAACTGCCATGTCAATCTAACTTTGCCTCTGTAATCCAAGAATATGACTTCTGCACTATCTAGATTCTTGGTTTACACCAGTCTTGTCCAGGTAAGCAGTGAATGAGGAAGAGGATATAAACATCACAGCTCAACCTAGAGGTCCTGGTTTGGGTTATATCACAGAACTACTTAATAATTTCTTAAAACTTAAAATACTTAAAAACTTAAAATATTTTAAAAATACTAAGTGCTAACAAAAAAAGATATTTAAGTCAAAAAGAAAATAAGAATTTGCTTTTTATACAGTAGGGCTGGTTTTGATTTTAGAAAACCCCGCTTACAAAACTACTACTTGTAGGCTTCCCAGGAACACTTAAGAGTTGTTTCTTGGGGCCTGTTCATCTCAGCATGTCTTGTAAATAGTTTCAATTGTCCCCAGAATAGGTCACTCCATACTCTTCTGATTGGAATTATTCATAGCAGGAACCTCTTTCTTTATTATGATTAACTAGCACATTATAGATTACAAGCTGTCTTCATGGATATTGTTTCACTTGATGTTCAAAAAAGTCCTACTGAAGTAGGAAAGGGTAGGTGAGATTATCCCCATTTTACAGATGAGGAAAGGAGCTCAATTTTATGCAACTGGTTGTCTTTTAAAAATTAATACATTTTGCTCTCAATATACTTGCCAATGAGAGTCGTGGGAATTCTTACTCTCTAACGGGATAAATCTGTCCTGATTAGGCTCAGAGTGGTACCCTGGAGGTTGTTTAAATGAGACAGTTGGAAGAGATCATTTTAAGAGGCTCCTAGAATCTGTTTTATCCTTGCAGTTATTTGGGAGCCAGAAACTAGTTACTCTGCCAGACGAGGAAAATTTTTCCTCAATGTTTGTTCTTCTTGCAGCTCTGGTTTGTCTCCCACTTTATTACTTTTAGGTTTTGTTCATTTATAAGACCTTAGCAACAATCCTATTTTAGAGGCTTAGAGGAGGGAATAACCCTACCCATTAATGGAAGCAGCTCTAGCTGAGATTTTGTTCCCTTGGTCGAGACCAGATTTCAAGTAATGTGGTAATCATTTTATTAATATCAGGTGACAAGACAAATACTCCTATAATAGACTACCTATGGAAAAGTGATTTTTAATAGAGTCATTGAGGGGAGGGGAGAGCATATTTAGGCTACATAATATTTAAAAAGAGTAACATTATACATAATTTAATGATAATATTTAATAATAAAATAGGCTATATTTTTATGAGTTCTCCATTTCTCCCAGCATGCTAAGTGTTCAATTCTTGTGCAGAATTAACAAGGAAACTTAATGATTCTATTTTGGATATGGGAGTATATAAATTGCATTGAGTCCCTGACTCCACCCTCCACCCTCTCCTTTCCCAATCACCAAATACAGTTTTCTTAAAGGAAAATGTCTGGAAACAAATGGATAAGAGAAATTTGAGTGGCAACCCTTGGGTGACTGTGGTTGAACTACAGAAGGCTGGCATGCTGCTCTGGTTCATGTTCCAAGAAGAGTGAAATATTTTCTCTTAACACTTCAGCCTAACTACAATAATAAAGAAAGAGTATCAGGATTATAATATAGAATACAATACAATAATATAGAATACATTACAATAATGTAGAAAGAGTAGTAGAGGATTCCATCCTCACTCCCCCTCCTCCCTACCACTACCACTGAAAACAAAAACAAAAAAAACTATCACCTTTGACCAAATGTGGTTAACAGAGAATGTGGACAACATGGTTTCACATAAACAAATCTCCTTGAATATTTTAATTGATCTACCCACAAAATGTTCACAATATCCCCATAATTGAGGATATCACCTGCCTTTACTATACTTCAAGTAATCTGAGCATAGAACTGCCATCACATCCTGAAGATAAAGACATTCCTGTAGGACCACCAGTAATGTCAACATACAAGTCAAATGTTTAAACAAAGACATACAGTTTAGCCATCATTTTACAAATAACTTGCCAGTGTCATGCATCTTTAGAAGATATCACAGAATCTCAGAGCTGGAATAAAATCTCAGTCCAAACAATATAGGAATAAGTCTCTCCTCTACCACAAGCCATTACCTAGCCTTTGCTTGAAGACCTCAAGTAAAGAGGAACCTCTTGGCTCCCAGGACAGCCCCTTCCATTTCTGGAAAGGGCTCCCTGTTATTATTATTGTTAATACATGTTTATGTAGCACTTTAAAGCTGACAACGTGCTTTACATATGCTATCTCATTTAATCAACACACACGGCTCTGTAAGTTTGGGTTTTGTTTGTTTGGGTTTTGTTTTGGACTAGACCTGTGATTTTAATAACAGTGAACTCCAGTGAGAAAACTCCTTCTGACAATGCAGACAGGCACATTCTCTACAACTTAGATTAATCGACTTTGCTCAGGGTTACAAAGCAAGTAGATGTCTAGGCAGTCAGCTGAGACCAGGTCTTTTACGGTTTACTGATATTTTTTTCTTATATAATGTCTAAATATGCTTCCTTGCAGGTACCACCCACTGTTGCTAGTTCCTTCTTCCAAGTGACAACCCTTGAAGATAACTAGCATGTCCCTCCTTAAATTTTCTCCAGGTCCTCCTGTGTCATGAATTCAGGGCTCTTCATTCAATAGTCCAGAAGTGGTCTGGCTAGGACACAGTACAATGTTGCCATCATCTCTCTTTAGGCCTAGACACAATGGTTCTAATGCAGGCCTAGACTGTATTTGCTCTCTTACCTGTTATTTCTCACAGTGAAGAAAATGAGCAACAGCCTTGATAGCTAAAATGTTCTTGGGTTATTTTACTTTAAAAGCTTAAACCTGGGAATATCACTGAAGAGAGGAAGTGAGGCAGGAAGGGAAAGAAGGAAGAAAATGAAGGAGGGAATGAAGAAGGAAAAACAACAAGGAACTCTGCTATTTTCACAATGATGGTTCAAGTCCCTCAAGCAAGGTACGAGATGGGACTACAGTGACTTTAATAGCTGTACCTGGAGTTCCTTGCTTTTAAAATTTCATAATGATTTTTAGCAGGTTGCTTGAGGACAAAAGATAACTATCCTTTCATTCTATGTGTTTTAACAGGATGAAGAACATAAGCTCTTTAAGGGCAGGACTGTTGGTTTTTATTTCTGCCTTTGTAGGAACTACTAGATGTCGAAGCGTACACAACGCCTGGCCTGGAGTCAGGAAGACTCATCTTCCTGTCCAGCTTCAACAACATCCTAGCTGTGTGACCTTGGGCAAGTCACTTAACCAATTTGTCTCAGTTTCCTCATCTATAAAATGAGCTGAAGAAGGAAATGGCAAACCATTCCAGTATCTTCGCCAAGAAAGCCCCAAAAGAAGTCATGAAAAGTCGGACATGACTGAAAAACGACTAAACACCAACAAGACCCCACTGCCTGGCACAGTGACGGAGAGGCATTTAATAAGTGGTGAACTGAATTGTGTATGAATTAGTATTTAGAGCTAAGAAAGTCTTAGAACTCCTGCAGTGCAACCCCTACAGTTTACAAATGAGGAGACTGAAGCTCAAAGAGGCAATACACATGTACACCAGGTTACAAAGGCAGGAAAAGGCAAATGCAGAAGAATTAAAAGCGCAGTCTTTTGCCTCCAAATCCTGTAAATTTTTTGCTATGAATGAACTGCATCCTATCCCACTCCTCATTTAAAAATAAAGTGTAAGTATAATCATGAAGATGACTTTTTATAAAATATTTTGCTATTAAGAAACAAAAAACAAGTTCTTTTACTATCCATGGCTACAGAAAGTCTAATTAAAACTAGTCAATAAAAAGGAGATTCCAACCTTGATCCTACCCAATTTGTGCAATGACAGGAGTATGGGCAGAGGGCCAGGCAGGCACCTGGCTCCAAGAACACAGGAAACCAAGGAAAGTGTTCAAAAAGTATACAACAAGTCCATGGATTTGTCTCCTAGTGGTTAGAGTACCAGCAAGATGTCCAGAGAGGTCATGGATCTGTTCCCTAAGGGACAGGAAGCCAGTAAGTTGACAGAGGTCCAGGCTCCTGTCCGTAAGTGGGCAAGAGGTCAGGAAGATTGTGATGAAGTGAAGCAGGGAATGACTTGGGATAGGGAGCAGTGTGTTCTAACTATCAACTTGTAGGGATACTCTAGTAAGGGAATTCAATATTGGATACATGTGTCTAGCAAAAAAGTTGGTCAGAAACAGGCTGAATCCAACAAGTTACACCTAACAGAAAAAAAAGGCAAAACTGGTTTTGATTATTCTTGTTTTTTTCTTTTACCACCAGCACGACACAAATATCTTACTTCATACAACAGATATGTTTGTTACTAAAAAGTTGAGAGTAAATCAGATTTGTATTAATCAAATAACATTTGTAAATGTGCTACAGGTTATTCTTTTAGAGGAATCAAGCAGCAAACTGTTTCATAAAATATCAACAATTAACTTACACAGTAAAGAAGCCCGCTGTAACACTGGCAAGTTGCCCATAACTGTTTCACTGAATAAAATATTTGTATAATGGGTCTTTTCAAAAAAGATGCATTTCTTTCTTTTCGTACCTTTCCCCCCTTTTTTTCCTTTTATTGTAATAAGTTGGATTTTATGAACCCAGAGTTCAGGTATAGTAACAACACTTGCTTCACAGTAATCACTCAGCTAAAAATAGAACACATTTTACTTTTCAAATTCACTTATTGCCACTAAAATAATCCAGGACAGGGAATGCTTTATGTTCCATAGGAGTCAGGGGCCAAAACAGCTGAGAAGCGGCCAAAAGGGCATATGCTCAGGGGGTTACAGTGGGGAACTTGGGGAGTAGGTGGAGGAGACAACCACGGACCATGATGGTGCTTCCCCCACGTGAAACGCCGCTCTGGGAATTCAAAGAATTAGATGTATTCCTTATCTTAATGGTCATAAAACTCCCAGGTTTGGTGACAAATGTTATTGTTATCCTCCTATTACAGGTAAGGGAAACTACAGGTGGTTAGATGATTCTGAATGATAGTGTCAGTGGAAATGGGGGTGGGTGGAGGTGGGGGGGTGGAAGTAAAGGAGGGTAATAGAGAGCAGTGAAAACTACCTTCAAATATTTGAAAAGGTGTCCCTTGAGAAAGGGGTCAAACTAACTCCCTAACTCTAGAAAGCAGAAATAACTTAAGGTGAAATAAATTTGGGTTTAAAACACGGAAAGATTTTCTACTAATTAGTGACCCTAAAATCCTTGGCTTCCTTTAAGTCCCAACTAAAATCCCACCTTCTTCGGGAAGCCTGCCCCACACCCCCTCTTAATTCCAGTGCCTTCCCTCTGCTCATGATTTCCTTATATATCTTATATATTGCTTGCTCTGTACATGTTTGCCTGTTGTTTTCCCCATTCAGATTGTAAACTCCTTGAGGGCAGGTACTCCCTTTTGCCTCTTTTTGTATTCCCAGCACTTTCCACAGTGTCTCCGATGTAGGAGGTGCTTAGTAAATCTTTACTGACTGATTGCCTTAAGAGGCAGTCTGCCATCTTTGAAAGCATTCAAGTTGAGACTACAAAGTCAGCTGCCAGCAATGCTTGACAGAAGAGAAGCAAACCTGGATGACTTTTCGATCCTTTCCAAACAAAATTCCATCATTCAGGTGGGTTTTGTTGTTCTGGGGCTAGGTTGTGTTTCAATATGGCCCCGAGCAAATCTTTAACCTAGGTCTGTCTCTGATGCTTCCCCTAATAATAGCATCTTCCTCCCAGGACTATTGTGAGGGTAAAATGAGAATATTTGCAAAGCATTTTGCTCAATGTGCTATATAAATGGTAGCCATTTTTCATGGGGCTTTTTTTTTTTGTCCTGGCCAAAGGTTCCACTGCAGTAGGGAACTATTCCATAGACACAGATCTGAAATTTCTTTGTAACTTATAGTAGTGGTATCCCTAGTGCGGTTTGTAGTCCCTAGGGGATACAGTTTGTATCCCCCAGAAAGGCAAGACCTGATCCAAGGGGAGCATGATCAACAACAGAAGGGTGAAAGTCACATCCCACTCTCACTTCCCTAGCTATACAACCACACCTATCCTCATCCCTTCAACATTCCACTCCCTCCTTCTTCAAGGGTTATTGTTGTTGTTGAGCCCTTTCAGTTCAACTCCTCATGACCCCATTTGGGGTTTTCTTGGCAAAGATACTGGAGTGGTTTGCCATTTCCTTCCCCAGGTCATTTGACAAATGAGGAACTGAGGAAAACAGGGTTAAGTGACTCGCCCAAGATCACACATCTAATAAGTGTCTGAGGCCATATTTGAATGGAGGAAGATGAGTCTACTTGACTCCAAGCCTGGCATTCTATCCACTTTGCCACTTAGCTGCCCCTCTCCCCCTTCAGTACATGCTCCCAACCCCCCCACTTCTGGATGGGTGTTGGCTCAATCCAGTCATACCCCAAATTAGCCACTACTCAGAACAGCTGCTCAGATGGCATTGGAAAAATTCTACTTCCCTTCCCCAGTGCCTTGCAGTGCCACCACAATGGATATCAGGGTAGGGTTCTATGCTTGAAGGCAGCAAATGATGAGAATCCTGACTCCTCCCTTTCCAGGTTGGACAGGGTGAGTCACACAGCACAAGCACAGCATGCATGAATGGATTTTGATCTGGACTGTAGATATAATTACATTATCCTTCTTCCCAAACCCACCCATGTTCCAAACTTTCTGATTACTGTCTAGCACTACCATCCTTCTAGTCATAACCCTGTGTCACCTTTGATTCATAGTATCACAGATGTAGATTTAGAAAGGACTTCAAAAGTCCACATTTCCAATGCTCTGATCTTACAGATAAGAAAACTAAGGCTCAGGAAGCTAGATGACTTACCCTAAGTCACACAGCTGGTAGACACAAATGGAATTTGACTCTTCATTTATCCTTGCCTTATATTCATATCAATTACCAGATCTTGTGAGTTCTACCTCTAGTCAGTCAATAAACATTTATTAAGTGCCTAATTTGTGCTAGGGACTATGCTAAGTGCTAGAGATACAAAAAAAAAAAAAAGCAAAAGACAGTTCCTGCTCTCAAGGAGATTACAGTCTAATGAGGGGAGACCACATGCAATCAATTACATACAAATAAGATCTATATATACCTACACACATTTATATCTACACACTTACACACATATATAGGTATGTGGGCAGCTAGGCTGCACAGTGGATAGAGCACTGGGCTTGGAAATAGGAAGATTCATCTTCCTGAGTTCAAATCAGAGCTCAGAAACTTACTAGCTGTGTGGCCATAGGCAAGTCACTTAACCCTATTTGCCTCCGTTCCTCATTTATAAAATGAGCTGGAGAAGGAAATGGCAAACCACTCCAGTTCTTTGCCAAGAAAATGCCAAATGGGGTCACAAAGAGTCAAATGCAACTGAAATGACTGAACTTTTATACATATACACATACACGCAAGCTAAATCGGAGATAATCAACAGAGGGAATGTACATTTATTACATATCTTCCCTTTCTTTCTACTTAGTCCTCTTCTAGTTCAGGCCCTCCCACCTCTCATTTGAATAGTACGAAACAGTTTTCTAATTGGTCTTCCTGCTTCAAATCTCTATTCCACTCCATCCTCCATCCTACTGACAAAATAAATTTCCTAGTGCATATGTGACCATGTCATCCCCTACTGAGCACTCAAAAAATTCCAGTGGCTGCCTATTAACTCAAGGATCAGATATTATTTCATCTTCCTATTATTTCTTTTATTTCTGCTATTGAGTAAGTTGTCTAAGTGTGCATAAATTAATGGTTCAGTACTTAAGTATAAATAATTTATAAATAAATATTCACTTTTCGGACGGAGGTGCCTACTCAAAAATTTTGGGCTGATAGGGTAAGCACTGAAAAAGTTTGGAGGCCACTGACTTTTGAGAACTGCCTGGGGCCCACAGAGGTTCAGTGACCTGCCTGTGGTCATAAAGCTAACAGGATTTGAACCTAGGACTTTGTGACTTCAATGCCTGATCTTCATGTGTCCTGTCTGCCATGCTGCCTCTCCTAATTTTGCTTAGCTTGAAAAAGAAAACGCATGTGACTAACCTAGGGGAACACTAATTGGTTAGGCCTGGACTGTCATTTTTTTTTACTTATCTGATACTAAATTTGCTCCTTCCTCATTCTTCATGAGAGAGAGTTTACATGTGGTGTTCCCTTCTTAAGCCATAAATATCATAAGTAAAGTTCTTCATTACAGAAAGGTCACACAGGCTTATGGCAAGCTCATTGAAACTGAGTTATAATAACAACAATAGTAGCTAGCATTTACATAGCGCTTTAAGGTTTGCAAAGTACTCTACAAATCTTATCTCATTCGATCCTCACAACAACCCTGGGAGACAGGTGAGGAAACTGAAAAGTCTGAAGTTAAGTGATTTTCTCAGGTCATATAGCTAGTAAGTTCTAAGGCTGGATATGAACTCAGATCTTCCTGACTCCCAAACTGATGAACATTAAAAAAAAAAAAAGGTACAGGGTGATCTACAAATTGGTATTTGTAATTTTTTGTTCAGTCTTTTTTTTAGTGGTATCTGACTCTTCATGATCCCATTTGGTATTTTCTTGGCAAAGATACTGCAGTTGCCATTTTCTTCTGCAGCTCATTTTACAAATGAAGAAACTAAGGCAAACAGGGTTATGTAACTTGCCCAGGTCACACTGCTTGTAAATGTCTGCGTAGGGATTTGAACTCAGGTCTAGACAATCTATCCACTGCTCCACCTAGCTGCCCGTTTGCAGTTTTAATCATACCAATTTCCTCACCGAGTCAGAATCATACCAAGGCCAATGAACTAGTGTTGGGGAAAAATCAGAAGGTATGGACAAAAGTTTTATCTTGTGTATGTTTCTAATGTGGAAAGAAGTAAGCCAAGAAATGCACAGATGTTTCTGACACTACCTGGCTCTTAGCCAGAAATACCGAGAGGATTGAGACAGAAAATCAGGCAAAGAGACTTCTGTCAAAGCACTCAGAAAAAGAGAGGGGTCTCTGTCATTACTCGTGTTTAGGTAATGAATTGAGGAGATCGATTCAACTCCAATGGCCACCATTACATATCCACTTCCTAAACAGACTGATTCCTATTTTTAATCTTTATTTAAGCACTGTCCCCCTTAAAAGGACTTCTGAAATGTGCTCTGGGAAGATGGACACCATAGCAGAGCATATCGGTTTTAATATAGCACTGCTGGTTCAGTGGCAGCCATCCAAAATGAATAACAATACCCCATATCCCAAAAAAATCTGAGTGCACTGAAGATAAGTCTAGCTAGACTTTGGTAGCGTTAAATGTGTCCTATTTCATTTAATCTCAGTCACCCTATTAAACTATGAAAAATAAAATCTCAATCTACATATACTAGAGGCAACTCAGGGGGTCTTTAACTGCAAATGAGTGGCCAGGAACTGCAGAAGAGTCCCAGTGTATCCATTCCTTTCTGAGTCATCTTTTGAAAGCTAACCTCCAGTATCACAAGCCAGCCATTGTACATGAGAAAAGCCCACTGTTCACATCACTTCAGCACACATAATAACTCTTCATCGGGGTCCAATTTTAGAACGAGACAGACGCAGCAACATGAATTTACAACCGTGGTAACAGGGTGATGCTTTCTGACTTAAAACCATGTAGAACAAGAGAAACATCAAGGGGGGAAAAAATTCTACTTTACCAACATCCTCCTGAGGTTAAGGATTCACATTTGATCACAAAAATGCAATAAACCACTAACGGCCCCTCTATGTTTATCCTGTTCTGCATTTAGACACAATCTGGAATTAAATCATAGTTTACCATGTACAACTTTAGTGCTTCATGGACATTAAATTATGCCACATTCCCACAGCACAGGGACTCCTTAAACTGAAACACTTCAAGACATAACCAGACTTTTGCAACATACAGAGTATGGAATTTCACAATTTGGTACACAGGCCATTACTCTGCTCAACCGAAACAGAGGTGTACCTCATTTTGTAGAGCTGACGTTCCTAAAAGTCTATAAAACTTTATGTTAAATCTTAGCGCTTACCTGATACCTATCACAAAATTAGAGATATGTTTGGGAATGTTTGGGTTCTAAGAATGACATTTCAAAATGTAGAAAACTTTTAAAAATAAAATAATAAAATAATTTTAAATTTAAATTATTTTTTAAAAAACTAATTAAGTATTAGTACGAATCCAAATACAAAAGGCCTAGCAGGGGTGGAGAACCTGCTGGAGCCCTCTAGGTCTGTAAGTGTGGCCCTTTGACTTCACAGAATAAATCTCCTTAATAAAAGGATTTGTTCTGTAAAACTTGGACACAGTCAAAAGGCCACACCTCAGGACCCAGAAGGCCACAGGTTCTCCACCCTTGGTAGGGATATTATTCTCAGTTTGGGACTGAGAAGTCCAAGGTTCAAATTACTGACAACTATTTTGTGGCAGCTAGGTGGCGCTATAGTGCACAGAATGTAGTGCCTGGAGTCAGGAAGACTCATCATCTTGAGCTCCAAACTGAACTCAGACATTTAGTAGCTGTGTGACCCTGGGCAAGTCGCTTAACCCTGTTTGCCTCAATTTCCTCATCTATAAAATGAGCTGGAGAAGGAAATGGCAAAGCACTCCAGTATCTTTGCTAAGAAAACTCCAATGGAATCATGAAGAGTTGGACACAACTGAAAAATGACTCAACAACAACAAAATACAAAAGAAAAACTCAAAATCTGGAGTTTTGGGAGTGTGTTTGTTTAGCCCAATGATATAAAGGAAAGTAACCAAATTCAGCATTAAAGAGGTATTAATAAACCATTAAACTCTTTCCCCTCTACTCTGTGTTGTACTAAATGCATTTCCAATTCAATCACGCGAAGTATCAAGGACAGAAGAGTGGATACAGGAATTGTGCTTTAAATTTAAAATTTCAGAATATAATCATTCAATATATCAAAGGACACCTACACTTCATTTTTTTTCCACTAATGAAATTTAGGTCACTTTGTTTTGCTAGGGATATTGATTGATTTTGATAACACAGTTTTGGTTGTTAATACAGTGCCTCCAAAGCTAAAAGACAAATGCTGCCCCTCCCCAGAATTAAATTGAGAAAAATCAATGCTATTTACTATGCCAAACAAGTAAGGATGGGCTAGTGTGATCAAATTAAATATCTGCTGACAATTTTTAAAAATACAGAATTCCCTCCCTCCAGATATTTTAAATGATCAAAGATGTTTCACAAGTGAAAAATTCAATCTTTCCCCATTTTTCTCTTGTGAAATATCCTTGATAATTTAGAACAGTTTTGAGACAGAGGATCATGTATTGGAGATGAAGGCTTAAGAAACTGGCTTGCTTTTGTTTTTGTCTGTTTGTTTTTAATACTAATGTATGCCTGACATTAGTGGTTCATTGGCCAAGAGTGCTAGACTTGGAGAAAAGATGATCTGGGTTCATTCTAAGACTTATCATGGATTTAATTTATTTAACCTGACACTAAATCTCCTCATCTGTAAAATGGGGCTGATGTATGTAATACCTTGATGTGAGAGGCACCTTAAAGAGGCTACCTAAACCAATTCCTTTGGTATAGAAAGGAAGAAACTAAAGCCCAGAGAGGTAGCGATTCATGCAAAGTGATGCAAAAAGGCAGGCAGTTAAGTGTCAAAGCCTGTATTCAAACTCAGGTCCCTCTGCCTGAATCCAGCTTTCTCAAGAGCCACTGCATGCCTCTCACATCTTCTCTTCCCCAGGCTAAATATCCCTAGTGATGTCAGCCAATCTTCAAAAGATCTAAATGTTTGTATAATGGAAATATAAATAGAGTACACTGCTGGACGCTTCAAGAGATACACTACAGCATTAACTTATTTCTGTATGTCAACTAAGTTCTGTGTCTATTTGCTTTGCCTGGTCTACATTTATCCATTCAAGAAAGGGTGGCAATGATCTACTCAGCCTACCCTATCATAGTGACCATTCTGTATACTGGGGTGTCATATACACTCCCCCCAAAGTCCCAGGCTGTTGAGAAGGAAAGAGGGGACTGGAATAACATTGAAGACTCTAGTCTTCAATGAACTGTATTTTTAATGCAGTTGAATTCTGCAGATGATCATGTAATCACATAAGAAGGTGTGAAAGGCAGTTAGGCAGCATAGTGAATAGACCTCTAGATTTCAAGTCAGAAGACCTGAGTTCAAATCCTTACTGACTGTGCAGCTTTGGGAAAGCATTTAACCTCTTCCATTCAGCTTCGTTATTAGTAAAATGAGGATAATACCAGCACCTACTTCACTGGGTTGTTGTAAGGATCAAATATAACATATGTGTGCAGCTAGATGGGGTGCAGTGTATAGAGACCTGGACTTGGAATCAGGAAGACCCAAATTCAAATCTCAGATGCTTACCAACTGTGTGACTCTGGATAAGTCATTCAACCTATTTGCTCTGGTTTCCTCATCTGCAAAATGGGGATAATAATAGTACCTAATCTCCTAAGTTGTTGTGAGGATCAAATAAGACAATATTTGTAAAGTACATTGCAAATCTTTAAGTACTATATAAATGCTAACTGTTGTTGTTATCATTATATAAAATATTCTGCAAACCTTAAAGTATTATATAAATACTAGCTATGATGATGATAGTAATGATGATGATCATGATGAAGAAGGACTTCTTTACTTCCAGTTAGTCAAATCAACAAAGCTATAAACCAAGGAAAACCAAAAATCTTCTCTATCAACACCACTAACCATTTTGGCAGAAAGTGTTTTGGGTCTATTTTACCATATTTTTGTGGATTGGAATGGCTTAAAATGCTGAAAATATGGCAGCAGTCAAGGGTTCTGCCTTTCTGGGCCTTTAGTAAATTTCAGAGCCCCAGGAAGCAATCTAAATGTCTTTGATTCCCTCTAAAGAGTTTCCCAGGCAGTGTTTGTTCCACCTATCATTCAATTCCACTTTCTTTCCAATCAGATAGCAAATATGGCAACCTAGACCCACAGGGGAAAAAACTAGCCAAACCAGTCTTACTGTGCCTTCCTATGACTTCTATTGCTATCTTATCAGGATAAGTCCTCAATTGTCAGTGAAAAAAAAACATTTGAGACATCTCAATAACCAATGAAGCTACTGGTTCTAACTCACTTACAAAATTTGGAAGAACTGTTCAAACATCTATACTTAAAATTCAAATTGCTCCTCTTTATGGGTCCTTAAGACTGTTTGAAAAGGGCATATGTTGTTTTAAAAAAAGACAGACTTAAGATCTCTGATCAATCCAATGATCACTCATAATTCTAGTGGACTAATGATGAAGACTGCTATTCAATCAATCAACAAATATTTATTAAGTGCCTACTATGTGCCGGGTACTCTGCTAAGTGCTGGGGTTACAAAAAGAGGGCAAAGACAGTCCTTGTCCTCAAAGGAGCTCACAATATAATGGAGCAGACAACATGCAAACGGTTCCTGACACGTCCAGTGTGGAATTTGTTTTCCTTGACTATTCAAATTCGTTAGTAGGGTTTTGTTTTGCTTCCTTGTTCCTTTGGGGATAGGCTGTAGAGAAAGAAAATAAATGCTTATGAATTTTTAAAAGAAGTCATATGGACGGCTATCCATAATCCTTGCCACCTGTGACTCTTTGAGCTGGATGAGTACCTGGGCCAATGGCTTATATTCGTTCACATCCTTACCTTAGTAAGCCCAAATTGGTGATTTTTAAGTTGAACAGATTTTTATTTACTAAAAAGCCTGCATTAGCCTTTCCCTTCTCTAGTTACTTTTGTAATTGCCTGTGGGGATGAAATTGTCCATGCCTTGGAACTGCATAATTTTAGACAGAAGCACAGAAATTCTAGAGCTATATGGAACTATAGATAATATTTACTTCAATAGGAGATACAGAGAGAATCAATGACTTGCCCACAGTCACAAAACTATTATAATAAACAGCAGAACTCTGACTACATTCCAAGTCTCCTATTCAAGGCTCACTCCACTAAGCCACTGCTGTACAATTCTAACCTTTATAGATCTTTTTATATTTCATTATTATATGCTAATATAGTAATAATTTATTCTGTGATTGGGAAGCAATTCCATTTCAAACAAGTTCAT
This sequence comes from Phascolarctos cinereus, assembly GCF_003287225.1. NCBI lineage: Eukaryota > Metazoa > Chordata > Mammalia > Diprotodontia > Phascolarctidae > Phascolarctos > Phascolarctos cinereus. The sequence continues at coordinate 73,646,254 of NW_027555847.1, read as the reverse complement.
GTAAGCACTTAGACCATCATGAAACACAAATTATCACAGAAGCACAAACAACATTTACTGTCATTGAAAGGTAAGTCAAGTCTGTGCCCTGGGCACAGCCCACAAGCTCTGCTTTCAGCTAATCCACAGGTATTATCCAGGGAAGCAAAACCTGGCCACCTCCACGATCACCCCCAACTACTAACTACTACCAATGAGCAGGAAAATCAAGAGCCCTGAGAACAGCAACTGAACCTAGACCACCAGACCTACTTTCATCAGTGTTCCCAACAGCCATTGTCCAGAAAAGCAACTACCTCTTCTTTCTTAGCCCCCAAAGCTTCTGACAACTTAGGAAAATAAAGTTCTGATACCCTAATCCTTGGCACTATCAAATGGCTAAATATAAGATAAAGATATGGTTTTTATCAATGAAAATGACACCAGAGAAGTATTACCATCTGCTTGGCCACAGCACCCTAAGGAACATTGGGCCTTTCCATCTGTCCTGAAGCTGAATTTCCTATGGTATATCAATGAGGATGTAAGCTCCTGTGGTGGGGGGAGGCTGCTGTCTTCCAAGCCTAGTAATTAGTACAGAGCTCTGTATGCAGTAAGTATTTAATAAATCATTCGATTGTAATTTAGACAGTTTTAGTTCTACCTTTGTATTCCTAGCACCTTGCAAAGTTCCTTACATATATAGTAGGCAGGTAAGGAAACACTTATTGAAAGACGGTAAAAATTGTGCCCTAGGACATCTTACTATTCCTTCCACTTAACATCCAAACACTTATTTCAGTAGCTAATTCTCAAGAGGGCTTCCACTTTCCTCTGCTCAACTGACAGTAGCTGAGTACCTATTGAAATCATCTTTCTTTTTAAATTGCCTTCGGGAATACAATGAAACTAACTTCTTTAATGACCCGCCTAAGAAGAGCTTTTGGGTAATCTTTCCATTTGACTGCAACTTCTTTACGTTGGCTGCTTTCATTTATAGTGAGAAAGTTAATACAAATGTGGTTCAGTTTCTTAAGTTCAATTCTATCAATTCACTCGTTGATGTATTAAAAGGAGAGCTCAAATTGACAGCACTCAACATTCAAAACGCTATTTATAAGCAGTATCAAAACTGATTCATAGCACCTTTCATGTTCTTTTCTGCCATCTTAACTCCAAAAATGCCATATGGGACTGAGGATTCTTGTATTTTTAATCTCTATTTTAACAAAGCTTTTAATAAACTATCTCATACTCTTTTCATGGAGAAGATGGGGAGTTTTGAGTTAAATGATAATGCAAATAAATGGATCCATGACTACCTGAATGGCCAAAATCAAGGAGTAGTTGTTCATGGTTTAATGTCAATATGGCAGGTCTCCAGAGGCAGACCCTAGGGATCTGTGTTTGGCCCTGTGTTGTTTAACATTTTTATCAATGATTTGGATAAAGACATAGATGCCATGCTCTACAATCAACTTAAGGCTGGGAGGGATAGCTAACCATAGAAGACAGAGTCTAGCCTCCAGTAAGATGTAATTAATTACACAGAAATAAATATAGAGTTTTACACTTGAGTACAAAAAAAAATCAGCTTCACAAGTATGACATGGGAGAGCAGAAGCGGTAAAGATGGTAAAGTAGATGGTTCTGAAAGAGATCTGGGAGGCTTTTAGTGGACTGAAAGCTCAAGGACTCAGTAGCCCCAAAAGCTCATTTTACCTAGGTCTGCATTAAGAGGGGCATAGCTTCCAGGAAGAGGTGTCAGTCCCGCTACATTCTGACCTCATCTGGAATAATGTGTTCAGTTTGAGTACCATGGTTAACAGACACTGATAGAACTGGACAGTGTATAGAGGATGCTGATTACGGTGGTGAATGCAGATGATGATTGGTAGAAGGAATTGGCCATGTTTAATCAGAAGAAAAGAAGACTCACAGGGCACATAATAGCTTCATTCAAGTATATAAAGGGCTGCTATATGGAAAAGGAGGACTGGTTTTGTCCATGCTTGTCCCAAAGCTGCTCAGCATTACGTTCAGCACAAATATGGTGAGCTCCTAGGAGCAAAGGGCTGCCAGGCTGCCTGAGGAGGGCAAACCAGCCTTGGTCAGAAAAAGAGCAACTGAAAACTTCCATGCTGATCAGTACCAGCATCAGGCCCCCAAATGGCAGCTGTACTTTCAGCCTGGGAAAGATAGGGAGGCTCAGTCTCAATAAACAAGCAAGCAAACAGATGAAGGAAGGAGGGGAGGAAGGAAGGAGGAAAGGAAGGAAGGAATAGATGAGCATTTGTTTCAGTTAGAAGCTTGAGGTTATGGAAAGAACTATATAATTTCCTAAAGGGAATCCAGGCTACTTTCCTCCTCCTGTTCAATTCTAGGCCCTGCTCAGTGTTCATCTGCCATGCTAGGAAAAGGCAAAAGTGAAGCAAAAGAAACCCTGCCCTCAAGAAGCTTACATTCTACTGGAAACTTAAGAGTGGTTTGTTGTTGTTTTATGTGTTGAGTAAGGAATACTTACAATATCTATTTGCTTATTTGAGCTCAGAAGTTACAAGAAGCTTTAAAAGTAGCAGTGACATATAAAACTTTTACACTCGAGTTTATATTACTCTGTTTAGCCTGGGGTTCCTAACTTTTTTTGTGTGTAACAGATCTCTTTGGCAGTCTGGTAAAGAGTACGAATAGCCCTTCTAAGAATCAGGTTTTTAAATAATTGGAGGAAATGCTCAACTTCAAGTTTCAATAAGAGGTTAGGAAAAACAAAGATATATAATCGATTTTCATTTGAGTTCACAGACCCTCCTGAAATTTTTCCACAAACTCCAGGTTAAGAACTCCTGATTTAGACCAAATAAACACATTCACGGAGGGGGAGAGTGGGTGTGTGTGCTGTTGGGGGGGGGAAGGCAGGAGAGTGAATTCTACTGCTTTGGATTCAATGTTGTAAAATTAGGATTTACGTTTCACTTCTACAAGCCTTGACCCACATTCTCAAAGATTTCAATAGCAGGGCGGGTCCCCAGCTCCAGACCTTAAGCAGAGCAGCTTGAGCGCAAAAAAACAAACCTGGAAATGGACCCTGCAATCAGCTCCTAAACACACCTCCTTTCACCTGAACAAAGGATAATTAGTTTTATTCCATTCCCCAGGCAACTTTCAGATTACTCTCCTGGGACTTCACTTTCTATTTATGGTTGTTGCCCTCGATGAATTTGTGAAAAGGAAGAGCAAATAAGTGAAGGTGACCAAGGTCAGGTTCAAGACATTTCTGTTCTTCAAGCCCTAACAATTAGAATCATAAGATCAAAGATTTAGAGCTGGGAGAGACCTTAGAGATTATCTAATTCAGCCTTTCATTTTATTATTATAACTATTAAATAACTAGTCTTTACAACACTTTAAGGTTTGCAAAGCACTTTATGTTATCTCATTTGATCCATATAATAACCTTATGAAGTAGGTGCTATTATTATACCCATTTTACAGAAGAGGAAACTGAGGCAGAGAGAGGCTAAGTGACTTCCCCAAGGTCACACAGAGCTAGCAAGTATCTGAAATGACTTCCTCACTCTAAGTATAACACTCTATCCACTGTACCACCTAGTAGCCCACTATTTAGATAAGGGAACTGAGGTCTGGAGAAAAAAAGTAACTTGCCCAATGTCACACAGATAAGCAGTGTCAGAGACGCAATTCAAACCCAGATTCAGACTCAAAATCCATTGCTCTTTCCACATCATACTTCCTAGTGAGGTTATGTGCCTGTATACATATAAGTGTATATGTGTTTTTATTTATTTTTCCCAAAAAATCTCAAATTACATGATCAAGAATGACTGAACTCCTCTTCAGGCTACTCTGATATTTATTGGAGAGGAAAAGGCATCCTTTCCTAAGGATCTCTAAGGGAAGGAAAATTAGGTTTTGAACCATTTAATTAAAGCTAATGGATGTTTTTAGGTCAAATTTATGGTAAAGCAGAACTGCACACATTTTATAATATACTAGCACCCCTTGTATAAATCACTGTGGGTATAAATACAATTTGCAGGATTTGTAGTAGAATTTTTAATTTTTAAATGATTATAAAAAATATAAAACTCTCTGTTTTTGAGAACATATATCCTCCAGAAGGGAAATCCTACTGGCTCCTAGCACAATCCTCTTCACAAAGTGCTCAGTAAATATTCTTGGAATGAATGATCATATCTACAATTTTTTTTCTCACGGCATGTCTCTGGTTTTTCCTCTGCCCATCTCCCATCTCGGGTGTCTCTGCATCGGCTGCCCTCCATGTCCAGACTGAACAGCTCTGCTTCATACAGTAACTCTCTTTAAGATCTAAGTTCATTTGTGTTTATTCATCTTATATGTATGCTGTACAGATTTATTAGAAATGGAAGCTCACTTTGTGAACCTGTATCCCCAGTACTTAGTCCGGTGCTCAGCACATCATATATGTTTAATGAATATATACTACGTCCATACACACAGAGAGAGCTTAAATAACTTCAAATGGCACTAAGATATTTGGGACACTATCGTGTGTGTGTGTGTGTGTGTGTGTGTGTGTGTGTGTGTGTGTGTGTATTACACAGACATATATACAGATGTGTTATATATGTGTATGGTGTACGTGTCTACTTCATTAGAACGTAAATTCCTCGTGTATAGGGATTGTTTCGTCATTTCTACGTATATCCCCAGCTTGGCATATAATGAAATCTTAATAAATATTTGTTGATTGATTGGCCAAAAGCACAACCCCAATTATAATGTAGTTACTGTGAGAAATTTCACTTTGTGACCTGATTTCCTAAAATTAATTTGGTGGGAAGAGTGACGAATTCCTGCAAATCCTAAACAACACATCAACGAAATTTACAAGATCTTTTCTCTTGCTTACAGTATCAACAGATCTTTTTAAGTATAAACTTTAGTTATAAACTAAATCACTCAACTCTACTATTACATTACAAAAAGTATCTTACTCCACTGTCCCCGAACACCAGAAGCTGCAACTGCTTCCTGCCCTAATACTCTTATTTGGTAAAGGCTGGAGCAATGAAAGAGAAATCATTTCCTTAGGACACGTTGCTTAGTTTTTCTAGATAGCAAATTGATGTTCACAGCTGAAACGATCTTTCTCATCAAAGAATCTTTGGTCAACAAGCAACAAGGGGCCTTGTGTCACCACTTACTAAGGATGTGGCCAGAGGAAAAAGGCGGGGTAGGGGCAAGGAAAATCTCATATTGGTTTAAAGTCAGACTCCCACAAGATGTAGCTAACATTCTCTGTGGGTTGCCTTATGCTCCTTGAAGCCAGGTTTAATGGGGTCAAAGGAATGCCTAGGAGCCAAAATAACCCTGCACATATTCTAACTTGCACTCCTTCTGAAGCTGATTTGTCTTCTGAAGCACCTGTGTTGTCTTAGAGACACATCTGCCAAGAATAACTCTGGGCACCTGCCTCTGGAACATGCATCTGAGGCATGCAGCATGTCAGACTGCTTTAGAAGTTATGACCAAAGCTACCTGTTAAAGAGGAGAAAGAAAATATTTACTTTTTAAAATCTTGTTGTTTTTTTTTAAACAAAAAAGTTTGTCTTCTTCTCATTCCCCCCATTTGAAACACACACACCCTCCCTTCCCAAACCCTTGTAATAAATATGCATAGTCAAGCGAAATAAATCCCCACATTGGCCCTGTCCAAAAAATATACATGTCAATCTGTACCCTCTCTGTCAGAAGGTGGGAAGCAAGAAAACATTCACTTTACTCTGGCACTCGGTTAAAAGTCTGAGGCTACAAGGCAGGGAGTAGCAAAGATCTGACTGCCACAAGTATCCGGAGATCGAGAAACTCATGGAAGACCTCCCAACCCCCCACAGTTCTTGGAACCATCACTGGGAAGGAAGTAGGAGCCATGAATAGGTGGGGCTCTGCAGGCAGGTGAAAGCTGCCTCTCAAAACAGTGCCCTTAGCTCTGATTGATGCTCAAAATTCCTTTTAAAAAAAAAAACAACAAAAACCCAGAGACCAGCTTCTGTCATTCTGTCACTGGAGATGGGCTTTAAAATGTCAATACTTCGGAACTGAGGTATAACTATGATTTAAATTTATACTAAGAGGCTGTTATCAGCTCCTTAGCACATGGGCCCCAAGAAACTGCAAATAGGATTGGTAGGAATGGGGAAAGAGGTGCAGAAAAGGGAAACACATAGACTCCTAGATCTGGAATAGGCCTCAAGAGCCCGAAAGTCACCTAAAGTATAAATGTTCTCTGAAACATCATCATTACAGGTGCTTCTATGACTGTGGTTTAGAAGGTGCTTTCTCTAAGCATTAGCTCATTCAGACTTCACAACCCCCCCCCCCCCCCCCCCCGTGAGGTAGGTACTAGAGGCATTACTGCTTCTCATTTAATATATGAGGAAATTGACAACTGGAGAGGGTTAAGTGACTTTCACAGCTAGTAAGAGTTGGGGGCAGGATTTGTACTCGGGTCTCTCCTGATTCCAACAATTTCCAGTATCTCAGAACACATCTAAAATGGGCTCATTCAGCCAGTGCTTGAAAACCTCCAGAGATGGAGAACTCACTACAGGATGGGCAGATCCTTCTTCTTTCCTTATTTTGAGCTGAAATATCTACTGGTCTTACTTCCGCTCTCTGGGGTCAAGTCAAATTAAATCCCTCTTCCAAAAGGATCTGCAATGCTGTTAATGAGTATTCCCTTCAGTGGCATAAAAAGCAACCCACTTACCTTCCCATCTGTCAAATTCTTGTCCATGATTTGGTCTTCTCTTAGATCTCTTGATGTTGCAAGGGATACCAAAGGAGCACAAAGACTGACCTACTGGTTAGCCCTTGAAAGGCCCACCTCCTTTTCTAGCCATATAGCTTACTGATAACACCATTTATTCTTCTTCTAGACCATTTCAGTATTCTCAAAATGTGGTCCAAGAAGCCTTAAGGTCACCAAGACTCTTTCACGAGGTCTGTATGTTTTTATGATATGCAGTATTATAAAAATACTGCTAAGAGCTTATCTGCCTATTAAAATACCTCCATTTTCCAACTGCATATCTGTATGAGGCCAGATTTCTTTTCCATACACTTCAACCAAAACAACATATTGCAACAGATTAAATGCAGAAGCAGACATGAGAAGTCAACTATGTTCTATTAAGCTAGACATTAAAGAGATTTGCAAAAAATACGTAAAACAATGCTATTCATTACTAAACTTTTTATTTTGGAAAATACAAGAATTTTTCATATACATGTTATCTATGTATAATGTCTTATTACTTACATGGATTAATATTTTGAAATTTAAAAATCAAAATTTTTATTCACAAAATATTTAAAATATTTGCTTGATTGTATTCCATTCAGCACTTTGTCTCATGTATAATTACTTCATATGTGCAAGTTTTTTTTTTAAACACCTGAAGAGTACCAACTCCTCAAGGGCAGAAGCCCTGTCCTGTTTCTCTTCAAATACCTACTGAATCAAAGTTGTAAGTAAAGAGGCAGTAGGGAACAGGCTAAGTCAGAAGAATTGGAAAAAGTAGAGAAGCAGGAATAAACACAATGGACCTGTGGCCACCAAACGTGAAGCTTTAAAAAAAAAAAAAGCCAACCTATCTTTGTCAATGGCCTTATAACCTGAGAACTGATACTCACAATGGATGGTCCTTAAATGTCACCAAGTGCAGCACTGAATGAATGGAAGATTTAATAAGGTTGTTTATTAAAAGTGGGAAAGTAAACTAACACAATTTTGATAGAGGAGTCAATTCTATAGTATATTATAAGGGAATATAGGAAAGAAAATCACATATATGCATGTGATCTCTAGCCATACACAGGCACGTATAATTTGGCCAGCAAGTATGTAAGTAAAAGCAAATACATACATATTGTATAGTAAGGTATACAGGGTATCCTGGGAGGTTAAAGCTGAACTAAGACTTTTGGGACACCCTGCGTATCTATGTGCTTATATCTCTATCGGACTCTTTAGCTACATAGAGACGCATATGCACATACATACACATTGCATACATGTAAATAAATATACATATCTATAATGATTAGCAAGTTATATATCATATGTATGTAGTGCATGTGTATAGTACACACCTACACTGTACAGAAATTACATGCACACACGCACCCATATTTTGACATTCAAAATATTTTTAAAAGTAGCTAGCTGAGAGAACTACCAGACTTTCTTGTTCATTACCACCAAGCATTCATAGAGTAAGATACTGTGATAGCTGGTGGGAATACAGAGACATAAAGAAAACACCTGGGGGCAGCTAGGTGGTGCAGTGGATAGAGCTCTGGCCTTGGAGATAGGAGTACGAGAGTTCAAATCCAGTCTCAGACACATGTCACTTACTAGCTGTGTGACCCTGGGCAAGTCACTTAACCCTGATTGCCTCACCAAAAAGCAAAAAAAAAAACCTGCTTCCACTTGATGGAAGTGACAAGATTCTGTAACTGCTTGGTTGTGTGGAGTGAGGGAGTGTCAAGGACGATTTTAAGGCTGAAAACTTGGATAACTGCAAAGATGGAAATGCTTTCCACAGGAATACAGAAGTTAAGAAGGTGGGAGTTGAGGGGGAGAGAGGTGAGTTCCATCTTATACATCAGAGGTATCAAACATACTGCCTCTAATATTTCCCAATATGAGTGCTATGGGAACCAGATTAAAATACAATTGGAAAACATTTAACAAAATAAATAAAAATCTAAGAGAACATAAATAATGTTAATATGTGGTTTTCAAAGTCAATGTGTGACCTGCAGGGATCCTTATCTATGAGCTAATGGCCCCCATTTCTGAGTTTGACATCACTGTTGTACATAACAGAAAAGGTAGAAAGAACATGGTATTCAGAATCAGGGTTCTAAGTTTAAATTCCACTGGTGATAATTAATATCTTCACGTTCTTGCATAAGTCACTTAATATCTTGAATCCTCAATTTCTTCATCAGTACTATGAAAGGATTAGTCCTTTGAGGGCTCTTCCAACTTAAAATCTATGACTCTATTTTGAGACGCCGTTTAGGTAGACATGTCTACCAGACTTCTAGGGATACAGGACTGGATCTTCTGAGAGAAAAAAAAAGAGATCTACAGAGGCAGTGTGATACAGTGGAAAGATAGATAACTCTCTAGTCAGAGGACCTGGGTTCAAATTCCGCATGCTTTCTGTGACCCAGGACAAGTCACTTACTTATCATCAATGGACTTCAGTTCTCTCCTGTGTAAAATAAAGAGAATGAACTAGACAGTCTCCATGATATTTTCCAACTCTAGCTTGATGATCCCAATATGTACATTTGTGAGTCATCTGAAAAGAGATCATTAAACCCATGGGTGCTGATGCATGTCCATTCTTATTTTTTATTTTTATTTTTTTGCTAGGCAAAGGGGTTAAGTGACTTGCCCAGGGTCACACAGCTAGTAAGTGTTATGTGTCTGAGGCCGCATTTGAACTCAGGTACTTCCGAATTCAGGGCCAGTGCTCTATCCACTGTGCCACCTAGCTGCCCCAATGTATGTCCATTCTTAAAGCGTACATGTTGCCACAGGTTACTGAGGAGGCTGCTGTCATCAAAAAAAAAAATATCACCTCCAAACATATGTTACCAAAATGAATAAAGTTTCTAACACACAACATATTCATTCACTTGCTTTTCTGTAGGTGTATCAAATCTCAAGTGAAAAACTTAGCAAAGGTGAGACTTCAGGAAAGGATGATAAGGATAGATGAATGGAAGAAAATACAATTCAGAAACATAGCTTATAAGCTCCAAATCTCGGTGTAATTGGGCTCCAATGTACCTTAAGATTAGAGCTAGTTTCCAATTTGGGCTGCCAAAGGAAATGCAGTTATAGCCAATCCCCACAGAAGACATTTTGCATACCCTATACCTGCCTTACTCTGTACCCATTCACTCCTCAAGGATTACTTCCAGCATTTAACAACTCTCAGGATCAGGAAATTTTTCCAAATAATAACACCTGAGGTAGCTCAGAAATTTTGCGGAAACTCTCCACTGTGTATTTTTAGAAAAACAACACTCTCTCCAACCTTATATCTTCAATTTAGCAACTAAACCATAAACTATAGTTTCAACTTACTTGGAAAGACAATTTTTTTTAAAAAGCATTTAAAATAGACTTTGGTTGGTCAATGCATCAAATACAAACAGTTCTTAAAACTTCAAAGTTGTTTTTCCCCCCTTGACATTGCTGTTATTATATAAATTATTCTCATGGTTCTGCTTGCTTCACTTTGTATCCATTCATACAAGTCTTCCCAGATTTCTCAGAAACCATCTCTTCTATCATTTCTAATGACAAAAATAATATTCCATTTTATTACCATACCTCCTCTTTAGTTATTCTTCAATTCACAGGCATCCCCTTAGTTTACAATTCTTTGCTATAACTAAAAGAAATGCAGTAAACATTCGAAAAAACTTCCTACTGTATGAGGACTGGCTGCAGGGTAATAAGACAAGTTTCTTAATGTGGCTTACTGACAAATGTATCCAGACACATGGTTCTGCTTTTAGACTGAAGAAGAAAAAAAAACAGAACACCTAACCTCCTAAATTAAGTATGAGCCTGTCTGATTATGCCAGTTATGTGTTTATGTGCACGTGTGTAAAGACATACACAAACAGATGCACACATAGTATGTTTAGTGATTCTAAATGCTAAATAAACTCAACAGCAAAAGAAAAATTAACACCATAAATATTTGTGAATTCATTTCAACAATGTGAAAAAATTTCAGCATAACTAAATCCAAATCCAAAAATATTTCTGACCTAGTGTCTATGGAACTTAAGATCCCCATAAAATCTATTTCAGAAATTTATTTTTACAAGTGGCATTAAACTGTCTGAGTTCATGTTTAAGTTTATAGAAACACAGAATAGCCTGTTGTGATGAAATTTAACACAGCTAGAAACCTGGATCAAAGGCTGTCACCTACAGAATCTGGGGAACTTTAAAACAGAGAGAAACTCTACTTGGACCACTGTTGGCCGGTTAAGAGGTTCCTAAAGGGAATAGAGAGAATATTGCAGGTTACTGAGAGCGAAGCTTTGAACTGTTACATGTCACCTACACCAAAGATACTGTATCTCTACAACTCTGCCTTGGAAAAGATTGGGTCTTCTGGCATCAAGGCACACCGGAAGCTATTCTAGACAGTGGAAATAACACTGTGCCAGTACTAGAGAGACATGGTTTGAGCCTTGGCTCTGTTCTTAACTAGTTGTGTGACCTTGGAGGAGTCAAGAAACATCTCTGAACTTCAAGTTCCTTATCTGTTAAAATGAAGATACTAGACCAAACCACCTACAGGTTCCCTTTGATCAGTTCTAAAATCCCACGCATAAATGTATACAACAATGTCTATATTTGGATACATTCAATGTATACAATGTAAATACATGTTGTAATGATACATAGGATAGGCTCAGGCCACAAAATTGAATTTCAAGGCTCTCGTTATGGAAACTTGGCCTTTACCTAGTCACGTACAATTTGGAATACAGTAGTAAAAAATAGTGAAAAAAATAAAAGTACCTCCTATTTTGCACACAAGTCTATGTGCCTTCATAAACTGGTTATACCTATATGGTGATATTTCCACAGATACTGTGGTGGGGGTGTGCAAGTAGCAATGGTGTAATGTAGTGGAAAGAACAGACCTTTAGTCTGAAAATGTGGGTAAAGCCTCAGTCCCACCTCATATTAGCTACGTAAAGCACTTAGCAGAGTATGGCACATATAGTAAGTATTTAATAAATGCTTATTTCATTTGTACAAAACCTTCTTAACTTAATGTAATTGAAATTATCCATTTTATACCCAACTTTGCTTTCTATCTCTTGTTTATTCATGAATTGTTCCCCATCCATAAGTCTGATGAGTAATATGTTCCATGTTCTCCTAATTTACTTGTACTATCTCTCTTTATATCTAAGTTATATATCCATTTTGACCATGTATTGATTAATGGTGTAAGATAATTGGTCTCTGCCCAGTTTGCCATAGTACTTTACAGTTTTCCCAACAATTTTTTTTTACCAAAAATGAATTCTTATCACAAAATCTTTACACTTGTAAAATACAAGTTTATTTTGCTTATTTGCTGCTGTAAATTGTATGTAAATAAATTAAAATGAAATAAATTTAAAAAATAAATGCATATTTCTTTATTCCCCACCCTGATATGATACTCACTTCATCATGTGAAAATCAAATGAGACAATGTAGCTATAGTGAAGGAACTTTGAAGACCATAAAAATGTGAACCACTGACTTTGCCAGATTATGGGGTTGACTGTGAAAACGTTAATGTTGCCAGATGTATAGTTAATCTCAACTACAATTATGGTTTGAAAACAAATAAACAAATGTAATTTTGGCACAGCAGACATAATTCTTGAGTTTGGAGTTAGGTGGGACCCTAGGTTCAAATCCTAGTTCTGAAATTAATTATCACAACCATAGACAAAGCAATTTCATCTCTTTCAGCCTCAATTTCCTCATCTATAATATGGACACAAGACTACCCCACATTAGGAATGTTTTTGTAAACTTTAAAGCCCTTACTAATCCATACTCATACATGTCTTTGATAATATCCTTAATTCTAGTTCCCCTTGTTTGCCTTGTGCTATTATCTGTTCACACCCAACATAGACACCTCTCTAGTCTAGTGTTTGGCATGTTGTAGGCACTATATAAATGCTAGTTATTATTAGGATAGACACAAAAGTCTAACTGGCCTAGCAAACAGATGTGATACCATCTACATCACTGGAGGGAAGACCTACATCAGTGAGACCACAGATACAATTAAGTACTGAATATAAATGTAAGTTGTCATTATTCAGGACCCACCCCAGAAGGAAGGGTCCCAGATGTAGGCCCTGTGAAACAGGGAAGTAACTGGTTCTGACAGACCAGAGATCAGCAAATTATAGATGGCCAAATCCTGCCTACAGCCCATTTTGCATGACCTGTGAGCTAAGAATGATTTTTACATTTTTTAATATAAGAAAACTTTATATTCAAATATAAAAACCATTCTTAATTTAGGCCTTTCAAAAAACACACAAAAATAAACCCTACAAAAAAACAGGCAGTTTGCCAACCCCTGCTAAACTACTGCATGTAGATGTATCCAATAATCATGGGTCCTAAGGTTGGTCTATCAATTCAGTTTGGCAACGAGATGGTACAGTGGATAGAGCAATGAGCTTAAAGGTCAGGAAGCACCAAGTTCAAATCCAGCCTCAGACACTCACTATGTAACCCTAGGCAAGTCACTTCACTTTTGTCTGCCTCAATTTCCTCAACTGCAAAATGGGGGCAAATAATAGTATTCATTCCCCAAAGTGATTGTGAGGATCAAATGAGATGATAGTTGTGAAGTACTTACAACATCTGATACTTAGTAGGCATTTAAATCCTTTCTCCCTTCCTTTTCCAATTCTCCAATGAGTAAGCAGCTGGAGGGGGGGGCACAAGTTCATACCTAGAGAACAAATTTAGTCTAGAAGCACACACACACTTTGAGTTATGTAGGTATTGCACTTTGCATCTGTAACCCTGCTTGGTCTCAACTCCACAAGATGCCTCTCTCAGGATAAGCCCATTACTAGAAACATCACCATGCTGTTTAATTCAGTCTTGGATCTACCTTGCCACCGCCCACAGCCTCCTCATCTGATTGAAGGGCTGGAGATCAACACAACACACAGTGGAGTTTCCTTCCTTTAAGGAGGGCAGAACCTGGATCAACTTACTTCTTCACCTCTACAACCCTGCTTAGTCTCAACACCAGCTAACAAGATGGCCCCAGCACTGGGCATACCATGGTGTCCATTTCCCCCACCCCCCCTTCCAGGTTCCTCATGTGCTGTCTTCCCCCATTAGACTGTAAGCTTCTCAAGGACAGGGGCTGCCTTTCGTTTTCTTTTTCATATCCCCAGAGCTGGCACAGTCCTGCCACACTGTAGGCACTACTGAATTGAAGTGAATCCAGACCCAGTTAAAAGGGACAATTTAACTAGCAATAGTCAAGTCAGCAAGAAAGATTTAAAGAACAGAAGAGTGTAAACAAGAACAAAGAAGTCTAGCTAGGTTGGAGAGAAAGCAGCTTCAACAAGCCAGTGACCTGAAGGGATGTAGAGCTTACAGAATCCAATTCTTTCCTCATACCAGTAATGTAACCGAGACTCTTCAAGGTCAAGTGCTTCAAGCAAGGACTCAGAGGTACTTGCTTCCTTTCACTACATTCCCTAATCCCTCCAAATGAGAGAAGAGGGGGAGTACTAAAGCTTAATATCCAGAGGCTAAGAATCAGTGGCCTGGCCAATGACATCCAAAGCAAGCGAAACAGCACAGAATCCATTTCAAGGGCATAACCAGGTATTAGTTCAGGCAGGAGGAAGCTAAGTGTAGCGGGCCTAGTGACCCGGAGTTGGTCCTAAGGTGGAGGACATACTTTTACTACTCTGGGAACCCTCTACCTTTTTCTCCCTTAGAGTACCAGCTTTGTCTCCACCCCCCACCTGGTCATTTTCTCAAGTAATGCTTTGTGGCAGTCATAAGGAAGGCAGAGGTGATGGAGGTTTGCCCCTAGGCAACAGAATTTAGGGGGCACTGAGGTCACTCACACTCCTTCAGCAGTGTAGAAACAACTGAGCATATGGCATCTAGTTACCAAGAAAATTAGTTAAAAATGGAAGTCACCAGATGCTTCCTCCCTACTTTTGGGGTAACCCAGGAGGGCTACCCAACTTCTATGCCCACAATAGAGTAATCTCATTGGGAATGAGAGTCTGTCCACTCAAGGAAGTCAGTATCCTGGGGTCTCAGTCTACCTTCCACCCCAAATGAATTTGTATTCAAAAGTTGATTTGAAGGCTTTTTTTCTTTTCTAATTTACCTTGGTGCATTTTATGAAGCTTTCCCCCATGTGCAAAAAAAAAAAATGCTGGTTACACCTTTATTACCTAATCACAAACCACCTCAGAGGTTTGTTTGTTATTCTGTTGTGTCCAACTATTTCTGACCTGGTGTGGGGTTTTCTTGGCAAAGACACTAAAGTTGTTTGCCATTTCCTTCTCCAGTCACAGCTAGTAAGTGTCTAAAGCCAAATTTGAACTTGGGTCTTTCTGACTCCCCAGGCCCAATGCTCTATCCACTGAGCCACCTAGCTGCCTCCTAAACTGCCAAAGAGATTAGGGGGCTGTTACCATGAAACAGGGGAAGGGAAAGAGAAAAAAAGGATAAAAACCCAGGAATCTTTTCAACTCAGGGCTTCATTCCTTGACTATTACAATAAATAGACTCCTAATTTGTCTTCCTGTTCCGAGTCTCCTCCTCCCTCCTCCACACTAACTCTTCCTTCAAATAGCTGGCAAATTGATATTCCTAAAACATAAGTTTGACCATGTTCTTCCTATTCTCAAGAAGCTTCAGTGTCTACTAGACTTCCTCTAGGACAAAACATAAACTCCTCTGTTTCACATTTAAAGCCTTTGACTGTCTGGCTCCAACCTATCCTTCCAGACTTATTTCCTATTACTCCCTCTCACACATTCTGTAGCCCAGTTAAATGAGTCTATTTGCTGTTCCCTGTAGATAATGTTCAATTGCCTTGCCTTGTCACTGACTGTCCCCCCACGCCCAAGGCTGGAAAGTTCTTTCCTCTTCATGTCCACCTCCTTCAGAAGACTCGATCTCATGCTCCTGGTTCTTCTTTCCTTCCCTCTCCCTTTGTATTACTTCAGAAAGACTGTCTTGCCCTATGTACATCTTGCTTCTTGTAAGCACTTGTGGAGGCCAAGAACTGCCCAAGTTTTGCTTCTGTATCCCCAGCCCCAGAAAAGTGGCTTGCACATAGCTAGTACTTAATAAACACTTCTTAAAACGCTGAATTGAATTCAGATGTGCCTTGCCTTATAGGACTGAAGCTGCTGAAAGAATGACTGTAGAACATTTTGTTAGATTAAGCATTTTAAATATGCTACAGGAGATCACTATTTGATGGAGATTTGATCCAGTTTAAAACAAGGAATCAATCCTGGGAAACTAGATGCATAACGGGGAATTTTTCCAAGTTGGAGATTCTATGATTCTGAGGGACCAGTCCCTAACTCTCTAGCTTGTTCTAAAAATCTACATTTTCTTTTTTTTTTGAAGTGGCAGATCAGTGTAGAAAAGCAGAGTTAGAAAAATTGGAAATAAAAATGACCTGGTAACTCTTTCCAGTAGGCAAATAGGTGGTATAGTGGATAGCATGCTGGCTTTGGAGTCCAGAAGCCTTGAGTTCAAACCCTGCCTCACACATCTACTAGCTATGTGGCTCTGAGGGAGGCAACTGACCTTTTAGCCTCAGTTTCCTAATTTGTAAAATGGAGGCAGTAACAGCACCAACTTCTCAAAAAAGGGCTGTTTTAAGGATCAAAGGATATATTAAAAGTACTTGTAAATCTTAAAGCACTGTACAAATACTAGTTATAGTTATTATAACTAACATTTATATAGCACTTACTATATGCCAGGAACTGTGCTAAGCACTTAACAACTATTATTTCATTTGATCCTCACAACAACCCCGGGAAGACAGGTTCTATTATTATCCTAATTTTACAGATGAAGACACTGAAGCAAAAAGAGCCCAGCGCGAGGCATGGCCCATAGAAGGTGCTTACTGCATGTTGGTTGATGTATCTTTACTCCAAAAGGTCTTTTCTTAGCCCTTTGGCCTTCTCTTTGGAGCACCCTATGGTAGCACCAGAAAACAACATCACAAGGAAAATGACAAGAGTCGAAGGTGAGGAAAAAGGCCAATGTTATTTTAACATTAGTGAAATCTGAACAAATGATACTTATAATTCTGATAGCCCAGAGAGGAAACTGAGGAGGTTTTCAACACTACACTAGAGCGCTTCCTTATCAATTATGTGCAATCTAATCCCAGAGCTGGGGCACCTCTTGCCTTTGGCTTTTTTTCTTACAACCTTGGAGCAAGTACTGAGTGGTAAAGCCCACAAATGTTAATCCTTCAGCTGCAAGGAATGAAGCAAGCAGTCCTCATCTCATAAAGAACAAAGATAAAGCAGTCAGCTGCCCAGTTGATCAGACTTCCAGGCTGAAAGCTAAGGAGACTGACACCTCGAAGGATCCATACTAAGCAAAACGAGGTTATTCTTCTAAGGACCAGGCCTGGAATTTCCATTGATACATGAAACTCCTAGGTGGGGAAATTCCCTTTATCAGTGTGGGTCAGCATCTCCTTAACCCTATAGTCTTTAAAGAAAGCTAAGTTATAAATACCCAAATTAACTATAAAGGACAAATGAAGAAAGACACTATCTGCATCCACAGAAAGAACTGATAAATACAAGTATGTATAAAATAATACATAATACACGTGTGTGTGTGTGTGTGTGTGTGTGTGTGTGTGTGTGTGTGTGTGTGTGTGTAATGGTACCCATCTCTGGAGGAAGAAGGGGTGAAGAGGGAAGAAATGAAAAAGGAACTTACATATGAATTTTGTTATATATTTGAAAGGAATATCAAGCTGTGCACAGAGAGAGAGAGAGAGAGAGAGAGAGAGAGAGAGAAGAGAGAAGAAGAGGAGAAAAGAGAGAAGAGAAGAAGAGAAGAAAGAGAAGAGAAAGAGAGAGAGAGAGAGAGGAGAGAGAGAGAGAGAGAGAGAGAGAGAGAGAGAGAGAGAGAGAGAAAGATCCTAGCTTTGAGGCTGACTCCATTCTCTAAACCACAATGCAGAGAAGAAACCTTTACTTTCAAAATCCATTTTGCTGTCTGGGTTTAGGGGTGGAAAGAAGATCAGGAAGTGGAGGTGCTATTTATTAACAGTGACAGTAGAAAATGATTTACTCTGACATCCATAGCTTTAGTGAATTTGCAGGGTGTGATAGAGAAAGTTTCACTGGGCACACTTGCCTCAGAACCTAAACTCTTCTTCCTTGCCCTACTCTTCCCTCCCAGTTTCACTGCCTTTTTCTCAAAATTCCCTATCACCTTCTTTTTCATCTCCTTACCCCCACTTCTACCCCGATGGTGTAGTGTATGCCTCTATCCTTACTCCTGTCTTTCACTTCCTTTCTATACTTCTGTCTCTTTTCCATTCTTCCCCCCTTTCTGTTTCCCTGTCTCTCTCTTTTGTTCTTTCATACATAGGCATAATATAGAATTTAAATTCCATATGGAACTAAAATCTATAGTTGCATTTATTTACTAGCATATAAGACTGTCCATGCTTGATTTTATTTAAGGAAAAAACCCAACAATTCAAAGTTGCATTTTGCTCACCTATGTCTCTTTTTTTCCTTTGGGATGGTTACCTTCAATTAAAAAAAAAGTTTCTGTTCTTGCCCCATGATTCTGTTGTCATTCTCATTTGCAGAACACGCTTGAGTTTATACTCAGTGTTCACTTAACAACTAATCATACATTGCATTCCATCTCTGGATTCCAGGCATTTTCATTGACTGTCTCCAAACCGACAATACTCTTCCTCCTGGCTTCCTTCAGCTAAAATCTCATCTTCTATGAAAAGCCTTTCCTGATTCCTTTTAAAGCCAGTGCTTTACCTCTGCTGACTCTCTCTAACTCATCCTGTATATATCTTGTTTCTACATAGTTATTTACATGTTGTCTCCCCTATTAAACTGTGGACTCTGAAAACAGGGACTGTTTTGTTTTCCTTTCTTTGTATTACCAACCCTTAACACAATTTCTGGCATATAATAGAAGCTTAATAAATGCTTATTAACTGTCTGCACTACATTTTTACACTGGGCTCTGAATCCATTTTGAAAATATGACTACCCTAAATCTTCAACTGAAGAAATCAGAGCTCCAGCGTGTCTATCTTCTTCAACATGACAGGGGAGATCAGCAACAGATTGTTTAATGGTCTCTTTTAGTGCTTAAATGCAATGCAAATTATACACCCCCACAAAAGAAAACACCAGAACAGAATCTGGTCTATGGGGAGGGTGGGGTCTGCAAATACCTCCCCGTGCTCAAGTATGTCCTCCGGGATCTAAATTCTCCCAGTGATTCATAAATAAAATTGAACTGAACACCTTCACACCAGTCAGAACACCCATACACACACCAGAAGAGCAAACTTGATCCCAAGGCCAACTTCAATGGAAATGAGCCACACGTAAAGGCTTGCAGATCAGAGCTCTAATGAGCAACCCCATTTAAGGGAATTCATATACCCTCCTCTAACACCCACAGACCTATATTTAGGCACAAGGATGACTGTAGATGTTGGAGCCACTGAATCCTCTATATAGTCATTTCCATAAGCTTTTCCTCCAACAACGAATTTCTAAAAGAACTAGTAAGGTTAAAATGGCAAATGTTAGAACAGGAGAAAAAATGAAATCTTTAGCGGGGTTTTTTTGCCCCCCATATGCTGACAATTGAGAGGTAATTGGCAATTACAGGAAGAGCCAAACCTACCCACAACATCCTGGGCTTTACTTTATGTAATACGTGTAGGCTAGTTACATGCTAGACATTCTGACTAAACTACACACCCACACAACATGCAACCCAAGGAAGCACATTTCTCGGCAGTCATTTGTGGTCCTGTTACTAATGATACAGCTGCTGCTACTCTCGAATTACCACCAGATCCCGCCCTATGTCCTAACCCAGCAATGGGAGGATGACAATCACGCAGGGCTTGGCCTTTTTTTTTTTTTAAGTGATGATATATTTAGAGGCTGTAAGACACTTTATGTAAAAGGGAGTGAACATATTACAAACCTATCAGATGGTTTTCAGCTTCTTAAACATTATCTATTAAAACGGACTTGCTTCTGGCAAGTGTGTTAATTCCTGGAAGGTTTGTGGAAGAAGCTAATTTCACTGACAAAGCCTACAAGACTTAAGGAAGAAATAAACTATGGGGCACTATCTAATAAAATTCTCTAAAACATATTACATTTTTCCTTTCAAGAACTAATTTTTAAAATTACATATGGATATTTTTTGTTAAATTTTTGACCATATTGCATTAACATATGGAGATAATCTACCAAACCTGCCAAAATAATTTAAAACTAGTCTTTTTATACATCAGTTCACAGAATTTTTTAAGTTTGAAGGGCCCTCAGACCATCTAGTCCAATGCTGCCTTATTATACATTATTTTCTTTCCCAAACTTTTTTGTTGTTCAATCATTTCAGTCCTGTCCAGTGACATCATAGCCCCATTTAGGGTTTTCTTGGCAAAGATACTGGAGTGGTTTGCCATCTCTTCTAGCTTGTTTTACAGATGAGGAAACTGTGGCCAACAGGGGTAAGTGACCTGCTCAGGGTCACACTGCTAGCAAGTGTCTGAGACTGGATTTGAGCTCATGAAGATAAGTCTTCCTGACTCCAGCCCTAGTATTCTATCTGCTGCGCTACCTAGTTGCTCCAGTACCATAATACCTCCAAGGTCCAACGCATATCAGAGAAGGAAGTAAAGTAAGCAAGAAAGACAGTCTCCAACAAATAACTGGTCAAAGGATACAAAGAGGCTGTTTTCAAAGGAAGAAATCCAAGCTATCAACAATCATATAAAAGAATGTTCCAAATCACTAATAATTAGAGTAATTCAAATTAAAGCAACTCTTAGGTTCCACCTCATACCTACAAGATTGAGAAAGATGATAATACAGGAAACTGACAAGTGTGTGTGGGAGGCGGGAAAGGATTAATGTGGGAAAATAGGTACATTATTGTACTATTCATTGGGCCATCCTTTCTGAGAACAATTAGGAACATCCCAAAAATACTAAACTGTGAATACCTCTCAATTCAGTGATATCACTACTAGGCCTATACAAAGAGATCAAGGAAAGAAGAAAAGGATCCATATGTACAAAAATATTTATAGCAGCTCAGTTTAAGGCAATAAAGATCTGGAAACTAAGAGACTGTCCTGTTCTTGGTGGATGGTTATCGAGGTACAGTATGTGAATGCAATGGAACATAACATGAATGATTTTGGATCAAGAAATGAAGAATGAAATATGAACAGACTTACATGAACTGATTCAGAGTGAAATGAACAGAACCAGGAGAACCATTTATACAATAATAACACTTTAAAAAAACCAAACAAAAAGTTTAAAAGACTTAGGAACTGTGATCAATGCAATGAATAACCTTGATTTCTTGGAACTGATGAGGAAATATGCCACACACACCTCCTGACTGAGAAGCAATGGACTCAAGGAGAATGTCATATACATTTTTGGACATGACCAATATAGGAATTTGTTTTGCTTGTATGCATTTTTGAAATAAAGTTTTGTTTTCTCTTGGTCTTCCCTTCCTTCCTCCTCCTACGACCATGGGAAATAGAAAGACAAATGCTTCACTGAAAAAAAAAAAGGAGATATAGGAAGGGCCAGCTTGCTGGCATAGTGGATAGAGTGCTGGCCTTGGAATCAAGATGATTCTTCTTCCCAAGTTCAAATCCAGCCTCAGATACTTACTAGCTGTGTGACCTTTGGTAAGTTACTTAACACTGTTTGCCTCAGTTTCCTCATCTGTAAAATGAACTGGAGGAGAAAATGTCAAGTCACTCCAGTATCTTTGCCAAAAATCCCCAAATGGGGTCATAAGAGTTGAACACAACTGAAAAAAAAGGTTTGGGGCAGCTAGGTGGCGAAGTGTATAGATCACCAGCCCTGGAGTCAGGAGGACCCAAGTTCAAATATGGCCTCAGACACTTGACACTTACTAGCTGTGTGACCCTGGACAAGTCAACCCCACTGCCTAGCCAAAAAGAAAAGAAAAGAAAAAAAGAGAGAGAGGAAGCAAATATTTACAGTTACAGTGCAGCTAGGTGACGTAGTGGATAGAGTGCCAGGCCAGGAGTCAGGAAGACTCATTTTCCTGAATTCAAATCTGGCTTCAGACACTCACTAGCTACAAGTCACTTAACCTTGTTTGCTTCAGTTTCCTCATCTGTAAAATGGGAGTGATAATAATAACACCTACCTCCCAGGACTGTTGTGAGAATCAAGTAAGACAACATGTACAATGCTTTTCAAACTTTAAAGTGATATGTAAATGTAATTATTATTATTATTATTATTTAATTATTCTGTCTCCCAATTTCCAGTTTTAAAATTTCCAAACATTAATACATCTAGGAACCTATCAAGAGTCAGTGATTCCATGAGTGTGACAGCTCCTTCCACTCTGGCAGGTCACAATCCTTCTATAATTTAGCAGGCTGTCTTAGAGTAATGTGAGGCTCACAGAATTTAAGAGACTTTTTCAGCGTCACAGGACCAGTAAATGTCAGGGAGGGGATTGGAACCCAAGTCTTTCTAACTCCAAGTCTAATATACTAGACACCATGCCATGCTGCATCTGTGTTAATATTCATATAGATGGGGCGGTCTAAACATTTTGTATGAGTGTGTCATGGATCTCTTGGACAGTCTAGTTAAGGCTATGGACCCCTTCCTAAACTAATGTGCATGGAATAAAATAAAAGAATGACAAAGAAACCATTTATATTGAAATTGTTATAAAAATATTTGTGAATTTTTTTTAAAGTTCTTGGACTCCAGGTTAAGAGTCCCTGACGTAGATAGATATTGGTGCAAAATATCTATTCTATTTCTCCCCTTTTCCCACTTGCTTTTATGCCACAAGAGACAAAACCACTACATTTTATGAAAGCATATGTATTAACGTACCTGTTCAAGCTTCAGGAATGCTGTGGAAAGAGAATCTGATCCATAAAAAATATCCTGCTTGTGAATGTGACATTTTTTTGGTCTCATTGTGAATAATGATTTTATAAGAAAGATATATGACAAGCTTTCAAGGTGCCACAGGAGGCAGACAGGCCCTTGGGCCTTTTTGGGCTGGGGTCTGGCCCATCCTGGCCCCTTGAGGGCCTGATTTCCCCCTCCCCCCCATTTCTCTCCCCTGTCTGTGGATTCCTGGAAGCCCCAGCCCCTATCCCCAGGTCCTCTGAGACCTGCCTGGTGTGTGGGTCCCAAAGGCTGGAAGGCGAAGCAGCAGCCACCTATGGTCAGTTCATTTGACTAGTTCTGGCTGAGCAGCCTGCCAAGTCATCAGAGGGAATCTTCATGGTGACCGGGATCATCTTCTGCAGCTGTTACAATTCTGAGGCCCAAGACCACTGAGGCATCAACAGAATCTGCAAACTGGAAATATGTTTCAACTTTCACATCCTGAAAGTCCCTTTTCAATCCTTCCATCATGTGAGAAAGCATGATTCAAGAGCAACGGGGAATGGAGCCATTTTTACGTCAACTCCACGACCCCTGTCACTTTAGGAGGGACCAGATTTGGAGAGGCATCTACATGGAAAGCTGTCAAGGGAGGCAGCTTTGACACGACCAACCCAAGCACAGGCTGTTAGTGGCCAGGCCAGGCCTCTCCCTAGCTTTTCTTCCACTAAGACTTAAGGGAATCCTGGTCCTTGATGGTACTACTAGAGTTGGAAGAAGCTAGAAAACTTACTGTGGTGGAGAATTGGCACCATCTGGGTCCTCACAGCCATGCATTTTATAAAACATTCTTGTTTTCCCTCTGGGTCCAGACCTCCCTTCCTGAGGAGGAAGCTGCCACAGGAGCAGACTGTATGACAATGATGGCCCTTGATGGTACTAACAGAGTTGGAAGAAGCTAGGAAAAATTGTGGTGAAGACCTCCTGTTGCTCTGGACTTGAGCCTACATTATAGTGGCATCCCATCAGCCTTCCCCCTCCTGACAACCTGCCACAGGGCACAGTATGGCAAGGCTGCCCCCTCTCCTCCCTCCCATCATGCCCCATCTGACCTAGAAGAAGCTACCATAAGCTTATTTAGTTTTGTCTTTCTTCCATATTAAGGTGAGCCCCACCAGAGAGGACTATGCCTTTGAGGAGACTGAAAATCTATGATGCTGCAATAATTTAATGAAACTGGTATAGAGCTTACCTCTAAAAAGAAGAAAAAACCAAAAGATGTATACCACTGATTACTCTTAGCCAGGTGCTAAAGACAACATGCAATCTTGAGCTTTAAAGTTTTCGTTTTTCAAATCAACTCTTTCCATCCTTAGGGAAACCCATCTGCCTGACATGCAAGCAAAATTCCATCTCCAAGGGGAAAATGCATCCAGTTCCTGAGATGCTTTGGAAGAAAAGCCATCCGAGTACAATCCAGGAATGACAATCAGGAAGCCTGGCAGATGAAGGATTACTGTAAACTCTTGAAGGCTTCATTCACTAACAGTAAGCAAGAGGCAAACGCTATTTTACCACAATCTGACATAACGAATTTACAAACGAGGGCTGTTTCAGCAGCTTTAACTTTTCTTTGAAGATTTTCAAAGTAAACTTCCAGAGATAAAATTAGAATTATGGGATTTAGAGTTGGAAGGGACCACAACAGTCAGCTCATCCAACTCACTCATTCTACAGATAAGGAAACTAAGCCAGAGAGTGATCTGCCCAAACAATACCTGTGGTAAAGTACAGGAAGGTGAACAGGGAAGGGAAGAACCATTTATACAGCACCTACTACGTGTCTGACACCATTCAAAGAAGCACTGTTAAAAATATTATTTCATCTGATCCTCATAACAATCCTGGGAAGCAGGTGCTATTATGAGCCCTATTTTATAGCAAGGAAACTGAGGCAGACAGAAGGGAAGTGACCAGCCCTGGGTCACACAGCTAATTAGCATCTGAGGCTGGATTTGAATTCAGATCTCCCTGCCTACAGGCCCAGCACTCCATCTGCTGCACCACCAGCAGACCTAGGATCCAAACCCAGGATCTTAGGATCGTAGATCTAGAATTGGAAGGGACCCCAGAAGCCATCATCCCACATATCTGGAAACTGAGACCCAGAAACTGATTTGTGCCAAGTCACACAAGCAGTAAAGCAACATGCAGCAGACCTGAGATTCAAGGCCAAGTCACGGATCTAGGAGGTTGCTCAAAAACCAACCCCTTCATTTGAAAGATGAGGAAACTGAGGCCCAGAGTGGTTAAACCACCTGTCCAACATCATACCAGTAAAAGTATTAATGGAAGTAGCATTTGAACCCTGGTCCTCTGACTCCCGAGCAAGTGTACTCTTTCAAATTCACTGTACAGTAATGTGCTATATCATAATGCATGCTTTTTTCTCCCCAGTAGCTGAGGTGGGTTGTGCTAAAACATCAACATTCTTCTCCACAATAAGTAAGTACCTTTCAGTTAAGTCGTTTTTTTCAGTCATGTCTGACTCTTTGTGACCCCATTTGGGGCTTTCTTGGAGAGGTTTATCATTTCCTTCTCCAGATGAGGAAATTGCGGCAAACAGGGTTAAGCGACTTGCCCAGGATCACACAGCTAGTAAATGTCCAAGAGCAGATTTGAACTCAGGAAGATGAGTCTTTCTAACTCCAGGCCTGCAGTCGATCTAACTAGCTGCCCAAATAAGCACCTGCCTGGTACACAGCACTGTTTTGTTTTTGTTGATTCATGAACTTGTGACCAAAGGCATGACTTTGTTAGATGGCTGCTTAACATTAGCAGTACAGCACGGTGTCTACAATGTCAACATGTTAATTTAATGGGGATAGAAGGAAGACAGACTGTGCAAATATAGTAGAGTAACTAGTGATTTTAGTTGACTGAAAGTTCAACAGGTCAACAAATGAACATGGTTACTCCTCCCTTCTCCTCTCCTTCCTCCCACCCACCTCCCCCCCAAAAAAAAACCTGAACGCAATCTTAGGAAGGATTAACAGAAGTATAGCTGCCAAAAGAAAGAGGACAACAGCATCATTGTATTATGCACTGGTCATACAGTAGCTGAAGTATTATGCTCATTTCTGGGGGCTATGTTTTAGAAGGGACCATTCACAAGTTAAAGGGCTTCCAGAGGAAGACAACAAAAATAGTGAAGGGGACTCAAAAATTATATCATGGAAGAAAACAACGAAAGGAACTGGCAATGTTTAATATGGAAAATAGAAAATAGAAAGAGGACGTAATAGCTGTTCTCACATATTTGGAAGGTTTTCACATGGGACAAGGGCTAGCCATTTTATGAAGTTTCTAAAAACGAAACTGAATGGCTGATTTTATCTCAATTGCTGTCCACCAATGGATACTATGTGAGAAATGATTTCTCTGACACTGGAAGTGTTGAAACAGCAGCTGGATATCCCATCCCTTTGGCAGGGAAGGTTGTGGTAAAGTGGATTCCTGAAACTGGATGGAAGACTGGACTGGATAACCTGCTAACTCTTAAGAGGCTGTAATTCACTGCGTATGAATACAATAGTACTTGCTATTTCTTTGGCATGAAAAACCTCCACCACCCTTCTATGACTTACTAGTAGAATTGCACAGAATTTAAGTGACTTGACCATGGTCACACAGCTAGTTCGTGTCAGAGGTGAGATATGAATGCTAATCTTCCTGACTCCAGTCCCAGCATGATATCCACAATGCCAACTGCTTTGTGTATTGTATCTGTAGAAGAGGCTCTTAATCTGGGGTCCACAGACCCCCTGGGGGTCTGCAAACTTTACATGTGAAAATATTTTGATAATTATATTTCAATATAATGGTTCTTACAATCTTATGTATTTTATTATTTAAAACATTATTCTGCGATTGGGTCCATAGGCTTCAGCAGACTGCCAGAAGAGTCCATGACAAATACAAAGTTTAAGGACCCATGATCTACAGCCTAATTCTCCCATTTAGGCAGTTTTCTCAGATATGCAGCATTCAATATGTCTCCTTCAAGTGCTCTCATTAAGAGCCTCACGGCCATGGGCATTGCCCAGGTCACAGGTGGTAACCGACTAAGCAACTGCCCGTAGGCACAAAAGGGACGTTCCAAGGAAGCCTTGCATAAGGGCTAGAGTTACAAGTCAAGGCACACTGGCAAAATACTGACACTCATCAGCCCTTCTCATGCTCTGCTTCCCCACAAACAGTGCTTCTGTGGGCTTTACTAGGACATCCCTTCCCCATTCCTTCCTTTGCTCACTCCCTAATTAATTAAATTAGGCATACCAAAGACATTTAGAAACATAGTGAAGCAGTGTACAAATCTCCTGTGCAACTATATTCCTACAAAGAGAATAAAAATAAATTCTACAGCTGGCCAAATTTAGTGGTTAAGATGATACCATAACACAAATTTGTGCGTGACCCATATGTATACATACACATATGCATATATGTGTGTGTTTATGTGTGTATGTATAAAATTGAGAGGACCTTGCCTCAAAAGTCTCCTTTTGAAATAACCTGGAAGAAAAATCCCAGACTATAGTAATCAAGCTTTCTCTCTTCTTCAATTACCATTATCATCACAATTACGACAACAAAAATGGTAACAATATCCCTCAAAGTCATATAAAAATTAATGGTAGTCTAATTCCCAAAGGTATAATAGTCCAGGATCCCACTGTAGATCGACCACAAGGCAATTAGATGGCTCAATGGGCAGAGCTCTATGCCTGGAGTCAGAAAGACAAGTTCAAATCCATCCTCAGACACTTCCTAGCTGTGTGACCCTGGAAAATCACTTAGTTTTTTGTCAGCCTCAGTTTCCTCAACTGTAAAACGGGGAAAACAACAGCACCTACCAGCCAGGGTTGTTATGAGGATCAAATGAAATAAAAATGCTTTTTCTCCTTGTTCCTCCCACTGTCCATCCACATCTCAAGCTCTTAGATCAAAAATCTTTCTCATTGAGATAGAAAAGAAGTAGATACAGTTAGAAGACAATATTAAAGGAGAAGGAGCTAGATTTAATTCTGATTTGCCATTACTAAATCACTGTGTGACCTTTTAGCTGTGTCCACACGTAGGTGGCAACAGTAGCAGGTGACTTTTTTGAGTACAGAAGTACATTATAAACAATTCATTTAATCCTCACAAACATTGTTAAGATAATCCTAATTTTTCAGAAGAGGGAATGAAGGCTTTGAGGTTAAGTTATTTCATTCATGGTCACAACAACTGGAATATCTTTAGGATGGATGATTTGAACCCTAGTATGTCCTGACTCCAAGTCCCTGAACTCTCTCCACTCAACCATATAACTAACCTCTCTGGACCTCAGTTTCCTCACCTATAAAATACGGCTGGACTAGATAATTTCCTCAAGTTATAATTTCTATGATTCTGTGACCTATGAATGAAAGGGAAAACACAAAGGAAATTACAACATATTCATAAGGACATTGCCTCAAATTTAGTCAGATTCTGGAAAATATACCCTGCCATTACATTTTTTAAAATACTCATTTTTCCTTGGAAAAAAACTCAACAGTACATACCAACATAAGAATTTCAGAAACAGCATACTGGATCAGACCACTGGTTCATTCAGTCCAGTAATCTATCTCTGGCAATGACCCCCAGAACATCATCTTGCATAATTTTTATCTTCGGTTGAGTCACACTCGTCATGGAATCTGCCAAATGGGCCAACCATGTAGTACTGGAAACACGGCAGCATACAATGCCTTTTGAATTTGAACCAATTTTCCTCTGTCTCTTTCCCTGCTCCCAAGCTCCCCCAAATTAATCACAGCTCTCATCTCTCTCTTCCTGTCATCTTACTATTATCTTTACTAACTTCCTGATGAACAAATCTTCAAACCTACGCTGTGATACAGGACATTGTGCAGCTAGATGGTGCAGTGGATAGAGTGCCAGGACTAGAGAGAGGAAGACTCTTCCCAAGTTAAAATCTGGCCTCAGACACTAGCTGTATGACCCAGGAGAGTCACTTAGCCCTGTTTGCTTTAGTCTCCTCATCTATAAAATGAGTTGGAGATGGAAATGGCAAACCACTTCAGTATCTTGGCCAAGAAAACCCTAAATGGGGTCATGAAGAATCAGACATGACTGAAAAATGACTAAACATTAGTGTGCCAAAATTTGAAGGAAAAATGATGGAAAAATCCTTAAGCTTTCAAAATGGCTTCCCAAGCCATCCTTTCATTTCCAGTCTTGCTGCTACTGGCCTCAGTTAGGTCCTCAGCACCTCATACTCAGGCTGTGACAGAAGACTCCTCCTTTTACTGTTCCTCTGCCTACCATCTTCCCCCCTTCCAAACTTCCTCCAATATTGCTCCCTACACCAACTTGCTTAAAACAGTTTGATCATGTTATTCACCTGCTCAAAAGCAGCTAGGTGACACAATAGATAGAGCCCTGGATGTGAAGTCAGGAAGACCCGAGTTCAAACCCAATCTCAGACAATTATTAGCTATGTGACCCTGGGCAAGTTACTTAAACTCTGTCTGCCTCACTTTACTCAGCTGTAAATTGGGAATAATAATAGTGCTTACTTCCCAGGGTTGTGAGGATCAAATGAGATCTATGTAAAGAGCTTAGCACAGTGTCTGGCACACAGCAAGTGCTTAATAAATGCTTATTTCCTCCCCCTCACCTTCA
Source organism: Phascolarctos cinereus (assembly GCF_003287225.1). Classification (NCBI taxonomy): domain Eukaryota; kingdom Metazoa; phylum Chordata; class Mammalia; order Diprotodontia; family Phascolarctidae; genus Phascolarctos; species Phascolarctos cinereus. The sequence goes on along the minus strand of NW_027555847.1, from coordinate 73,616,710 downwards.
AAGCTCTCATCTGCAGAAGGACTTCCAAACTCTTTAGACTGTCCACAACTGGTTCTTGTGTACCTTTCTGCCATATCTCTATCTGCTCATCATATTCCTGAACCTTCCACTCTAACCCTGACAAGATGCCTTACACCTCTGCATTTCAATGCTTTCATCCATACCAAGTCATTCCTCTGCTTTGAGTGCCCCTCCAATTCTTTTCTGCCAATTCATTTATTCATTCACTATTTACTAAGCACTCTTTCTTTTTCCTTCGGTCCAGGCCTGAGATTTTATTGGCATCTCCCTCTACCAATGCAGCCTACCAACTGCTCTTGCAACTGAGCCTTAGAGAGTTTGCTTTAGGCAGGGAAAGGTTAAGTCACTCCCCTGCGTTTCAAAGCCAGTATGTTTCAAAAGCAGGACTTAACCCAGGTCATTCTGACTCAAAGGCTAGTTCTCTATCCAACTCGTTATACTGCCTTTCATCAAACACTAATTCTATATAAAATACTATATGGTTACTAAAGGGAATAAAACAACTACAATGCCAAATAGTATATTAAAAAAATAAAAACCACAAAATACAAAGTGCTGGGTAATGTCAGAAAAAGAAAAGTACTTCTGGCTGAGTGAAGGTAGAGAAAATCGGAGAAGGTAGATGTTAAGTAGAGCTTTGAAGAATAGTGTTTAAAAAGACAATGATGGTAAAAGAAGGTATACCAGGCAATGAGCAAGGGTGTGGAAATGAAACTTGCTGAATATATATGTACAAGAGTTACTGGGAAGATTCAAGCATGGGCACATGGAGGGAGGCAGTATGAATTCCATGTTGGAAAGTAGGAAGGTACCAGATTTTGGAGTGTTTTTAACTAAATGCCACCAATCTTTCAAGATAAAGTTCAAATCCCTCTTCTTATGTAAAATGTTCCCTGACCCCAGCCTATGGTGAGGTGACTTCTCCTTTCTGCTGAACACTTGTCATTTTCTCCACAGTTCATTTAGATCTCTTATTCCTCTTATAGGGCTGGTCTTAAGCACTGCATACAATTTCTTCTACTAAGTTTTTCCATATTTCTCTTATTTCCAGAACTAGATTATAAATTACTTGAGGTCTAGAATTGTATCTCCATTATTTAATACCTCACAGCATTTCTCACTATGTCCTGTTTACATATGATAAGCACTCAATACAATTTTGCTAATTAGCAATTCAGAATTAGCTAGATCACAACCAATTTGGTAACACCATGTAGATCAAGTGGAATGATAGCACAATACAGTAGGCAGGATGGTAGATTTAGAATCTAATAGACCTAAAATCAGAACCCACCTGGGACATTTACTAGCTGTGTGACCCTGGGCAAGCCACTCAACTTCTTTCAATTTCCATCTTCTAGTTTGTAAAATAGGGACGATAATACTTGTAGTATGTACCCCACAGGGCTGTTGTGATGATCAAATTAAGTAATGTATGTAAAGTATTTTGTAAAGCTAAAAGCACTATACAGATGTGCAGTAGTAGTAGCAGTAGTAGTAATAGTAGTAGTAGTAGTACCACCACCTGGTGTTTAAAGGACACTTCATCCCCTTTCTCCCTTTTATTTTCCTTTCATTTTATTTGTTGTGATGTTTCTGTACAGATGCCTAGTGGTTCTCATTTTGTTATAGAGTTTGTTACAAGAGGTCTACCGCTTAAAAAAAGAAGACTCATTTGCATCTGGACTAATTTCAAAGTGACACCTGAGTGTCAAGTGTTTAAAAAGCAAGTTTTGTTTCTGAATCATGTGAACAGCTTCTTCCAACCTCATGGAAAGTCTCTTACACTATAGTGTATTTAATAATGATATCTTAAATGGTCATAAAAAGAAAAAATATCATTTATATTTTTACATTATATATTTACAATAATGACTATTATTATAAAACCATGGCTTGTGAACTTTTAAATCTGGAACTAAATAGTCAAATCAAAGTTAACAAGGAAATATACTAAACTACATTTGTGAAACTACATTTCTGACCATTATATCCTGACCATTCATGACATCTTATGAATATAGGATTTAAAACCACTGAGTGTCATTTAAAACAATTTGACAATGAAATATGATGGCTATTTTAAAACAAAAGGACATCTTATATGGCACCAAGTGTGGATATAAGATACTGTGTGTCAGAGATAGTGAGACACCCCCCTCCCACCTCTCAACAGGCAATGGATGTGACTAATTTTTTTGTTGGCATGTGCTAAATCTTTGGCTGAGCGATCCTAATGTAATGCTGAAACTATGACAACAATACACTACTCAGAGGATCGCTTTCTTAGAGATAAGCTGTCTGGCGCAGGCCCTGCAGTTCAATCACTGGGATAGAAACCTGCACTTTTGCAAATTAGAATTGAGTTTTATGCTTCCCTCACCCCAATGCCATAGAACACCAAAATCCACAATGGTCACAAGGTCATTACAGAATTAAAATGGAGTAAAAGTGACACAATCAACAAATTGTAACCCAAGGGGAATGGATGCTCTCTTCCCTTGCTGCCAGCTTTTGGCACCAGGTACAATCAGTTCTACCTGGATCCCCAGTCCCTTGAGAACCCTCCTCCTTTTTTGGAGATCTTTCAAAAGGATCATTTGAAAAACCCCATCCAACTTACTTGGAATAAAAGAGGAAACATAAAAACAAACATAGTATCATAGGAGCTGGAAGAGACATAAGAAGCATCTTCAGGGGTAGGGAATCTTTGGCCTCAAGGCCACACATGGCCTTCTAGGTCCTTGGGTGTGGCCTTTTGACTGAATCCAAACTTCACAGAACAAATTCCCTTAACAAGTTTTACAGAGGGGGAGCAGCTAGGTGGCGCAGTGGAGAGAACACTGGCCCGGATTCAGGAGGACCTGAGTTCAGATCCGGCCTCAAACACATAACACTTACTAGCTGTGTGACCTGGGCAAGTCACTTAACCCCCACTGTCCAACAAAAAAAAAAAAGTTTTACAGAACAAATCCTTTTATTAGTCTTTCCACTGTACCATACCAACTACTGCGGTGGTCTTTCCATACCATTCCACTCATTTTACACAACTAAACTGAGCCCTGGGGTGGTTGAGACACTTGCCCAAGGTAAGATCTGGAGTGTTCCCCAAACTTCAAGACTCAATGGGAAACACTGATGCCAGAGGGAGCCAGAATAAGGCTGACAAAACTGACTTAGATGAGCTGACAAGAGATCTGTTTGAATAGTCTAAGGAGGGAGCATTCTAAAAACCAGTTAAAGAGACAGTCTTCATAGAGGGTGGGACTATGAGACCCAAGTGTAACAAAAATAAAAATAAAAGACTTCAAAGGGACAGAGTCCAGTTGTACCTCCAGAAGTAAGGGATCTTAACCTTTTTGTGTGTCATAGACCCCTTTTGGCAGTCTGGAGAAGTTAATAAATCTTTTCAGAATGGTTTTAATGCACAAAATGAAATACACAGAATTACAAAGGTACTCAATTGTAATAGTTATCAAAGTATACATATATATACATACATACATATATATATGTGGTTTAAAGTTTACAGACTTTAGGTTAAGAATCTCTGCTCCAGAACAACCCTTCTAGGATTTCAATGATCTCCTGGAGAGGAGCTAATAAGCAGATGAACCTAATGACATCACCAAAGAGAGAACCAGCAGGTGATGAGGAGGAAGGGTCTCAAGGACAAAGGCATCCAAGATACATAACATGGAGAGCAAAGAGCCACGGCAAGACAGTGACCAAATGAGAGTGACTAACATAAACAAAGGATCCTTGGAGGGAACCCCAACGTGAAGTAACAAATGTTAGCCTCCCCATTCTGGGGCAGGGGGACATTTGGAGCCAGAGGCTGAGGGATGGTGGTCTCTTTGGAGGAGGCAGGTCTTTTGATAGCTCTATGGCCTTGAGTGTGAGCTAGAAAGAGGTAGGGCTCTCTGGGGCTGGCTCTGCTACTCACTTACTAATCATATGACTAACCTCAAGCAAAGCACTTAACCTAAGCTTCCATTTTTTCACTTATAAAATTGGATAATACCTTCATTGCCTACCTCTCAGTGCTGCTGAAAGGAGCAAAGAATACAATGCATGGAAAAGCATTTTGATGAGAGAACTGCATAAATTATGTTACTGAATTTATCACAATATATCCTTTTATATAAGCCTACCACAACCTCCCCTATTTTCAGAAGGCAGGATTGTAGAGCTAATAGCATTGCTGGTTTTAAGTCAGGAAGACCTGGATTCAAATTTCTATTACACTCTAAGTGCTGCAGACACTGTAGCAATGGGGGCAAGTCATTTAATGTTACCTTCAGTTACCTGATCTGTAAAATGGAGATATTTTTCATAATACCTACCGTGCAAAGTAGTTCTAAGGCAAAGTAGAAAACCATTTAAAGGCTATGCAATTCAGTAATTATTACCATCTTTCATCAATGTCAACAACTTGTGATTCTGTTGGTGTGGGAAGAGACTATAACTCCTGTGTGACTAAGTCATCATAGGGAGGCGTATGAGACAGAACTTACCCCGGTGCCCTCAGTGAGAAAGTGTCAAATTTGAACCTTGGTCCTTCCTATATCCAAGTCCTACATTCTTTCTACTTTGCCAACAAGACACTACTTCTTCCACTGTTTTAATCTCGATTCTCAAACCCAAGGAAACAAAGGCTGTATCTTTGATAAGAATTTATGGGTCATATGCATCTCAGAACATTCAACTTTTAAATTGAAGTGGGCATTGGGAAAATCCTTTAAATTCATATCCTTCTGGAATACTTGACGGTTTAGTGGTACCGAAATGGATTCTATTACCTATCGAAGTGGTCAAAAGGTAGAAAACTTGACCTCCAAGTCCCCTTCTTCCCAAGGGGAAAAAAAGAGGAAGAGAAGGAAGAAGAGGAAAGGAAAATGAGAAGGAAGAGGAACACGACTAAGGACCAGTAGAAAAAGAAAAAGGAAAAGGAAGAGAGGTTCCCAAAGGGAGTTAAGAATTGTTACAGGTTTGATCACTGCATTCAGCATATGCAAACATTTTGCTGGCACGTTTTCATGAAGATAGTGGGACAGTGGTGACAAATTAACTCTTCCCTGGATATATTAGTCTATGACTAAAGTTGCAAACAAGTTATCTGTTGCTTTCCAGTAACCTGAAGGCTAAGCTCTGAGGAAAAAACACAAAAGAACACTATACCATTTGTATCTAGCAGCTCAGAAAATGAGAAGGAATGTCTAGAAAAACACATTTTATTAGATCATCTTCCTCTGAGTTTGCCATTTGGGATGTCATGTTTGAATAGCAATCCTTTCTCTCGGTTAATGAAATTGAGGGAAGGCATTTTTTTCCCCTCCCTCTCAAAGAAGGGCTGTGCTATCAGTAAAAATCAGAAGCTGCTCAGAGAAGGAGAAAGATTTCTGTAGGAATTAATGAAAAACAAAAGAGTTTAACTTTGGAGGGGGGGGTAGCTATCAAAAGCAGAGGGGAAAAAAATTAAGTGCTATTCCAGTTTCACAGTCTCCAGATGAGTCACTAACAACACTCGGGAAGTCTAAGGTTCTGTAATATTCATGACTTTAACAAGCCAACTGAATCATGGCCAGGTGGGTGCTCAATACATACGATTTGATGACAATGATTACAGAATAAGACTCATAAATGTATCTCAATGTGAGTAGTTAACACACACTAATGGGCCCAAACTAACACTAGTACACCACACACAATATACAGTAAAAAGAGCTTCTAAAATGACCTGCAGATAAATGAGCATCATTCTCCTCAGTGTGTAAGTCATTCCCTGCTCACCAAATGGATAGGTACTTAATTCAAATCCATCTTTCAGGTCAGAATTGTATCAAAACTGCAGGGCAGTGCCTCTCCTAAAATGTCTAATTTATCACCAGGGATAGGCCCCAGTGACAGGCAAGCCCACTCGAGAGCCGATTTCAGCTATACCGTGCATAATAAACACTGACTGGTGAACTTCCACAAAGAGGCTAAGTATAAGACAGAATAATCAGCAAATTGATGGAGTCCACCTCTATCTATATTTCTTTCAAAGAATAATTATTTGTTAGTTTAAATTTTTCATGCCTTTGTTAGAGTTCTGAAATCCGTAAAAACATCAGATGAACTTGGGTCCCTGCTACAAAACCAAAAAGGTGGAATTCAAATACATTTTCATTTGCTAATAGGCCTTAATTGAAGAGGAACATATCCTGCTTAAAACAAATGATTATCCTTGATTATATGGAAGGATAAATAGAACAGTAAGTCACAAATTATACTAAAATGTTCTAGCTTCTAGCATTTTAATTAAAATTTTAAAAAAAGAATATACCTCAACCATTTTCTGAAATGAAATGTTCATCCTTGTCACAAGCAGCTGGCAAAGTCATAATTCATTCTCTAGGCAACTGTTTCTGTATGAACAATAACCACTTTTCCATTAGCAAGTTAACTACATCTTTGGGGAAATGATGTTGTGAAAACAAATAAATTCATTAGTGATACAACAATTCCACTTCATCTGCTCCACTGTATCAGTACCACAGTTTAGGCAATTTGCCACGCCAAAAGAAAAAAAACACCAAAAAAAGGCCAATGTCAAAATAATCCATAATTATGACAAACAACATAAGTTACAACTCTAATGCAATTTTTAATACAATTTAAAACTGAAAATTAGTGAACCAGAAAGTGTGAAGTTTTGCAATGAATACAAATAAATTGCAATCATTTATGCCATTTAAATGATTCTTAGCTCCAAACCAACATTTTTGTAATTTTAACAATCTTTCTTTACTTGGTGTTACTATACCTCATTCATTCATCTCAAAAGCCCCAGGCCAATTTGGATTGTGCTCTATATCCTTTATATAACCCTGCACTCTCCCACCTGACAAGCTGAGTGAGATTCCAAGAATGGGGTCACAGCAATATTCCTCCCAATATCCTTTCTTCCTCTTTGACTATGGAATTTCAAGCCATCTTTTAAAGTCCGCCTCAAAAGTCATCGAAGAATCAGAGTCACAGAATTGACCTCAGTGGTTAACTAATCCCACACATACTTGAAAATTCTCCTCACCACAAGAGACATGGTGAGCAATCGTCACCTAGCCTATCCTGGAAGACATTCAATGTGTGGAGACCACTATCTGCGGAGTCAGCTCATTCCACTTTAGGATAGGACCGACTCTTAGGAAGTTCCTCTCGGTGCCAAGCAGAAATTTCATTCTTGACAATTTCTACCCACTGCTCCTTGCTCCACCCTCTGGAGCTAAACAGAACAGGTCAAACACCTACCTCTCTTCCACAAAACAGTCTTTCATATACTTTAAAAGAGATCTCGCGCCCAACCTTCCCCACACCCATCCCTTTTCTCTTCAGCACAAATATATGATGATCAAGGCATGAACTGGAGTTCCTTCATCATCCTGACTGCTCTCCTTTGGATATTCTCAACATCCTTCTAAAATAATAGCGCCTAGAATGGAATCCAACACCCCTCCACATGCAGTTTAACCAGGATAGAGTAAAACAAGTCGATCACTTCCTTACTCCCAGACTAATGCAACTGATTTCACTTTTTTGGCCCCCTATCACTGTTGAGTTTTCAGTTCCCACTAAAGTCCCCAGCTCTTTTTCATTAGAACTATGGTCTAACCATGCCTCCCTTATTTTATACTGGCAAAGTCAATTTTCCTTAACACAAAGGAAAGACTTTTCCATATGTCCTTATTAAATTCCATCTTATTACATTCAGCCCAATGTTCTAGCCTACCCAGTTCTTTGCAGATCTTAATCATCATCTGATGAAATAATTATAATTCCTCCCTCCATGTCATTTACAAATTTAATGAGGATACCATGTTATCCAAGGCATTTGCCTTCATTAAGTTTTCTTTGGTCCCCTCCCTTGAATTTCATACAAAACCGTTTTGAATCTCTCTGCTGCACTCATAGATAAATCTGTGCATGCCTTTATCATCTGGCTACACTGGCTTCATGTGACTGTTTTATGTAAAGGACCCCATTACACACATACAATGCTCTGCACACAGTAGGCATTTCATGTATGTTTGTTAGACTGAATTAAACTTAACTCAGAGGCTTCCTCCTCCAAGAAGTATTTCTAGATTACCTATATAATTACCTACCTACACAATAGTCTCAAATGCTACACACGAGAAGAGGTTTGGGTGGAAGAATCAAGACATCCGAATCACTCAGAACTATACCAACCATGTTTTTGCTTTGTTTTGTTTTTCACTTAAATGGATGTTTGTCCTATATCTGCATCCACAGAAAGAACTGATAAGCAGAAGTATGTGTGGAATAATTTTACATATATATACACACATATATACACACATATATACCTATTTGCATCTAAGTGTAGCAGCCATCTCTGGGTAGGGGAAGGGGGAAAGAAAAAAGAAATCTGCATGTTAATTTTGTCGTATATTTGAAAACAATAGTAAGTTGTACATAGTAGATTTGCAGCTTCATGTGCAATCGCCTTTTTAATTGTACTATGTTATGGAAATGCTTTTATTCCAGAAATTAAGAATAAAATTTAACAATAAAAAATGGATGTGAACTGAGCCAGGTCATTTTTTACTAAAATGATTTAATGATGGCCTTATGTAAACATAACCCAAGGAAGACCATTTTAAACTGAAACCAAGTACCAATGCAAATCAAATCTGCAGGTTTTGCTTGTGTGGGCCAAAGAATCTCTAAACCTAACGGTTTGTTTACTGAATAGTTGAGACTGTTAGTCTTAATTATCAGGGCACTATCTCTTCAACTCTGTTTTTAAAACCCATCAATTAACCACAGGAAGGAAAGAGCAGATACAAACATATATTGCTACTCTTTTGATATGCTAACATCTCTCAGTGAAGACTACTGGTTCCTAATACTTAGTCACTAACCAAATTATTAGTTAATGGGGAAGGGAGTCAAAATTGCCAAATCTCATTTGTGAATGCAAGCTGTCACTTCACATTAGCTATGCCCTAGAATTCAGCATTTACACACACAGATTAGAGTTTTTCCTCCCCATCACATTTTTTAGAGACTGCACTGAATCTTCTGTATGCTTTCCCAGACTTCTCAACCTAAATTATGAGTTAGCAGGCCAAGAAAGGTCAGCACCTGGTAGCCAAGCTTTGGGTGCATACCCTCTCCAGGCTTAGCTAGGCAGAGCAAACTCCAAAGTCTCCTACTGCTCAGTGAAGTCTTGTCCAAGGTCAACCTTGGAGAAGCTGGTTTTTATCTTTGTGTCATGTGGCAGCATCAGAATAAGACTTTTCTGGGCTAAATTATCAATTCCTTAAAACTTAGGTTTTCCCCTTGATTTGCACTTTGCTCTCTTAACAGCTTACCGTTATGCCAACTCACACATATTCCGATAGAAATTCTCTAATACATGAACTGCTTCAGAGTTTGAAGATAGATATCTCTCCCACTCCCACCACCATCAGACCCAAACTTGAACTGATTTTTAGAAAATACTTGAGCATTATTGGATTAAGGGGAAATATGATAGTCCTCTCTTTCAAATTCCTTGTTATTTGTCATGGAAAAATATTCACCCTTAAAGTATACGTCTAGTTTGAATGGCCACTCTCTTGTCAAACTCATCTTCCTAAAATGCAGATCTGACCATGTCACCTTTCCCCCAACCCTAATCACTAAACTCCAGTGGTCACCTATTACCTCCAAGATCAAATATAAAATATAAAATCTGTTCAGTATTCAAAACCCAGTATAACCTGGCCTCTTCCCACCTCTCCAGTCTTCTTACACCTTATTCTCCTCCACCTCCCTCCCACTTTCCTAAGTACTCTGCAGTCTAGTGACATGGGCAGCCTTTTGGATCCTTCCACAAGATACTCCATCTCCAGACTCAGTGCTGAATGCTCTCCTTCCTCACCTCCATCTCAAAGTTTTAGTTAAAGTCCTACCTTATGGAAGAAACATTTCCCAATCCTCCTTAATCTTAGTGCCTTCCCTCTGAGATTATCTGCAATTTCAGTATATAGCTTGTTTGTACACAGTTGTTTTCTCCCCTGTCAGACAGTGAGCTTCTTGGGAGCAGGGTCTGTCTTTTGCCTTTCTTTACATCCCCACTACTTAGCAACAGTGCCTGACACATGGTTGCTGTCCTTCATTCTTCAAAAGGACCAAAATGATATTATCACATCGAGGTAAAGGTACAGTATGTTCTACTGTCAGACCAACATGTGTCAGACCAATGGAAGCTCAGAAGGCTCTACCACGGGTGGGGTGCAAATAGTCTATATGAACATTTGGATATAATACATACTTAATAAGTGCCTTGTTGACTTCATGACTCTGAACTTGTGGAAGTGACTGAAATATGGGCTAAAAAGAGTTGGGATCTAAGGTTACAACTGTCCTGCATGTCAGATGTGCCTGACTTGCAGCTGCACTTGAATCCAGAATCAATCCACCCTGGGAATCACATTTACTGTATATATACTTTGTTTTTACTTCAACATATACACGCTATTTCCACAGATAGAATTTAAGTTCCTTGTGGGGAAGGACTATTTCATTTTGTCTTTGAATCCTGCAGTGCCAAGCACAATAGGTGCTTGCTTATACACAGCAATTCTTTTTTCTCCTAGAATGACAATTTCTATGCATTCTGCAACCAGGCTAAAGAAGGCTCTCTCAGGTTTCCTCTGGAGACGAACTGAAGTGATGTATCTTATTCTAAGAAACATTAAGCTAACTAGAGGTGATTTGTGAATTACCATACCTGAGATAAACTGCTAATTCAGTGAAGCCCAAAGACGTTTATATTGCTTAGGGGGTGTGCCAAAAGATTTGAGCTCAGATCCCTTTTCTCCAACCAGGAACAGACCATATGAGAGGGATTCATAAGCCAAGTGAGTTCCAAGCTACTTGGCACCTGCAGAATGACTGTCTTGGAGAACCCTCAAGGGACTAGTATTTTCTAGTGATCCTGTCCCTAAGACACTTGGGAATAAATATGGAAACTATGGAAAAGTCAGTAAAAAATAATTCATCTCTCCCTTCCCCCAACATACAAACAGCTCACCAGTCCACTTTGGTTTCACCTCGGTATCAGAAATATATCCACTTTAAATAAAATCCTATTTCATTCCAAGTAATGTGACCACTAGTCTTTCAAAGTCTCCAAGAATTAGCCTGTAAGTGGCTAGCATCACTGGCCATGGGATACCAGCAAAACTAAATGTCTCAGTCCCATGGGATTTGATTATTTTTATATAATCAAGGCCACAGACAAGAAGAGTCACTTTAAGAGGAACTAGGCAAACAAGAGGAATAAATGTTTATTACCTCACCAATCATTTTATCATTAGTAAACAAAACTGCTCTGAAAAGAATTACTCAAGTAATTTTTCTAGTTGGAAGGGACCTTAGAGTTGATTTATTCTAATGGGCTCATTTTATTTGTGAGGAAACTGAAGTTCAGAAAGTTATTACTAAAACCCCTTTCCCTAAAATGCCACAGCTCATCCCACTACAGAGTTCTGCCCCCCTTTAATAAAAGTGAGTTTTTAATAATCTAAACACTAAAAGAAAGGCCTCTTAGCCTTAGGTAGAGGTTTTCAATCCTTACAAGGTGAACATATATTTCTCAAAAATATATTACTCACTGGTAAAGACAACTCCATCACAGGCTCATAGACACAGACCTAGAAGAGGTCTTAGAAGTAGTCTAGCCCAACCCCTGCAAAACCTTTAAATTTCAGTAACTACTAAAATATAACACCCTCCCATTGGGCTATATTAAAGAAACATATATAGGAAGACTGACTTTTCTAGACTCATAGAGAAGTACAGACCAACTCTAGTACCCACTCTTGATACTTTTCCTTCACTGAATAAGTGTTATTATTTAGAGGTGACTAAGCATGGTGCTAAGTATACAATGACAAAAATGAAGCAGTCCCTGCCCTCAAGGAGCTTACATTCTACTGAAGGGATACAACATACAAACAGATAAGAAAGTACAAAAAACAGCATAGACAAAGTTATTTGAGAGTGGTACTATCAACTAGAGGGAGGGTTGGGGGAAATCAAGATAGGTTTCATGGGATTCTTCTATGTTATAAGAGTTGAGTGGAGGTGGGGGGGGAGAAATCAGGAAATAACTGATGTAAAAATAAAGGGCTTTAACAAAACTTTTTAGAAAACGACTACAAGGCTTTATAGTATAGAGAGCTAATTTGGAAATATGGATGAAATCTCACCAACTTTTAAGGATTGCTCCAAACTCTTTTGCTGTCCTGGAATTTACTGTATTAGATACTACTTAAACTCTAAAGGCTCTTGGCTGGGAGGTATTTTTTTCTTCTCTAAAACTTTCTTGGCACTGGCATTTATTGTAACTGGATTTTACCTGCAGAACATATGATTTCCTATCCTGGAACAGGACAAAATAAATAACCTCTAAGACACCACTCAAGAAATCAATCCCCTCCATACGACAGGTTGTCACCCAGCTTCTGTTTCAACACTTCCACTGATGAGGAATTCAATTCCTACAACCAGGAAGCTTTGTCTATTTCCGAACATCTCTTTTTGTTAGAATGTTACTTCCTTGATGTAATTATATCAAATAAAAGTTGGCTTCCCAGTAGCACCAACCTTGGCTCCTTGTTTCATTTTCTAAAGCAACAGAAAATAATCATATCCTTTTCCCCGAAGAGATCCTTTCACATATTGGAAGATAATTAATTAAGGAAGAAAGGAAGGAAAAAAGGAAGGAAGGAGCTTAATAAGTCTTTACTGATTTAAGGAAGGAAAAAAAATGATTTACTATGTACCAGACACTATGTATATAAATACAAGCAAAGCGAAAGTCCCTGCCCTCAAGGAGCTGACATCTAGTGAGGGAAGATAACACATAAAAGGGAAATGGGGGGTGGGGAGAAAAGTTTATGTGCATCATGGTTTGAAAAGGGTTGGGAAGTGTCATGGAAAGCCTGGTTCTGGGCAAGGTCAGTGAAAAGTTCTACAGAGCCCAAAAAAAGAGTCCAAATTCTAGGCAGAGAGGGATAAGAAGGATGGCATGAGTTCAAGAGGCATGGTTTGGAAATAATCCATTATCATCATCCAAGTGTTCTCTTCTTTAGGTTTCAAAATATGTCATTTCTTAATGCGCTATTTAGTCAGCAAGACTAAATGTTAACTGGTCAAATAACCTAAGATGTTACAAAGCAGCCCAGGAAGAACTAATTATTATAATGCCAACAAAGTACATGAATGCTAGTGAGTTGGAGGCTAATGCAATAGATGATGAAGTTAGGTGCGATTAATAATAGTTTTTTTAAAAAGGATTCTTTTCTTACAAAAGACACCTACTCTCCTTTTCAGTTAGAGGCAGATGGGACACCAACAATTTAATGTTATTGGGGAATTCCATGGCACTTTGATATAACATTTTATAGGGTTCAGTAACTTTGAGGCCTTCACTAAAACCTATGGAATAAATCATGAAAACAATGATTACCAACATGAACAGCCTGAAATGTCTCCCTAAAATGGTAAACTACATGTGAGAGAAAAGTTTTAGATCATGATAGAAGAAGCAACTGAAATGGAAGATGGAGAAGACTAAGGAAAAGTTATACTGACGAGAATACTGTACATTACTCAAAGTAAAAATGGAACATAACCTGGGTGAAATATTGTAGGAAAGAAAAAAGACAACAGAAGGAAGAAAATGGAAGAGTAAAAATCAAAACTGACCAAAACAAAAGAAAATGAAAAGGACGTGAACATGCAAAAAAGATACATTTAAAAATTAGTAAGAGCAAGGTTGTTATCACCTTAAGAACAAAATATAAAAACTAAATAGAATATGTAACATACAATTTTATTAGATATTAAGCACCTATGAGTAAAGTATTGTAGTACTGTAGTAGGAGCTGGAGACACAAAGACAAAAGTGAAAAAAATACCTGCCCTCAAAAGGCTTAAAATCTGGGGTTGCAGGGAGATGTAGAGTGGTGGGAAGGATGAAGTATGTCCATAGAGATAAATAAATACCACGTAATACAGTAATTTCAAAAGGGGAGGAACAGAACCCCTGGAGGATAGATCAGGAAAGGTCTTATATGGAAGGAAGTAGCTGAGGTGTGCTTTGAAGGAAGCTAGGGATGGATTTTTTGTTTTGTTTTGAGGCAAAGATAAGGAGGAAGGAGTGCACTCCTGACATGGAGAAGTAACCCTGTCTAAGCCAGAGGCAGGAGATGAAATAACCAAGGACAAGCAACAGGCAAAAGACCAGTTTGACAAGAGTGTCTGTGAAGGAAAACAATATTGACACAAGATTGGATAGGTAGGTAGGAGCCAGATTGCAGACAGCCACAATACCAGAGATTTCTAACCAACTATGGCACAATAAGAAGATTACTTTATATCAATCAATAAACATCTATTAAACACCTATTAGATGTCAGGTATTGTGCTGTGCTGGATAGGTGTAGCTTATGATGTATTTTATCTTCTTTAGAACTGTTCTAAATAATAAACGATTATTAAGCACTTATATATACTATATATAAAGACCAGTTACTGGAGAAATAAAAAGAAAAAAAATCAAATTCCTTATCCTTGTTGAACTCATATTCCACAGTTCATAAAAGAAGGCATTATCAATTTGCTAATTACAGTAATTCTTTTCTTAAGAAAATCTGTGACAAAAATTTAATTTTTTTTACTCTGCACTCAATTCAGTATTTCCAGGCTAAAGAAAAGAATGGATCAATGAGCCTTTATTAAGCACCTACTGTGTTCTAGGCATTGTGCTTGGTGGTGCAGGATAAAAAGGAAAAAAAATGCTTGTAGACTTGACTTGAAACAGTTCCTGCCCTCAGGGAGTTTGTACTTTAGGGAGATAACATGTACATAAAAAGGTATATATAGAATATATGCAAAATAAATCCAAGGTACTTTAAGGAGTTCAGAGTTAGGAGAATCAGTAAAAGTTTCTTGTACAAGGTGTGAGAAAAACATGGAATTCTAAAGGATCCTAAAGCACATTAATAAATACTTGCTGGTTGATTAGACCTGCTTATGATACGGGACCTGAGCTCTGCCTGATTCTGTGTGGCCTTGGTAAAACAATTTTGCTTCTCTGACCCCCAATTTCCTCATCAGTAAAATGTGAATTGGGTTAGCTGACCTCTGAGGTCCCTTCCAGCTCTGAATATGTGATCGTTTGTTTGGAATCTGACTATGAAGAGTAAACCTGCTCTATGAAGAAAGACTCACAGGAAACTTATGAATGCCAGAATTGCCAGGGGCAGGGGATGGTCAAAATTTTCTCCAAATCTCCATATGCATTTCTCATTGCATTCTAGTCTGTTCATCCTTGCACAATCATTGGAAAATCCAGAATGCTCTCAACGAGAAGCTTATGTAATGTCATTAAGTGTTCAAATACTGGGCGGCAAAGTGCCCAATTTCTCAAGTCACATTTTTTAATACAGGTATAAGATTCATGGACCTCCGATATCTTCACATCTAGCAACACCTGCATTTAATATTCACAAATTTACTGAAGTAAAGAAAACGTATTCAAAATGGCATCTTCCTTTAACAGTAACAGTTATGTAACTAAATGGCAGAAAGAAGAGGGGGAAAAACACAAAAACAACACAGCTAATTCAATCAATAAACACTGGATCTTGTGAAAGAACGAAAGCATGTTATCCAACATGCTGCCCCTGTAACCAAACAACTGTGGCTTTGAAACACTCAATTAGGTATTAGAATTATTATTGTTATACATAAGTATGATTATTACTAGAATCATTCATGTTATATGGCTTTTACATATCCCTTTTTAAAGAAAAGTTAAACTTTTGTAGGTCTCTTTTTCACTATAAAATAATCACAGGCTTTTAACACATATTCTAACATTAAAAACATAAGTCTACATAAGTTTATCAACCTGAAAATAGCATAATTTGAGTTTCAAAATGTCAGACTTGAGCAAAATTAAACTCTTACTGAGCATTCATTTACAATCCTTTAACAGTGTAGATTAAACTAGTGAATCCCTTCAAATATCCAGTCTGACCTCACCTCTCTAAACTGTTTACTTACTTGAAAAAAAATCAGTTTACACAGAGTGATCTCCCAGGTCCCATCTGGCTGACATCCCACATGTTTCTCTCTTGCTCATTACTTCATTAAACTGACCAGTTGTTCTATTTCACCAAATTCACCAGCTGTTTTAGCATTTACATAGTCACAACCTGCTACACTGCAGAGAAACCCACTTTCCTGGTATAGGAAAAAAAATAACTATTTTGGCAAACTACAAACCTGCAGGAGCAACTTACACGTGAGATATCCCAGAACAGTAGTTCTCAAACTTTTTGTAGTCAGGATCTCTTTACATTTAAAAAAAATTATTCGGGATCCCCTCCTCAAGACCTTTGCATATATGAATAGTGTACTGAAAATTAAAATGTCTTAGTGTTATTATAAAAATGAGTTTGATCTCATGATCTAACTATAAAGGGTCTCAAGTATCCCTGGGGGTCCCCAGACCACACTTTAAGGATCGCTGACCTACAAAGTAGACTCTGTACTAAATGGCCATTCCAGAAAATACTCCCGATTCCTCAACTATTCAACAGGTAATCTAAAAGCAATGCTTCCTAATATCCAAATAGTTTCTAAAGATCTCACAAATATATTTTATTAGTTTTCTCTGCTGCTAATTCAATAAAGTTTTGCAAAGGCAGAATATAGAAATTCAACTGTAAAACTCCATAAAGATGACCTTGAACCTTGGTAAGGTTTTATTTTTTTTTTTTAAGTAGTTCATCTTGTTCTTAAACAAGAATCTTTCTACTTATTTCACTAAAGAAGTTATGTCATTTACCTTAATGAAATGTTTTATATATTGTCCAGTTTCAAAATAATTGAAAATTAAGATACTTTTTTAAACAAACACTAAAATAATTTTCTTAATACAATAATCAAGTTCACGTCCCATTCCACCCTTTAGTCATCATGTAAACCCAGTTTCTTTTTGCAATCTAGTTATACATTTCCTAAATTTAATAATTATTTTGCCTGATTTATGCTGTCTCTACACAAAGAATTAACATCCACCAGCAGTTCCTACCCATATATAGATTTGGAGCTGGGAAAAATCAAGCAAGTCAGTTCTCCTTACTGTGCAGAAAAACAAGAGTTAACTGATTTTCTTTGTAAACTTTCTATTTCACAGTTGAAATCTCAAGTAAAAAGAATTCTTCCCAAACCTACCGCAGATGCTATCTTTTCTTAAATAGCAAGCAACTAGTGAATAATATTTTTAAAGTAATGAATAAAAGGACCCTAACTTCATTCCCACCATCAGCCAGAATTCAATATCTTGTCTATCTTTATAAAGCACTGTTAATGTAGACAAGCAATGGGTTCTCTCTACCTACATTAAAGGATTCTTTTCAGCAATTTTATTTATTTAAGCTGACCTTTAACACATAAGAATTGAGGTCATCCCAACAAAACCACTAGTCAAAAAGTTTGCTCCATTTAAAACATAAACAATCCAATGTTTTCTTGACCTCTATTTATTGAAAATTTTAAAACAAATAGGCTCACATCCTCAAAAGGTCGAGGGGGGGAAAGAGTGTTTAAGAGTTAAGAACAACTCTTATTTTCCTATTAAACCAATTCCAACAAACAAATCAGACAATTACAGTCGGGAATCTGATTGGGGGTGGGCAGGCCAGAATCTACCGAGGCTGGTAATTAATAACACTCCAAAAGAATTTCCAAATGGCTGTCATATTACATCTTGTATTTGTTGCCATTTAAATATAAAAAACATATTTTTGCTCGACTAATGGGGTCCCCTCCTACCACAGAACAGTCTCTAGATTAGTTATTTCTTTAGACAATTGTTATGTACATGAATCTATACTAAAAACCTATTGCATCTAGTTTTGCACTGAACTCTTAAGTCCTTAATATATATACATATATATATATATATATATATGTATATATGTATGTATGTATTTAGAAAATGTTTTTCTTCCTTTACCGTTTCTTCTCATTTATCTAAAGGTAAAAAATGATTTTTGCAACTCATTGATATTTCATCAAGGCATACTAAAACAACAGATTTAAAGGTAATTTTACTTTGTTTGCCTAGTTAATTTCAGTGTGCTCATTAAAAAGGATTTCCCACATTTTTTTCTTTATTTGGATTTGTCCAATCAAAGGGAATTATGTAAACACCACATAAGAGCACTGAAAAAAAATTCTTCTTAACATTCCAGAGCTGCAAAATTATTTGATTTGCTTCCCTGTTTCACTTTTTCCTGGCAAAAAGGAAAAGGAGAACTTTTGTCTCTGAAAACCCTTTTGA
Organism: Phascolarctos cinereus; assembly: GCF_003287225.1. Classification (NCBI taxonomy): domain Eukaryota; kingdom Metazoa; phylum Chordata; class Mammalia; order Diprotodontia; family Phascolarctidae; genus Phascolarctos; species Phascolarctos cinereus. Next base: position 73,598,271 of record NW_027555847.1, on the reverse strand, counting down.
AAGACTAAGACAACAGCAGCAGCATATGGACCCTGGTGAGTCAGTGGGGGCAGTTGCAGGGAGAAAGAGATCTGCTGTCCCCCATTCCCCCATGTTCAAGTCCAGTTGCTAGTGTGCAAAATGGGCTGAAAGCATGGGCCCATTCCATAAGCAGGTGCACTCCCAATCCCCACCCACTCATTCCATTTCCAATACTCATAGCACATTTGCCCCTGTCCAAGGGATTTCAGAAGTTCTAGGAGCATTGTGATGAAGCTACGGTCCAAGAGGACATCTTTGGAGGAATAGTGATTGAAACTGCTACTATTAGTAATCATAATCATTATTTGTTAGATTTGTGCAGGTAGAGCAGGTATACAAGACAGGTGAAAGTATAAAATTAAGCTAGGCAGGAGTCAAGGATGCAAGCTCCGTATAGAGTTAGCAAGCCACAGTACAGAGCTGGGAATTTTGAAGTTAGAGGAAAGGGGATTGCTTCCCTGGCATCCATTAGTGTTGGTACCACTGATTCTGGGTTTCCCCTCAAGTGCCCAAAGCTTCTTTCCATAGCCAAGAACTGGGGAGGGGTGGGAGGAAAGAGAATGCAGGGGGACCGGTCGTTAGGCAAGGAGAATAAAAGCACCCAGAACAATCTATGTGTAAAGTGCAATTAGTAAGTGTTTGCTACTGACTACGACAAGGATAATTAGGTTGGGGCTGGGCTGCCTAAATCTCATTTAAAAAGAAAGCAACCCAAGAAACTGCACTTAGACCCAGGCCTGACATTGTTACCTGGGAAACGACCCCAGCATACAAAGTACACAAATACGCCCCAAAGTCGCTCCCCGCTCGGCCCACTGGACTCAGCTTGGTGCTAAGTTAGGGTGGGAGGAACAAGGTGAATTACCCCCCACACACATACGCACACACGCTGGCCAAACCCCTTGGTTTCGGCAAGGAGGGCACCCTCCAGTGTATGTATGCTTGTTTGCGCGCGGCGGGTGGGTGGGGGCAATTAAAACTCAAAGCAAGCGATTTAAGAATAAACCGAGTTGCGAGCTGGCTCACCCAGCTGCCTTGGCTTACCCGCTTGGGGGTTTGGCCCCGGAGGCCGGCAGGCTGTCCATGGGTCCGCTGGGAAAGGGAGGCGCTGCTCTGTTCGCCGCTGCGGCAGCCGCCGAGCGCCCAGACTCCGACGTGCAGCCGGCCCGCTGCGGCCCGGGCAGAGTCAGGGGCGCTCCCTCCTCCTTCTCCTCCTCCTCCTCCTCCTCCTCCTCCTCCTCGGGCTGCAGCCACAGCCAAAGCTAACGCCAACGCCAAAGTCAACGCCAACGCCAACGCCGCCGCCTCCCTCCGCCTCCTCTTCCTCCTTCATTCACTTTTTCCTAGCCGACCCATAGTCCTGCCACGCGAGGGCTAGAAGAGGACGTGGGTGAAGAGAACAAAAAAAAAAAGAGAGAGAGAGAGAGAAAGAGAAAGAAGCCCCGGCTAGAGTCCAGCCCGCCTGGGAGGGGTCGCTACCCCAGCGCAGGGGGGAGGGGCTCTGAATCGCAGGCAGCTGGGCTGCGTGTGTACAAGGTGCTTTCAATTGTGTGAATACTTTTTAAGCGCCTGGAGGGGCACGGGGGAAGGCCGGAGCTAGGCTAGGCACTAGGTCCCAGTCTAACCCCACGTACCCCCTGCTTATTACTGTTACCTCGCATCCCACCCCCCAGAAAATAACTGCTGTCCTACCTCTATGACAATTACTGTTCTCCCCCTAAAGAAGTTATTGCTTTACGCGCCCCCATGATAATTACTGCTCTCCCCCCAACAATTAACTGTTTTTGCGTTCCACCTTTGACAATTACTGCTCTCTCCCCCTCCAATTATTGCTTTGCCCATCCCCCCCACACCTTGCCATTTACTGCTTTCCGTTCTTTCCCGCTTCCCCCTCCACCTTCAGGGGCAGCCTTAGAGGGTAAGTGCTGAAGTCCCAAACCTCCCCCCCTACCCATTCCATCACCACCAATCTGTATAGTTTTAGCTCCGCTCCTCCCCTACCCAATCCCAAGAGCCCACCTACACCACTCCCGCTCTCATGCAATAGGCACCTGAGTTTGACCCGGGAGGAGCAGGGCAGACCTCCGCTCCCAGAGAATCTCCACTTGTTCGTTATCTGCTCTTCTTTCTCCCCCAGTCCCCCCACCCCCCCCTTCCGTCTCTTCCGGCAAACTTAGGCAGCGGCGAGTGGAGCAGTTCAGCCATTTGATCCATGTGACTGCCCCCAAGCAGATCTACATAAACAGACCCACTCTAACTGTCCTTGTGGCGGGGAGGGACAGAGGATAACCTGCCGTGGCACCTTTAAATCATTAACTCGTAGGTGACTCACATGCATGGATGGAAAGAGAGGAAACCGGGCTTCAGAAGCGGGGTATTTGGTAGCTCAGGTGCAAGGGGTTACAATCAGGAACATTTGAGTTTTGTTCCGAAAGAGCAAACAGTCTCCCAGAAGTAGAGACAAGGGGAGACAGAAAGCCCCGAGATAAGGAAGGTAGGACTTATAAGGGACTGCTTAAACTAGCCATAGGCAGGGATGGACTTAACAAGTCTTTGTATCTGCCACATTCCTGAGACTGTCACCCTGACTTTGAATCTCCCAGCCTGGAGAAGATCCTTTGGGGATGGAGAGAGGAAAAGTTTTTAGTGGAGACTACTGGAAAAATCTGCTACTGGTCTCTATTTCTGTACCTACCTGAGCCTCAAGGTAACTATCTCACACAGAGGAAATACACCTCACACTGGGCTGTCTCAGCACCTGACACATCAGATCATATCATCCAATAAGTATCATGATGGCACTAAAGGAGGAGATGGTGGAGTAAAGGGCGAAGCCAAACAAATGCTTAGTACAACATACAAACTTATGCAGCACGTGGGATATTGATGTGTAAAAAGTAGTCAGGTTGGGAAATTGACATGTTTCAACATTCCAGGCTCACAAAATTCCCTCTTCCCCTGTGTGGCCCCCAGCCAGGGGAGTTTTGCAGAGAGCTTTTAAAAATTAAAAAAAAAAAAAGCTTTTGCAACCCAGATTGTGCTTTCTACCTGCTGCGCATCCCCAATATATGTAGACCCTCACATAGAGGAATTTTCCAAAAGAAAGGGAAGAATAGCTCCGACGAGACCCAAACCCTGGAACCAAATAGTATGCTGGCAAATGTTTAATAACCCCCAGCAAGAGGAAAAAAATGAATCCATAACACTTTTAAGTATAATTGACATTATTAACAATTTCTCTATCATTTTATTAAGTCTAGACAATGAACAAATCAAGCCCTGATTTATAGCATTTGTCAACACTGAAAGTTTAATAATCTGCTCACTGCCAAACACAATGGCCTGGAACCCAACACAAATATAAAAATGCATGAACCACAGGAACACAGTGGGAAGACAGGAGGGTGAAGAAAACGTGGAGGGAAATATCGATATGAAAAGTATCACCTAGATTATGCAGATCTTACTCAAATAAATGGATAAAAATATTTCCTTTGTGCAGTTATTGAAATTTCTCCAAGCACAGATCAGGTCAAATAAAACAAAATGTGAAGGCTTCTTTTTTTGTTAGAGGTTCTTAACTTGGGGTCTATGAACTTTTGAAGTATATATATATATATATATATATATATATATATATATATATATATATATATATACATATATATACATATATATATATATATACATATATATATACATATATATATATGTATATATATATATATATATATATATATATTTGGTAACTTTCAATGTAATTGCTTTCCTTTGTATTCCCATGTATTTTATTCATTTAAAAGCATTATTCTGATAAAGAATCCCTCTGCTTCACTAAATTGGCACAAGAAAGTTAACTCCTGATTTGAAATGTACTGTTTCTCACCTATTTAATGATTATTCCACAATTCAAATTTACCTGCCTTGCAAGCTCAGGAAAGTTGTTCTTTTAGAGATGAATATTGATAGTTAACATTTATATAACTTTTAAGATTTAATCTTCACAACAGCAATATAAATATATTCTCATCCCCATTGTATAGATGAGGAAACTGAGGCTTATGAAAAAAGTGACAACTATATTCACATAGCTATAAAGTGTTTGAAGCAGGATGCAGTACAGAGATTTCTTTACTCTGAGGTTAGTGATCTTTCCATTACAGCATGACCAAAAAAAATGTCCTATTCAGATACAGAGCTCTATTCTGTCTTCTCTTTTTCTCCACTTTCAACATTAATCTTGGAGAAACAGAAAATTAACTTCCTGGTGGCCTTAGTGAAATTTGACAGTGAGTAGATTGAACAAGTTATGTTTATCAGTTAAATCGGTTGAAAACTCAGCTTACCTTGGTGGGGAGGGGGGTGAGGAAGGGAGAAAGTATCTCTGATTGGCAGATATGTTATGTATATATGTGTGTGTGTGTGTGTGTGTGTGTGTATGTATAGATATATATGTGCATATATATCTATACATATATACATATATAGATAGATAGATCGATAGATAGATATCTGTATCTATGCCTACTTCTCTTTCTTCCTCAGGAGACTAATTTATTCCCACGATAAGCAGATCTATTCAGAGGACACACAAATCTATTTCTCTGGCCATAGCATCCCTCCTGAACTCCAGACTTTTGTCCAACTATGTACTGGACATCTCTATCTGGGTGCCTGATTGGCAACTCATTCTCAATATTTTAAGTAAAGAAGAGTCTTAAACAAAAATCATCATCTTCTTAAAAATCAATTTCCCCTTTTGGCTTTCTGTTCATACCACCACTCCGGTAGGCTGGAAAAAAGTAATCTTTGTCTCTTTTATTTCCACTACTCCTTGTTCTCCTTACCTCTTCTGATTCATTAAGTCCTGCAGAGTCTTACTCCCCAAAGTTCCTTCCTAGTCTCATTGCCACCATGCTAGACCAGTCCTTACCCCTTCCCTATTGCCAGAGTCTCCTAATTTTAAAGAGCCTTCAACCTCTCTAGCCCTTGTTGAATCAATGCTTCCCCACTGCTAGACTGATTTTCTTAATTCATGTATTTTTTTATGTTACTCCCTAGCTCAGAAACTTCTGTTGGCTTCACTTTGCCTACCAAATAAAGTTTAAATTCCTTGGCCTTGTATTTGAAGCCATCCACCATCTTGCCCCAATCTGCCTTTCCAGCATTACTTCATACTATCTCCTCTCATCTACTAGACAGCACCATCAAACTGAACTACTGGTTGGTTTCCTCATAATCCTATGCTGTCTTGCCTCCTTACCTTTGCTTACACCACTGCCGGTGTCTGGAATGCATGAAGGCAGCTGTAAGTATAGCAGCAATAGCACTGGTTATGGAATCACACAGAGGACTAGATTGGATCCAGGTTCTGCTACTTGCTACCTGTGTGATGTTGGAGAAGTCATTTCACTTCTTTAAGGCCTCAGTCTCTTCATCTGTAAAATGAGGGGGTTGGTCTAGACAATCTCTAATTGCCCTTCCAGCTCTAAAGCAATGATCCTAGGATGTCCCCCCCCCAGTCTAACCTTATTGAAATCCTACCTATCATCTACCCATCTTTCAAGAGCCAGCTCAAATGCCATCTCCTCCATTTACCCTTTCTTCAGAATGCTCTTTTCTCTCTCTCTCTCTCTCTCTCTCTCTGTCTCTCTCTCTCTCTCTCTCTCTCTCTCTCTCTCTCTCTCTCTCTCTCTCTCTCTCTCCCCCTCTCCCCCTCCCTCCCTCCCCCCTCCTTCTCCCTCCCTAATATATATTTTATATTAGGTAATGAGTTTCTTGAAAGCAGAGATGGTATCATATTGATTGTTATATCTCCCTTAGTATCTAGCATAATGCCTTGCATAGTAAGAGCTGAATAATATTGGCAGAATAGTGACCCTGCTCTTTTTACTACTAGAGCCTTATACAATAAAAATGTAGACATTGTACATCTTACACATGTGCATTGTAACACATATGATAGTATAGAATACTTTATGCCAAGATATTTAGGGTACGGATAGAGCTCTTTTGAATAAAGTATTAACCTGGAGTCAGGAAGTCCAGCTTAGGACAGATCCTCACTGTTTGACCCTGGGCAAGTCATTTATATCCTCAATGTCCTCAGACAATTCTCTAAGCCTATAAATTGTAGAGAAGGTGCTGACCTGCACTGGTGAGGAAGTTTTCCATTAGTTTCCTATACCAATAAAATGACAGTTTCCATTCACAAAGAAAATGGATGCATATATTAGATATGCCCCTCCTGAAAGATATGACCTTGCTTCCATAAATCAATAATATTGTCACATAGCTACATACCATTTACTTTTCCTGAATTGGCCATAGCTTCCCACTAGCACAACTTCTTAGATAACTGTGTGATAGAGCCCTGGAAGGAAATGGTTAATTGTTAGGAATACATTCTCCTTCCTTTGAATCTACGGAGACTAAGTATCTGAAGGAATAGGAGCTGTCATTGGTGCTGAGGATGGGAGGGGGAAGCCACTTTAGGAAAATTCCTTTGCCCAGTCCCATCCTTCTCCTTCTCATTCCCCCTTATCAGTTCTCTGAATCAGCTTGGCTTAGTTTTCCTTCTTGGCAGCAGGAACTGTCTGTACCACAGCTCCCTGTGTTGCTCCATTCCAGTTGCCCTGTGCCCTCGCCTTCCATCCACCCATTGGGCCCTCCCCAGAAAGGGCATGCAGAAGGGCAGGATTTCAGGGAGTTGTCACACATGGAGTAATACAAAGGAGAGAGGATTAGAAGCAGCCACAATGGCCTAAGAGTCCAGTGGGAGAGAAAAAGCAATCTGGAACAACATCCAGGGGGTTTCCTTGTCTCTTACTTTCCAGGGCTGCTGTTACCTATTGCTCCAGCAACAAAGGAGTCAGGATTAGTGCCTCCCTGTATAACCATTAAGTCTGGAAACAAAGTAAACCTCACTTTTAACTAGGTCATTATTTCTCAGAAAGAATGAAACTGAGGGGTATACACCAATTGCAACCTGAAAACATGTGATGCATGAATAGGAATGTACTGGTCTGGTCTGATGTAAGGGGCTCTGAAAGGGTCCACAGATATCTCTTGCTAGGTTTCCAAAATGCCTGAATTAAATCCTTTGTGCTAAGATTATATATTTGTTTAGTCATTTTTCAATTGTATCTGACTCTTTGTAACTCCTTTTTGGGGTTTTCTTGGCAAAGATACTGGAGTGGTTTGCCATGTCCTTCTCCAGCTCATTTTACATATGAGGAAACTAAGGCAAACCGGGTTTAAGTGACTTGCCCAGGGTCACACAGCTGGTAAGCATCTGAGGACTGATTTGAACTCAGGTCTTCTTGACTGCAAGCTCAGAACTCGATCCACTGTACCACCTTAGTAGTCCTCAGTTAAAATGAAAATATATCACAGAGCATTAACACCCTAGACACAGAGTATCAAAAAAGACTGATTCTTCAGTGAATAGCACTTCAGAATCCTAGCTCTGGCAGATCTTGGGTGTGCTTGGGAAAAGGCCAGTAAAGGGGAATTGCTGAGATTGTTATAACAAACTTCACCTGCTTCCAAATTTTGTCTATCATAAATCCCGAAAGTATAGGATCTTGAGAACATGCCGTGAGCTTTTGGTTACACTCATTATTGATCAGACTTTTTTGTTTGTTTGTTTGTTTTACTATTTATTCATCATTCACTGTGTACCTAGCACCATGGCAGGCACAGAGGAGGATACAAAAATGCACGGGATATCACAGAAACATTTGTCTTTAAGAAGTTTACAGCCTAATTAGGGAGGCAAGACAGATAGAGATGAAACTCCTAGAGAATAATTACCAGGATATAAATACTTATATGGTGAAGCCGTTATGTTCACAGACAGATTACTCAAGTGCTGGGTGAATGCAAAACATTTGGAAAGAAGGAATGCTGAAGATGCCAGGGCAGGGGAAAATGTGGTTCCTGCCCTCAAGAGCTCACATTCTAATGAACAGAGAGAAGAAGATAAGATGACAGGAAGAAAATTAGTGACAAGTGAGACTTGCCTGGTTGGAGAGGAGTAAGTTCTTAGTTATGCCCCCTAGCATTCCATTTTAACCAGATAGGTTCTTTTGCCATCCCATACCTAAGCCCCTCCTATTGTTGGCCTTTCCTCAGGCCATTCTGGATTTGACAATGACAGACTGAAGAAGAAAACTTGGAGAAGTCCCAAAGATAATTAAAGGGTTTGGGGAAAAAAATAGGATGTCTAAGGAAAGAGGAAAGGAATTTGGATTTTACCACTTAGAGAAAGCTGAAGAGTAATGTAATCAAAATTTTGTAATCTGTACAGTATTCTCCCACAGTTGGCCTAGCTGTTTTTGGTTGTTTTTTTTTTTTTTATGCTCCTTAAGGACTGAATACAAGGAAGTAAACTTGAACTGTAACAAGCAGGGTTTAGGGTTGACACAAAGATTTCCAGATAATGAAGCTGAATTTCTGTTACATGGGCAAAACAAATGAGGCAGAGGATGAAGGATGAATTACCTTTTCTGGGACGCTCAGCCTTCTGGTATTACCACAGTATACACATCGTAGCCACCTGTTAATGTTTTTTAAATGAGTAATCAAAGGAATGCCTTAGTAGGTCTTGCCTAAAGGCAAAGGAAAGAGACTAAATGATTGATCCAAGTTGTTTCTAGCCCCATGATTCAATTACTTTATGTTAGCAGAGTGTATTTTTGATAGACAAATCTCAGGAAATTTTTCTTAAGAAAGGAAAAAAACACAATTATATAGCACTTTGCAGCTTTACTATAGCATTTCATTTGAGCCTCATAACAGCCGTGGGAGGTAGATTTTATTATCTCTAATTTATTGATAAGTAAACTGAGCCTATGAGTTACGTGTAATTATACAGTTAGGGTTAAAAATAGGCAGGATTTGAACCTAAATTGTCCTAACTAAAATTCTAGCGCTCTGTTATGCCACACTTCCTCATCCCGAGAACATTTTCAGCTGAGGTAACACACAGCTCTGTATCCAGAGCTTATGTAAAATAATACAATGTGTTATTTTCAAAATACTTCTCAGTTCTACTTTCTGTGAAGGAGTGACCCTAGGTGAAATTATGCAAAGTTTGTCTTCTGCGATTCTCATTTCCTATCCTCTTCAAGGCTCAGGAGCATCCCTCTGTCTCCAGGTGCTCAGTGACCTCGGCAAGCCATTTAACTTTTCTTGACTTCAATTTCCTTATGTGTAAAATAAGGAAGTTGGATCTCCGTTCTCAGTTCTGTGAGTTTGTGATGCTGCTAGTAAAATGCCCCTAGTAAAATACTCAGGCGCTAGTTCTGTGAGCCTATGATGATCCTAGTAAAAACTAGATTTAATAATCATTCATACTAATATACAAGTGACTAATAGATTAAAATGTTTGGGTTCTTAGAAGCATTTTCACTTTAACAGCAATCACAGCCTTGAACTACAGGGGTGACACCATGCTAAATGGAGGCTTTCTGGCAACCATCAAAGTAAGTATTTTATTGGGGGTTGGTGGGGTGGAGTATAGAGCTGCTCCTGAAATCATTCTGCTAACCTCCCAATTCAGCATATCAATGAATAATCAATTTTCTACAGATGAGGAGACAAAAAAATCAAAGCCATTCTTGCCTAGAGGAACTTATATTCTACGGAGGAGGTAACTGGAGCACATAAAAGTAGATACAACATTCATACCCATTACTAGAAGTATTTATTCATGTCTTACAGAGGTGTCCAACTCTCCAACTCATGAACTTAGGATAACACTGCACCTCCTCTTCCCACCCACAGAAGGATTATGCAGTTCTGGTTTGGGAATTCTTTCAGCATTCTCAGGAAATCTCATCACCTTCGGAACATTCATCCAAACATTTGACCCCAAAGGCCATTGCAAACTTTGTCAGTACATGTGCATTTTTCTTCTAATAATAGTCTTGGGCTTAGAGGACTCACCTGACTTTAAGACAGAGCTGATCTTACAAGAAAATGGTGCAATGTTCACTTTCATTCGAGTCATTCTCATTCCCCATACTCTGGTATTGTGTTTGCTTGCCAAATACGGTAAACTCCCGGTTATCTGGCATGGAGAGAAGGGTATGTTCTCTTTAATCAAATAGAGGAGGTCCTGCCAGCTTGTAGGCAGATATTGATGGTAGACATTGAGACTTTTCGGTGCCAACCTAGGCTGTCTTCCTAAGATTACATCGTATTAGTGTATTTTATAACCTTTCTTTGCAAAGAAAGAAGTGGTAAAGCGATGTGGGTGGTGGATAGTGTATATCATCAGTGCTGGCTCTCTCTATATGTCTCAAGACAATAAGGTGTTGGAGGACCGGAAGACTACTCACCCCTCCTACATCCCAACCCCCTATATCTCCCCATTAATTCCAACAATTATCATTGATTTTTTTAAAAAGGCAAATCTTTAATATATTTACATGATTGCACATGTATAACCTATATCAGATTGCTCACTGTCTTGGGGAGGGGGGATGGAAGGGAGGGAGGGAGAAAAAATTTGGAACTCAAAATCTTATAAAAAATGAATGTTGAAAACTCTCTTTACATGTAATTGGAAAAAATAAAATGCTATTAAGTGGGAAAAAAATAAAATTAGAAAGGTAGCTTCAAAAAATAAAATCAAGATACCAGGAAAAAATTATTTTCTCATTTCGGTTCAGACCAGTCATGTCTATGGAATGGGTGATTTTTGACTTACCCTGTGGAAAAACTGTCAACCAAAGCAGATTACTTATACCTTTGCAACTTAGAGTCAAAGAAAGTTGTCTAGAGGCTCTGAGAGGATAAGTGACTTACCGAAGGCCATATGGGCTAGTACGATATGTGAGTATATGTTAGAGTCAGGACTTGTGTCTTCAAAGTTCTATACCATATGATCATAGTGCTTTACTATGTCATTTTAAAAAATGTAATCTAATTATCAGGGTTTGGGTTTTGTTTTGAGATTAGGTTGCCTTCTTTTGACCAGGCTGGAAGTGCAGTGGCCACTCGTGCCCGGTCCCACTGCTGATGTGCATAGATACTTTGACCGGCTCTGTTTTTGACCTGCATCAGTTTGCCCTGCCTTAAGCACCCTGGTGGTCTCTGCTCCCAGGGCCTCAACATATTGGTGCTGGACTGAGTTCACCCACCCAATTGGCTTGAGACCTAATACAGCTCAGAATTCCCAAGCTCAAGCAATCTACCAGTCTCAGCCTCCCCCAGTGGCAGAGATTATACGTATGTAGCATCACACCTGGAGGAATTATCAGTTTACAAAGCTTTAGATTACAAGAAAATACACAACACTAAAATGATGAATGATGTAATTTAGTTCTTGTTGTGATTCAAAATACTTCAGAATCTTTCCTTTCTTCCAGGTCTTCATTATGAAAAATCCTTAGCATTCCTAATAGTTTAGGGGGGATTCCTTTACCTGTAGTTGTGCACCCTTTGTGCTGTGAGTTTAGGGGCTCCAGGAAGCCTTCTCCAAGGGAAATACACACACACACACACACACACACACACACACACACACACACACACACATACACACATACATACATCCCTTCAGTCCTCCTGCTCATGCTTAGAATTACACAATTAGAGCTTCATTTTTTTGGATTCTGACCACTGGGCATTGTTAATATACAAATACCACCAGGAATGATAACATATTAAGGTTTACTAGTTATTAGGCCTTAATATGAATTAGAATAATAGGATCATAGGATTTAGAGCTAGAAGAGACCTTAGAGGTCATCTAAGCCAACCCTCTTATTTTGTAACTGAGAAAACTGATAATTTACTTAAAACTTGACAAATGACAACTAACTGAAAACCCAACTAAATGTTTCTACACCTTATTATCAATCAAACAATAAAAATTTATTAAGTACCTACTATGTGCCAGAAGAAGCAAAGGACAGTCCGTGTCCTCAGGGAGCTAAAAGATGGTAAATGATCAATAAATATTTGTTTTTGAATGAATGAATACATAGAAAAAAAGGAAAAAAGGGGTGCTTAGGTGGAGGCCCCAAATGGGGAAGCTAACTCTAGGTTACAGTTCCAGGAAGAGTGAGGGGGGAAGAGCATGAGGCAGCCAGATTCAGTCAGCCAATCAAGAAGCCCTGGCTATCTTTTGTGTACCATGAGTGATAACTCACAAGGACAACTCACTTTCATAGCTATGTGTTTTCAGGTTTACAAAACATTTTCCTCACTTCCATCCTATGAGGCTAGTACAATTACTGCCGTCTTATAGCCAAGAAAACTGAGACTCAGAGAAATGAATTGTCTTTAGCCAGTGGCCACACGGCTGATTTGTTGGAGCAGGGATTCAAACCTGGATCTTCAGCACTCTACCTTTACCCATCTTCAATCTCTGGGTAATGTGCTTTAGCATATTAAATGCTTTGGGCATAGATGCTCATAAAGCCTGGCATTGGCATCGTAGTTGTACCTAGTGTAAGATAAAGGGGGTATTGCCTCAGTACATTGACATGGAGAAAGATATGGCTTCTTGAATAACTTGTCTTTCTCTTCTGTGCTCTTGTACTTCCACATGCTTCCTTCTTCCCCACCCTTCTGCTGGTGGCCCAGGGCTACCACCTCCAGAATCCCTTCATGCTTTTCAAGGTGGTACCATGTACCCAAGTACTCTACCATTCCTCTACCATGCCTCTAAGGGACAACTGCCCTCCTTTCCTAGGTCCACTTACAGTCAGACTGCCCTTTGTTCCATATCAGTAGAGTTCATAGGCGACAGCATGGAAGGCACAAAGAACATCAAGGGCAAAAGAACCACCAAGTGAAGACAGTTTTCCTCAGTTCTTACTTTTGCCTTTGATCAGTCAGTCTTCTTTCAGCTCATTAAGATTCCTAGTGGAAAGACATCTGAGACTTTATGGAATTACAACAAAATTAATTACGGAATACATTCAAGAAATGAAATGGCCATTAGATCTATTTTGTAATTTCTTCTTATGTGGGACAATATATTTCATGGATAGATTATGTGTCTTTATCCTGACTTTGAATGAGAATGATAATTAGATTATTACATTGTCTGTCAGGACAGTGCTGTATTCATTCCCTTTATCAATGTTTTGATGTTTTACAGCTGTGCATTCGTTTTAGTCCATAATCCTGCTCTCCCAGAAGATTTTATTTATTTGTCTTTTTGTTTGTTTGTTTATTTATTGGTTGCAGTGGATATAGAGCTGGCCTAAAAGCCAGGAAACCCAGGCTTTAAGACTTGCCTTTGACATCCATCCTGGCTGTGTGACTGAGCAAGTCACTTAACTTCTCAGTGCTCTAGGGCCAGACAACTCTGTAAGAGTACAAGTTGTAGAGAAGGTACCTACCTATATCAGTAAAGGGAATTTTCCCATTTAGGAGTTCCCTCTGTCAGTGAAGTTATAGGTCCAAGCTCTATCCCTATTTATTTATTGTACCAGCTTAGTTTCAAAAGCCTTTCCTGTTTGGTTTGTAACTGGACCATGTGTTAAAACACAAAGTCTTAAGTAACCTAATGTTTGCATAGAACATGGCAACAATTCACTATTATCCAGGCAACTATAAGTGTGATTAAAAGTAAACTGTTGGGTTTTGAAAAGAACTATGATAAAAAAAAAAAAGTTGCCAGGCTCCCTAGAGAAAAAAAAAAAAGAAAGGGATCTGCCCCCTACCATCACCCATCACAATCTGTTCTAAGTTTTAATAGAAAAGTGTTACAGAGTTATCTGAGGGTTAGTGATTTGTCTACTGTCACAAATCTAGTAAGTGTGAGAAGCAGAATTTGAACCTGAGTTTTCTTGACATCTAGGCCCAGAACTCTAACCTTTACAACAGATTGTATCTCCAAGGCACATTCTTTAACATTCCTCTCCCCAAAATGATTCACTTTTGTTCTACCACAACATATAACCTAAGATTTTCTTTGCACAGCTCTAATACTCAACATAATGCCTGGCACGTAGTAAGCACTTAATAAATGTATGTTGGCTTTTTGACTTTCCTCATTTTAGTAAGTCTCAAATAAGATGTTAATGTTTAATGGCTACAAGTTTAATTTATTTCTTGTTAATATCACTAAGTCATTGGTTTCTGCTTAGTATATTCTAATTTGGGGGCAATATTTTATACTTCCTTTACTATGTTATCTATTTTCTTTCCAATTCTTTCCTCTGGACCTTTCATTTCATTTATAATTTTCTTTTTTAGTTTTTGTTTCATCTCTTCAAGGAATTCTAATAGAGCTTGTTAACAGCCCATACCTTTGTCTGATCTTCTTTCTGTAGTGGATGTTTACTCTCTTCTTCTAGCTTATGTCCTGGCTTATCTCTGGATCCATAAAATTTCTTTGTCGTCAGCATCTTATGTTTATTCATATTTCTAGCTTTACTTGCTGTCTGACTGTTCTTTCACACTTGGATGGGACCATGGGTTTGTTCACCAGGTGTATTCTTTGCCATCCTGCCACTGGTACTCCCTTCTGTTGGTCTGTAATACACAAAGTTCTAGTGGGTCCCAGGCTGGTCTATAGACTCTCAGTACTGTGTGTTGAGCTCTTCAAGTTGAGGGAAGTTTACTTCATATTGTTGCAAATATTCAGAACCCCTAGGGCAAGTGGACTTATCACTGCCTTCCCTGTAGGAGCTTTGCCATATCCTATCTGCTAATTATCCTACCTGTGACCCATCAGGGTCCAGAGCTCCATGAGTTCTTGACTGCCTTGGGCCTTTCTAATTTGAGCACTCCAAAAGTGTTGGAGCTGGAAGGCCTCACAGTTCCCCGCTTGCCTTGCCTACTTACTAGGCCCCCTTATCATTCACCTTCAGGCTTCTAGGTGTCCCATTTTGCCAGTCGAGGCTGGAAAAAAAGTACTGTAATTAGTCTTATTTTGTTTTATCTTTTTTGGAGTACATTTGTGTCATTGGACTCTTCTGCACCTATTCGCTCATCTATCTTGCCTGGAAGTCTTTTGATTCCTTTGGGCTGATTAACTGACCCACGCAAACTGTCAACCTTGCTACTAGTGAAATATGCCACGCATCTGTGATTGCCTCAGTGCTCACAACCTATCTATGACTTAGTCTATAAGCCTTAGAAAATTTCTTGAGGGTCATAGATGTAAAGTGACTGCCCATGGTCATGGAATTAGAAAGTGTCAGAGGCTCTATTTTTTTTTGGGGGGGCTAGGCAATGGGGTTAAGTGACTTGCCCAGGGTCACACAGCTAGTAAGAATTATGTGTCTGGGGCTGGATTTGAGCTCAGGTCCTCCTGAATCCAGGGTCAGTGCTCTATTCATTGCACCACGCAGGTGCCCCTAGAGGCTCTATTTTTGATGACTCCAAGTTTATCATTCCATCTGTAATTTCATGATGGCTTACACTTATTGTGTAAGTCAAGATCATCTTGTTTATCTCTTATAACCTACCTATAAGTCCTTTCAACTCTGAAACACCGTGAGTATACATATCCCCTGAAAATTATGGTTTAATCTGAAGTAAAATACATTGATAGTCAACCAGTCAGTCAATGAACATTTATTAAGTGCCTGCTGCGTTCTAGGCACTATGCTGAATGTTAGGGATACAAAGAAAGGCAAAAGATATTCCCTGCTCTCTAGGAGCTTACAGTCTAATGTGGGAGACAACATGCAAACCACTATATACAGACAAGCTATATATACAGGAGAAATTGGAAATAATCAACAGAAAGAAGGTACTAGTATTGAGAGGGACCAGGAAAGGATTCTTGTAGATGTTTGGGTTTTAGCTGGAATTTGAAGGAAGTTGGAACTGGAGATGAGGAGGGAGGGAGTTCCAGTTATTGAAAGTTGAAAATAGACATTGAAAATGCTGAGAGTTAGAAGATGGAGTGGCTTGTGTGATGAACAGTAAGGATGCTGGTGTTGTTGGAACCCAGAGTTTGAGGGAGTAAGGTATAAGAAAGTTGAAAAGAGATGGAACAGGTTTGGCTTTGAATTCCAAATGAAGGATTGTATATTTTTGATCCTGGAGGTGCTAGGGAGCCATTGGAGCTTACTAAGTAGGCATAGGCAGACCTGTACCTTAGAAAGATCAGTGAGTAGAGATGAGTGGAGAATAGCCTGTAGTGTGGAAGAACATTTGGCAGTGAGAACAACCAGTAAGCCCTTGTAATAGTCCAGGCAAGAGGTGATGAGGGCCTGAACCAGGGTGGTGTCAGAGGAGTGAAGGAGGCATATGCAAGATGTATTACAAAGGTAAAATTGACAAGCTTTAGCAACAGATTAGATATGAGGGATTAGAGAGAGAGACAGACAGACAGACAGACAGGATGATACCTAGATTGTGAGCCTGGGTGACTGGGTGATACTCTCAGTTGTAATAGGAAAGTTAGGAAGAGGGGAGGGTTTGGGATAATGAGTTTGCTAAAATCTTCCAAGGAGCAGAAATCAGAATCAACACAATAATGGCTAAGAAATGAGGGCCTTAGTTGGCTATGGTCCATTGTCTAGATGCATTCATATCTTGGGGTTTATAAGTGCCTCCAAAGATCCACAATACCAGTTTTGGAATCTTGGATCCATCTACATATAGACCTTACAAGTAATGTTAATTTATTGTGTCATTGAGGTGGTTTAGTTTATCTAGTACTTTATGTATGAAATACAAGCACCTGCAGGGCAAACATGATATGTTTAGAATATACAAACCAATGAAATCAGATCTGTTGTAGTTTGAAAAATAAGTGTGTTATTGCTTCCTTTCATACTTCAGAAAGCATGTGGCTTCTCTGATGTGGGTACAACCTTGCTACACCTTAGGGAACAGTGTTCTTGGACTGATATGATCAAAAAAATCCATCACCTGGTGGCTAGCCTCATGGTGCTATGCCTCTCCAAAAACATACCACTTGGGCTACAGACAAGGGACACAAAGCTTATATTTAAAGCTTTTCCTACTGGGAGGACCTTCCAGAGCTTGTGCTCTGTTGAAATGACCTTTAAGAACCCCTCTACATTATAGTAGAAGCGGCCACAACTTGGGGGCAGAAATAAGTTCAAATCTAGCTGCAAAGAGTAACTGTGAGACAAGTAGGCAATTTATCTAACCTTTGTGCCTCAATTTCCTCAACTGTAAAAAGAGGATAATAATAGCATTTATCTAGGTTGTTGAGCATTAAATGAGTAAAAGTGCTTTACAATCCTTAAAGTGTTCTATAAATGCTAGTTGTTATTATTATTATTAATAATGGTATTATTTATTATTCACTAGAGGCATCAGGGTAGGACTTTAGTGGATTATAAGAATGAGAGACACCAATGGAAAGTACAAATATGGTAATCCACTGTTACTCTGAAATCCTAAACAAATGAAGGAAAGTCCTCCAGCACAGTGAGCAGATTCTATGTGTAGGACTTAGAGAAAAAAAAAATCGTTGACAAAAATCAAATGAGATTAGAGGACATGGAAGGGTTGCTGTCTACATTTTAGATGAAATAACTCCACCTCCAAAATCATACTTTTCAATGTATCAAAGTTAACGCACCATTTCCTCCGTAACCACTTCTAGCTTCTTGTTTAATTCTAACCAGTTTTA
The DNA here is from genome assembly GCF_003287225.1 of Phascolarctos cinereus. Taxonomy (NCBI): domain Eukaryota; kingdom Metazoa; phylum Chordata; class Mammalia; order Diprotodontia; family Phascolarctidae; genus Phascolarctos; species Phascolarctos cinereus. The sequence continues at coordinate 73,580,660 of NW_027555847.1, read as the reverse complement.
GAGATTTGCACTCAGTACTCATTCCCATTCAACTGTGACTTGATCTCAAGCTACTGCTCCCTCTACTGTTGGCCCCAGACACACCCTCATGAAGTTCATTAAAAGGACAAAGAAACCATAAGTTAATATGACATCCATGCTTGCTGCTTCCATGGATTCGCATGTCACAGCTAAGATATTTTGGTAAAATTTTGTTTGTGTTTACTTGTCATTTTGCAGCCTAGCCAAAGGATGATGGAAAGACTCATGGTGGGCGCCAGTAGTCTATAATGTTGCCAGTGATGACTCAGATGAGTAAAGGGAAGTGAAGGTGGTGAATGACAGGAAAAGATGGAAGACTTATTATAGCAAGAGTGGAGGATGTCTAGTGAATAGCTTGAATACTACATTGCTATCAACCAAATAGTAAAGAAGTTGGCCTCTAGTACTTTAGATGGAAGGATTACAGAAAGACCTAGTAGTGAATGGATAATGAAAAAGAGTTGATTAAGTGATTTCATTAAGTGCTGAAAACACAAATACAAAACTAAAATCCTCCCTGCCTCCAAGGAATTTATATTCTGATGGGCAAGACCACACATAATAGGGAATAGTGGTTAGGGAGGGTTGCTTTGGTCAGGAAGTCAGAGGAATAGTGAGTAAGGCGATTGTGCAATTAATGTGTCCTTTTCAATAGTGGTGGAAAGAGAATAGGAGAAGGCAGAGGGAATTATGTACTACTTAAAGGAAGCATGGCATGAAGATAGTTAGGGAACAGCATGGTGGGCCTGTGTACAGTACACAAATCGCCATTTAGCTTGCTTATGTGGTTACTATCAGAAAATGGGAAACTGTATGAGCCTTACCTGGCTATTTGTATAATCACAGGCTAATCACTTAACCCCTCTGAGGTTTAGTTTCCTCGTCTTCAGAAGGGTGTTCAGAAGAGTACAGTTATCCCTTCCAAACTGCAGGGTTTAGGGGCACAGTGCCCCAGTAATCTGGAAAATCCACTTACAATTTTTTGGCCCTCCTTTCGTACCAGAGAAGAAGTCTTATTATACAATACTGTATGTATATGTGTGTGTGTGTGTATACATATGTGTGTGTGTATATGTGTGTATACACACACATATACACACACACATATATAATGAATTTCTGACTTTCTAAACTTTTTCTGTGTCATCTGTTGGGCTTCACATATTGTCTATGACTTCTGCAAAACTCCCATTTAATTTCTTATGCCAACCTATGACATATCAAAACTGTGATGGGGAAAGTTGATGTGGAAAGGATAAATATACTTGCAGAACCTACCTCATAGACTTGTTTTTCGGCTCAAATGACCTAATGTTTATAAAGTCTTTTGGAAAACTTAAGGAGCTATTCAAATGTTAGCTAGTACTGCTCTTGCCATTCACTTAAACTATCGAGCAGCCATTAAAAACGACACTATTGAAATTGCAAAGGTGAATAGGACCCATTGCCAACCCTCAAATTGCTCATAACCCAACAAAAATAACAATAATTCACAACTAATGGTAATAGAAGAAAAACATGGAAGCTGAAAGTGAGATGTAAAGTGTGTGTGTGTGTGTCTGTGTGTGTGTGTGTGTGTGTGTGTGTGTGTGGTGTTGGGGGACTCCAAAGGAGACAGAGATTATATTCATTTTAGATTAGGGAAGGTTCTATGAAGAAGTTTGTATATGAGTTGGGCTTTGAAGAATGGATAGAATTTCAGTTAGCAGAAAAGGGGAGGGAAGAACATTGTTGGTGGAGCATTGGGAGACAAGGTGTGGGACATATTTGGGGAACGTGGAGTGATCTGGTTTGACCAGGGTATAGGAAATGCTTGGGGAGCAGTGGAAGGTAGGGTTTGAAAGGTGGATTAGCCTCAGGTCCTGGAAGGTTTTGAATATAAAATTTTTTAAAAAATTGTTCATTGTTCATTAGGTAACCCAGCCACTGAAGACTTTTGAGCAAAGGAGCTTCATGAGTAGTGCTGTTCTGTTGGTGTTGTTGTTGTTCAGTCATTTCATTTGTGACTGACTTTTCATGACCCCATTTGGAGTTTTCTTGGCAAAGATACTGGAGTGGTTTGCCATTTCCTTCTCCTGCTCATTTCACAGATGAGGAAACTGAGGCAAACAGGGTTAAGTGATCTACCCACGGTCACAGAGGTACTGAGTATCGGAGGGCAAATTTGAACTCAGATCTTCCCGACTCAGGCCCGGTGCTCCATCTGCTGTCCCACCTGGCTACCCTCCTGCGCTTTCAGGAAGTTTAATTTTGTAACCAGTGTGTAAGATGAATTAGATGGAGACAAACTATAAACAAACTGACGTCAAATCACAATTATTACTTTTTTGAGGGGGTAGAAGATTATGATCTCATCAGAAACTTCCCAATTTAGAAAATCTCTCCACAGGTACAAATCTGCAGGTCATCTATGCTTTAGAGCATTAGAGAGTGGCATAGAGATCTGAAAAGTTTAAATGACCTCCCATGATCACGCAGCTGGTATATGTCCAAAGCTGGCATTGAAATCAGATCTTCCTCATTTCAAGGACAGTCCTTTATCGAATTTGTCATGCCACCTCTTTAGTCTATATGTATATGTGTGTGTATACACACACACACACACATACATACATACATACATACATACATATATATCCAGTCATACATATTTTAGCCTTCACTCCCACATAGTCATATCTGGAAATGATGATTTGCTCTTGGAGGGATGGGGTACAATCTCAGAACAATCATCGCATTGGAGATGGAGCATAGTCTGTATCTGAATAGGCTCGTTCGTCGTAGACTTGGCCTTTATTAGGAAAATTGACTCTGTCCTGTAATCAGGTGAAGTACTGAGCAATGCCACAGGACACAAGATGCCCCGGAAGGGACGTACAGACACATCCCATTCTACTTGACTGCCTTCCCAATGACTCTTTCTAGTGCCCCAAGGAAAAGACTTTCTAAGACCACCAAATAATGTGGTTCATCATACTCTTTCTGAGCCCCAGATTCTTAGTCTGCAAACATCCTAAAGGGACCATAATTATAGCCAGTCTAATCATTCACTTGCACTTGGTAAGCACATGCTTACTATTCTGTAAATAGCTTAGCTAATACCACCTCCAGAGTATTCCACCAGACAGGTACATACTATGTAACTGCTACCATGCAGGCAAAATAATTTCCTGAGGCCATAGGATCAATTTGGGCTTCCGTCTGTCTGTTCCTACATGGCCCCCAGTCACAGGCAAACATTGCTTCAGGAGTACCAGGTGAGGAGCCTGTGTTATATCCCTAAGGATTCTTTCTATGCCAGTGGCCAGCCTCCTCTCCATGAATGGTTGTTATCTATATCACAAGGACAGATGACTAGGCCCCCTGAATTGGAAGCACTTGCCCTGGTGAACAATACTTTGGGAAGCTGAGGTCTTTGGCTAGTCTTCACTTCTAAGGAGTTAGAGGGTCCTGTCTTCTTAAGGGTTTCCTTTTATAGTCCCTAGCCTGGACCACTGGTGCTACTTCATTGATTAACAGAGGATGCCTCATTTAAAGTACTTTGGGTCATGGTAAGTCAGGTACTGCCACCTGAATGTACTTTTGATGGGTATGCTTGGTCTTACCTACCACTCTGATAACTAAATATATATTTTCTAGTCATGAGCCTGCCCCCTTCTTTCTGACTTTCAGAGAGTCAGTTACATGACCATGTCAATGAAGACCACTAAATCTCCAGAGATAGGATGCCCTGTTATGTGACTTATTGAACCCTTTCAAGCAGCAACACAAATAGGTGAAAAATGAAAATGATTGCTAAAAAGCTGCACAATGATTTTCATCATCCAGGACCTTTATACTCTAATATCACAGTCCCAGATGTGTTTTTTGAGGAAGTGTAAGTGGCACTAAAGAAAACCAATATAAGAAAAAGAGATGGACTAGACTAAGAACATAGAAGAGGAAATAAAATAACATTGGGAGAAAACAGACAATAGAAACTGGCATAGTATTGAGTCGAGACCAAAAACCCACAGAGAAAAATTTTGAGGACATTAGAGAATCAATTCTCAGATCAAACAAAAGGGGTAAGGGTATCAAAGGCACCAAAATGCTATCAGACCTTATTATTACCAAAAACAAAAATGACTGAAAATGTATCAGTAAGCATTGATCCTTTTCCTTACTTTTCCATCAACACAAAATTTTTGTGAAAATAATTTGTACACCATACCAATCAAATTACCAAAAATATTTTATAGAGCTAGAAAAATAATAACAATATTCATCTGGAAGAACAAAAGGCTAAGAATATCAAGGGAATCAATAAAAAAAATGTGAAGGAAGGTGGCTTAGCCATACCAGATCTCAAACCATATTATAAAGTGGTTAATCATCAAAACAATATGGTTCTGGCTAAGCAATAGAGTTGCAGATCAGTGGAATTGATTATTTACATAGTAAATAATAATAAATGACCATAGTAATTTAGTGTTTGATAAACCCAAAGATCCAAGCTGTTGGGACAAGAACTCACTATCTGACAAAATCTACTGGGAAAACTGGAAAATGGTTTGGCAGAAACTTGGTATAGACCAGCATCTCACAATGTATACCAAAATAAGGTCAAAATATGTACATGATTTAGACATAAAAGGTGATACCATAAACAAATTAGGGGTGCATGGAATAATTTACCTGTTAGATCTATGGATAAGGGAAGAATTTATGACCAAACAAGAGACAGAAAACATTATGGACGTAAGATGATAATTTTGATTACATTAAATTTAAAAAGTTTTTGCACAAAGAAAGCCAGTGCAGCCAAGATTAAAAGGAAAGTAGAAAACTGAGGAAAAGAATTTCCAGCAAATTTCTCTGATAAAGGCATCATTTCTTAAATACTTAGAGAATTGAGTCTAATTTATAAGAACACGTCATTTTCCAATTGGTAAATGGTCAAAGGTTATGAACAGGCAATTTTCAGAAAAAAATCAAAATGATGTATAATAAAATGAATGAATGCTAGAAATCACTGTTGATTCAAGAAATGCAAATTAAAACAACTCTGAGTTACCGCCTTACACCTATCATATTGGCTAACATGACAGAAAAGGAAAATGGCAAATGTTGGAGGGGATGCAGGCCAATTGGGACACTAATGCACTTTTGGTGGAATTGTATACTGATCCAACCATTCTGGAGAGCAATTTGGAACTATGACCAAAAAGAGGATGCCCATTAATTAGGGAATAGCTGAAGGAGTTGTGGTATATGATTGTGATGCAATACTACTGTATTATTGTAAGAAATGATGAGCAGGATGCTTTTAAAAAACCTGGAAAGACTTGCATGAACTGATACAAAGTGAAATGAGCAGAACCAGGAGAACATTGTACACAGTAACAGCAATATCATATAATGATCAACTGTGAATGACTTAGCTATTCTCAGCAATACGATGAGACAGTTCTGAAGGACTCATGATGAAGAATGCTGTCCACCTCAAGGAAAGAGCTGATGGAGTCTGAAGGCAGATCTAAGCATACTTTTTTATTTTACTTTTTCTTTACTTTTTTTTTTTTGGTCTGTGTTTTCTTTCAAAACATGACTAATATGAAAATATATTTTGCAAGACTGCCCATGTATAACATATCAAATTGCTTGTCAAGGGAGGAGGGGAAGGAAGGAGAGAATTTGAAACTGAAATTAAAAAAGAATGAATGCTAAATTTTTTTTACACGTAATTGGAAGAAATTTTTAAAAATAAAAAAATAATTTTCACATATATCAAGGGCATCCTTGATGAGAGGTTTAGGAGGGAAGAAACAGGCTTTTGCAGGTAGCATGCTACAGGAGACTATTGACACAATTGACCAAGAGGGGTAGAGAACATACAGCCTCATTATGTTTATTGTTTGTTGACAAAAATGTTTGATTTATATAAATCAGCAAGTATTTAAGTACCTACCATGTGCTAGGCATTGTAAAGACAATAATGAAACAATAAGGAGACTTACATCTCTTAGGGAAGACAAGCATGTATGTGTAGGGATATATGTATATGTATACATAATATGTACATACAAACACATGCATACAAATATACATATGGCATATGTACATGTAAGTACATATATTTTTGTATATATGTGTGTGTGTGTGTGTTATATATATATATACATATATATATATATATATATATATATATATATATATGTACATATATACCTGCAAAATGGATGTGAAGTGATTTGGGAGAGAGGGCATTTATGCCATCTGGAATCTACTTCATGTAGAAGGCAGCACTTGAGGTGAAATGGAGAAAATCAGGGATTCTCAGTGGCAGGAGTGAAGATGGAATGCATTCCAAGCACAAGGGGCAGCTAATTCAAAGGTATAGTGTCTAGAAATAGGTTGTTGGAACAGAAACAGTAAAAAGATCAGTTGGGTTGGAACATAGAGTGTGTAAAGGACAGTAATGCATTATAAGTCTGGAAAATTCTGTTTAAAGGCTCTTTTCTGACAAAACATCTTCCAGGTATTTGTCAAAATTACACAAGATTCCTTGAAAGTGGCAACAACAGGTAACTTTCCAATTAGTATCAAGCAAGGCTTAAAATAGGAAGATGTACAGTATATAAAGGTGGTCACCACTGTTGTGGAGAAGGCACAGTGAAGAATTTAGATTGAGGAGACATTCCTCCATAGATGGTGAGGTTTCTAGTTTCTACTCTTTGAGGATGATGTTGCACTGTCTGCGTCAAGCCCTGGAACATTGCAAAGCCTCCCAAGTAAGATCTATACTCACTCAAAGGAGTTTGGCCTAACTCTTCACACAGGAGAACTCCCTTGCTGCAAACAAACAAACAAACAAACAAAACCCAACAACAAATAGTGAAAAATTCCTGCTGTTTAGATTATGATATGCTGTTTTAGTTATTTTTTTAATTTTTAAAATTTTTAAAAGATTTTTATTTTATTAACATTAAAAATTAAATAATAAATAAATAAATAAAAATATTAAAAATATTTTAAAAAATTATTATTTTACTAATAGACCTTGTCTATCAGTACACATATCTTGGGCAAACAACCTAAACACGTAATAAGCTTGGCCCAGAATTGAAGAAGAGGTAAAGAGTAAGCTGGACTATCTTTGGTAAATTGGCATAATTTTTAATGACACCAAACCTCTCTTTGAAACAAAGACATCTGTTTAACATCAGTTTTATTCCAGTGATGATGTATGGCTGCAAGTCATGAAATGCCAGAGTCTCCAAATAATTGCAGTGAAAGACCACCCAAAAGGCAACAGAAAGGTGTACAGTGGGTCTGAGCATGCTGCAACTCATTACAAAGGAATAATTATGCAGAGAATATGGTATAAGGAATAACCGTCAAAGACATGTATAACTGAGAGACAAAAAAAAATGGCTGTATACTAAAAGTGGGAAATAACCAATGGATAGCCTACCTACTCCACTGGTATCTACACAATGTGAAAAGAACACAAAAAAGTTCATATCACATTGAATGGAAACCCTGTGGTACATTTGTGGGAAGACATGGACAAGAATTACACCAATTAGACATAAATGGGTGAGCTGCCATCTCCTTCACTGTAGAGAATAAACCACATCAATGAGATCACAGATCACTGGAGTATTTGGAGTATGGGATTGAGTTGGCTTTTTTGGTTGCGCTGTCACATTATTGCTTTACATTGAGTTTGTGGTCGACTAAAACTCCACTATCACCGCAACACACAGGTAGTTTTTTTAAAGACTGACAGAGCTAGTCATGCCTCCCCATTTGGAGCTTATGCATTTTATTTTTTAATGCAAATATAAGAATTGATATTTATGCCTATTAAGTTAGATCTGAAAAGATTTAGCCTGATCCTGATTCTTTGGTCCAACACATTAACTCTCTCTCCTAGCTTTGTGTCATCCAAAAATGTAATAAACAAGCCATCTATACTTAATCTAAGTTAATGATGAGAACTAAGATGGATTCCTAGGGTATTATACTAAATAGATTCTGCCCTCCAGGATTACATCAGTCCATTTATCAATACTGTTTAGGTTCAGTAGTTTAATCAGCTCTAACTCTGTCTTCTAGCCCATATTTTTTTAGGCAATTGGGGTTAAGTGACTTGCCCAGGGTCGCACAGCTAGTAAGTGTCAAATGTTTGATCTGAGGTCTAATTTGAACTCAAGTCCTCCTGACATCAGGGATGGTGCTCTATCCACTGCACCACCTAGCAGCCCCTTCTAGCCCATATTTCATATCTAGATTACAGACTTAGATTTGGAAGAGATGTTAAGGATCATATTATCCAACCTATTCATTTTACAGATGAGGGCACTGAGGTTTAGAGAGGGTAAGTGATTTATAAGTAGCAAAGTCAAGTTTTAAACCCAAGTCCCTTATGTCCAAATTGTATATTATTTTCCCTGTGCAAATGCTTCTGGAGAGCTCACTCTGGATTTCTAGAGACTGTTCCTGGAAATGCCCAGAGCCCCTAGATCCTACCTTCAGAGTCGTTCCAGGACACATGCTAAGACTTGTGCCTTCTCCACCTGTGACTAAATGATATTAATTATAGCTCATGTGTGTATCTTAAGATCAAAGCTTTAGAACTGAAGGGACTTTAGAGGCCCCTGAGTACAACCATTTTTTGTTTTACAGAAGAGCAAAGTGAGGCTGGGAGAGGTAAGTAACTTGCACAGGTTTACACAGCTAGTAGATCTGAAGCAGGACTCCTCTCTCCAAGCCCACAACTACTATCCAGTAGGCCACCTAGCTACCACTCTATAGTGATTGAAAATGTATACAATGCTTTCTTCACAATGACTTTGTAATGTAGGTAGTAATATATTATTATTTCCATCTCTCAGGTGAGGAAATTGGGGCATAGAGGTACTTTATGATTTTTCCACTGTCATTTAGTGAGTAAATGTCAAAGGCAGAATCAAACGAAGATCTCCTGTCCTTGTACTAAATCTAATACTTTCTTCACTATACCACATAATAAAAGGGCTCAGAATTTAATTAATACTTATGAGTGGTATTAAGAACAGGTAGCACCCTAGGGTGATGTGGTTACAAGGGTCACCTTCCAATATTTTAATATATTAACATATAAAATAATATGCTATTATGTAGCAATCTTACTCAAATTAAGAATATTTCTTTTTACATGAAGAATAATTAAAGAATACATGATAGAACACTGAGGTTTCTCAAAAACTTGGGGCACTGACTCTCTTTAACATCATTTTAATCCTCCATTGCAGTTTTCACCACTTATTCTCACTTTCCCAAATTCTTCAGCCCTATTCTAATCCCATTCTTCACCATCTATGAAAATCTTCTTCTTTCCCCCTGCCCATCCCACATCCTGTGGTATTTAGATTCTGTGGTGCAATTGGTTATATAATTCATTATAATCATCCTAGTTTTCTGAAAGACATAACAACTGGATTTCTCCTTCCTTATCACTAGAGTTGCAAGCAGAATGGGGGCAACTGGAGCTTTTTCTGAGGGCACTGACATATGGAGTCACGGGGTTCCTCACAGCCATGATTTCCACTGTACTCATGAATGTAATTGCCTTCCCCCACTGTTGAGATCCAGGCTGCCAGTGGTGCCCTTCTCTCCCACCTATTGAGATCTCAGTACTATCATGCCCCTCTCCTGAGGCATGCTTTTCCTCACCACTGTGCACCAGAATGGACTACCTATACTGTAGCACTTGGTCTGGGGAACTGTCTATGTCATCCTGTTATGCCTAGAGATCCATGCTATAAGGGAGTACCTAGGATCAGAAGTGATAAGTCCCTGGCAGTGGCATTGAAATATCTCTTCCTTCCCTGGTTTTGGATCTGACTCTCACAGTTGCCTCTCAACAGACTCATCAGAGAGAGAATGAAATAAAGAAGGATGTAATGGTAGGTATCTTATTTCTTGCCCACACTTCTCTCCATTGTCAAGTTACTCTTTAGATTATCATTTAAAAGGATAAGTAGTTTGCCCTCTCAATACATAAAAAAAAACCTGACCAATTTTGCTTTAGAATTCTTTTATCATCACATTTTCTTCAAAAACTCTTATCATCTTTGAATCTAGTTCTATTTCATTCTGCAGCTCTTCCTGTCTCTAACACTATGATGAGAATTGGAAGTACACAGTTCAGAGTCATAAACATCTTCAGAAATAGCTGGAATAAAGCCAATGATACAAAATTAAAGATGGCACTGGTTAGGCCTTATTTCTTCTGAAAACTGGCCAAAGATTTCTTCTTTCTGTCCAATTTAACTGCATTCCATTGACAGCTAGTCTTGTTTTATAGTAGGACTGTTAGCCAGAAAAAAATGTTGCCACAAGTCTTGATTTATTGAATTATTAGGAATTCTGAATAATACCACAAGAGGAAAAATGGCTACTTAGGAAAATAAAAGGCCCTGGTAATGAAAGCTAAAAGTTGCTATTAGGTTTAGATCATCCTTGGAAGTTAATCATAGTATGTATGCTGCAAATATTGTATTAATAAACTCTTGAACACATTGTACAATGAATGGATAATTAAATATTGCTTCATCATTCACTAAATAAATTGCTCCTTCTCTCTTGCAGGCAAGATACCACTAGTGACCCATTAAGCTTCTTTCATTAGAAATGTATACCAAATGATTTAGGGCTCTTTAGTAACACTGATGTATAAGTGTTTTTTTATAAGAACTTCCATTATGAAGGACTTTTCAAGAAGCAATTCTTTTCAGGCATAGCCGGCCTTGAGAAAAACACATCATTAACCTTGTAATTGTACAACTAGCGCAAGGCTTGTACCCACTGGTTATCAAGGGATCAGTGTTACCTACAGTAACATAACAGGTGTTCTGCAGGGGTTGGTCCTGGGCCCAGTATTGTTTAACATCTTTATCAATGGCTTGGGTGATGGAATAGTGAGCATGCTTAATAAGTCTGCAGCTGATATAGAGCTGAGTGGGGGCTGGGGGTGAGAAAAACCTTGGCAGTGCAGCTCATAATTCAAAGAGACCTTGGTAAATGACAGGTCAGTCAGTCACTAATTTTTATTGAACAACTGCTACTGTGTGTAGAGCATTCTCCTGGGCACTGGAGAGCTAGCATGGTAGAATGACTAGAGTATGGGGACTGGGAGATAAGAAAGCAGTTTTCTAATCCTAGCTCTCACACTTAGTAGCTGAGCAACCCTGGACAAATTAAATTAGCTCACCTGTCTAGCTTTCCCTTTCCTCATCTGTAAAATGAAGACAGTGATATTTACCCTTCCTGCCTCCCAAGGTTTGCTTGCTGCTGTTTTTAATGGTGACAGGGCTTTAAAATTTTGAAGTGCTCCAGAAATGTGCATAATTATTACAAAGAGAATAGAAAAAATCCACCTTATACTCTGATTGTGGCTAAAGGGAACAAATAAAACTATGGCAAGAAAAGTGACCAAACAAGGGGAGAGAGATAGAAGAGAGGACAGACTAGGGGAAGGGATATTCAGAATGCATGCCATCTTGGGGTGGGGGGAGGGGGGAGATGGGATGAAAATTTGGAATTCAAAAACTTGTGGGAGTGAATGTTGAAAACTAAAAATAAATTAATTTATATTAAAAAAAAAGAAAAGTGACCAAGCTACCTACATATACACAAAGAGTGACCTCATGGGCCTGTAATGTTATTAGTGCACATGAAGGACAGATTGGAATCCATCTGTAGTTTATAGTCTTTGAGGCTTAAGGATATTAAGTGACTTGTCCATAGTCACCCAGCTAGTAAGTATGATAAGTGGGGTTTAAACTCAGGTTTTCCTGATTCCGTGTTGAGTACTCCATTCACTATAGAAACATTTAGAGAGTGACCTGTACACAGCAGGTGCATAATAAATGGCTGTGGAATTCAATTGAAAATTTAACTCAAATGTTACAGTTGATGGGAGTAATTGATGGGAGTATAAATGAAGTTATAGAAGGTACTTCAGTAAAACTCAGTAAAGATGAGTCTGAAACCTAAAGCTTCAATAAACTATTCTAAGACTTTGAGATACCCTGTATAAGGTCATGGTCTAGCAAGGGGAGAGAAGAGAGTGTGGTAAGAGTAAGGGAGTGGTAGATTCAAACAGAATGGCATACATTAAGGACAAGGTTAGAGAAGGACATCTGAGAATGAAAGACAAACCCTGGAAATGCAAACAGTGGCAAAACAAGGTATAAACAGAGCGGAAAAATGTAAGACTCATGGTACATCATAAGCCGACCATGATAAATCCCAGAGCATGCTACTAGGATGAAAGAAATATGGATTTTTAAACATTGTGAGATCTTTTGTTCACTGATTACTTTTAACTCAGAAAGGAAATGGGTAGATTAGAAAGGAATCTTTCATGTTTTCTCTCCAATAGACAAAATAGGGGTGTGAAGCACTTGAAAATGGTATAGTAGAAAGTCACAAGAACAAAAAAAGAGGATTATTTGATATGAGTCAACAGCATGACATAGTAATGCTCAGATTGCATTAGGACAAACACAGTGTCCAGGAATAAGAAAGTGATAATTCTTCTCTACTCTGCCGTGGTCAGACCACATCAATAGTATGGCACTGAGTTCAGGGGATGCACTTCCAGGTCCGTAATAATTGGAGGAGGGCAATCAGGATGATGAAGGGCCTCAGGATCATGCCATAGGAGGATCATTTGAAGGAAATGTAAATGTTTGGCTTGGATAAGAGAAGGCTAAGCATGGCCATGATTTCTGCCTTCAGATATATAGAAGGATATCACATGGAAGATGGATTAGACTGTTGTGGGGTTCCAGAGAGCCCAACTAGGAGCAATGGATTTGAATAAGCAAAAGGGCACATTGAGACTTGATATCAGGAAAAATTTCCTAACGGTTAAAAGGGATTCAGTGAAATGTCTTGCCCCAAGAGGAAGAGGGGATCCCTTGCTAGTAAATTCTGTTCTATTCTCTATCTGAAATTTGTTTGAAGTGAAGGCTTAATGATTTCCTGGTGATTCTGTTATAGGGGGGATTCTTATTCATTTATAGGTTGGAACCCAATGGCCCCTTCCAACTCTGAGCTTTTGTAATTCTGTGATTCTTCACTTATGATTCAGAAAGAGCTATTATTCCAAGAATGAAATGAAGACATCAGATTATGCTGACGATGAAGATCCTCCAGAAAGGTGGTGGATGCTTCTTCAGGAATGGTTATTAAAAATAGGAAGGAGGACAGAAAGAAATAATAGAAATAGTGTTGGGCCAGGAGTAGGGAGACCTGGGATTTAGTGCTGGCCCTGTGTGACTTTGGGAAAATGATTCCTATCTCCAGGCCTCTTTTTCCTCCTCTGTAAAATGAATGGGCTAAACTAGATGACCTCTATGCTCATTTCTACCTCTGAAATTGTGTAATTTGAATGTCATCTGACTGGGGTGATTTAGATGTGGTCTGTCCAAGAACGCTCTAAGATAGCCTTTTGACTGTTGATTCTATTCTCCATCTGAAATTTGCTTGCAATGGAAAAATACACACACACACACACACACACACACACACACACACAATCCAGAAAAATGCTATGTGCTCAGTCCCTAAGCTGCATCCCTTCCCCCTCCCCAAACCTCAATCAGTCTCCTTCAGAATTAGAAACTTACAACCCAGCATCAGCAGCTCACCATTCACCCTTTCATCACTGTTTGCCCTTCTCTGTTGTAGGTTGCAGAGGGACGCTAGCAGCAGCTACCTGTGAACTTCACAGCACTCCCTGGAGCAGTGAGGGCTCCCAAACTTTTCATCCATCTACTTGCTTTCACTTTTTAATGTGCTTGGTCACTTTTTATAACTCACACTCTCTGCTTGATATATTTTTTCCCTGTCACTTCCCAGGTCACTCCTGAAATATATTGCCATAGTTGTAAAGTTTGGACTCAACCACTCTTACTTTCAATAAACAAAGACCCTAGGGATCCCCTATTGCCTCTATGATAAACTATAAACTCCTTTGTTCGGCTTTTAAGCCCTTCACAACTCAGCCCGGAGGTGCATTTCCTATTTCTTTCTTTTAAAAATTGTTTTAAAACATTTTACATTTATTTTTAACATTATTTTAATTTCTGAGTTCCAAATTCTTTCCCTCCTTCCAGCACCTTCATCACTTATTGAGAAGACAAACAATATGATATGCCTTACACATGTGAAGTCATGCAAAACTTTTTTTTTATATTAGCCACAAATAAAGTGAAAAACAATATCCTTCAATCTGCACTTAGAGTTCATCAGTTCTCTCTCTGGAGGTAAATAACATTTTTCATCATGAGTCCTTTGGATCAGTCATGAATCATTGTATTGATCAGAATAGCTAAGTCTTTTATAGTTGATGATTGTTACAATATTGCTATTACTATGTGCAATGCTTTCTTGGCTCTGTTCACTAAACTTTGCACCAGTTCATAAAAGTCTTCTCAGGTATTTCTGAGACCATCCTACTCACCATTTCTTATTTATTGTTGTTCAGTCATACATGACTCTTTGTGACCCCATAGAGCATATTATACCAGGCCCTTTTATTCTCCACTATCTCTTAAAGTCTGTCCAAGTTCATGTTTGTTGTTTCCATGATACTATGTATCCATCTCATCCTCTGCCATCCCCTTTTCCTTTTGCCTTCATTCTTTTCCAATATCAGGGTCTTTTCCAATGAATCTTGTTTTCTCATGTGGCCAAAGTATTTAATTTTCAGCTTCAATATTTAGCCTTCCAGTGAATAGCCTGAATTTAAGTACTGACTGATTTGATCTCCTTGCTTTCCAAAGGACTCTCAGAAGTCTTCTTCAGCACCACAATTTGAAAGTGTCAATTCTGCAGCATTCTTCTTTCAATTCTCACAGCCGTACATTTCTACTGGAAAAACCATAGCTTTGACTATACGGATTTTTGTCAACAAGGTGATGTCTCTGCTTTTTAGTATGCTGTCCAGATTTGCCATAACTTACCTTCCAAGGAGCAAGCATATTTTAATAACATGGCTGCAATTGCCATCTACAGTGACCTTTGAGCCCAAGAATATAAAGTCTGACACTGCTTCCATTTTTTTCTATTTGCCAGGAAGTGATAGGACCAGTTGCCAAGATCTTAGTTTTTTTCCATGTTCAGCTTCGAGCCAGCTTTTACACTTTCCTCTTTCACCTTAAGCAAGAGGTTCCTTAATTCCACTTCACTTTTTGCCATCAGAGTGATGTTTTCTGCATATCTGAGATTGTTGATATTTCTCCCAGCAACCTTGATTCCAGCTTTTGATTTATCCAGCCTGGCATTTTGCATGATATACTCTGCATAAACGTTAAATAAATAAATAATAACTACTCCTTTTCCAATCTTAAACCAATCAGTTGTTCTCTGTTTGGCTCTAACTATTGCTTCTTGGCCCACATAGGTTCCTCAGGAGACAAGTAAGATGATCTGGTATTCCCATTTCTTTGAGGACTTGTCACATTTTTTTGTGATCCACATAGTCAAAGACCTTAGTGTGGTCAATGATCATCCCATTTTATAGATGAAGAAACTGAGGCAGCTAGAAGTTAAGTGACTTGCCCAGGGTCACACAACTCCTTGAAGTCAAGGACTGATCCATTTTTGTCTGTATCTCAACACCTAGCTCAGTGTCTGGTTCATGATAAGTAGTTAATATATGCTAGTCGATTGACTTGGTTAGTTGTTCTTCCAGGCCACCCCTGACTCATACCTCAGTGAACTCAACCCCCAATCTCAATCACTCTCTACC
The DNA here is from genome assembly GCF_003287225.1 of Phascolarctos cinereus. Taxonomy (NCBI): domain Eukaryota; kingdom Metazoa; phylum Chordata; class Mammalia; order Diprotodontia; family Phascolarctidae; genus Phascolarctos; species Phascolarctos cinereus. The sequence goes on along the minus strand of NW_027555847.1, from coordinate 73,564,846 downwards.
TCTCTCTCTCTAAGCTAACACCCACAAAACATACACTACAACTATTGCCCCTTCCTTCATGTTACCTCCTTTACAGAAGCCAGGATAGCCCCTGACATCCCTCCCATTTCTTCTCTCCCCTCATATTCCTCCAGCATTTGACATTTCTTGACCCTCCTTAGCACCCAGGTGGAATTGCAATGACTTGTTTTTCCTGATCCCTTGAGCTGCTAGTACCTACTCTCCCAAATTACTTTATGTCTATTTTGCATACATTGGATGTCTCAAAAAACCTATGCGGTTTTAAGCTTTTGCAGGTTTAGAGAGCACTAGGACATTTGAGATACCTTGAATATTTTGTATAAGGATATATATATGTATGTATGTTTGTACATATTGTATACTTTAGCTAAGATTATAGGATTCTTGAGGGCAGGGACTGTACAATTTTTTTTTTTTTGATGAGGCAATCGGGATTAAGTGACTTGCCCAGGGTTACCCAGCTAGTAAGTATCAAGTGTCTGAGACCACATTTGAACTCAAGTCCTCCTGACTCCAAGGCTGGAGCTCTATCCACTGTGCCACCTAGCTGTCCTTGGGATTGTACAATTTTGTTTGTGCATCCACCACACTTAGTATAGTGACTGGCACATACTAAATACTTAGAAAGAGCTTGTTGAATTTATTTGAATTGCTTCCTTGTGCAGCCATGTTTGTTATAGTAGGAGACAAGGAAGTCATCCCATGGAATGTCAAGTATCTATGATATCCATTCTCTCAGCCTTGCAACATTTCAAACTCTTGGCACCCTCGCACAAAAGTAAAAATAAACAAATAAATGAACACAAAAACAAATGAATGAATGAATAAAAATGAGTGAACAAAATACCATTTGTATAGAACTTTAAGGTTTACAATGTACAAGGGAGATGCTATTATTATCTTCATTTTACAGACAAGAAAACTGAGGTAGACAGAAAGCAAGTGACTTGTCCAGGTTCACATAGCTAGTACGAGTCTGAGACAGGATTTGAAGTAGTTTCGTTCTGACTCCAAGTTCATCACTCTATTCACCATACCATCCAACTGCCTAAATAGCTACATTTATCATTGACATGAGCCAGGGTGAAATGTAAATCATTGTGTTTTGTGCATGTATGATTATCCAAATCAGAAGGTTTTTCTTCTTTTCTTCTGCTACTGATCATTCATGGCTGAATTTTGTTCGGCTCTCACCCCAAACCAGATGGTACAATGTGGTGCTATGCTAAATACGTGCATTTTCCTGCCAAATGAGTGAGAAGCGAGATGCATTCAAGTTGTAACAAACTAGAGTGGGGGGCAAAAGGAGCATTTGGTTTGCTCTCTTTAGCCATTCCACTATTGACAGCTGGTATACAGTTTCTGATTAGTAATACTTTTCCAGCACACCTAGAGGGAAAAAAAAAGCAATTTGCTTAGAATTATCTGCAGCTGAATGCCCCCATCTCTTCCTCTTTCTATGGGGAACTGAAGGCAAAAGGGAGAAAGGAAAATCGGATGCAGGGTACAGCTGCTGACAGCGCCTTGCAGATGGTGCCAGCCAATTTACAAAAGACTTTTGTTTTCAGGAACTGTTTAAAGATGACAGATGCTTCTGCATATAGCCCAATAGACTAATGGAATAAATGCTGTTTATGATTCATTGGGAAATTATAGCTTCTCACCCTTCAAAGGAGTAAAAGGAGTGTTGATTGTGGGTGTGGTAGGGCACCCAGTTGAAGATCAAATAACCATCCCTGTACTGGCTGCATAGAGGAATAGGTGGAATCCTTGGAATGACTACTATGGAGTATAGACCCACCTGTGAGATCTATCCTCACTAACTATTATATTAAACCAGTAAACAAAGAGTCATCAGGCTGAAAAATCTAGTTTATTGCATTTGAATTTCCTGGCCCAAATTTGCAAATGCCAACCTGTCCTTCCTCATTTCTATATTTTTGTCTTAAAAAATGATTTTCTATGAAATTTAAAAAATCAAGCCTCTCCTTGTAGGAGAGAAAATATACATGGAGCACCTTCACGGAGAGTTTTCCTTGAAAACAACAAAATACTGAGGAACTAGAAAGAAGAGGTCAAGTGTTGTTGATTAAATTTCTCTTATGGTTTTCATGGTTTTTTTTCAATTGATTTTTATTTCCTTTATGATTTCTGAGTTGCTTTTGCTTTTAAAGAGAGGACAGGCTCATCTATAAAATGCTATTCTATCTGGAGATAATATTCAATCATTCCTTTCTTCTTCAATGTATGCCACTTGACTTATCTTTACTATTAATTCATTCAGCAAGTATTTATTAAACATCTACTTATGGTGTGTATTAGGTTCCAGGGATAGAAAGGCAATTGTGGGTACTCCCTGTTCTCAAGGGACATACATTCTACTGGAGAAGTATAACAAATACACAGATAGCTAAACACAAAGTAGATGCAAACGTCCATGTTGACTTAAAAAAAAAAGCACTTATTGGTGTTTGTATCAGTTTATATCAGTATGATGGAGGAGGTCCTCAGAGGGTGAGACTGTATAATATTTTAGATCAGGTATGAAATGACCCAGATGGTATGGCAGGCTGGGTAGTATTGGGCTTTGTCTCAGAAAGATTTAGGGGTTCAAATCGTGCCTCAGATGTTTACTAGCTGTGTGGACCCAGGCAAGCTGTTAAAGTGCCTTGGTCTATTGACTTATATTAGTGGAGTAAATTCTCATACTAGTAATTCCTAAGCAGCTAGGTGGTGACGTGGTCAATAAGAGTGCTGGCCCTGGAGTCAGGAAGACCTCAGTTAAAATCCTGCCTGAGACACTTATTAGCTATGTGATCCTGGGCAAGTCACTTAAGCTCTGTTTGCTTCAGTTTCCTTACCTGTAAAATGGGAATAACAATACACCTACCTCTCAGGGTAGTTGTGAGGATAAATTGAGATAATATTTATAAAGTGCTTTGTAAATCTTAAAACACTATGCAAATTCATTATTATTATTCTCCATGCTAATGAAATCCTATATCCTTCATATTATAGGAGAAAAAAGGTTATGTTGTTAGATCATGTGATTGAGTGCTAGAAGCCCATTCTTCTCTTTTTACTGTTGTTATTTGTTCTTCATTCTTGAAGAGGACTATGTCATCAAGGAGGTGGACGCCATGACATGCAAGTTTACTGATGGGGAAAATGAGATCCAATGAGAAGAAGTGTCATACAGCTAGCACAGCCAGGATCCAATCCTAGGTCCATTTCCATGTCCCCTCCTCACACACCATGCTGAATTTATATAGACGTCTTCCAGATTTTTCTCATCTAGAATTCTCCCATGGAATTGCTGTTAGATGACTTTGGGCCTATGAAAAGAACTTTGATGTTACTTGTACAGCAACATTTACATTGACAAGATACAATATAAGGTGTAGACTTTTTCATTTGCCAAATAAAAACTAAAGCCATTTTTATATAAAACCAACAGTCTGCCTAGCCTGAGGAAATAACATGAAACCATCTATATGCTTATTAAACCAACAGAACAAATCACTAAGGTATGTTAATGTAGGTATCCCTCTGAAAAGAATGGAATGGATTCTACTTATGAAAACTCAGTTATTAATTAACCTATGGGGTTTGACAGAATAGGAAGGAGAGAAAGGATGATTCTTTGACATGCTTCTTGAATGTCCTATAAATTGCTGGCTGACTCATTTCCTGTTCTAGTTTTTTCACTAGAGTGGGTCCACCCTTTGAAAAATCACCCCATTGTGGTCTATATACCGGAAAGGTGCCCTGAAAGAGATATGATTTTGTGAGGCCTCAAAATGTCTCTGCATCTGATACATAAGACTGACTGAGCAGGAGTAAGGCAGCTCCAGTTGCTTACCAAGTTGTGATAGTGTCTTCCAAACATGGAAAAGGATCCGAGTAGGGAGGACAGTAAAGATGAGAATTGAGTTTCAGCCAGTGAGGGAGAACCTGTGGGATCCCTGGTTTCAAGTTTATTTTGGCATCTTTCCCTCTCTCTCAGCTTAAGATGGTTAGGGAGGTACATTAATTCTTTAGGCCGTTAGGGTACTGTTCACGGAAATATTACAGTCTCACAGCTACACGGCACAACAGACATACATGAATATATTTCACAACTCCTCACGGGAGATAACATAGACTCTTAAGATGAAGCAGGTATGTATATGTATCAGGACAGATGTGCTTCTACATTCCTGCTTATGACTTGGGAAGACAAGTAAATGTTAAGTTATGTACATCTTGGTAATGAAATCAATCAAATGATTTCTTGGAAAATTATGTGAAGAAAAGGTGTAGTTTTAGTTCAGGATGGGAGGACAGGACAAAATTAGAATCCAAATGTCTGGGCCTCTGCTGTATAACAATTATTTGTATGTTCTCATCTCCTTTACGACATTGTAATTTCTGTGATGTCAGACATTATGTCTTATTCAAAGAACTTGGCACAGAGTTTTGTACATTTTAGGTATTTAATTTATATTTCAGGAAGGGAGGAAAGAAGAAAGGAAGGAAGGAGGGGAGGGAGATAGGGAGGGAGGGAGGGAGAGAATGAAGGAAGGGACAAAGTAAGGAGAGAGGAAGAAAGGGAGAAAAGGAGGGAGGAGGGAAAGAGGAAGTGAAAAGGAAGGGAGGGTGTTACAGAGGAAGAAAGGGATAGAAGGAGATAAGGAAGGGAGAGAAGGATGGAGGAGGGAGGAAGGAGGTAGAGAAAGCAAAGATGGAAGGGTAAGAGGGAAAGAGCAAAGGAGGAAAAAAGGGAGATAAGCTGGGGGGGCGGGGCGGAGATAGGGAGGAAGGAAAGAAAGAAGGAAGGGAGGGAAAGAGGGTCAAACCTAGATCCATCACTGTGCCATGAACTATATATTAGGAGTCTTTGGAGTGCTGGCTTCAGAGATACAAAACCTGCCTTTCCCCTTACTGTCTGGGCAACCTCCTGCAAGCCCCTTAACCTCTCTAGGCCTCACCCCTAAAATAAAGAACCTCCAAGCTCCCTCCCAGCTCTAAATCCAGGCTCCACAGATCTTAAGCAAGTCACTTAATGTTTCTTTTTCCAGAGTTGTAGAAATGACATGTCCCCAAGTATGAAAAACTGCATGTCTATTAAAGAAAAGGAAACAAAGAGGAAATACAATCTCACTCTTTCATAGACCTGAAGGGTAATTTAACTAAAGAAATAAAGGAAAAGCAGCTTATTAATACTGATATAAGTATCAATTCTAAGAACAGAAGGCCTTTTTGTAGATAGTCCTGTCATGACAGGGAGCAGTAGTTAGCTCTGGCCCCATGAAACTGAAACTCACACTCTAGGTGGCTGGGTGATGATCACAATACGAGTCTCTAGTGCACTTGGCAGTACTGAATAAAGGCCATGACTTCAAATATGAAAATTGGAAGTTCAGTCCATTTATTTACCAATTCTTCTTTCATAGCTTAGTCTAAAATATGTTTTAAAAAGTTGTTTCTTCATGAACCAGCATCTGGGGAATCTGAGTTCATATTTCATTCCAAGCTTGATTAGATGGACAAATGTGAGTTTTCTACAGCTGACAGAAACTGGCAACTCTGGAGGATTTCCTTTCCAAGTTTCCACACTTAGCCTGTTAAACAGGTTTTAGTAAGTTAGAAAGATCTGACAAAGACAGCTTTTGTCTGTCACCTATAATAGCTTCATTTCACTATGGTTCATTTTGATATCACCATTCTTTGGCAAGAGTTCACATTTACAAAAACTCAATTAAAACATAGCTTGCTAGCTTTATTTTTTTTTTTCATTTGCACATAAGATCTATTAAAATTCAAATAATTTTTATTTGAAGACTACTTCAAATGAAAGTAGCAGTCATTCTTTTAATGAAGGAATTAGCCATTTATAATACAATCTTCCTAATAAAAATGTAAAAATTAACTGAAAAAATATCACAAACAATTATTTTGCTATTGTTTCTAAAAGTAGCCTTTTTGATTTCTGTAGGATTTCTAACGTCGTATAAAATCACTTTCCTCACAACAACCCTGTGAGTGAGAAAGCATTATTCTTCCCATTTTATATATGAGGAAACTGAGGCTAAAGTGAGGCTGAATGATTTGCTTATGCCAGTCAAACAGTTTGTAAGGGGCTAAGCTGGCATTCAAATTCAATTCCTTCAATTTTAATTCCAGTCATGGCTCTGAATTTATTCTCATGGTTGCCTAAATGATATCCTTATCCCTGGAGACCAGACTATTGTTGTACTTTCTCTCATTGAAGATATATTTGTATAATCATACCCTTCCTTCTGAATATCTTCAACCTCCCCATTCCACTGGCTCCTATTATTTCTACCTTCAAACCTCAATAGGTTTCTTATATCTTAAAAACAATCACTTCACCCTGACATACTATCAAAGAGCACAGGATTTGGAATTGGAGAAGTTGGGTCTCCAAGTCTCAGCTTTGCCACTTATTAACTGCTAATCTCAAGTGAATTGTTTAACTTCTCTGTCTCAATTTCCTCATTCTTCCAAATGGGGTTGATAATAGTATACTACCTACCGGCATTACAGGAAAGCATTTTGTAAATATCAAAGGTTCTCTGAATGAATTATTATTTTTGATAGCCACCATCCAAGCTGTCCCCTTCCTTTCATTGGCAAATTTCACGGAGAGTATTTAGTCTATACCTTCAGACTCAACTTCATATCTACCTATTCTGCTGTTTAACTACTCTAGTCCAGATTCTGCCGCCACCACCCTACTAAAATTATTTTCTGTGAGACACCAGGAACTTCCTTATAGTCAAATCCAGTTGTCTTTTGAAAAATCTCTCACCGTCCTTAAGTGTCTTGTGATTTGACACTATTAGCCATCCATTCTTGATTCCTTCTTTGGCTTTTGAGAAAACTCCTCCTATCCTGCTCTTTGGTTATTCCTCCATTTCTTTTACTGGTGTTTCATCCTTCCCCGATCTCTATCTGTAAATGTCCTTTCTCTGTGTCTTTTTTTTTTAAGTGAGGCAATTGGGGTTAAGTGACTTGCCCAGAGTCACACAGCTAAGATGTATTATGTTTCTGAGGCTGCATTTAAACTCGGGTCCTCCTGACTCCAGGGCTGGTGCTCTATCCACTGCGCCACCTAGCTGCCGCTCTCTGTGTCTTTTATTCTTTTTGTCTATTCTCATAGCCTCTATGCGGATGACTTCCAACTCTGTATTTCCAAATCTGACATCTCCACGCAGTGCTTGATTCAGCCACTGATTTGTGGGCAGAAAATGTAGTTTGTCTTCAGAAGCAGAAGGAAAATACCATTCAGTTTTCTGCTTTGCTTCAACCATCGAAGACCTGTCTGTAAAAAACCTTTCTTCTGTGGATACCAATATGCCTAATAATACGTGTCTAAGGTTACAGACCAACAATTTGCCCTGAGATGTAGTTTGGTAAGGGAATTAGCACAGTATTATAAGTACCAACCTATGCCAAACCAAAATCTGTTGCTAACTTACCTACTTTCCGAAGCCTACCCTAATTACTATTACCTGTACACTTCCTTGCTTTTCATCCTCAGGACAGATCTGTTGTAGTTACTCCTAAGTAGGATGCAAGCTCCATGAGGGCAGAGGGTGTATTCTCTTTGGCTTTGTAACCTGAACTTCTAGCATGGTGTTTTGTGCAGAGGGTGTACTCTCTTTGGCTTTGTATCCTGAACTCCCAGCATGGTGTTTTGTGCTTAATAAGTGTTTATTGAACCTAGTTGAATTAGTATATTATCTTGTACATACCTATATTTTCTGGTTGCTTACTACTTGCATGACCTTTCTCCATAGCTAGATTGCTAGATTACAAACTTGTTTGAGGGCAGGGATGTGTTGGTATCTCCATATCGGCTCTGCATGGAAGAAGAACTGTGGATAAATGGTCTACGTTCTTATTATATTGGTAAATTAAACAAACTATGAAATACACCGGGGAAGAGTTATAATAACAAGAGTGATAAATTATGGCAAACTAGCCAGATATCCTGCTACTTAATTAGCATAATATTTATGTGAAACATACTGAAACAACTATTTTATAAAAGGGAAACATCAGAAAAACCTAAGGAAGAGAAAAAAGAAAAATGGAAAATCAAGTACATTAAAAGGGAAATCAATTCTTATGACAAATAGGATAGTTCCATAGAATCACAGAATGTCAGAGAGTTAGAATGGCCTTTCCATCTTGAATAGTCCTACCCATGCTTGAACATGAATCCCCTCTAGAACATGTTTAAAGACCTTTAGTGAGGGAGACCCCATAACCTATTTAGACAGCCCATTCCACTTTGGATAGCTCTAAAATTGTTAGAAATACATATCTTTTTTTTATTATATTAAGCCTAACATTTGCTTCTCTCTCTGACCTCTACTTATTTATTGTTCCTGATTGTATAATCTAGGTGCTTATAGATCCTCAGATGTCATGATATTAAGGTCCTTCACTATCCTGTCTGTTCTCCTCTAGATGCTCCAAGCTTAACTGGTTTACTAAGACACTTTATGGCATTCGAGAGCCATCATATTATAGTTAGTTTATGTTATTAGCAGTCATTCAGAAAATGGTGCTTACAGATACTTGCAATATCACAAAGAATCTAGTTCTTATCCCACCTTTGATGATTTCTATCTCTGTGACATTGGACAAATAATTTAATTACCCCAAGCCTCAGTTTACTCATCTGTAAAATAAAGAGGTTGGACTAGATGGCCTGCAAGTACATTCTAGCTCCAGAGCTATGATCCTATGGTCCTATGATAAAATAAGTTCACTAAAGACCAACTCTATTGCTTTGTGATGGTTTGGAGACAATTGGGGGTTCATACAGCTGTCATTTGACTAATGAAGTTTATGGTCATATCAATGAAAGCATGGATCCCAAAGTTTTTGACAATAGTCATGGTAATGCTCAATCAATGTCACTCAATCTGTAAGTACATAAAACAGAGATGGGGAATCTGTGGCCTTAAGGCCACATGTGGCCTTTTGACTAAATCCAAATTTTACAGAACTAGTTTATTTTGGATTCTGCAAAAGGCTGTACTTAAGGACCTAGAAGGCCACATGTGGCCTTAAGATCACAGGTTCTCCACCCCTGACTTAAATTGGTTTAAAAACATGTCTTTGAATAGATAAATAAAATGAAAGACAAGAACTAAAGTCTCTCTAAGATCACCTCCATCTCTAATAGTCTATGATTCTATTCAGCTTCTCAATTAGAGCTAGTCTGTGATTCTAGAATGGGGGTTCTTAATGGGGTGTGTGTATGTGTGTGTGACAAAGACTTTTGACATTTTGGTGAAATTTATGGACCCCTTCTCAGAATAATATTTTTAAATGCAAAAAATATATAAATTGGATTATAATAGATGCCAATTATATTGAGATGTAATCACTGTGTATGTATATACACACATATATGCCCCTCACACATACACCCGTAGTTTACAGACCCCAAGTTAAGAGCCCCTAGTCCAGAAACTTGTGGCCTCAGGCTTTCTTTCATACCAAGGAGGGCCTCTTACTGACCTATAAAATTCTTTCAAAGATTGTGATGGATAATGATGGAGCCTCTTGTCCCCTTTGGTAACAGCTTTGTCAGCTCTGCTATGTTATTGCCTCGTTGTGGAAGAATGCTGCTCAATTCTTCAGTGGAGTGTTTGAAACAACTTCTCTTCTGGAAGGACAGAATGAAATCTCTATTAGAAATTTAAGATGAAATACTTAGCACAGTGCCTTGTACCAAGTAGGCACTCAATAGATACTTGTTGAATGAATGAATAGATGAATGGATTGATGGAAAAGTTTTCAAAATGACTATCAGAGGATTTTGCTCTTTCTTGACATATTCATGGAACATTTGAGCAGATTTATGAATAGGGGCTTGGCGGAGATCCCAGGTACTCTTTTGTCAAATCAAAATGAGCTTTGTGGCGTAGTGGATAAAAAGTTGGCCTGGGAGACATGGGTTCAAGTTTAGCCTCTGACACATGCTAGCTGTGTGACCCTGGACAAATCATTAACCTCTAGTGCTTTATGCAACTCTCTAAGACTTTAAGCTTATTGAAGACACCAACTTATACTGGTGGAGGTAATTTCCTCTCCCGGAAGTTTCCTATACCAATGTAATCACTGTTCCAGCCTCTGTCCCAAAGTAAAAATCAAATCAAATGCACAAATATTTATTGATCACTAGAGTCATGACAAGGCGGTTATATGCCCTGGAGCAGGGTGAAAAATTGTGCATCTTGTATTATGAGGCACCATAGTTTTCAACTTAATTGATTTGACTCATAAACCAAATCCCTATGTACCACAGAGTGGATATTTTTGATATTAAAATATACGCACCTATAAGAAGTCATGTTAAAAAGGCCCCTCATTACATTCACCTTGGTGTTACACACTAGGTACCCACCTCCTTGCCTACCCCAAGTTGTGGTGGGTTCTCTTTAAAAATATGTTAAGTATTAGAGAGGACAAAAATAAATTTAATCTGTCCTCTCACCTGTGGCTCCAAGAAGCTGTAGCATGCACAGTGACCACACCCCAGTAAAACTATCTGGGCAGGCAGGTCAAACCAAGTTGAGGTAACTGACAGGCCTCAAACCTGTTGGTGAATTAGGTGGATGTCCACCCCAAGCTTGTGAAGATTTCCCCAGTGGAATAGGCAGATGAGAACAATTTGTTCCAATGGCCATGAAGGCAGCAAGTACTGTGGAGCTTTTAGAGCTAGGTAAGACAGTCAAGACACCAAGGTCATCCACTACATCCTGGGCCATTGCCAGTTATTTTGACTTTTGTCTTGCCACTGGACTTTGATGACTCAGGAAGAGAGAGTGAAGCTGACTTTGTGCAACTCAGCCTCACTCAAATCCAATTCACAAGCAAATCAAGACATCATCCTGCGATGTCATTGGTCCTATTTGAAAAATGAAAGATGAACAACAAAAACTGTCCTCAAAGAGTTTCTAATTGACCTGAAAGGGTAATATCATAACTCAGCAAAGTAAATCAAATAATTTGATTCACTTAGTAGGAGTGAAAGCAATTTTTGACCTAAAGGAAGCCAAATTGCTAATAATGCAAGGGAGCATATTTGATAGTATGGAGCTTCCATGCGTGAGTGAGTATGGGTGGACATTAAGTTTTGTAGAGGGATTGTAAGCAAGCATGTATCAGTGAAGAACTCAGATGCCTTTATAACATGAATTTTTTAAGTCCTTTTTTCCCTTTCTTTTAGTTTTCAACATTCACTTCCACAAGATTTTGAATTCCAATTTTTCTCCCCGTCTCTCCTCCCCACCCCAAGATGGAGTGCATTCTGATTACTCCTTCCCCTAATTTGCCCTCCCTTCTATTACCCCTCCCCTTTTCTTATCCCCTTCCCCTTATATTTTCCTGTAGAGTAAGATAGATTTCCGTACCCCATTGCCTGTGCATCTTACTTCCCAGTTACATGTAAAAACAATTTTTAACATTCATTTTTAAAACTTTGAGTTCCAAATTCTCTCCCTTCCTCCCTCCTCACCCACCCTCATTGAGAAGGCAAGCAATTCGATATAGGTTATACATGTGTAGTCATGTAAAACAGTTCCACAATAGTCATGTTGTGAAAGACTGTATTTCCCTCCATCCTATCCTGCTCCCTGTTTATTCTATTCTATTCTTTGATCCTGTCCCTCCTCAAAAGTGTTTTCTTCTGATTACCTTTTCCCCCAATCTACCCTCTCTTCTATCACCTTCCCCTCTTATCCCCCCCCTTCCCTACTTTCCTGTAGGGTAAGATAGATTTCCATGCTCAATTGGGTGTGTATGTTATTCCCTCTGTAAGCCAAATCTGATGAGAATAAGGTTCATTCATTCCCTGTCACCTTCCCCCTCTTCCTCTCCACTGTAAAAGTTTTTTCTTACCTCTTTTATGAGAGATAATTTACTCCATTCTACCTCTCCCTTTATTCTTCTCCCAGTACAATCCTCTCTCACCCCTTAATTTTATTTCTAGATATCATTCCTTCATATTTAACTCACCTTATACCCTCTGTGTGTGTGTATATGTATATGTATATATATATATGTGTGTGTGTGTGTGTGTGTATGTGTATGTATATGTATATGTGTATATATACATACATACATACACACACACACACACACACACACACACACACACACACACATATATATATATATATATATATATGTATATGCAACTACCCTCCAACTACCCTAATACTGAGAAAGATCTCATGAGTTACAAATATCATCTTTCCATGTAGGAATGTAAACAGTTCAACTGCAATAAGTCCCTTAAGATTTCTGTTTCCTGTTTACCTTTTCATCTTTCTTTTGAGTCTTGTATCTGAAAGTCAAATTTTCTATTCAACTCTGGTCTTTTCATCAAGAATTCTTGAAAGTCTTCTATCCATGTTTTCCCCTGAAGGATTATATTCAATTTTGCTGGGTAAGTGATTCTTGGTTTTAATCCTAGCTCCTTTGACCTCTGCAATATCATATCCCAAGCCCTCTGATCCCTTAATGTAGAAGCTGCTAAATCTCGTGTTTCCACAGTACTTGGATTGTTTCTTTCTGGCTGCTTGCAATATTTTCTCCTTGACCTGGGAACTCTGGAGTTTGGCTACAATATTCCTAGGAATGTTCCTTTTGGGATCTTTTTCAGGAGGTGATTGGTGGATTCTATAATCAATTTCTATTTTACCCTCTGGTTCTAGAATATCAGGGAAGTTTTCCTTGATAATTTCTTGAAAGATGATGTCAAGGCTCTTTTTTTGATCATGGCTTTCAGGCAGTCCAATAATTTTAAAATTATCACTCCTGGATCTATTTTCCAGGTCAGTTGCTTAACCAATGAGATATTTCACATTGTCTTCTATTTTTTTCCTTCTTTTGGTTTTGTTTTATAATGTCTTGATTTCTCATAAAGTCACTAGCTTCCACTTGCTCCATTCTAATTTTTAAGAAATTATTTTCTTCAGTGAGCTTTTGGACTTCCTTTTCCATTTGGCCAGTTCTGCTTTTTTAAGGCATTCTTTTCCTCATTGCTTTTTTGGACCTCTTTTGCTGTTTGGTCTAGTCTATTTTTTTAAGGTGTTATTTTCTTCAGTATTTTTTTGGATTTCCTTTACTGAGCTGTTGACTTGTTTTTCAAGATTTTCTAGCATCACTCTCATTTGTCTTACCAATTTTTCTTCTACTTCTCTTACTTGCTTTTTAAAATACTTTTTGAGCTCTTCCATGGTCTGAGACCAATTCATGTTTTTCTTGGAGGCTTTGGATGTAGGAGCTTTGACTTTGTTGTCTTCTTCTGAGTGTATGTTTTGATCTTCCTTGTCACCAAAGTAAGATTCTATAGTCTTGAGTTTTTGTAGATGTTTGTAATCTAAAATAAAATATTGATAAAACTTTTTAAAAAAAACAACTGTGCAGCTATGGGGAAAAAATCCTAGGTATTACCGTGCAACACAAGTACACATGTTAAGGATGATGGGACAGCCAAAGCAGCTAATATGATCTTAAATACTCAAATGGATCAGTGACCTCATCACATCAAATTAGAATTTCTCTCCAGTGATTCAGGTTGCAACCCATCTAGCTCATACTGTGCAAATCCCATCTACCTCTTACTAAAAGTCTACTCCCAGGCAGACAAAGGCCTTCTTCACTTTCTTTTGACATTGTAAGGGTAATAGAGGAACACTCTGGTTATCCACTTGTCATTTCTCATTCTCACCATGTGACCAGGCCATCTTCTCTTTCTGTCATTCAGTTCCTTGATGACCCTTTATTCCTATTCTTCTTTAGGAGAGAGAAAGAAAAGAAAAGAGAGAGAGAGAGAGAGAGAGAGAATGAGGGGGGGGAGAGACAACAGAGACAGAGAGACACAGAAAAAGTCAATATAAATAGTTAATTAAATTGTTGATTTTATATGTAGTTTATATATAATTGATTAAATCTGGCTCCTTTTCCTATCCCATATATACTTCTTCTGTAAGCACTCAAAGATTGTGATATTATGGCTCAAGTATGGTGGTTCCACTGTCCCTTATGGTGAAAATAGTTTGTTATAGTAATTTTTGCAAATCTTTTCCATTTTTCTCAAATTTTGTGTCTTCTTTCCATTTTTGTCCTTAAATGCCCTTGGGATGACATTGCTCAGTTGGATAACTCGCCAAGCTTTCTTTTGACTGGATTTATTTTCCACTGCTTTTTTCGCCTTTATGAGATAATACTGTTTATAATTTTCCATCATCTTTCTTTGTAACATTTTATAGACAAGTTTATATTCTAACCCAGCATTCTCTTTGGCAGGTATTTGGTTTAACTTCCACATAAAAAATATTGTAGTTGGTATTTATGTCATTTCGGTTATCCATTCCCATTTATTAATTTTAAATATTTCAGGGTTGAATCTTAATTGTTTAAGCCTTATATTTTTCTCGTTGCCATTTTTCTTCTTGTTCATTATAAATTTTGATCTTAGTTCTTCTAAGTCAGTGTTCTGACTGTCTACAGAGAGCTGATTCAGGGATAGCTTCCATTTCTATAATGTATTTTCTTTTTTGTTAAAATGCAGTCAGTTTCATTCTTCACAGTATTATTTGGTGCTCCCAATGTCTAGTGCCTCCTAGTTGTTGTTTTTTTTTTTTTAAATTAAAGAGTTGATGATATAGAGATGTGAGATGTCTTTATAATCTATAAGTCTTTTGACCTGTCATTTCTTTCTCCCCAGCTATAGTTTCCCATATATTTCTTACCATCCTCATATTTTCCCACCTTTGCATTGAAGTCACCAAGTATCAGACATCACAGGTAGGCAGATTCTGGCTTAATTTAAAGGAAAAAATTATGAAAATTAGAACCATCTAAAAGGGAAATAGGTTTTATTTGTAAAAAGTGACTTCTCCATTGCTGGAGGATTTGGGGCTGAGGCTACACCTGTCTGGTGTAGAGTAGAGTGGTATGGGTTCTGGTATAAGTTAGACTAGATAATCTCTCTCTCTGTCTCTGTCTGTCTGTCTGTCTGTCTCTCTCTCTGTGTTTTCTGATCTGAGATCCTATGAGGGTTTCCTGTGTTTATTAGGAAAAACAGTACACTTCAATTTGGAAAATCTTTGCCCGTATTTCTTTATGTGTGACCTTGGGCAAATTACTTCTCTGAGCCTCAGTTTCCTTATTTGGAAAATGAAGAGGTTTGACTAAATGACCTCTGAGGTCACTCTTAATCTGAGATCCTATGCTAGTTCCTTATTGGTAAGGTGGAGACCCTACGATACTGCCCTTACTGACAGGAGAGAATCTGGACACTTGCCCTTGGTAGACCACTGTTTAGAAGAGCTGCTACCTGGCGGAAGAAGGTTGGGGCCCAGCGGGGGAGGAGCTCACCAGGTACAATTGAGGGGGCAGGGAAGTCAGTGTGCCCTTTTACAATTTTCTACTTGATCTAATTGTTCTTATTAATATTAGAGACTAAGCTTAATTTTATCTATGCTATTGAGGGAATAAAAGTGCTGTCAAATTGTAAATGTAACCAATTTTAAAGTTGAATAGTCTTTAAAAGGGGTCACGAAGAGTTGACTGAATGACTGAACAAGTCTTTGAAAAATCATTTAAAATTTTTTTTTGTGTTTTAAATTTTGGTGCCTTGGGGCGAAGCCACTTTTCTCCCCTAACCTAGTTATAGATCTTTTTGGCTTTGATGGGAGTCCTTTCCATTGTAGCTAGAGTCACTTGAACAGAGCATTCATTCTCTGGTAGACTCTAGCAGCTTTACAGATGCTCAGTTCCCCTTCAAGGGATAGAGATTTAAGAATAAAGTGTTTACCCCATAGTCCTTCCTAAATCAGAGTTTTAATGCCACCTGGATGCTAATGGATGTTCTTTGAAAGGATGGATAGGTGCTCTTATAAACTCTAGTGGTATGCAGGTGGATATGAGTCAGATTTTTGCCTGGGTTCTATGGAGCTAAACTTGGATAGATTAAGTGGAGCGATTGTGGATATGTGATTGTAGATAACTTTGCTTACCACTGAAAGAGTTTGCTATTTATTACATAGGAGTGGAGATCCAGTAAAGCAAGAGCTATTTGTCCTTTTTTTTTGGTGGATGATGCACCCTTTTAGCAATCTGGTTAGGCCTGTGGACTCTTATCAGGATATTTACAAATGCATAAAACAAAATACATGGGATTACAAAGAAACTAATTATATTGGAATCCAGTTATGCAAGTATTTTTTTTTAAGTTCATGTATCCCTGGTTGAGAATTCCTCCACTGAAGGTTTTGGAACAGAGATGCTTTGAGACAAGAAGGGTGGGGCAGACCTGAAAATTCAGTTCAATTCAACACCTCCTGCTTGGACCTGGCATAGCACTAGGCACTAGGGATTCCAGTCTGGTGACACCAACCTTCTTGTATTCCTCCCATAAAATGCTCCATTTCCAGGTTCTGCACTTTCATTGGCTGTTCCTCTTCCCTGTGGTGTTCTTCCTCTTTACCTTTTCCCCTTGTCTTTCTCAAAGCTTAGCTAAAAGTTGTTCTGCAGGAACCCTTTCCTGATCCCCCAAATGCAAATTCTTTTCCTCTGAAATTACTTCCAATTTCCTCTATATATGTCTTGTAGGTGCATAGCTGTAGACCTTAAGTCTACAGAGACTATTTTTCCTTTCTTTGTATCCCCAGCATGTTTATGGTAGGTAATGAGCACTTAATAAGTTCTTGTGGACTGACTGACTTCCCTGAAGGAGTACAAAGAAGTACAAATTATATACAAATAAATATAAAGTAATTTTCAGGGCGGGGCTTACAATAACAGGGTGAATCAGGAGAGGCTTCTTGAAATATGTTGTATTTGGGGTAAGCTTTGAAGAGAGCTGGGACAGGGGAGGGGAATTCTGGGAGAAGGAAGACAAGGTTTTGAGGTGTCTAGTCAATGTGGTGAACTGATGGGTCAGAATCAGACAAGCCTGAGAAGTGGGAGCAGAAAAGGACTCGTGTGACAGTCAGCTGGGTCAAGATCAGATAAGTAGGAAAAGTGACAAGACAGGGATCAGATAAGGGCATGGTCACAAGCTGGGTCAGAATTAGATAAGTCAGAAACATGATAAGGCAATGTCATATCAGAGTTGGAAGCAAAGCTCTGTGAAGTGGTCAAGCAGAATTGATAACATCCCTCAGGAAAGTATGACTAACATTGAGCATCTGGGGGCTGGCTCATAAAGTCCCTGCATGGGCAATCTGCCCTGGCCTCAGAGGGACCCTACTTACTTAAGAGACGCAGGCTTTGCTAGGGCAATATTTTAGGATTAAGAGCTGCAATGCAAATGTAACTCTGAGATTACCTTGTACCACCCTCATCATTTAACAGATGAGGGAACTGAAGTCCAGAGAGAGGTCAAGGTCACATCTTAACTTAGTGACAGAACCAGGATTTAAACCCAGGTCTTTTGACTTCATATACAGTAACTGTCCTTCAGATGCCTTGTTCATAAGAGTTCTTTGGGTTCAGAGGCAGATTGTCTTTAGAAAAGATGCACAATTTTAAAGGCCCAAGGCTCCCTACCCCTCTCCTTGGGGCACTGATTTTATTTTTTGTCCCTGATGAGGAGGAGGATGTAGAAGAAAACCCAAGGAAGGACGTGGCAAGGAACCCCTGGTGGGAAATGATTTGTGGAAAGCGGTATTTTAAGAAATAAAACTAGAAAGAACGTTCACAAAGAATAAATGGGGTGGGGGCCAGAAAAAAGGAGAGCAGACTGTGATGGTAGGAAAATGGGAAAGGAATCATAGATGTGGGAGACGTGCAGAAGAGACAATTGAGAGAACTTGGATGGGGAGGGGCAGGGGGTAGGAAAGATGAAATAAGAAATGATTCTAAAATTTAGAGACTGTACCTGGGAGAATAATAGAATTGAAGGCAATACTTTTGATACTTCCAGGAATCCATGACTTAGTTTGAGCACTTCTTCCACAGATGAAAATTACCACCTTTCTATATCTCTTCCTCCTCTTCTTCTTTTTCCTGCTGTATGATTCTTGTCCATGTATTTCCTTAAATCTTTCTTGGAGGGTCAAACCCATGTCCTGTACACACACATACACACACACACATACATATATGTGTGAATATATATGTATGTACATACACACATGTGTAAATATGTATACACACATATATGCACACATTTGTATATTTGTACATTCATTTATTTATATTATCTCTGGGGATACCAGTGGATCACTTGCACTGCCTGGTCCCCATGTATTATCCTTATCCTTACCCTTACTAAATAACCAAGCCACCTATTTTTCCAGATATACCCATAGTTGTCAATGCTTTATTGCCTGGTGCTCATTATTTTTAATGCAGGGAAATTATTTTAGTTTAAGAAGAATTAATTAAATTTGACAGCAACAACAAAAAAAGTTGTTTCGCTAATGAATCCTCTAATTTTTTTCTCTCTTGCTCAGATATTAGTATAGTGTTTTGGGTTTGAACTGAAATGCATGTACATTGGAAATAAGGCCAGCTTATTATCTCTTATACTATATTATAAACTAAACTTTGGATTAGATCTGGGAACCATGTATCATTTTCCCATTAAATTAGAACTTCCAGAACAAAGTTTTCTATTTTTTTAAAAGATAATTTTTCCAACAACCCACAATACACCAAGCACGGACTTAGCAGTTAGGAACTCCTCAGTTTTATTCTGGCCCTGTACTTCATCCTTTTTGGGCCTTTGGCTCCTTTTCTATGTCATTCCTACCTCTATGGATTGAACCACAGGACTTAGAATCATGCAGACCTGGGTTTAAATCCCATTTCTGATACTAATCTTTCTGAGTATCAGATTTCTTACATGTAAAATGAAGATAATGATGCCTATAAAACTTCCCTCACGGAGTTGTGATGTGATTCGCATGAAACTGCTTTGCAAACCTTAACAGACCATATGGGATGTTAAAACTTATTAAAGCTTAAATTGCACTAAGACTTTGGCATATCCTGTATAAAATGTCAGTTATTACTATTATTATTATTATTATTATTATTATTATTATTATTATTATTAGTAGTAGTAGTAGTAGTAGTAGTAGTAGTAGTAGTAGTTGTACAGTGCAGTGGCTGCTCCCTCCAGAGGTTCAGATTGTAACCCATTCTATGGCTTCTCATTTTGTTTTATCCTTGTCATCCCCTCTGAATATCCTCCACAGAGTGTCCACCCAATTCACTGAGTGACTTCCTCTGGGTCTCTTAAAATTGTGTCCATCCAGCATCCTTTGCTTCATTGCTAGCCCATGTCCATTTTAGAAACGTTAAGATATTGAAAGAA
The DNA here is from genome assembly GCF_003287225.1 of Phascolarctos cinereus. NCBI lineage: Eukaryota > Metazoa > Chordata > Mammalia > Diprotodontia > Phascolarctidae > Phascolarctos > Phascolarctos cinereus. The sequence continues at coordinate 73,545,459 of NW_027555847.1, read as the reverse complement.
AATAAAATACATTCGATAAATGAATCTCTCATTCTTCAGCAACTCTTATGAAGAAAGCAAATTATCCTATAGCTGAGAATAAAAAGAAATTATTTTCAAATGTCTAGGCTGATAGATTGGGTTTAGCAATTATTTGTTCTTTATGGCAAACTTTTGTGATTTTCTTCCAATTAGGTAAATAAGTTTTGATTCATAAGACTGACATTCCTTTTCCCTTCTCATTTTCATATTTAGATAAAGATAGATAGATATGGTTTCTGAAACTGATGGGCATGTATACACACACAAAAAAATAGATGAGTAGGGTGTTCCCTGCTTGGTAAAAACAACTTGTTGACTAGGGGTTATAGTAGAAGTGGGGATCTGTCAGCTGTTTTCCTATCAGGAAGCTATTGTAGCCCGCCCTGAATCTTATACAAATCAACCCCACTTTCTCATGAGCAAAATAAAACAAGAAATAATTTCTACTCTTCTTTCCCCACCCAAAAGTTTTGCTTCCTCTTTTGGGCTTAACTTAACTTTTCATGTAGTCTAACTGGCTGTTCTTTTCCTTCGTGGGAACTGGGAGGAAATAGCTTTTCATAGAAATATGCTGCCACATATCCACATTCTGTCCTGCCTAGCATTTTGATAATTGGATGAGTGTCACTCCACAGATAAATGATGGATCATTACTTACTAACCTCGGAACAAGTCGTGCCATTTCACAAAGATAAAGCCCATCAAGATTGGCTTTGTTTATAAGGATAGTTTCTACTGTATCAGTATATTTACCTAGAAGATACATGGAAATAATATGTAGTATTTGGTAAATGCAATCAAGTTAGGCTCTTTTTTCTACAAGATAAATCACATATAGTAATTTTGAGTTTTACAAATTCTTCTTGTTTCTTTTTTTTTAATTGCTTGTGCTCAAATGGTATGGCCTTTCAGAACCCAAAGTCACCTCCATACCATGATGATGCACTGGGATAGAACCTTGGTGAACAATGAATGTAAATACTTAGCATTCTAAAACACATGGAGCAGATAATTTGAGAGGCCCTGGTCTTATCACTATTAAAATGTTTTTTTGAGTTACAAAAATTAGTCTATAGCACCCTCTAGTGAGTCTAACATGCAATTAAACTATTAATGAATATATTAAGATGAAATACTGGAAATTCATTCATTGGATCAGTCTTTTTTTTTTTTTTAAGATTCAGTTCAATAACTTTCCCCCTTTTCTTCTCCTCCCCTCTGTTCTCCCTCCCCCTCTTGTAGTTCTCCTCTTTTTCCTCTCTCTTCTCTATCTCTTTTGCTCAAGATTTTCACTATTAACTGGTTTGACTTTTATTTACTTTAAAATTTTTTAGTTACATGCTAGATAAGAGAGCTACTGAAGGATACTTAAGTGGCTTAGGACTCAAGAAGATCTGCATTCAAGACTCACCTCTGACACATACCCACTATGTGTCTCTGGGCAAGTCATTCCACCTCTCAGTGCCCCAGGCAACTCCCTAAGACTATTAGCTGTAGAACAGGTGCCAATCTACACTGGCAGAGGTCATTAATTCTTTAACAGGGCTTCCGTTTACCAACGATATCACAAGACCTCCAACTCCTACCCAAAAAAGCTGGAAAAAAAATTGGTATAATGGGTCTCTCTAGTCTAAAGTATGTAGATCGTAATTTGACAGGCATTCCAAGGTGCTATGTTAGATGCCAAAGACACAAAGACAAAAACAAAAAGAAAAATAGGTGCTGACTTCAAGGAGCTTACGTTATACGGGGGGAACATAGCGGGTAAACTAGTAAGTACATATGAAATAATTGAAGGTAGGAAAGGCAACCCTACTAACTGTAGGGATTATTTTTATGATGAATATGAAAATTTTTTTGGAAAGCATAAAGCTCTATTCAAATATGTTGTTATAACAAAAATAAACTTAGACATGTCCTACAAATTTCTGTCACCGACTTTTGTCCCCACCTAGTCTTTCTGATGGGAATGCTCTAATATAGCTAGCTCTAGTACTTGAATAGTAAGGTCCAGGTTTGCTTCTCCACATAATGGCCCTGTCTCTTCCTATCCCTTGGCTTTGGCTCCTGAATTTGTTGAAGAACTTAAAGTGGTCTAGGAACTCCTCCTCTTTTCTCCGGGAAGCTTGGTCCAGAAATTCCTTCACTGGGTGTTCCCCTTCCAGGAATTCCTTCATAGCTCTGTCACATTCACTCCAGAGCCTCTATCTCTAAGAGTGAGGGATTTCATGGGGTGAGGACTGTGTGACTAAGCAGCATTCCCCTGGCTTCCCAGGCCTTCCAGGCCTCCCAGTCTGCTTCCTGCGAGTAGATGTATTTATTTACATCTATCAAACTGTAGACTAGTGTCTGTTCTCCCTTCTGAAGGCCAAAACTATGGGTGAGGCTCACACATACAGTAGTGATGACTCAGTTTGCCTTAATGTGGTATCAATCACAAACCCCCAGAGTAAGGGTATTGTGCTTTAATCATGATTTTTAGATACTCCCCAGATCAACAGACTTTGTGAAGGTGTAGACCTCCCATAATGGTTAGCCCTTTCATTTACACTCATTTTCAATTCATAACTGAACAATATTATTTCTCTAGGTCAACATCTGCTCACAAGGGTTATCTACCTTCCAAAAATAAAACCAGTAAAACGCTAACACATAACTATGATTTTAAAAAAGCAGTTATTAAATCAGTCAATCAGCAAGTGCATATGCTATTCTAGGTGCTGTTCAGGCCCCAGAGGCACAGACAAAATTGAAATAATCTCTGTTCTCCCTACATATGCACATCATATAGGTGATTTGGGGAGGAAAGCACAACCACGCTGGAGGGAATCAGGAAAGGCTTCACATAGAAGGTACCATTTAGGATGAGTGTCAAAGGAGACTAGGAGTTCTAAGAGGCAGAGTATATCCTAGGCTCAGGGGGATAGCCAGGAGGTGGTGTGCCTTCCATGCATGTATAAGGAACAGTCAGAAAGCCAGTTTGGGTAGATAGTAACATGAGTGAAGGGGAACAATAATGCTAGGAAGTGGGTTGGGGTCATGTGTAGGAAGAAGGAAGGGGATATATGCCAGGCATCATGTTAAGCTTTGGGGATACAAAAAAAGATAAAAGACAGTCATCACTCTCAAGGAGTTTACACTATAATGGTGGAAAGAACCTGCAAATAACTATGTAAAAACAATTTATAGAGAGGATAAACTGGAAATAACACAGGGAAAGCACTTGAATTAAGGGGGATAGGAAAATGCTTTTGGTAGAAGCTGGGATTTTCATTGGGACTTGAAGGAAGCCAGGGAAGCCAGTAGGATGAAGAAGGAGATGAGGAAGGAGAGCATTCCAGGAATGAAGGACCACCAGTGAGAATTCCCTTGGTTAGGAGATGGAATGTCTCATGGAAGGAACCCGAAAGGAACCAATGTCACTGGATCTCGAGGGACATAAAGTGTAAGGAGACTGTAAAAGTAGGAAGGAGAGGCTAGGTTGTAAAGAGATTAGAATGACAAGCCACGGATTTTGTATTTAATCCTGGAGGCAATAGGGAGCTATTGGAGTTTAGTGAGTAAGGAGGTGATATAGTCAGATCTGTGTATTACAAGGGGAAAAAAAGCATTTTGACAGTTCAGTGGAGGATGGGTTGTCATGGGGAGAAGCTTGAAGTAAGAAGACCAACTAGCAGATTACTGCAATAGTTTAGGCATGAGGTGATTAGATTCTACACTAGCATCAGAACAGACAAGGAGGCATATATGAGATATGTTATGAAAGTAAAATTGACAGGCCTTTGAAACAGATTGGATATGGAGGGTGAGAGTGAGGAGTTGACTGGTGTGTGTGTATGTATGTGGATATGGGGGTGGGTGTGGATGCGGTGGGAGGGGACATGGCTGGGCACTGGCCAATGAATTGTGGTATGTAGTGTCAGTCTATAACCAAAAGGATACTCTGAGCTGCGAACAAAAAATTAAAGACATCCTCAGTCATTTTTGACTGTGAGGGAAGGTTGTGGGAAAAATAATAAAAGAGAAAATACTTGAACTGAATATGGAGGAGAAATTACTTATGAAGGTGATTTTGAGGGATTTGGACTTACATAGGAGGCAAGAGGAGTATTTGAAGAAGAGAAATTTGGGAGAATTTAAGGCTCAACTGAAAGAGAAAAGGTGATGGGCAAAATCTGAAGATAGACTCACTGTCAAGGGGGGCCTCAAGCTAAAACAGGATAAGGATTGAAGAGTAAGGACTTGTAGAGAAGGCCTCAAGGAGAAGGAAAACACAAAGGTGGTTGGTAAGTAAGCGAAAGTTAAGAAGACAAATTGGTTGAGTAAATTGGCAAATAAAGTGAGTTGGTGAAACAAATAAGGTTAGTGAGAGAAGGGAAAAAAGGTTGGGGATAGTTTTCAATTTGTTGAGAGAAGGGAAAGCTGAGTGGAGGAAAAAGAAGTAGGAGGCAGTTCTTAGGTTATGAAGGGGTTATAAAAGGATGTAAAGGCCTGAATCAGGTACTTGGGAGGAGAGGTACTGTTATCTCCCCATTGTTTCTCCATTTGTATATATTTTTTATTTACTTATCTACCTACATGTTGTTGTAAGGTGTTACCATTATTTTGGAAAAACAACAACAAAAACCAAAATTCAAGACAACCTTTTTTGGAGTATACCTGTAACTCTTACAGCTCATTCACTTCCTTTTCCACCTCTTGGCGAATAAATCCAAGCCTATTTTCAACTTAAATGTGCATGTAAATTTTTTGGGGGTGTGTGTCTGTGCAATATCCCTTGGTTCCCCATATCTTGTTCCCAAACTGACCTTGAGAAGGAAAATTTGGTTATGTAGAATTAAAAACAACAAAAAACTAAAAAAACCAAGCCTTTCCACACAAAAAAAGAGAAAAAAACCCAACCTGTTAGCAACAAGTGCATGGGGACATAGCTGTGGCCGTTTACCAGAAATGAGTTCCTGGGTCTAAGTCAAGCCAAGGTCAACACTATTTCTGATATATAAATGTTATGCTACTCCATACTTTGTGACATGCATGAATGCATGATACTATCTATGAGAGTATGGTGTGAGAGTAAATGACCAGGTAAAGTTCCAGGGAATTTTAAGAGGCTTGGCTCTAGCTTCCAAACCTGTTCTGTGTTTGCTCCAAGTGGCTCTGGCTGCTGACTGTCATAGAGAGCTGTTCTGGAGGTAAGGCAATGTGTTTATATTCCCTTAGGTGTCTGTATGTGGGTTTGTGGTTCTGCCTGTGCTACCTCCGAGTCCAGATAGAGAACATATCAAAAGGGGGGGAGCTGAGAGAAAATATTTTCTGTAGGTTTGACATGGAGCCATGTCTCATGACTAAATGCATTCGTCCATCCCTCGAGGAAGAGTGTCCCATGGTGGGCATCAAGTAGTGATGAAAGCTGCTTGAGGTTAGATCATTCAGCATCATATGCTATCTCTTATGTTACTGCTAAAGGATCTTTGGTCAGGGACCACGACAATCTTCCCTTACTTCAAAGTCATGAAATCAGGGATTTATCTTCAAATATGTCTTTTCTTTTTAATAACCTGTTATGGATAGATTATCCATGAGTGTATCTCGACTATTTTCAAATGTATTAGCCAATATAACTTCTTCCAGTTATGAATTCCCTAAAGAGATCGATCAGTTTCTACTTGCAATCTGGAATTGTTGCCACCTGGGACCAACTGGGAGTTATCTAGAGTTCTTAATTAGTTGACAAATACTGTGTACCAGGCACTGTGCTAAGTATACAAATAGGCAGAAAGTTGGTGTATACCCAATGAAAGATATAACCAACTAAGCCAGGAGACTAGGGGAGGTGGTATGGTTACAGGAGGGGATCTGAGAAAGGTGATGGTAGAGCAAGTAGATCCAAAACATACACTGTTTGATTAGTCCTTTGCCAATCATCATTTGTCCTTGTACTAATGGGTGCAGGGACTAATAAAAACAGTTTGCTGAGCCTTCACAAGTTTGGGGCGGTGGGAGTTGCTTCTGGAGAGTTTCTACACAGATAGGAGTCTGAATTATAGTGCCAACTAGCTAAGAACAAGATGTAGGCAGACAAGTCATGGATCTAAAAGGGCCTGGGGTAGGGCAGGGGTGTGTGTACTGAGGGGGCAGGTAAATGTCTGAAGAGAAACAGGTTCGAGACTATGAACTGAAACATAATCTGAGAGACAACTAGAAAGAGACCGCGTGGAGGGCTTGGGTAAGCACTGGGGCATTGTGTTAAGCAAAGACTAACCTCAGTTTGCCACATTTAGTTGGTCTGTATTCTTATCTGTGTTTTTATGCCCAGGCATAAATCAATTTCATCTATCCCATTTACCAGTTTCTGCTAAAGTTCTTTCAAGAGGGAAAGAGAATGTTGACCACAGCATCCCTCCATATTCTCCAGAGAAATGGGCACATCTACCTTGCCATTGTTCTCAGTGGAGGGGCTGATGGAAGGCTTGGGCCTAGGCAAGTCACTTAACCTATTAGCTTCATTTTTATCATCTGTAAAATGGAGAAAATAAAATCTATAGTATTTTATCACAACATTCTTCTTAGGATCAAATGAGATAATATCTATCTATCTATCTATCTATCTATCTATCTATCTATATATATCTATATATATATATATATATATATACAACACCTGTTATTATTATTATTATGTTCATCTGCTTGTGACATGCCCTTTGCCAGCATAGCCTTTGGGTTGGTAGAAAAGCTCCCTGGCTTAGCAGGAATTTAACACTTTGTGAAGAAAACTGTATGGTGTAACTATTCAAAAAGGTGGTGGATTTTATCTGGCAGCAGAGGTCAGCATTTAACTTCTTTCATTGTGTAGAAAAAGCAGTCCTAGAGGTAGAAGGGGAGGAGAGATGCTGAATTGAGACAGGATGAATTGTATATAATACTGGTCAGGTAATTGGTTCCTATTCAAATCCCTATTCATTGAGAAAGAAAGTAAAGGGATAAAAGAAGCAGCTTTTACTTTCGTTGGTTTAGTTTCAAAGATGTTAACTATCTCTGCAAAGACAGAAGCAGATTGTAGTGTGAATATCATCTCTAAAATGATTGGAGAACCATTTACTTAGGTAACTGAAGTACCTAATTATCTACTTGAAGCAAGAGTGCCATTCTTGACATAGGTGTTTTCAAGGTAAACAGAGAGGCTCTGAAGTTTTGGCAAGAATAAGACAGCATCATCAAGCAGAGAAAAAATTCAGAGCTTTTCTAATCAGGAGAGTGTAACTTACCATGGTAAGTTGGAGAAATTCTTTGCTATGTTAGAAAGCTGCTAATCCTCTGGGTAGCGAGGTGGCAAGTGCTGGGCCTGGAGTTAGGAAGACTCATCTTCCTGAGTTCAAATCCAGCCTCAGACACTTAATAGCTGTGTGATCCTGGGCAAGTCACTTAACCCTCTTTGCCTCATCTGTAAAATGAGCTGGAGAAGGAAATGGCAAAGCACTCTAGTATCTTTGCCAAGAAACCCCAAATGGGGTCATGAAGAGTCAGACATGACTGAACAATAACCACAATTATGTATAGTAGGTAGGGGGTCTCTTTTGGAGTCAGAAAGACCTGGGTTCAAATACAACCTGTAATGCATACTGGCTGTATGACTTTAGGCGGGTAACTCAACCTCTCATATCCCCAGGCACTTCTGTAAGAAACCATAGAAAGAGCATAGGTTTGGAATCAGCCATCCTGTGTTCAAATCCCAGCTCTGCCACTTATGTCACCTTGGGCGAGTCACTTGAATCTCTGGGCATCAATTTTCTCATCTTTTAATGGGGGGGTTGGACTAGATGGCTTCCAGTTGTAAATCCGTGATTCTGAGTCACATATGTGCTGTGGTCAGCATGAGTCAAAGGAATTTCTACATTGGTGATTGCCTATTTGGTCAAAACACAGGTCTGGACCAAAAGAAAAAAAGAAGCAGAAAAAAATGATGGTAGCTCTTTAAACTCTTCATCAGAAGATGGGCTACTGATTTAACCTGTCAGGTTTCTATTTCAGGTTTAAAGTTTTTGTAAATGCTTATAAGTCTTTTTGTGTCTGAGCTGTTTCTTTAATGTGGAAAAATAACTGTACCATTACCTGATCTATGCTATATATCAAGTACCTTTCTAATTCCTTTTGGGGAGACCCTGGACATCAGCCAAACCTAGGCGCTGTTTGAGAAATTGTCCCCGGGGTTTTATTCTGGGGTAGAGACAAAAGGAGCCAGAGACAAAGATTGTCTCCCAGTGGGAACTTAGGCAGAACATAATCATACGACCCTTGAAATTCACAGAATAAAAACATAGGGTATTTGTTGATGCCATAATTCATATACAGTACAAGCAGATCCCAAAGGTCAATGCTTCTGTCATAAGCCATCTTCTGGAGGACAGGCTAGATCCAAGGCACTCAGTGGTGGCCCCAAAGTGAAAGAAACTAGCATACCAGGGATGTGCTGACATGAAATAATAATGGATATTCTTGCAAAAGATAAACAGCAGTCCATCAAGGTTCAGTGACTAATGGCCCTATTATTCTTCAAGGATCTATGATTTCATACATGTGAGTGCTCTGTTCGCTGATAAAGGTTGTGATCTCCACATTTCAGTAGTTTCATGAGTTGTTGCAGTCCAAGACTTCTATCACTTAATAGCAATCCTATGATAATGAGCCTCTCTGAATTTGCTAGTCATGTCCTTGTTTGACAGACACATAGCCTCTTGTTGAGCTTTATTCTTTTGGAAGAACAGTCCAGGGTTTGTGCTTTGTGAGCATAGCTTTTGAGAACCTAAGGTCACCACCGTGCTATGATGAAGCCTTCGAGAAGGACATTAGTAATGTAATGGCCCTAATACCAGAAATCTAAGTTTTAATTTTTCTAGGAGTCCTAATGCCTATGTAATCCCATTGGGACCTGTGCTTTGGACCCATGGTGGGTGGGAAAGAGGTTTCAGCTCTTCAGTAAAGGCCATGTGTAACTCTGTGTGCCTGCTCCCACAATGAGGTGTTGTGTCAGTGAGGACTGGCCACTGAGCCAGGAAAAGTGGCCCACCCAGACCTTAAAAGGAGTGACTGCCCTCTTACCTTCCCTCAGTCTTCCAATTGGCTGGGAATATTGTATCTCTGAGACACTTTTGGACTTCTGTGAAGGGACCTCCTTCCTCTTTTCTTTCCCCAAAAAGGTATGGTGGCTGCTTTCATGTGGCAGTGATAGCACATGTTCTGAAATAGAGGAGGCTGATCCTGAGACTAACTGCCTCTTCTGCTTTCTATTTCTTTCCCTGAGCAGAAGTAACCAAACTGCAATCATGCAAGATGGACTTTTCTGGAGTAGCTCATTTGGGAGTTCCTAGATTTCCAAGTTAGAGCTTACTGGCAGCAGGCTACAGGAAGATCAGCCTAAGTCATGCCTGGGCTTGCTAGGAGATATGGATCTTAAGGGAATTGTTCAGAGAGTACAGAGCCAAGGTGAAGGTGAATTGTTCAGCAGTCTCACAAAAATTAGTTCTTTCAATATTAAGCACCCTCCTAGGAGAATATAAAAGGAATTATGTGTTTCTATTTCAGATTTCAAGTTTTTCTAATGTTTGCTTATGAATCTTAGGTTTGAACTGTTTCTTTTGTGTGAAATAAATAACTGTCCCATACCTCATCTATACTGTATATCAGGTACCTTTCTGATCACTTTTGGGGAGACCCTGGTCATGAGCCAAATCTAAGATTTGTTTGAGAAATTCTCCTCAGAGTTTTGTTTTGGTATAGAGACAAAATGAGCCAGAGACAAAGAGAACTTATCTCTTTCTTTGGAGTTCAGGATAGCCCAGGACTTAAAGTCATCTGCATAAGCCTAGAACTGCAGCCTGTTAATGGGAGAGAACACCCCTGACCCCTTGGACCAGTGCTTCTCCTATTATAACTATATTTTCCAATCAGTTGATAAATGCTTGGTTTAACGAGCTGGATAGCTGAAGAGTACTGAATGCAGTACATGCTCTGCCTTAGCCTTTCTCTCTTCCAGTTCTTGTAGGGGCAGTTCAACTCAAGTCCCTTCTGGTTTGGAAATATAAGTATCTTCCTCCTAACTTCTAGGCTGCGTTTCAACTGATCCCCCTTCTGTCTGGCCTGATTTAAGAATGTGAGCTTTCTATTTCTCACCCTCTTTACCAGGCCCCTAAGCTTCTAATTAAGTCCTTCTTTAATCCCAGGATTGGAAAAACAACTCCGTGCACAAGGCTTCTTGACAGTGGGTCAATAACGTCATCTTCTTTACCCAGTAATGAAACCTGTGAATGCTGACACCTGTTTTCATCTTCTTTAGCTTTTCCTTAAAGAAGCCTTGTTCTCCAGAGAGGTGTCTCCTCCCTCCCTGCCTTAACGAGAAGACTATTTTAAGCAAGTACTTAGGAAGCAAAGATTTGGAGGCTTACGTTGTGGATAATATTAATACTACTGCATCTGAATAAGTTTGGGGGCCGAGATATAAACTTGCTTCCAGGATTTTGCATTATTTGAGAACGAGTGCATGCGATTTAAGAGCTGAACCAAAAACACAGGTGAAAATAATAGTTATGACTAAAGCTTAATACAGGAGATCTGGGCTTTATTTCTAGCCAGTCACTGATTGAACTTGACTCTGAGGACGTTACCTATTATTTCTTGTATTGGTTTTACACATCTATGTATGGTTAACATACCTATGTTCTCCTTCTTAGTGATGTTTTATGGACTAAATTACAAGACATACGATAAGCACTTAGAATTTGTTGGAAAGATATTACATGATTGTAAGATATTGTCAGAATAGTTACAATTGCAACTTGATTTCATTAAATGCCCACATACAGAATTTGAAATTGTGAAGGTTCTTGCTTAATCAACAAGCACCTACTATGTGCTAGGCACTAGGGATACAAAAACAAAAATAAAAGAATCATTGGATCATATATTTTGAGCTGGAAGGGATCTTAGAGGCCATAGAGTCAAACCTCTTCATTTTATAGATGAGGAAACTGAAGCACAGAGAGGTTTGATGACTCATGCAGGGTCAAACAGTAAGTGCCTGATTTGAACCAGGTCTTCCTGACTCCAGGCCCAATGCCTCATCCACTACTGTAGACCCTGTTTTTATTGAGCTTGCATCCTACTGGGGAAGATGATAGTAAGTCAACCATTTATTAAACACTTACTATGTGGCAGGTACTATGCTAAGTGCTTTATAATTATTGTCCCATTTTATATTGATATGGTAATTTAGTATTAATAAACACAAACATGTTGATTTAACATATTAATATAGTATATTACTATTTAATTATAATTATTATTACATTTGAAACACCCCTTGGAGGAAGGTGTTCATATTATCTCCAGTTTACAGATGAGGAAACTGAGGCAAACAGAGGTTAGGTTAAGTAACTTTTCCAGGGTCACACAGCTGGTAAGTGTCTGAGGATGGATTTGAAACTTACCTCTTCCTGACTTCAGACCCAGCACTCCATCCACTGTGCCAAATAGCTGTCATTGACCAGTCTTTTGTTGGTCAAGTAGTATTTCTTCTAGACCTTGCAGGCTGTGGAGATGGGAGAGGAGAGAGACTCCCCTCCCCCTACCTTGTTGTCTTGTTTTATAGGAGCAGAGGTCAGACTCCATAACTGTTGTGAGTCTGGACTCTTTGGAATTCTTGAATATTTTTGTTTGCCTAATGACAAGGTTCCCTTTAATTCTATCAGAGAAAGGTGTTCAAACGTCTACAAAGTGTTAATTCCTTATTGTTAACTTGTTAACATCCAGCGATAAAAATTGAACTGGGCTGGCAGGGAGAGAGCCAAATTCCCCCTCCGCCACACTAGGAAATCAGGAAACCTGGATTTTTAGTTTTTACTCTGACATTGGACATTTGGCAAATAAGCAATTAACCTCTCTGATTGTGAGGGTCCCGATCATCCAAATGCCAAGGCTCCTCTCCTTCTTTGCTGACTAAAACATGTCCAAGTCTTCTCCATGCTTAAAGAAAACCCATTACTGGACTCAACTATCCCTTTAAACTATCTTCCTATATTTTTCTCTTCCATTGCATTCCCAAACTCCTAGAAAAAAGTTGTTTGCTTCCGTTTTCCTCTTGCTTACTTCCATTTGCATTCTGGCTTGGGAACTCATCACCTTATTGAAACTGCTCTCTCCAAAAGCATCTCTTAATTTCAAAGTCTAATGGCCTTTTCTCAACCATCATTCCCTTGATCTCTTTTGTTTCTCTGCAGTGTATGACACTCTAGACTACCTTCCCCTTAAGGAGCTCACATGTCTCTGGCTTTTCATGATATTGGTTCTTTTACCTAACTCCTTGGTCTCCTTTGGTGGGCCATCATCTATTTCATACTCACTACCTGGGGGTATATTATGGAGCTCTACCCTACCACCTCTTTTATCTCTATATGTTCTCTGTGTGACCTCATCAGCTTCCATGAGTTTAATTATTATCTCTATCCTGATTACTCCTGTGTCAGACCCTGGCACATAGTAGGTGCTTATTGTTTGTTGATTTACTGATTTACCCATCCTTCTTCTAAACTTCTCTATTTCTGTAGAGGACAGCACATCCTTCCCATCATCCAGATTCAAAACCCCAGTGTTATCTTTATCTCCTCACTCAAACTCACCCCACATATCCAATCAATTGCCTAATCTTGTTCTTTCTACCCTCAGATCTTTTACATGTGATTAGTAGAGGTAGAAATAGAAAACATGAGGTAACACATTTGGAACAGTGAAACCTCATTCTAGGCATCAAGAAACGAAACAAGATGGAATAAACACCGCACCTCTAAGTGCCTAGGCACTCAGTGCCTCCAAGTGCCAAATATATCAATCTGTTAGAGTTTTGAAAAGCTTCATTAAGGCACAAAACATAGGAAGTTGTGGGTTTCTTTCTTTCTTTTCCTCTTTGTTTCCAGGCTTCAGAGTATGTACTTTCTTTGCTTTCCTTTCTGTTGCCTTTTCTATCTCCCCTGGATTTGGGAGCTTCACAGCTAAACTTTTGTTTCTCTGACAGACCATAAATAACCTCTGCTGCCTGGGCCGGCTGTAATATTCATATTCTTGACTTGAATTCCCTGAGAATTTTTTGATTCTGTTGATTCAGCCCAATTAAGTCCAGGACTGCTCTCTTTTAGCTGCTTCAGCACCCTCTACTCCCCAGTTTAAACATTTCATTAATGTTTCCTGTATTGTGCCATATATACTTGAAGTCGAAAGTTTTATTTTAAAAATGAACCCATCCAAAACTTGAAGATCACCATTTTAAATGAATGAATGAACAAATAAATGCACATGAACCAGCCTATATAGATACATAATGGTTACATTTAAACATCTGTAAAGTGCCAGACACTGCTCTTAGTCCTAGGGTTACAAAGCAAAAAAAAAAAAATCCATTGCCTCAGGGAGCTTACATTTTATCAAGGGGATACACTATGCCAATAGAAAAATAAAGTTAATCTGAGGACAAAGAGGACAGTAATGACCAGACCACTGCCATGTACACACACACACATCTGTATATGTAAATATAGATGTGTGTACATATATAAAATATGGGAGATATATATGTATATATATACATATTTATGTATATATATACATATATATGTATACATATTTATGTATACATATATATATATATACATATATATGTATACATATCTACCTATCCATCTACACACACATCCTGTATCTCCAAATTTTAAAAGATTTGTTTTTTTCAAACCCCCCATATTCCTTTATTAAAAGAAATCATAGTTTTTAATGATTTCATTGGATTGTTTCCCACAGGGTACAAAGCGATTACCAAGTAACTTGAACTCCCAAGTTCGATGTTCTTTGTTCAATAACACCTTTTTAATTAAACCTTTTTTTTCAATTAATGAACATTGTTTTTTCTTCATTCTATCTTACCACTATTGGAAAAAAAGATACAGAATAACTAACCTCTATAACAAATATATTCCAATCCAATAAATATTTATTAAGTGCCTCCTGTATGCCAGGCACTGTGCTAAGTGTTGGGGGTACAATTTATGACCTCAAGAAACTTACAATTTAAGTGGGAGAAAACACACAAAAGGAGGCAGGAGAGCTCAGGTGGATGGCAATGGTGGGTGGCATTGGGGGAATGGAAGAAAGACACCAGAGGGTATTTTATTCCTTGGAGTTGAAACCAGGCAGGGCAGCAAATGCAAAGCGCAGTGAGCTGAGAGTCCAATTTTTGCCTTCTATAAAGGGAGGCATTTGGTGGAGTTTGGCACATACACACACACACAACCACACACACACACACACACACATACACTCATGCACATACACACACATTTTATATATAATATACACACACACACATACATGCATGCATACATAAATACATATTCAAGTGAAACAAATTCCCACCTTGGCCATGTTCAAAAAATGCAGGTCTCATTTTGTGTATGTTCAATAACTTTCACTACAGTTTCAATACAATGCCATCAAGTAGCACAGTTGTGAAATATATGTGCAGTACATATACTCTTCTTGAGATTCAGGGTGGTCACTCTTTTGAGCTCCCTGCCTCCCCCATCATTGATTTCCTTAAATTTATTTTTTTATATATAAAACCTCTCTATTAGAATAGCTAAATTTAAACAGGAAACAAATGTGAACATGACAATCTCTGGCAGGTCCTACCAAGCTAAAAAGAATTTGAGTACAGTTCTAGGCTGTGTCTTCTGCTGGTCTGACTAAATAAAGAAAATCTCATGAGCAGTAGGTCAGCCATCAGGAGATGAAATTTCTTTGTGGCCACAGCAACCCATGAAATCAATACAAGAGCCAAATGGCTCTCAGTCCTATATAGATTCCTTCTGCAGAGAGATGGTAGCAGAAAAAGGGGCAGAAGGTTCAAAGGAGCTTAGTAATATACACTTTTTTTGAAAACTGAGGAGAAAACTAATCATTCCCAACTTCTTTGTAGTTGGAGGTTTCTTTCGAGATGAAGTATTTCCCCCCTTCTTCATTTATCAATAGGTCAGGTTATCTGTTTGCCTTTAGAAAACTCAGTAACTGGCTGCTTTTACATATTGCTTCTTATTGCAAGTTAAAAGCGGCAATCTTCCATGCAACTATAGACCAGAATGAACAGAGACTGACTACCTTCAATCAATTTAAATCTATTTGATAAGAAAATTCATTTTTTAAAATGTATAATGGAAAAGGTGAAAACATATGATATAATAGAAAGACCACTGGCTTTGTGATTAGAGGTTCTGGATCTATATTTCACTTCTACCATTTGATAATATCATAGATTTAGAATTTGAAGAAAGCTTCGAAGGTATGGAATCCAACCTTCTCATTTTATAGGTAAGGAATTGAGAGGCAACATGACTTGACCAAGGTCATCTAGGTTACAGTAAGAAGAAGAGTTAAGTGTTGAGCCAGATCAACTGACTCCAAAACCATCCCTCTTTCTACTCTGACATGTCTTTGGGATTGGCAAGAAATCACTTCCACTTTCTAAGGCTGCTTCCTAATTTGTAAAGTTGAGAGGATTTGACTTCGAATCGATCACCCCTTCCAACTGTAAATCTATGGTACTATAAGAGAGGGGCTGGATCTGTGATTTCACTGGGAAATGGAACAGCTACCATCAATGTAGGCAAGATCCTTCTCTGTGATTTGTAATTTTAGAGAATGCCTAGAGCACTGAGAGATTAAGTAATTTTTCCCAGGGTTACAGAGCTAGTATGCGTTAGAGGCAAGACTGGGACCCAGATCTTCCTGGCTAGCATCGTCTAGATCTTAGGTAAGTGTGCTTAAAATGGTAGAGTAGCGTGCCTTAGTAGAAAGAGGGCTGGATTGGTAGGGAATTAATAAGCTGAACTCAGAGTCAGGAAGATCTGAGTCCAAATCCTGCCTGGACACTGTATGACCCAAGCCAAGTTGCTAGGCAGCTTCCTAGGCCATATTTAAATAAATACGTATGAATAGACCAGTTGTAATGAAATGACAGATACTGAACGTATTAAAATATTTAAAATTCAAGATGACTACTGGATATGAGAAGGAAACAAAATACATTTGGTAACCTAAAGCCCCATGTGCTATTCTAATGGGAGAAACATTATTTCTTCTATCAGAATCATTCTTTCTATAGATTAACTTTTGGAACTATAATAATTTCTTAGAATTTGATGGAGTGAAAAGGCATTGGATTTCAAATGAAAAGACCCATGTTCTGATTTAACCTTTGTCCCTACCTAGTTACTAGAATGTAGGCAGATCAGATACTCCTTTGGGTCTTGGTTCTTTATCTGTAAAATAAAGGAGTTAGACAAGATGGTTTTTAATGCCTTTTTAAGTTTTAGCTCCTGTGAGCCTATAAGTTTGGATTTATTTCCAGCTCCCTCTAGTGTCTATTTTTTAGAACTAGCATTTGAAATGCACTGTTAATTTTTAATTTTCATTTGGAATTATCACTTGATGGAATATTAGATTTGGAAGGGAACTTAGTACTAATTAAATTCAGCAAATGCCCATTTGTTTGTCCTACTATGTGCAAAACACTGTCGAGTCTACTATGGACATAAAGATGAAAAAACAACAAAATCCCTACCTTCAAGGAACTAACAGTCTACTGATGGGATAGGATGTATATGCAGATAAGCATAATGCAAGGTTGCTCGATGGAAATTTGAGGAGGGAGGAAATGCTTTCAGCAAGGGGAAGTCTTTTTGGAGAAGGTAGCACTTGAACTGAAAGTTGGAGGAAGAGAAAGATTTCAATAGGCATAGGTGAAGGTAATTTATTTTTAGATCATAATTCTAATCATGTTATATACCTCTGCTTAATGAGCTCCCAGTTCCCCAGGTCTGAAACCTATGTGTCATCCTGGACTTCTCACTTTCTCATCTCCATATCCACTAATTGGTCAAACCCTGTCATTTTTACCTTTGAAACAGTTCTCACAACTGCCCTTTTCTCTCTTCAGATCCTGCCACCACCCTGCTACTCTCCTTCATCACTTCGTGACTAGTTATTGCAATAGTCTACTGGTTGGTCTCCTTGCCTCAGGTTTCTCCCCACTGCAGTCTTTTTTCCATTCAGCTGTCAAGTGGATTTTCCTAAAAGGCAGGTCTGACCATATCACCTCCCTTCCCTATCTGATCAACTCCAGTGACTCTGTCACTTCCAGGATCAAATATAAATGCCTCTTGTTGGTATTTAAGGATCTTCATAATCTGGCCCCTTCTTACCTTTCTCATCTTCTTGTATGGTGCTTTCTTCCACAATCTATGAAACAGTTACACTGGTCTATTTGCAGTTCCTCAAACATGACACTCCATCTCTTGTATCCATGCTTTTTCTCTGGCTATCCCCTTCCCCCTTGAATGTTGTAGGCACTCAAAAATATTTGTTTAACTGGATTGTAAAGAAAAAGAAACCATATAAACTTTCTGACATCTCATGAACTAGACAAAATTACATAATTACCTTTACTTTTTGTTGTTCAGTTATTTCAGTCATGTCCAACTCTTCATGACCCTGTTTGGGGTTTTCTTGGCAAAGAGACTGGAATGGTTTGCCATGTCCTTCTTCAGCTCATTTTACAGGTGAAGAAACTGAGGCAAACAGGGTTAAGTGACTTGCCTAGGGTCACACGACTAGTAAGTGTCTGAGGCCAGATCAGATCTTAGGAAGAATACTCTTCCTGGCACTCTATCTACTTTACCACCTAGCTGCCCTATTACCTTTACTATGTTCCTATAAAAAATAATGTTCATTAAAAATACATAGATGAACTCCAAGATAAAAATCATACTCTTGCACAAATGCCAGAGAGTTCTTCTATTTTTGAAAGTCCAATAGAACTTTCCTTTTTAACTTTTTGTTCCTATGGATTTCATAGCTGGCTGGCTCACTTTCAAATCTAAATTTGTGGAGATTACCTGGGGTCTATGCACTGTCAAAAGAGGTTCAGGTTTATAGACAACATGGTAAGAAATTGGCAAAAGAATGACTTTCTTCTATCGTCCTGTTTTTTTTTTTTCCTGAACTTCACTATCCTTGGCCCCAATTACTCATGTCAGAAGCTTGGCATTATCCTAGATTTAGAATTTCACGCACATACCCTTGACAACCCTAATGTGAATCTATTCCTCAGTGTGATCTAGTTCCCCAGTCATTTTCTACACATATGCCAAAACTCCCCTGTATGGAGAGAAGAAAATGTGAATCTCAGATTGAGGCTAGCAAGGTCACGAAAAACTGAGGCAAACTTGGAGCAGTACAAATAAGTTGTGGGGACATTCTTCCACTCTTCTCACTATGTCCCTTTTCATTTTTTTTTTAAATTCTGAAATGAACAAGCACCAAATAAATTGAGAATTTCCATATACATTTTAGAAGGGGAGAGTATTGTACATGAAACTGAACATCTATTAAATAGAGATTGCTTTTCAAGTTGGAATAAATTCAACATGTTCTATTTGTCTTTGATTTCATATATTCTCTCTTTTTTTTTTTAGGAGGGAGAGGGGATTATTCTTACAACCTACCCCCATATTGAGCAATTTTAATATTTTATTCACAGTAGTTATAAAGTTACTAATAGCTTTTGCTCTTATATCCATCAGGCTTTTGGGGGCATTATAAAGATAAGCAGCTAAGGTTTTTTTTTTTAATCCTTCTTATCTCATGAATGAATGGAAAAAAATATTCGCTATTTACTATTTGCCAGGCATTGTGCTAAATTCTTGAGATACAGATATAAAAGTAAGACGGTCCCTGTCCTTAAGTAGTACATATTCTGAGAAGGAAAGACAACGCATATGAGGGAGTTGTGACTCTGAAGGACATTTAGGTCTGGGAAGTCACAGGCATGGTGCTGATTTGATTGCGGTTCTCAGAACCTAAAGTGGAAACTATGGTTAGGGTGAAGGTGAGGATGTATAGGTCAGGGAGTTCAGAGCTGAGTAACATGGCTGTTCCCATTTTACTTTACTGTGATGAGTGCCATTGTCCTCCCAATCACCCAGACCAGCAACCTAGGTGTCATCCTGAAGACTTGAATTTAAATCTTGTCTCAGACACCTTAATAGCTATACAACATCTGTCTGCCTCAGTTTCCTCATCTGTAAAATGGGGATAATAAAAGCACCTGCCTCCAAGGTTGTTGTGAGGGTAAAATGAGATAGTATTTGTAAATTGTGAAAACACTATATAAGTGCTAGCTATCATTACCAATATCAACATTCAGAATCAAATATAAAATTCTGTTTGGCTTCTGAAGGCCTTCATAACCTGGTCTTTCTCCTAGAGCCAGAATACCAGTCTTTCCAGTCATCTTACACCTTACTTCCTGCCTCACCCCCATGACATACTCTGAAATCCAGTGAGACTGGTCTCCTGAGGGCTTAGGGTCAGATAGGTGGCTCCATGGATAGATCAGTGGGGTCTAGAATCAGGAAGTGAGTTCAAATCCAGCCCTGGACACTTCTTAGGTCTATGATGCTGGGTAAATCACTTAACCTCTGCTTACCTCAGTTTCCTCAACTGCAAAATGAAGATAAGGAATAGCACCTATCTCCCAGGGTTGTTGTGAGGATCAAATAAGAAAATGTTTGTAAATGTGCTTAGCACAGTGCCTGGCACAAAGTAGATACTTAATAAATGCTTACTTCCTTCCCTTCCCTCCTTACTGCTCATATTCTATCTCCTGACTCTTAGCATTTTTGTTCCCTATCCCTAGAATTTTCTCCTTCCAAATCTCTGTCTTCTGGCTTCCTTCAAATCCCAGAAATATTCCAAATCTCTGTCTTCTGGCTTCCTTCAAATCCCAGAAATATCCCACCTTCTACAGTAAGAAGCCTTTTCCTATTCACTTTCATGCTAGTACCTTCTATCTGTGATTATCTAGAGTTTGTACTGTGACCTCTGAGAGCAGCTGCCTTTGATGATTGAAGTTACTAGTCTTGGTGAAATGTTGTGTGCACTTTCAGATGAAGTCATTGTATTGTTAGTTTTTCTAACTAACTAATTGTTTTACTTTGTTACAAGAGATCTTTCAGAGTTGGGGTGATCCGTAAATGTAATATAAAAAAGAAAAAGAGCAATGAAACTTAAAAAAAAAATCCCAAGCAATGTGACCTCATAGGTATCACTAAAACTTGGTGTGATGGGACCCATGACTGGAATATGGTTTTGAAAGGTTATACCTTATTCCAAAGGCACAGAGTAGATAAAGGCAGCAGAGTAGTTTTGTGTGTTAAGATGATTCATGCAGGAACCAGAAAAGGGGGAAAATGGTGGAGGGCATCTAGGTGAAAATGGATGGAGGGAAAAAGAGAAAGTGACACAGTGATAAGAGTCCAGTGCAGTACAGTACACTATAGACCATGAGGACAGAAGTAGGAAATAGATGAGGGATTTTGGAAACAAACAGAAACCTGGTGTGTAGAAGCATGACAGAATGACAATGGGAGACTTTAATTATCCAGACAACTTGCTAGCAGTGTTTCTTTGATCAAAGCACAATAGCAAACAAGTCTCAAAAATATTATCCCTCAAAAGATGGAGATGAGGGAATTATTATGTTTGACCTGATCTTGACCAAAAAGGAGAAACTGGATTGCTGAGCTAAAAGTGATTATCTCCTTGGGGGAAGTGACTACTATATCTTTGAATGTGTGATAAAGAATTTAAAAAAAAAACCTCACTGTCTCTTACATGCATCCTAGGGTTTACAAAAGTAAATTTCAAAAGGTTTGGAAAAAAGGATAGGCCCCCGTGGCTTAAATTCTATTAGAGAAGTCCTTGTCAGATCAGGGAAGTTAGAAAGATCTTAAGAATGAAATTTTGAAGACAAAAATGGAAATAATTTTAATAAGAATGAAAGGGAAGTTGTCTCGAGGGATCAATATGGATGCACAAAAAACCCAACAGCAAAATTGGATTTTTAAAAAGATATGCACAGGGACCTCTGCTTGGACCAAAAATGTCCTAACATTTTATAAATGACTTAGGTAAAGGGGTAGATAACATGCCTCTCACAGTTGTAGACATCAGAAAGCTGAAAGGGATTTCTAACACAGAAGGTCAGAGTCAGAAATGAAAAACAATAACAACAACAAAACCAAAAAGCAAAACTGAACAGGCCAGAGCGCTGGGATAAATCAAATAAACTAAAACTTAATAGGGATATTGTTACTCAGAGCATAGTGCAACAAAGTCATCTCTGACACTGAGTTTATCAAGGAATCTTACAGCATATATTCATTAGTGCCTTCCCTCTCCTATTTCTTATTTATCCTATATGTAACTCATTTATATATATTTGTTTGCTTGTTGTCTCCTCCATTAGACTGTGAACTCCTTGCAGGCAATGACTATCTTTTGCCTCTTTTTCTATTCCTGGCACTTAGCACAATGCTTGGCACATTGTACCTGCTTAATAAATTTTTTATCAATTGATTGATAAAGGGTTTATTTTTTATTATTGTGTTTTGCTTTATTGGTACTGGTGATTTTTTTCTGTATTTATTAAATAAACAATGAATGGAGTAAGATCTTGAATTCTTTACATCTGTCAGTCAGTTGTGTGTCTGTGAAGGTTTGCTAGACTGTAGACAGTCCTTTGTGAAAGCCTGCCTATTTACTTCTCAAATTTTCATCATACCCTTGATACACATGTAGATTTTGCACAGGACCTCTACTTAATCAATGTTTGTCAAAAGGAATTGAATTGAATTTTCTGCTTCAAAAAGAAATCAAATTTGCAATTATTTTATAAAGGGAAAGAAAAAGAGTTTTATCTACCAGAAATATGACCTGCATGACCTTGTGGAGAAAATAATACTGGATGAAGAACCTGGAGATTTGGGTTTCAATATGGGCTCTGATGCTTGCTTAGCTGTGTGACCACAGCTGAATCCCTGAGCCACAATTTACGCATCTTTAAAATGGAAATCATAATACTTTCTCTGCTTACTTAAGTTGCATGGAAAGTACCATACACATTTTTTATCTTTTTGACTAGATCTGTGATTTCTCTGTTATTGAGAAATCACAATGAGGAAACTCCCTGCTACCTCTGTAGGCCAACATCCGTTCTGTAAGTGCTTAGAGAACTGATTGGGGCACTGAGAGGTTGTGATTTGCCCAACATCACACAGCCATTATATATCAGAGATTGGACTTGAACTCTGGGCTTCCTGATCTCTGATGATAATCTATTACTACATCATGCCTGGACTGGAGTAGGCACTTAATAATGCTTTGTCTTATTTATCCTATGGTAGGGAAATCTCCTGAAGGGCTCTAGAGATATACCCCATGAAGGAAAAAGACAAATGATGAAGTAAGGTCAGGAGAATGATATAGAACACCGTATATTTCATATTACTGTTACCTGTGAGTAATTTTTTTCCCATATTACAGAGAAGTGAAATCTTGGTTTCTACACTTCATAAAATTCAATCCAAAGCTTGTTTCATCAGCTCAGAAAGAGAAACTTATAGTAGAAATAAGAGCAGTCTCTCCAGTAAGTCAATGGTCTCTCACTACTGACAGTAGAATGGGATTTTCTTTCAGATTTCATTTCACACTTAACAAAGAAACTTCAGGGTTTAAACTGGGGGAAGATGCATTAATTCAAAATAATTTAACTACCTCAAAAAAGAATTACACATAGAAGAATGAAAAGTGCAACATTTTATAAAATAAAGAACCATAAGGTCATCAATCTAGAGCTGGAAAGGACCACAGAGAACATCTAGTCGAACCTCCTCATTTTACAGAAAAGGAAACTGAGGCCCATAGAAGTCATGTGACTGAGCCAAGCTTGCACAGTAACAAGCAGAAGCAGGGTTTGCACTCAGGTCCTCTAACTCCAGTGTCAAAGTTCCTTTCATTCTACTATACTGCCTCCCCTGTACATTTTATATCCCTCTTCTCCCCTTCTTCTCTCCCTCCCCTCTCCTCTTTTCCTCCTCCTTCCCTCTGTCTTTATTTTTAAAATAATATTTGATTCCCCTCAATTATATGTTAAAACAATTTTAAACATATTTTAAAACTTTTAAGTTCCAAATTCTGTCTCTCCTTCCCTCACTCACCTTCTGCCTCTCTGAGATGGTAAGTAATATGGTAAGTTATACAGGTGATCATGTAAAACATTTCCATGTCAGTTATTTTGTACAAGAAGACTCAAAGAAAGAAAGAAAGTGAAAAATAGCATGTTTCAGTCTATATTCAGATAACATTAGTTCTCTTTCTCTGGAGGTAGATAGCATGCTTCATCATAAGTAAGTCCTTTGGGATTGTCTTGGATCATTGTGTTGCTGAGAATAGCTAAGTCATTCACAGTTCATCATACGATATTGCTGTTGCTGTGTGCAACCTTCTCCTGGTTCTGCTCACTTCATTTTGTATCAGTTTATATATGTCTTTCCAGGTTTTTCTGAAATCATCCTGCTTGTCATTTCTTACAGCACAATAATATTCCATCACAATCATATACCACAGCTTATTCAGCCATTCCGCAATTGATGGGCATCCCCTTGATTTCCAATTCTTCAGCCATCACAGAAAAAGCTGCTAAAAATGTTTTTGTGTTATCCTGATTGTGTTTCCACAATACTTGAATTGTTTCTTTCTGGCTGCTTGCAATATTTTCTCCTTGACCTGGGAACTCTGGAATTTGGCTACAATATTCCTAGGAGTTTTCCTTTGGGGATCTCTTTCAGGAGATCTGTGGACTCTTTCAATTTCTATTTTGCCCTCTGGATCTAAAATATCAGGGCAGTTTTCCTTGATAATTTCTTGAAAGATGAAAATAGGGGGGAGGAAAGGGACAAGAGAGCAGGGGGATGATAGAGAGAAGGGCAGATTGGGAAAGGCGTAATCAGAAGGAAGTACTTCTGAGGAGGGACAGGGTCAAAAGAAAGAATAAATGGGGGGGCAGGATAGGATTAAGGTAAATAGAGTTAGTTTTTCACAGCATGTCTACTATGGAAGTGTTTTGCATAACTCCACATGCATGGCCTGTATTGACTTGCTTTTTTTTTGATCATGGCTTTCAGATAGTCCAATAATTTTTAAATTCTCTCTCCTGGATCTATTTTCCAGGTCAGTTGTTTTTCCGATGAGATATTTCACATTGTTTTCTAATTTTTCATTCTTTTGGATTTGTTCTACTGTGTCGTGATTTCTCATAAAGTCACTATCTTCCAATTGCTCTATTCTATTCTATTAAGGAAGTATTTTCTTGAGTAAGCTTTTGGACTTCCTTTTCCATTTGGCCAATTTTGCTTTTTAGGGCATTCTTCTCCTCATTGGCTTTTTGGACCTCTTTTGCCATTTGGGTTAGGCTATTTTTTAAGGTGTTATTTTCTTCAGTATTTTTTGGGTCTCCTTTAGCAAACTGTTGACTTGTTTTTAATGATTTTCTTCCATCACTTTCATTTCTCTTCCCAGTTTTTCCTCTACTTCTCTTACTTGCTTCTCAAAATCCCTTTTGAGCTCTTCCAAGGCCTGGGACGGATTCATATTTTTCTTGGAGGCTTTGGATGTGGGAGCTTTGACTTTGTTGTCTTCTGGTTGTATGTTTTGATCTTCTTTGTCTCCCAAGTAAGATAATATAGTCTGACTCTGCGAGGTTTGCTCATGATCTCAGCCAACTACTTGAGTTTTTAACTCTTTGTTAAGGTAAAAGTCTGCTTCCAATGTGGAAAATGTACTGTCCCAAGCTTCAGGGGTTTATATAGCTGTTTTCAGAGATACTTGTAGGGACCTGTAAATTTTCAGTTCTTCCAAGGTGGTATGATAAGGGTCGAGGTGTTTACTCTTTTCCTGGCCTGTGCTCTGGTCTTTGAGTGACTGGCCACAATCAGTCTTTTCTCTCTTGGAACTGTGAGGAGGGGTTTCTCTCCACAGCCACCACAAGCTCCACCATGCCAGCGCTCCTCCTCACCCCAGGACTTCCACCCAGAATTGTGACCCAGATCCAAGCAGGGCTAAAGCAAGAGATTCCTGCCTCAGCACCAGCAAAGAGATCCCTGCAGTCCCCCTCTGATTAGCCACTTGATTCCCCCTCAGTCTGTGGACACAGCCACTGCCCAGGCGCCTGCGCTCTGGAAAAGGCTCTGACCTAGCTCTTCTCTCACCAAGAAAACAGACTTTTCCCACTGACCTTCTAAGTTGTCTTTGGCATTCATGGATTGAGGAGTCTGGAAGCTGCCACAGCTGCCCGTGATTCAGTCCTCTGAGGCCTGCTCTAGGTTCGCTGAGGCCTGTGCGCCCACGTCAAACTACACTCCTCTCCCTCCCAGCGCTATATTCCTTTCTGATCAACCATCCAGGCTGTCTTGCGCTGGAGGTTTGTTTTACTCTGTATTTTTGTGGGTTCTGCTGCTTTAGAATTTGTTTAGAGCCATTTTTTATGGGTATTTGGAGGGGTTCGGGGGAGAGTTCAAGCAAGTCACTGCTTTCACACCGCAGTCTTGGCTCTGCCTCCCCTCCTCTGTTTCTTTATCTGATTCTTGCCTGGCATGATCTTGGGGCCCTTCATTAGTCTGGTCATCCCTGTCTACTTCCCAATGTCAAGGGTCCTGTCCCTGTCACTAACTTGTAATAGCCACACCAGCTATGCTAGCCGTCAGCATGGCTCCCTGAACAATAACTGAATATTTCTTCACAGTCTTTATAATTGGCAGAGAAACTTGAAGATAGTGGATTCTGAAGAAAAAAAAAGATATTCAACTCAACAATATGAGTAGTTGAAAATAGCTTCTTTGCCTCAGGATCCAATCACATGTCGAAGAAGGAAGACAATTTGCAAGGTTTTGTCAAGCAAAGAGTATAGAGCTCTTGGCAGTTCAAGTTGCTATCTCCACCTCTTTGGCCTAATGAAAGGCTGTGCTGTCTTAATTGTTGTATTTCAGAGAAATTTATTAGCAGACTCATGGAATCTGTGTAAGAAGACCCTTTAGCAGAGAGGACTCATTGCTTCTTACAACCTGGCCTTGATTTTCTACTGCCTGGCTTTGCTCTTGACAAAAATCAAATACTTCTTTTTGATCTTATTCTATGTTTACAAAGAAACTTAGCTTCATGATTTCTAAAAGAATTTGTATTTGAGTGGGGGGGAGGGATCTTCCCTGATTAAATAGCTGGTTAATGATAGAGGAAGAGTATTACTATATCAGGAGAATGACCACTGGTTTTATGTTATTCCAATTGGAAACTATGCCTTTTTTTTTTTTGGCCTACAGCAGACAGCCATCAGTTCTTAGCTTCAGTTAATTCAATCAAGACACGAATTCTACAAACATTTATTAAGTGCTTACTGCATGTACAAAAAATATAACTGGGTGTTGTTGGAAATATATATATGGACAAGATTTAGTTATTGGACTCACAGAACTTAGAGTTTACTAAGGGCAAAAGACACTGAAACATATCTAGGCTATATTTCAAGATCAGTTCATTAAAAATGCAAATCTGATTATACATGTGTAACCTTTTCAAAAACAGGTTTTCTCTACTGAGAGCCTGTAAAATCCTTGAAAGTAGGCATTCTTTCATTTTCTCTATTTGTATTACCACCACCTTACAGAGCATGCCATATAGTAGGTATTTAATAAGTGTCCATTGCTTAACAGTGACCACTCAACTCAGTTGGTGCTATTTAACCCAGACATGCAGTACCTGAGGTCAACTTGATTTCTTGTTTTTTGATTTCTTTATTTGTTATTGTTGCTTTCTCTAGCATTTTCAGCAGTCCTGGAACAGGTACAGAGAAATCAGATGCTAGAGGTTACTCAAGGGTTAGTATTATGACATAAATAAAAATATAAAGTCAGAAAGTTCAAGGGCTTTTTGGGTTGTAGTGCCACATTAAAGCTGTAGGAGCAAATGAAACTTTAATGGAAGAGATGGACTAGGAGAATAGGAGTGAGTTAGGAGGGGTTTTTAACTTGAGGTGTGTGATTTTTTTTTTAAATATTGTGATGATTATACTTGATATAATTGGTTTCCTTTGTAATCCCAGGTATTTTACGCATTTATGAATTTTATTCTAAAAGGTCCATAGGTTTCACAAGACTACCAACGGGGCCCATGACGTGTATAGAATTAAGAATTCTTGGGCCTTAGAAGGTGTTTATGGAATTATTGAATTGAATCAAATTGAACTGAACTGAAGTGAATTTGACAGACATCATTCCACAGGTATTAGCATCCTTCTTGCAGATTCAGCACAGATACAGTGGATGGGTGTTTCTTGTAACCTTTCCAGCCATCGTTTCTTAGCATTATATTCAGCTGAAACTGGAAGCATTTTGAATCCATCTATATTTTAGAAGAAAATTTGAAAACAGAAATCTTTGAAGGTTTTAAACCAAAGAATAGGGCTTCTCTGCCTCAGAGATGCCCCTTACTTAGAAGAAAAAGACAAATGCGGTGGTTTTTATAAAGGCAATTCTCTAGGAATGTCTTCAAAAAGTAACCTGTGCTTCTTCTCCCTGTTGTTGCCGCCCCCCCCCCTTCTTTTTGTCCTAATACAAAGTGGAAAATCTTCCTCTCTAAGCTTTAGTCAATTTAACCCAGAGATCACAAAGTCCAAACACGAAGATAAACCCTCAGGCAGGGATTATTGCATATTTTTGAACTCCCTTTGCTTGTGTTCTATATTGCTCAAAACAATGGGGAAAAACCTCTCGATGACTTTCACGATCTTACTTGACATTTGGAATGGAAACAAGAAGATGAGTTTTTCAAAAGTTTTGAACTTAAATATGTCTGTAGCTTCACATTTGGTTGTCTGCCTCAGAATTTAACCCAGTTTGGGGAGAAGAGGGAAGAAAAAATAAAAATTTTATAGAGTGAATTAGTTTTAGAGCAATAACTTTGTACTTAACATAAGGGAAGTTTGATTTTTTTTGGGGGGGCAGGTAGATAGCACAGTGAATAGCGCTCTGGGCTGGGAATCAGGAAGACTCATGTTCATGAGTTTAAATCCTATCTTTTCATTACGTATTTTCAATTATAATCAAAACACCAAATTATTAATATAGTATTGATAGTATAGCAATAATCAAGATTAGGGGATGGTCAAATCTCTCTCCTTCTCCCTCCGCCCCCCATCACTTGATGAGCTGAAGATCATAGAAAGTCATTAACCGTAGTTCAGGATTTTGTATTGCTATCTGAAGGGGTTGCGTATGTGCATTGGGGCTGTTCTTGACTCAATGTGGAGCTGCTAGGGATGTTTTAGTTGGCTCAATATGTTGTAGAGGAAGAAACCAGCTACCACTACTATTGGCTATAAAAGGGATTTCTTATTGTAGACTTGTGCCCCCTCCTTCTTCCCCCCTATCTTTTTCCTTTACCTCTGTGTAGGCAAATCTGGGCTCTGGTGCAGGGTACATGTGATCTTATTCACCTGACTGATAAAAAAAAAAGAGAGAGAGATCCTAGGCCCAGCCCTTGAGAAGCAGTATCAAAGACATAAAATCTCTCAAGTATATGGCCCCAGGAGAGGGGAACAACCTGACTGAGGAGTGGGGTCTTATGTTGTCTCCTAGAGAGACAAAAGACATTTCTGAGTAGTGCCTGCTTGGGGTTTGTATTCCTTGAAACTCTAAATTTCAGAGTTCCAGTATCCTACCTGCATGAGGTGGGGTGGAGCATTCTCTGTGTACTACCAGGCTCTTGGAAAGAGAAGAGAATCCTGAAACACAACTTTCCAGTGGGAGTCAGGGAGTTATTGGGCCATGCCTGCCTCTTGAGGACGTGCAGATTTCTTTCCTGACCACTGAAGCTTAAAAAGAAGTAAGGAACTAAAGTCATGTATCAGAACATCTGGATTTTGATCTCCACCATTTCCATGAGTTACTTGGACAGTTCAGGGAAAGTGGGTTGCTTCCCTAACGTAGATTCATTTTTCTTCTTGGGGAGTTGAAACTCTCAGGATAATAACATAATGCTGGAAGCCTGTGTGCATTTCTAGAGTCAGAGGGAGGCTCCTGGGAATGTCTGGAGTATTCTCTGCTAGTAATCCTGTTCTGTTCCCATATAATATGAGCTCAAACTCTTAGGACAGTACTTTAGCATAGTATCACAAGACTGGATATCTATGTACATTTCTGGGGTTAAAGTGAGACTCACTGGAATACTATTTTTCTTGAAGGGAAGCCCAAACCACAGGGTAGTGCTATGAGACTAGCTGGTGCTATTATAAGAATCTAGGACAGGGCTACTAACCCTTATGCTAGTACTGTAAGTCTCAACATTTATTTACATTTATGGAGTGAAAGTGGGATTTAAAGAATGAGGCTGTCTTTAAATCTTAGTGCTTTTGTTTACCTTCTTGGATGAGTCCATGTCCCCATAGTAGTGCCATAAACTTGAATATCTCTACTCATCTGTGGGTGAAAGTGGAATTTACTCAGATGTTGTTTCCCTTTCAAGGAGAGTCTAAACCACAGGGTAGTGCTATGAGACTAGTCCAAGTCTTTAGAGCAGTACCATAATGGACTCTATGACTCCCTGGGGTAAAAATGAGAATCACTAGGACATCAGAAGGTTGTCTATATAGTAGGCTGAAAAGGTTTTCTTTCTGCTTGAGTCTAATACCTTAGGACAAAACCTCAGATAATTTAACCCATTTATACTTAAAACTCCCACCCTGGGGCCCCACTGTATTCATTAGTAGTAGCCTCAGTCATTTACTACATTTAGACCTGTCTCTAGCTACACTTCACCTCACTACTTGGCCAGCCATCATTGTACCATGCCATTTTATCTTACCTGTCATTGCTCTTGGGAAGAGTAGGTCAATCTATTCCTCAGTTGCTCTGCTCACCTTTCCTATAACCTTCCAAATCAAATTATCCTTCCCTGGCTATGGCTCCTCTTTGGCATATGTGTGATCTCCCTTTATTAGAATATAAAGTTCTTAAAGGCAGGAACTGTCTTTCCTTTTATATTTGTATCTCCAGTACTTAGCACAGTGCTTGAAGCATAGGATGAGCTTAATAAATTATTTTTTTTTGTTAAAAAGTGAGAAGTCTATATTTACCTTTAGGGTAAAAATGGAAATCAATAGAATGTTGGAGGGGTATTGCCTCAACCATAAATCTGTTTGTATCCCTTGTGAGAGAAGTCCAAATGATAGTTTTCTGTGTAATCATCTTTTTTTTTCATTCTACTATGTTATGGAAATGCTTGTTTTATTTCTTAAGTTCAGAATGAAATAAATAAAATAAAAAAAAGTGAAACAGAGAGGAAGACTATTCCCAAGATTAAACCTGGTTTATGTAAGCTCAGAGCTTGAGGTGCTAGGCCACAGATTTCACTAAGATCATAGGATTTAGATCTGTAAAACACTTTAAAGGTCATCTTGTTGAAAAATCTTCATTTTTTTTTTTTAGGGGCAAACCCAGGGCTAAGAGCCCAGTGGCAAAGTGACTTTCTTATCTAAGGTCATAGGGGTAGTAAGTAGTAGAGTTTCGGATTATTTCAGGAAGACTTGACCTTTTGCATGAATAACTGAGTGTCTCCATGCTACACTTTTTGGGCATTTTATCATTTAGCATTACTCTAGACAATTTGAATGCTAATTTTGATCCCTAAGTTTATCTAGCAAGGTGACCTCAATATGTATTTCTTAAACATTTTGAATCTGGGAATCTGTGCAGCAGCTTATCTAGCTCAGAAAGGAGTCAAGTGAAGAAGGAAGATGAATTTAGTTGTTTCATAAAGGAACTATATACAGCATTATGAATAATACTACTTAGCCTCTAAAGTTTTAATAGCCATCATCTTGACAATTCTCAGATGCTAAGTGACTTGCTCCGGGTCACACAGCTGCTAAAGATTCGAGGTCAGAGGACTGGGAAATTTTTCTTGCAGAAGGTGGGACTTAGCTGAGACTTAGAGAAAGCTTTGAACCTAGATCTTCTTGATTCCAAGACTAGTGCTGTATTCTTTTTCACGCTGAACCTTCGCTTTCTTGTTACCTGTGTAACCTTTGGTAAAACAGCCTTATTGGGTAGGTTCTATTTTCCTCCTTTTTAAAGTGAAAGGGTTGGACCAGATCACCTAAGTCACCTCCTGCTCTGAATCGATGTTATGAATTGGTACAAATGATTCTCTCAAACCTTGTGTGTTAGAGAGAGGATTTGTAAGCATATTGGGTCCAGACACTTGAAAAAATGATAGTGGTTGGAAAGCTTACCATTATCATGATGATAATGGTTGGAAAGCTTAGTTATCCCTAGTAACCAATAGTCTATCCCCACCTCCTCTAGTTACAGTTTTAATCTTTAAAATAAAGAACAATTGACAGATGACTCTCGGAGTACAACAGATGTGGTAAGTGCTTAATATTTTTTTTTGTTGTTGAACTGTAAATTTTTAGGAAATCTGTAAAATTTTAGAAAATGAAGGTAGAATTTCTTTTAAAGTGTGTGTGTGGAAATAGGTTAGAAAGTAGTCATTTTGGTGATTAGTAACATTTGTAAATATATACAATTTTGTCCTATAAAAAAAACACCAAAGTTATGCATGACTGCTGTATGGAAAATGAAATCAAAATAACATTTGCAGCAAGAGACATTTTTCTAATATTTGTCTGTGTATAAAAATTTGAGAGGACTATGCAGTAATGTGACACACACAAAAAATAAAACTACTGGAACTCATCCAAATTAATGCTATTCGTCTTCAAAATGGGCATCTTGGGAGGTTATATGCTCATTCTAACAATGTTTTTGCCATTGCTCAGAAACATTTCTTGAATTGCTTTTTGGAAGCAATCTTTAGAGCTTGAAGATAGAATTTTAGAGGTCATATAGTTCAATTCTCTCATTTTCAGAAAAGGAAACTGAAGCCCTGAGAGGCCGTGAGGCATGCCCACAGTCTCCCAGGTAGTAACCAAGAGCCAGGATTTGAACTCAGACCCTCTTGACCTGGAATCCAGGGTCTTTTTTCTCACTATATATTATTTCCTTCATATTTTCTGTGTGCCAGCTTTTCAAATGTTTAAAGACATCTCTTTCAGACTCTTCTTGGCTCCAGTCTAAACATCCACTGTCCCTACAACTCATCCTCACATACCATGGTTTTGAATGTCTTCCTATTTGCACTCCTCTGGGTAGGCTCCAATTTGTTGATGTCCCATAAGTGACGTGGAACCCATAAGTGAATACAATAACTGAGATGTTGTCTGATTAGGGTAGTAGTCAAAGGAATGCTAGCAATCATATATATGTATATGTATATGTATATGTATATGTATATGTATATGTATATGTATATGTATATGTATATGTATATGTATATGTATATGTATATGTATATGTATATGTATATGTATATGTATATGTATATGTATATGTATATGATGTATATGTATATGTATATGTATATGTATATGTATATGTATATGTATATGTATATGTATATGTATATGTTTATGTATATGTATATGTATATGATGTATGTGTATATGTATATGTATATGTATGTGTATATGTATATGTATATGTATATGTATATGTATATGTATATGTATATGTATATGTATATGTATATGTATATGTATATGTTTATGTTATGTATATGTATATGTATATGTATATGTATATGTATATGTATATGTATATGTATATGTATATGTATATGTATATGATGTATATGTATATGTATATGTATATGTATATGTATATATGTATATGTATATGTATATGTATATGTATATGTTTATGTATATGTATATGTATATGATGTATGTGTATATGTATATGTATATGTATGTGTATATGTATATGTATATGTATATGTATATGTATATGTATATGTATATGTATATGTATATGTATATGTATATGTTTATGTATATGTATATGTATATGATGTATGTGTATATGTATATGTATATGTATATGTATATGTATATGTATATGTATATGTATATGTATATGTATATGTATATGTTTATGTATATGTATATGTATATGTGTATGTGTATATATATATATATATATATATATTTTGACTGCCACTTCCCACTGTTGATTCAGGTTGAACTTGTAATCCATAAGGGTCAAAGGACCATAAATTTGGGCCTGGATCAGACCTTTGATATCCAACCACCTTATTTTTCAAATATCCCTTGAACTCATTTTCAGATTTTCCCCCCCTCATTTTTCAAATGAGGACATAGGTGTAGAAATGTTGACAGTTTGCTCAGTCACATAGACAGTAGATGGTAGATTCAGAATTCAAACCCAGGTCTTCTAATTTCAGGACTCTTTCTAGGACTTCCAGCTTCTACTTGGCCCAGGTCTTTTTTCATGTATGCTGTTTTTAAGTCATTATTCTCATATCCTGTACTTATATGTGGCATTAAAAAAAATTAATTAGTTCACAAAATATCAAGTCAACAAGCACTTAGTAAGTACCTGTCAGCTAGGTGGTGGTGCAGTGGATAGAGCACCATGCTTGAACTCAGTAAGACCTGAGTTCAAATCCAGCCTTAGACACTAGCTGTATGACCCTGAGCAAGTCACTTGACCCTGTTTGCCTCAGTTTCCTCAACTGTGAAGTGAACTGGAAAAGGAAATGACAAACAGCTCTAGTATCTTTGCCAAGAAAACCCCAAACGGCTCGAGTTGGACAGACTGATCCCACTGAACAACAACAATGTTCCAGTCCCTAGGCTAAGCAAATACAATGAAAGACAATTCCAGCCCTCAAGCAGGAGGAGGGCAGCAACACCTAAAAGGAAGCTGAAGGGGGTGGGAGAAGATAAAAAAGGTCCTGAATGTTGTGGTGGTTATTGTTCAGTCCTTTCAGTCATGTTTGACTCTTCATTACCTTATTTAGTGTGAGCTTATTATAGAGGAAATCTGGAGAGACAGAAGGGAGTAAGTATTTCTGTAGTACCTGCTATGTGCCAGGCACTGTGTATAAGGTACTGTGCTGGACATTTCATCTTCACAACAATCCTGAGTAAGTACCTGTAGCTTGATATTCTGTAGTTGATAAAACGGAGACAAACAGAGGTTAAATGAATTGTCCAAGGCCACAAAGCTAGTGTCTGAGGCCACATTTGAACTCAGGTCTTCCCGAGTCTAAGCCCTGCATTCTCTCTGTGTACTATCTATTGAGGCACACAGCTACAGACAGATTGTGGCTTGGAGAGCCGCTCAGTCCAGAGGTGGAGTGAGCTTCCAGCATAGAGAAGCCTCTGTGACTTGGTAGAGAAAATCCAGACAGTAAGGAGTATAGCCTAGAGAAGAATGACAACATGGCTAGCCAGGGATCCTGCTTTAAAAATTCTGGGAGGAACCAGCCAATCAGAGGGAGAAGCTACAGGGTGGAGGTTACTTCCTGTGTGAGAAGTCCAGTGGTGAATATGCAGAACTGTATCCTAGTTAAAAAAAAAAAATCAATCTGGCTGGGGAAGACCCTTAAGGTTTCTGGCCAAAACAGAAACAATTGCTATTTACATTCACTCTGAGTCAATCAGGGCCCAAACAGTGACCAAATGGGGCTTGGCCTGGGACATATTATTGGCCAATCAATGAGAGCCAGAGTGATTTGGGTTTAAGGCATGATCCTTTAGAAAAAGCACCTGCAGGTCCTCTGCCCAAAGAGATTAAATTTTGATTACTGAAATCTTACAAGATATCTTGGGGTTAATAGGATATATATATATATATATATGTATATACACACACACACACATACACACATGCACACACACGCACACACATATACATACACACACACACACACACACACACACATTTTTTTTTCTGAAGGACCATGCCTTAGAATTTAGATTTAGAGGCATAACAGGGTGGAAGTTGAGACAGAGTCTGAGGCATGAATGGGAATTATGGGAAATCCAGGTGGATTAAATGTGCAGTAGGCATTTGAAAATGTAGGAATAGAGTTTAGGAGAAAAATGAAGGATGGATATATAGATTTGGAAGTTATCTGTATAGAGATGATAATTGAACCTATAGAAGCTCATGTGCCTGTTTGTGTGTGTTTTGTGTTTTGTGTGTGTGTGTGTGTGTGAGAGAGAGAAAGAAGGACACACAAATACACACACACACACACAAAGACATACAGAACCAGACCTGGGATAGAGGCTGGATGAGAGGAGGCTAGACCCAGGGGTCAAATGACTTGGTGTTGATAATAAGCCACAGCAGGGCAGATAGCAAGAGGCCTATAAAATATGGTTCATTAGCATATCATAAAGTCACCTTTGAACATTTATTCATGTTTTCATTGAGATAATATTTGTAAAGTCGTTAGTATAGTGCATGGTACGTAGCAGGAACTTTAATACAGGTTGTTCCCTTTCCCCCTTCATTGCTGCATTTAAAATGAATGAAAACTCACCGTTATATTGGACTTTAAGATACCCTCTGAGGTGAATAGTGTTAGTATTCCTAATCGCATTTTCAAAAGAAAGAAAATGAGGCTTAGGGAACTTGTGACTTTCCCATGGTCACAGGATCGCTAAGTTCTGGACTGGGAATTGAATGGATAGCTACAATACTTTCCACTATTCCAAGTGGGCCTCTCAAGTGTCCAGGCATTTTCCCTAGCCATGGTAAAAGATGTCTTCATTTACTGGCAAGTCATTTCTAATGGACTCTGAGATCTTATTCTGATGCCTTAGTTTGACTTTGCTTAAAGTTGTTCCTTTCCTTGTATTATAAATGATGGCATATTTAATTACCTGAGATTTTGAAATTGTATTGAGGAAAGTAGCTTCTTTTCTAATTTTCTTTGTTAATTTAGATGATCTTTTAAGAGATTTGACATACGTTTCATTATAATGGTCTTAAATGTGCCTTCTTGGCCTCCCTAAGGACTCAAAATGATCCCAATGTTTTTGGAAATTTCAAGGTGAATTTAACTCTATTGTTACAAATGATTGAATTTTTGAAAGTAGACAGAAGGGAAATTTCTGACAAAAGTTTTTTTTCCCCCTCCTTGCAGTTGAAACCATATAACATATAGTCAATGAACAAAGAATGGCTTATTATGATTGATGTGCCTAGAAACCAGAGATGATGATATATAAGGTCCAAGGATTCATTGTTACCAAAGATTCTATCAATTCTAGATCATAGTTTCTGTCAACTCTGTTGCTGTGGTTTGGGGTGTTGGGAACCCCAAAATTCAAGGGTACAGGGGGTCTGCCTTGAAATAATTTGATCACTGGAGCCTTCTTTCAGTCAAAGTAAGGAGGTTTACTTGTGCTGCCAATAGAAGCAGGCTAGATTCTAAGTGAATCTAGATAGGGTTTGGTAGGGATAAGGCTGATATTGAAGACAGTGAGATCTGGATGGGATTAAGGAGTGGTAAATAGCCTGGGGTGGGCTAGGTATACTACAATGAAAGGAGTTAAGTGGTTGGAGAGCCACAGTGAAAGGGCAGTTAAAAGGATTATTGAGTATCTAGGTGGGCTGAGCTGGGCCAGATGCCTTAGGTAAAGTATGTAAGCCAAGTAAGATCTCAAAGCTAATATTTTTACTTCAAGGGCATAGATAATTGGGAAGAGGTAGCTTCAACTAACCATTGCCAAGATAGGGAATATTCTTTTGTCAGTGTCTCTGAGTTTGGACTTTACCACTGTGGCTTAGCTGCCTTTTTACCTTGGAACTTCCTTAAGTTCTAGAGTCTTCTTACTTCCAACATCAGTCTACCATGCAGGCCCCTTTCTTCTTTTCTCTTTTAAAGGACTCCATTTTGGGGCCAGGGCCAGGCTGGCCATGCTTCATTTCCCTCCTGGTTATATTTCTGACTCTGGACTTAGCCATTAATTTCTACCCTCCTCTGGCAACATACCTTGGATATCTTTTCAGCTTCCTTCTATGGGTAATCTTCCCCCATGGGAGTTAAGTGAGGCAGGGTGGTGCAAAGTCACCAGCCTCACTTTCTCTTCCAGAGCCATCTGGGTCTAGTAACAAGATCAGAACAATTAGAGTTGGCCCTGGATGCAGTGGGAGATTTTGACCTTTTTCAGCTAAGGTATTTAAGAGGCCCCAGTTTGACTGAGGCAATGCCCATTCAGTGATTAAGGCTAGGTAAGAAATGAGACAGAGAATGGCTTCTTGTACCTAGTTAAAAAAAAAATCAATCTGAGAGGGGAAGACCATCAAGGCTTCTGGCCAAAACAGAAACAGTTGCTATTTATATTCACTCTGAGTCAATCAGGACCCAAACAGTAACCAAGTGGGGCTTGGGCTGGCACCTATTATTTGCCAATCAATGAGAGCCAGAGTAATTTAGTTTTAAGGCATGGTTCTTCAGAAAAAAAAAGCCTATAAACCCCAAGATATCTTGTGAGATTTCAGTAATCAAAATTTACATCCCTTTGGGCAGAGGACCTGCAGGTGCTTTTTATGAAGGATCATGCCTCTCTCTCTCCCTCACTTAAATCCAATTCACTTGCATGTCATGGCACCATCTCCCTGATGTCATGGTCCTCTTCTAGAAGGAAGGACAAACAACAATCTTCCCTCATTATAATGTAAGCTCCTTAAAGGCAGGGACTCTTTATTTTTGGTTGTATTTTAAGTATTTATTGCTTGGTAAGCACTTAATAAATGTTTTCTCTTGCCTTGCTTTAGTCTGAAAATCATTGAAGTCCTATGACTTTCAGATATAAGACTCAGTACATACCTCTTTTCATCTTCTCCACTGATTTGCATGGATCTGGTCATGTCACTCCTCTACAAAAAAATCTTTGGTTGGTTCCTATTGTTTACCAGCTACAGTGGGAATTTCTTTGCCTGGCATTCAAGGCCTCTGTAATCTGATAGCAGTTCTATTTCATATTCCTCCCCTCCATTCATTGTATGTTCCAGTCATTCTGAATTATTCTCTAATTCTAAGACTTGCATCACTCTATTCCATCTCAGAATTTGTGCTTCCCTTTCTTGTAATGCCTTCTTCATTTGCTGAAATAAGAACCATCCTTTAAATCTCAATTCAAATGCCTTCTCTTTTATGAAGATTTTCTTGATCAGACCTGAGGACCTCACAAAAAACTTTATTTTGCAACTCTCTACTGCACTCATCATGTGACATTGTGGATTATCACTATCTGTGTTGCTGCATTATCTCCCATTAGAGTTCAAGCTTCAGATGGTAGGGCCCAGGTCTTAAATAAGCTTTTTTTTCTTCCCCAGCACTTGGCACTGTGCTCTACCTGTAGTAGGTACTTGTGAAATAGAGAATTAAATAATCAAATGTATAATGTTTGGAAAGAATTTTGGCTTTTGTATTATATTACTTTGATAACTAGATGGGTAATACAAGAATAAATGGACAGATACACAAACAAATAGGTGAATATAAAGAAACTAATTAATCTAAAATCCAGTTTTCTGGATGCTAGCACAAATTTCCAAAACTTTTAGGCAGTATAGATCTCTCTCTCCTCTCTTCTCTCTCTCTCTCTCTCTCTCTCTCTCTCTCTCTCTCTCTCTCTCTCTCCTCCTTTCCTCTCACCCCTTACATAGAATGAAGGGGTCAAAGAAGGTGTGGCACCCTGATAAAAGAGATACAAAAGAGAGCTGTGATCTCTTTTAACCCAAGGATTCCTTGGGAACAAACAAATTTAGATTTCTGTTCCCTCCCAGGCAACAGTGATAAACAATTTTATTTGAAAAATAAACAAACAAACCAAAAAACCAAAGCTCAAACTAAAAAGATAAACAAATGATTTTTAGTGCTATCAGGACGAAGAGTAGGAAAATCAAATAACAGACATTTATTAAGTGCTTACCATAGGCTGAGGATACAAAGAAAAATGGAAAACAGTCCTCCCTTCAAGTAGTTTATGTTCTTAACACATAATCATGCACTGAGGGCTTACAAGCAACTGATATCTATCAAAGAGAGAATAAGCAGGCTTCTGAAAATAATTTTAGTTAATTCTTTTTTCTTCTTCTAGGATCTAAAGTTCTTTGAAGCCTGTTTATAAATTTGAAAAAAAAGTGACAGCCTTTTGAAAAAACACTAGAAAAAAAAGACAAGATTATGAGACCAGGCTCTCCAAATAGAGCCTTGTTTGCGGGGATACTAAAAAAAAAACCTTATAGAAATGCTTCTAGACTTAATTTTTTTTTCTCATTTCCTAACCAAGGATTTACAATGAACACCAAGAGCTCACATCAAACATTGGCTTGACTTCTCTTATCTTCTATTCTCAGAAATTTTGCTCTGGGCCCTTTATTAAAGGTTCACTTTAGTTTTTCATTAAGCATGGATAATTAATATATGTAGGTAAGAGCAGGTTGTGGGGTTATTTGAGTGTGGTGGCACTGCTGCTGCCAAGAGTGGACAAGTTAAAGTCTGGTTTTAAAGGTAACACGGTGTAGTGGAAAGATAAACAGTATAGTTGGACTGAATATCAAAAGACCTGTGTTTTAGACATAGGCCTTACCTCTATGTGACATTGGAAAAGTCATTTTATGCTTTTACCTTGCCTCATCATAGAGCTGAAGAGATCAGAAAAGATGATTCTCCAAGGACCTTTCTAGGTCTAAAATTAGACTATAATCAAAATTCCTAACCTAAAATGCATATACATTGTGAAAGAAGTCAAAGGAAGAAAAGGCCTTGCTGTTTCAACACTAAAAGAATGTGGAGGAAGTCAGTTCAGTTGAAAAAGAGAAGCTAAGTCAAAGTGGTCAGTTAGTTGAGTAGTAAACCACTCTCTTTCAACTGGCTTGAAAGGCAGGCATAGGCCCTGCCCACTTCAGTGGAGGTGAAGACAGAAGTGATCACCTAACTAGCTTCTAATTGAGCTTCATGGAAGCAGAGTGAAGGATCTGAAGTCTGAGGAACTGGGGTTGGCATGCTGGCTTATTTTGCAGGTGAGGAAACTGAGGACTACATGTGTAAAGTGACTTGCTCAAGGTCATGTAGATAGTAAGAGTCAGAGACAAGAATCAGACCCACAGGTCTTATAACTCCAAGTTCACTTGTACCATGAAGCCTCCACATAGAATCATGATGAATGGTTGAGAGTTGATGTGGTTGGTAGATTCTACCTCTATTGCCTCAGTGACCTAGGGTGAGGTACTTTACCTCTGGGCCTTAGTTCCTTCATTTGTAAAATGAGGGCCTTAAACTAGATGGCTTCTATCTCTAAAGTTCCAATCCTGTGATATTTTTACCCAAGTTAGAAAGCTGGCTCTGTCACTTGCTACCTCTGTGACCTTGGGCAAGTCACTTGATTTCTCTAGGCCTCAATTTCCTCATCTGCAAAAATAACTTTTAGGGTTACTTCTAGCTCTAAATCTGTTCCTATATAGAATATATGTATATATGTACAATACACATATATGTATGTATGCATCTATAGGTACAGACATCTAGATGCATACATATGTATACATGTATATGGATTCATGTGTGCATATATGTACGTGTGTATATATATCTTGGAGATAGTCTACAGCTCTATTTTCCTTAAGATAAGGCTATCATGAGGGGCTGTAGGGTTCTTCCCATTAAAGAATTGATCCAAG
Organism: Phascolarctos cinereus; assembly: GCF_003287225.1. Lineage (NCBI taxonomy): Eukaryota > Metazoa > Chordata > Mammalia > Diprotodontia > Phascolarctidae > Phascolarctos > Phascolarctos cinereus. The sequence continues at coordinate 73,504,825 of NW_027555847.1, read as the reverse complement.
CCCCCATTCCAGTATGATCCCCCAATATCATCTCCAGTGATTAGCAGCTAACTAATTAATACCACCTTAATATTTTTGATAAGCAATTAACATCAATTATCTCTTACAAAGGTCTACTTACTGAGAGATATATCAGGAATGGAAATATGAGCATATTCCCTTGAGCTAGCGACATTCTCTGTCCTTTATTACCTTGATTCCAGGGTAGTATGAGCTCAGACTTAAAGTGGTAGCTAAAAGCATTCTTCTCATCAAGTTCACTTCTGAATGTGGCAGGCTGATGGATGAGTTTGCTCTTGAGGGCTGACTTCTTCATAGGCTTGGCTGTAGTGGCAGTCCATTCCATCATGGCCTCCAATCACTGGACCTCTGGAAGCTTTTGTTATCTTTTGAAGCCCCTGTGGTTTCAGCTTGGTCCATTCTGTCTCTACCATTCATCTACCTAATTGGAAGGAAGAGTAGATACAATGGAGACAAAAGAAGGCCATGTGTCATATCAGGTATAGAGGCTTGGTCATTAGTGTAACTTCTTTTCCCCCTTGAAGTTTTACAGTAGCTCTTGCCTTGCTTGTCACCAGGGAAGACAGAGTGACTTGGCCTGTTACTGCCTTTTGTATGTGCACTCAATTTGAAATTAGCAGGCAATTACAAGATTTTCTTCATTGCTACAAGTAGACAGGAAACAGCCAAGAATACCTACTCTGAACAAAGAAGTGGAGCTCCGCCATTACATGTCATCACAATTTTCCAAAAGCAGGTACATTTAGAACATTACAATGTTAGAACATTAAGCATGCTTCAAGGCCTAGGCTCCCATTGGCTATTTGTTTTAATTTTTTAAAAATTCCAAATCACAAATCACATCTTTACTTTCTAAAAAGTAGTTAGGAAAGTTTTGTAGTTTTAGATTCTTGTAACCAAGAGTTTAACATCTTAGGGAGTGGGGTTTTATTTTTTTTTTTTTCTGGTCTTTCTATATCTCGTTTCCAGGAGAGAGACTTGCTGTTGGTTTATCCTACCATATCAATTAAAGAGTGACTTCTGTGAATTGCAGATACACAATCAGACACCTCAAATCCTAGAAGAGTTCTAAGGGGCAGATTCAGCTAGTGGCTGAGTCTCCTGCCTCAGGTACTTCTCAATGGCTTGAAGAGAGAAGCTCCCCAGAAGAGGAAGCATTCAGTGGGATTAAAGAGAAGGGAAGGGGCAGCTAGGTGGCACAGTGGATAGAGCATTGGCCTTGGATTCAGGAGGACCTGAGTTCAAATGTGACCTCAGACACATGACACTTACTAGCTGTGTGTGACCCTGGGAAAGTCACTTAACCCCATTGCCTAGCCAGAAAAAAAAAGAAGGGCGATCAGGCCTCTTGGTCCCTTAAAGGATGTGAATACCATGACAGAATGTCCAGGTAGGCCAGAATATATAGCTCTACCTTCTGACACAGAGGCAAACTCAATGGCAGGGAGAGGGAAAGAGTGAATGAGAATGATTCTTATCCCTTATGAATAACCTTGCTAAAAAAAAAAAGAGAGAGAGAAAAAAAGTGGCTAAGGTCTTTTTAAACAACTAGACAGTTCCAGAGAGAGGGTGAAATCAGGTAAACCTGATGGCCTCAGGATAAAATTTCTTTCAACTTGTTTTAGAGATTTTTGAGATCTTTAGTCTAACTTTAGGCAGGTCACTGTCAAAGCAACAACTTGTATCTCAGAGAGTTTGTAGTACAGGGTTCTACCTGCAGCTCTTTCTTGAGATAGGAAACCCCTCAACCCCTCAACCCCCCAACCCCCAAAACCTTCTGTTTCTATTCCTGACCTATGGCTTCTGCTTGCTTCAAATCTTTCATGATAAAGACTGGACTGGAAAGGACCTTAGTCCAGATCCCCTAACTTCCCAGATAATAAAACGGAGTCGTAGAGAGATAAGGTGACTTTTGCAGAGTCATTCAAGTACTAACTGGGAGAGCCTGGATTGGAATTTTGGTTGTTCTTCTCTGCTTCTGGCTAGCTCTTCTTGACATTCACTGCAGCATCTCTGCAGCATGAAAGTTTGTTGATGGCGGTTAGAAAGGAGAGGAAAATGACTTTGGAATCTAGGGACTGCTGCTTGGAAAGGGAATGCAAGAGTGGAACACTGCTGAGGACAGAGATGAGTAGCAGAGAGAGGCAAAAGGCAAGCTGGGTAAGACAAACTTTGTGTATGAGCTAATTTTGCATAAGGCAGTCTCTGAGGAGAAACCTGCATCTCTTCAGATAATCTGTGAGCATCTATTTATATCTGGGATATGTGGGAAATGCTAGGTTATTAGCATAGGTTACAGATCTGGCACAGAAAATTGTGGTAGAACATTTGCCACCATACTGAAAGCTAAATGTCAGAATGGACAACCCCAGTTGCCTAATGTGCTCAGGAATTCCCGCTATGCAATTCAGTTCCCATGATTCACCTCTGCTGAGTTCCACAGTCCCTCTTGGCATGATTCTCCCCTTTCATCCTTTGTATTCTCACCATTCAGGGGATTGGACTGAACCTGGCTGGGTGTCGTGCAGCAAAAATTGCGTAGCACTGTGGTATAAGCTATCTCTATGGGCCTTGAAAGAGGAGAAGTTAAAGGGTGGTGGTAAAACATGGTCTGAAAGTAGCCATAGGGAGTAAAGAATATGTTTATCCATTCTATTAATGTCTCTACTATAGCCGAGTCATCCTGCCATTTTTTTCCTGTATTATCCCATTTTTCCTAACAACTCAACTGAAAAACTGAGGAAGGCAAAAGTTCAGGCTGAATTAAAAACTTAGGTTTATCTCAGCTAAATCCCATCTGCTAGATACTAGTCACTACCTAGTGAATTGTAGGAAAGGGATTGAGACTTGAGGAAACTCCTTCTACTAATGCAGGCATCTTCTTTGTAACTTAGAGTCTTGGAGAGTTGCCTAGAGTACTTAGAGGTTAAGTGACTTGCCAAGGTTAAGACAGTAAATATATCTTAGAAGTGGGACTTGAACCCAGGTCTTCTTGACTGAGGCCAGCTTTGCTGCCTGTCAGCAAGTTGTAAACATTAACAAGTGACTGACCATTTTGCCCAGAGGACAGTTCTGTGATGCTCATGGCTCCCAGGGACCCAACTACTTAATAAAGAAAGGCTATGGAGCAGTATTGGTGTTGATTTTACATACTGCATCCTGCCATTTATATTACACAGAGATGCATCACATCAATGGTTTACTGTAAGCTTATGAGAGACAGGCTGGCAGTTTTAGAGTCACACTTTATGATCCAAGGACCTTGACTGCAGTAAGAAAAATACTGCGGGAAACAAACCTTGACTACATCAGGACAGCTCATCATTTTCCTCTGAAAATGGGAGTAGGGAAAATGGCTTTAAATATTCACCATCATTCTTAGAAAAATTACAACAAGAAACCATTAATACTTAATGCACTGTTGGATATTGCCCTCATCTTTGGAATAGATCCCTGGCCTTCTGTCTGGGCTCAGGACAAAGTCTTGGCCTTCATTTACTGTACTCTTTTCCTGCTATGTCTAGCAGAATACATTTCCTCACAGAAACAATGTTATATATAGTGGCTGGTTTGTCTGACTCATGACACATTCTTCTTTTCCTATCTTTCTGTCTTACCGGTGAGATTAATCTCTTCCTCCCACATTCTGAATGGGATTCTTCCACCTCTTCTTTTTGGGTCTCTGTTTTTCTGTTCAACTCTTTCCTGTCTTCTTTTTCATCAAGGTTCCTCCCCACCCTGATCCAATCAATTCCAATCCCATTATTATGCTCCCTATTATAGCCTTTGGTGGTGACTTCTCTCAGCCTTTTCTTCCTTATTTTGCTTTTTAGTCAAGGTCCTCCCCCCATTCCTTTAAAGAGTGAGTCATTGGTGAGATGGCTTAAATGTATGTAATTTTAAACTAAATACACTTTTAGCAGCCTGAATATAGTATACTGATACAAGGTCATGCTATAAAAATATCACTTAAAATCTTCCCCTGGAAACTCTTCTGATGATATTTTGTAGGGCCAGGTAAATCTGTATCTTGGCAGATCTTAAGTGGAATGAAGACAAAGTGAAATCTTGTGGTATGTTGATCACTGTGTATACCATATTCTCCACCGAATAATTCACTGAACAATGACTACTAAATTGCCTGCAGTATCCACAAATTGTGCCACATGAGGTGCTTTAATGAAATCCAAAAGAAAAGCAAGGCAGTCCCTCTCCTTGAAGAGTTTACGGACCAGGTGAGAAGACAAACCATACGATTTAACTAGAAATAACAAAAGGTTCAACCATGCTCTAGCCTAGCTCATCCTGACTCTATGATGCAAGATACCTGACTCTAATGTATGCAAGATACATTATGATCTAAGAACATTCAAGGTCTTTAGTGGTACTAGAATTTTACAGCGTTGTATTGGATATCTGGGCTTTGAAAGTCTCCTGATTCTATGAGTTTGCTTTGATGACATTTGTCCTTACTGCATCATAAAATTTGAAGCTAGAAGAAGCCTTAGAGCTCATCAAATTAGCTTCATTTTACATCTGAATGCACTGAAGCCAAGAAATTGTGACTTGTCCAAAGTCACAGAGGTAGTAAGTAGCAAAGTTGGGATTCAAACTGACCTCAGATTTATTGAGATTTTTATAATATGCTACCAGAAGCCTCAGTTTCCCCATCTGCAAAATGAGAAGGTTGCACTAGATCTTAATGCTCCCCACTAGCACTTTATGCTTCTCTGACTCTAGAATTATTTGTTTTATAATAGGTCCATCACCATTACATATTGTCCATGATGAAAAACAAAAATTTTGGCACAAAAGAACTTTGTAAGAAGAGGATACCTTTTATTCCCTTTTCAGAATTAAAAAAAGCCCCAAACAACAAAAACAGAAACTATTTTTCAACAACTAACAGAAACTATTTCCTAAACTATTTCCTAACGTTTAAATCAAACTAAGAGAAAATCAAGCCTGTTGTCTTTCCCGAATATATACCTTGCTAACAAAATAATTAAATGAGAGGAATATAACATGAATACAATGAAAGAAAAGGAGAATTAAGCATCTATCACCAAGCAGTTGCATCAAAATTGGTCAGATGCTTTTCTACCACATACCTCTCTTTTGGACTATGCCAAAGCAGGTTATAGGGCTCTGTTTGTAAATACTGTAGGCAATCCATCCAGTAGTGATTGTTCAGTGGAGAAGAAGGTACATGTGGTGATAAAATTACAAGATTCTACTTTGTTTTCATTCCACTTTAGAGCTTCAAAGAAAGTTTTACTTAGCCCAGCAGGATATTATCAGAAAAGTTTCCTGGGGAAGATTTTAAGGAACTTAAATGGTGGCCTTGCATCAGTACAACATAGAGAAAATGAAAATTCACAAAGTACACTCAACACATGGATTTTTAAAAAAATTTGCAAATGGCCTTCGTAATAGCAGGAATTAAATACTTTTTTTTTCGGCATGGACATCTGTTTCTATAAAATTAGTAAAGTATGCAGAAGGGAGAAGCCTGGTTCCATAATTACCCTGAGGAGCTGAAGTCATGAATAGCAAAGTTAAAGAACAACAACAGCACCAACCCTAAACATTCTCCACCATTTATAGAAAATGACTTTTGTAGATTTTCATCTCGAATAGCCTGCTGCCATCTTGGACAGTAAAAGGTCATCCTGGGTCCATTATAAGGATGAGAGAGACAGATGGATAAAAAAATGACACTAAATATTTCACTAGCTGTTTGCCACTCCTTGGTGAAATCTGTCAAAAAGTTGCCACAAAGAGTAGGCAAGAGGAAGGGGGCAATTAATCTTAGAGGAGACAAATTATACTCAATTAAGCACTGTAATATGGGAAAAAAAGACAAGTCAGGCTGTTGAGACTAATAAAGAGGCAGATGATTATATACTGTTTAGCAAATGGAAAGAAATATGTTCTGTGCTTTCAACTGGTGCATGATTTTTAAAAGAAATAACTAGGAAAAGAAGGAACACATTGTATTCTTGTCCTGGTTGGTATTCCCTTCCATCTATTCCATGTTCAAATTCTTCTTCATCATCTTTAGATGTTTACTTGGTGCTCACAGTACTAATGACTTGGACGAAGAAAACTAATCATAGAAGACTATATAATGAGGGGAGCTAGGCTAGCCAGATAATCTTCAATGTTCTTTTTAGCTCTGCCATTCTAAGATTCTGTAAGAGATATTTTTTTTTTTTTGCTCACATTCTTGAGTTAGAGCTTGCGGTTCAAACACAGAATAGGATACAGGGATCAATACACGAAAAGTGCAAACATTATAAGTTTTTAAATTACAATTTCTAATGTATTTTTAAAAAATTATTCTCACTGATTTTGTTAAATATTTCCCAATTACATTAAAAATTTTTAACATTCATTCAAAAGAATTTTGAGTTCTATATTCTTTTCTTTCCTCCCATTTCCTCCTCACCCCCTGAGAAGGCAAGCATAATGATGTAGATTATAGAAGTGAAGTCATGCAAAACATATTTCCATATTAGCCAAAAGGAAACACACACAAAAACAAGAAAAATAAAATGAAAAAAGTATGCTTCATTCTGCACTCAGAGTTCCTTAGTTCTCTCCCTGAAGGTGATAACATTTTTATCACGGATCCTTTGGAATCGTCTTGGATCATTGTCTTAGACTAAGTCTTTCACAGTTATAATATCAAACAGCATAATTTTAAACAAAATCCAGGAGAACTTTGATGGATTTGTGTTTTCACGGGTGTGGATACTCCCCTACACTGAGGCAGGCTACAACCTCTACATACTTCCTTCTACTGTGTGATGTTTAGCCATGTCTATATAAATTCTCTATTAAGGATCCACTGATATGCTGGAGGCCTTGTTTTTTAAATCTCTGAGGAGGTAACATTTCAGTACTTGCTTAGTTCATTATTTGTTTCTCATCCTCCCTGATATGACTAGCCTACCTACTTTTCTAGTTGTACTTTTCTGTGATGTTTTTTCCTCATGTCTCATATTAAAGTCATCATAGATAATATGCTAGCTAACCATGCCTACTGTGCATCTTTCCCTTGCTCTTTGAGCTATTTTGCATCATAGGTTTCGAACTGCAAAGAATCTTAGAAGTCATCTTGTTCAACCCCCTCATAATACAGAAGAGAAGACTGAGGGCCACAGAGGTGAAGGGCTTGTGTGAGATCACACAGGTAATAAATAGCCAAGCCAGAAATTGAACCCAGTTATCTAATTTCAAATTCATCATCTTTACCACACTATTCTACTCCCTTGTAATGTTAATTATTATAGGATCATAACTCCATGATTCACAGTCACATACATGGACTCACCAGGCCACAAGTGATATGAAGGAGGAAGGGTTTTAGGTCAATGACCCTTTTGGTACTATTGAAAGCATTCTGCTCCCGTCCAAAAGGAAAGAAAATCTGATTTCCTCTGACTTTTCAATTCAACAAATGACAATTAAGTGCTTAATTTATGCAAGGAACTAAGAGCACAAAGACAGCATTGGAACAATCCTTGTCTTTAAGAATCTAACTTGCTATTGGGGAATACAGCATCTGTACAGATAAATATAATGTAAGATGGGGAACAAAGAGGACTAGTGAGAGATCAAAGGAAAATTTTAGGAGCTTTATGAAAAATGTGGAGCTCTAGGAAAATTTGCCAAGCACTCTTACTGGATTCTAAACCCAGCTCATCTCCTATTAGCCCTGCTTGTCTGATCCTGGACAAGTTTCTCAACTCTTTGTGCCTCAGTTTTTTCATCTATACAATGAAGGGATTGGGGTAAGTAATCCTTAAGGTCCCTTCCAGCAGATGTCTCTGGTGGGTAGTCAGCCTCCTTCTGTATAGTTTAGTAAAAGGATACTCACTTAGGAGAAGGGGCAAGGGGACTGATCTCCTATGGTGTTCTAGAACACCTTTGCCATGTTCTATGTATGCCTACCATATGCTTATTATTTTTTTTTCATATGTTCCCTACCTCTAGGGGAAGGTAAACTACTGCAGGAACTATTTTTCATTTTGCCTTTGTATCCTCAGTGTCTAACATAGTGCCCTGCATATGATTTTCTGCAGTATAATCCTCTACTCTCCCAGCCTCCCTGCTTGCACTCCATAACCACAGGGTCAGATTTTCCCATCAAGCATTTCTCTGATGATGTACTTACCTCTGCATTTCCTAAGCAGATCCATGTTGCTAATGTTACATCTAGCTCAGGCCTAACACGTACCTTTCCATTACCCTTTTTGTAACCTAAATCTTTAATTCTTTGGAGACTATGGCATTCTACAGAACTAGAACTGTAATTAAGGCTGAACTTTGTTCCAAGGCATTGGAATTTAGGGGGCATAAAAGTTTAATCAACCAATGAGCATTTATTAAGCATTTACTCTGTGTTAAGCCCTACACTAAGCACTGGAGATACATAGACAAAAATGAAATAATCTCAGCCCTCAGGTGCTTATGTTCTAATGAAGGAAGACAACATGTACATGTATAAGGATATATAAGAAACATACAAAGAAGATACCCATTAAAATGATTTATTATTAATTTATAAAATTTAATTTAAAAAAAATGCATTTTCCTAACAGTTGTACTCCAGCAACAGAAACAATTGAGCTTAGCACCTTATGGACAAGAATAATTAGTTAAATTAGGAAGCTGCTAGATAATATGTTCTCCCTGGCTGCTGTAGTTCAGGTTAACTCCACGTTGGCTTAACCTTGCCCTGTTTCTGAGCAGCGGCCTTATGGTGTCCCAGAGACTCCTTCCCATTGACTTATGTTGGAGTCGTCCCTACTTTTGGTTGCAGTGGCTTCCTGGAATCTTCCCTATAGAGCTTTGTGTCTTAAGATTTTCCATCTTTCACAACTGAACTTGACTTACTTCTTGCTGTTTTCATATCATGAATAACAGAATTTATTCCAGGGCATATTTATAACTGTTTGACTCAGGAATGTTTGATACTATTTATTTTGAATACCAAAGGTGCTACTTATAGCTGCTTTCAGAAGCATATTTAAGTTAAAACAATGAATCTTTGCTTCAGGGAGCAGCTTTTTATCATAGGTTTATAAGAACTGTGACATTCTCCTCTTGTGCATCCCTACCTCGACAATTCGCATTGCTTTTTTCTTTATAGAATTTCTATATCTTTTCATCTTGTGCAACAGATGAAGACACACAAGTTGCAGTTTTTCATGGTTATCTTTTTGCTAAAGATCATCATGAGCACTGCTAGTTGGGAGCATCATTTAATGAAATGAAGTTTCTTGTTTTGGGGATACACGATGTCATTCTTTCAGAAGCTATGCACTGTCCTTCCCTTTAGCTGCAGCTCTCTTGTGTCAGGGTCAGAGATTTAGAACAGCAAGGGATCTTAGTGGTTATCTAATCTACCTTTCTCATTTTACAGATGAGGATACTGAAGACCAGAGAGTCTGAGTGCCTTATCCAAAGTTACACAATTACTAAAAGATAGAGCTAGATTTGAACTGAGAAACTATGAATCCAAAATCCAGTGTTCTTTCTACAGCAACACATGGCTTTGTTTATAGTTATAATGTTAATATTGATATGATTAATTTCTTCTAGTAGTATCCAACTCATTGGTTATTGGACAAGCTCACATTTAGAATATCTATGGCTAAATTAATATTAAAGACAACATAACAACTGCCTTTCATTGTACCATTTGCCCCTTTCACACTATTTTGCTACTGTTAAAACAAAAGGGACCCATTGGGACTGAAGATTATTTAAAAAGGTTCTTTATTCGATGGCTAAATAATTCATTATCTGGTGGCCAACCTGCTGGCAATTAGGTTGGTCTGTTTCCCAGAAAGCAAACACAGTGGGTTGCTAGAACCATACTTGAAACCTTTCTAGCAAGATGGAACCTGATAGAACTGACTTTGTCTCACACAGCCTTTGAGAATCCAGGGTTACCTACACAAAGGGATGAAGTATTTGAGAAAGACTTTCATAGAGGATAAATAATATTCAAAGCTAGAAAATGTATATTTGATTCTCTACAATGCAAAGGAGAGACTCATTAATGGCTTTAATATTCAAATCAACCTAGTAAAATCCTGGTTATTCCTACAGAGTCTAGGCCAGGCCAGGCCAGCCAGAGACATTTGATATGGAAATCAGTGATGAACTTCAGGTAAGGCCTGGGTGAGCTTTAAAATGGAAAATCACTAAAGGCAAAATAAATGTAAATGCCCTACAGGATTAGCAAGGCCATGCTGGGGTATACTGATTTGAAATTGTCTGAAGAGGTGTTTATATGTAGGGGGCAGTAATGGAAGGCATAGTCAGTACAAACTCTTTTTTTGTTGTTGTCACTACTCTTGGGGCTTTTTTGTTCTTGTCATTTGTTTTAATTAATGCTTATTCTTTATTAGTATAGGGAACTAATTCTTAGTCAGGAATTCTTCAGTGCAATTCATGAGTTAAGTGGTTTTGAATTCAGGTTTCCGGACTCCATGGATGGTTCTCTATTACTTCTTGCTGCTTCTTACAAAGCTTATTCCTTTAATTTATTCTTTAATTGTCTTATTGCTGTAACTAGCATTTCTAGGACAATGTAAAAATTAATGATGAGAGTGAAATATAGATTCCAAGGTAAGGATACGTATTTGACCTTTTGAAAATCACCAAGACTTGAAAAGATGGTCCTCACAGCTGGAATATGTCTCTGAAAGCTCGTAGCTCATTCAAAAGTGGGGGCTGAGGAGTATTCTTATATTAAGAGGGATATACTAATGTGACAGAATCCAGGCCTCAGAAAGGGGAAGCATGGTGGAGAACATTTGGGAAAAGATCATGAGAGAGAGAAACATAAATGATACTGTCATCAGATTATACTGTGAACCACTTTGGCAGAAGAAAGAAATGAAGATTTGAGGAAACATCACAGAAGCTTGTTATAGGGGTGATATAAGACTAAGACATCTGTCACAACTCTTCTACTGCCAAAAGCAGAATAACTAATCGTTTCATGATTTGAAAATTTTATTCTCCAAATGGGGAAAAAGCAAGTAAGAGAATTTGCATTTTGGACTAATTGGAGAGAAAGGGTTACTGAATTAGAGATGATGGGACTTGCGGTGGAAGTGGTGATTCCATCTTAGAATCTGTGATAGAGGAGAGTAAAGTCGCCTTAGCTTTGGGGAGAACAGATTTCAAAGGTTGAGGAAAAAGATCGGCATGACCTTATATCCTAAAACTTTACAGGCAACATTATCCAAGGAAGGATGAGAAACTAATAACTTGTCAGAAGAAATGACTACAATCCAATTCTGGTAATTCATGGGACCAGATGATACTTTCAGAAGGAACCTAGAAAATTTTGCTGAATATTATGAAGTCTTGTGGAATACACTGAAGAGGTACTAGTTGTGTTTTTCTCATGGCTGCACATGATAAGCAATGGAGACAGAAGAGACAAGCAGATATGGGGAATGAACAGATGGTTAAGAAGATTATGTCTGAGAATGGGAAATGGATTTTAGGACCATGGTTTAAATATAAGAATGACAAACTTCTTGCAGGGAACAAGTACAACCTAATGAAAGGAGGTAAGAATGTATTTGTCTGGTATCTAAAAAACTTCAAAAGGGTTCTCTATAGAAAAAAAAGGAGAAGGAAGAAACAAACAATTCCTCCTCCTCCTAAATTTGCCAGTGTGTATCTACCAAACTAGAAACCATGCAGAATAAATACAATGTAGGGAGAAGTCTAACAGTTGAGATATCCATAGAGACAAAATTTACAAAATAGTCATAAGATTCATGACCTAAAATGCACAACAGATGAGAAACAACATTAACTATGCATCCTAACAGAAGGAGGCAAATTGGTCCTCAAAGACATCACTGAGACTTGGTAGGATGAGACTAATGATTGGAACATGGATGGATACACCTCATTCAAAAGAATGTGTAGTGGGGCAGCATGTGTATTTTTTAAATTAGTTTTTTAAATGAAAAAAATTAATTTTCTCCTCTTCTTGCCTCACATCATTGAAAAGAATAGGAAAATCCTTATAATAAATATGTATAGTCAAGCAAAACAAATTCTCATATTGGTCATGTCCAAAAAATATATGCATCATTCTGCACCCTGAGTCTATCACTTCTCTGTCAGGAGGTGGGAAGCATGTTTCATCTTTAGTTTTTTATAATTGTGGTTGGTCATTGCATTGATCAGAGTCCTTAAGTCTTTAAAAGCTGTTTGTTTTTTATTGTACAAATTGTTTTCCTTGTTCTGCTCACTTTGCTCTACTTCAGTTCATACAAGTCTTCCCAGGTTTTTCTGAAACTATTTCTTTCATCATTTCTTATGGCAAGGTAATATTCCATCCATCTATATACCATAATTTGTTTGACCATTCCTCAATTAATGGACAACCCCCTTATTTGCCAGTTCCTTGCTACTACAAAAAGGTAACATTGTATAGTAAGAAGGTATACTACACATAAAGGAAATTTGGTTCCCAGAGGGAAGAAACATGAGTGGTGCTGGTGATGGCTAAACAACTGTTTGTTTGAAAACAAAAACAAAAACAAAACTCCCACAACCACTGAGATTTGTTGTATGCTAGGTTCAACACATGTCAAAAATGTGGTACAGGAAACAAAACAGCTCATGGGATCTTGGGCAGCCTTGACAGATCTGTAGTTTCCATTATCAGTGTATATGTGCCACATCTAGCTCCTTAAATTCTCTGGAAAATTCAATGGAAGACTTATGAGTTGAATTTTGTTGTGTAGAACAATCAACTAGATAATGAAAAGTATAAATTTGTAAGTCAGTTGTGTTATGTGTGCTACTGCCTTGGTCAGACCACATCTGAGGTGTTGTGTTCAACTTTGGTCCCTATTTTTTAGAAAGGAGACTCTTAAGCTAGAAAGTAACTAGAAAAGAGAAACCAGCAAGGGCCTTGAATCCATATCATATGAAGATTGATTGGAGGGTTGGTTAGCCCGTAGAATGAAAGGCAAGACAGCAAGATATGGGCTAAACAACAGGAGTTTGATGTATGTTGAATGGCCAGATTTAAACAGAAATCATTAATCTTTCAATGTCAACTCAGAAGGATATCGCTAGTGGAATGTTTTGGGGATTTATTCTTGCCTTTGCTATTTCACATTTTTTATCAGTGACTAAGGGTAAGCTTATATAGATGGCATGCTGATTAAATTTGTGGGTGATGCCAAACTTAGAGGAGAAGACTAACATGCATTATACAGGCAGCATCTTGACAGGCTAGAAATTTGGGTTTATTGTAATATGGTGAAATTTAATCTTTTATTTATTCTTTTTGTTGGGGGAGACAATTGGGGTTAAGTGATTTGCCCAGGATCACATAGCTAGTAAGTGTCCCAGGCCAGATTTGAATGCAGGTCCTCCTGACTCTAGGGCTGGTACGCTAACCACTGTGCCACTTAGTTGCCCCTACGGTGAAATTTAATGGGAATAATTATGAGATGAAATTTGGGTTAAAAAAATGAACTTAATTTCTAGTTCTAAGTCATATGATTATATGTTTTTATTAACCTTTTTGTGTCACATATGCCTTTTATAGCAGAAACTTAAATATTTGTTAAATGGATCATCTTTTGTATATACATCTGTATCTATTACAGCTAAACTGTAAGCTTCTTGAAGGCAGGGACTCTTTCATGTAGTTCATTGTCTCTCTCATAGACCCTAATTTAGCATAATGTTTATTATCAGTAATAATAATTTATTATTATAAACACTAATAATAGCTTGCATTTACATAATGCTTTAATGTTTGCAAAGAGCTTTATATGCATTTATCTCATTAGATTATATATAGAAAGTAATTAATAAATATTTTTGATTGATTTATTATATTAATTTCCTGCTCCCAACATTATTTCTTTTTGATTTTTTCTAAACTTTAGCTAAGATTTCTAATATAAACCGTTTGCTTCTGTAAATGTTCTTAGATAAAAAATATGAGTTACCACATTTGCATTGTTCTTGTGCAAAATAAGGGGAATGCAATGGAACCTCTTGACAGGGAGGTGATTAACTCAGGGTATAGAATGAGACACACATTTTTTTGGACATGGCCAAAACAAATTTTTTTTGAGTGTCATCTTTGTTGCAAAGATTTTGTTTTCTCCTCCTTTTCCTCATCCCCCTGCTTCCTTTCTTCCCTCCTCCTTCTCCTTTTTAATGTTAGAGGAGGGTGGAAGAGAAAATTGATTTTTTAACTGAAAAAATAACTTAGAAAACAAAAATTAAAAAAAACACAGGAAGGTTTACAAGCTGAATTTTGTTGTGCAGAACAATTCATCAGATTATGAAAACTAGACATAAGTTAATGACTCCCTCTCTGTGGAAACTGGATTTTTATGACTTTGCTGGAGTTTAGTTCTTTTCAAGGTCTATTCTTTTCAAGAGGTAAATTTAAGCACTTCTGACTTGAACTAAGCAGATTGTTTAAAAAAAAACAACCTTCAGAAAAAAAATGTCAGAAACGTTGAGGTGGAAAAATTTTGTTTCATGACATTGATAATCAAAGGAAAGCATCAGGAATCTTTATTCAAGTAGCAGAATATTGGATTTAGGGTTAGGAGAATCAGACATAATTTTGACACTTTTACTAGGTGCATGATCAAATCACTGAACTGTTCTGTGCTTCAGTATCTTTAGTTGTGAAAATAAGATAACTCCACTTCCTTCCCACAAAAGAACATAATGCACTTTGTAAATTGTAAAGTCTGTATAAATATCAGGTTTTAAAAAATCATAATTACTATTCTTATGCTGTTTAACTTAATTTGGAGTTAATGGCTCTCAAGGTTTTGAATAGTCCTAAATGATTCTCTGAGTGTGTCCAAGAATTTGTAGATTAGTCCATTTATCTGCTAAGCAGATGAGCTTTCACAAAGGGCTTGTCAAATATGTAAAGGGTGAAAGACATGTTTTGGGGGAATACTTACACAGATGAAGCTGTCTCACCACTGGGTGTCAGTGCTTGACCAGGATTAGGTATATTTGAATTTAACTGCACACACTAAAAATAACCTGATTATGTTCTCCAAAAATGCTTTACTTGGAAATACTTAATTACTTGTTCAACAACAGCAAAAAAAAATCTTTTTTATAAACTATAAGGGTTGAGAACCCGATTGCATGAAACAGTCTGATATAAGCTCTGTCCTTCAGTTGTCTGGCAGCTCTTACAATACACTGTATTATCTCGTGAAGGCTACTGAGCTGACATAAGCTTAGAAAGAAGAAACGTTTTTTAGAGGCCAAAAAACCATGCTGGCTAATTAAAATGATTTGTATTTTGGTGTTATTTAGGCTTTCTACCTTTTTAGACACCACTCTGAATCCATTTAACTCTGGGAAGTGGGAGTGAGGGGTGACTGAGTTTTAGACCATGACTCATTAAAGAGAAGTTCTAAATGATTGTTATTAATAACTCTCAGGTCTCCAATTTAAAAAAAATGTTTATTTTCCCCAATTCTGTCATCAGCAAAGCTGAATCTACATGTCATAGAACTGCAGAATTGAAAAGGATCTTAGTAATCATGGAACCTAACCTTACCTGAAAAAGAATCCTTTTTATCAAATATCCAACCAGTCTATTCTTAGTGTAATCTTATCTTCCTTATTAAAACACAGATAGCTTTTTTAGACAAGCAGTTTGTATCCAATGCCCTGTATTTCCATGCAAAAAGTTCAATAAGAGATCTGATGATGGACATGTTTACCTGATGCCTTGATGCAGTGTTCAAGGGCATGGGGATAGATACGTACATAAATATGTATAAAATGTACATATTTATATGCTATACAGACATGTTTATACATCACCTGTGTATATCACACATGTATTTATTATATATGCATATCATATGCACATTTATATGTTATATTTACACACACACACACACACACATATATATATAAAATATTTTTTCTTAAAAGGGAGCACTCTATGGTGCTTCATTCTGCAAAATTGTATCCATTGGTTGAAGGTGTTTGAATGACTGGATGAAAAGTAGAAGATTTAGATTCCTAGGATGAATCCCTGGCTCTTCTGTCTTCTTTTCAGAAGGTACAATATGTGTGAAACTCATACAAGACTTTATGCAAGACTTTATGGGACCATAGATATTCTGTTGCTCAGCCATCTTCTGAACAGCAATATTAAGAGTGTCATAACACAGATTTATATGCTCACTAAAGGTGATTAACAGGTTCCGATACCAGAGTCCAAGTAGAACAAAGTTTCCCTGTAGATACCAAGGTTTTCTAGAGGCTCTTGCCTACATATATTATTTTGCTGATTACATGGACTCCCATTTAGTCTTTAGTATCTCCTTGATGAGATGCATAATATCAAAAGTGATAGGCCCAGCTATGGGCCTTGAATGAACTTGAATGAAAAATGCGTAGTATTCAGATCATAACATACACTTAGACAGGGCATCTATTGAATGAGTCTATCAACTGGACAGAAACCTCAGATGGGTCATGAAAAAGGCCCTGACTTAAAAGGGTTGGAGAGGAATGTGTTGGTAAAGTAGTAGAGTTTTCCATGATTCTAAGCTACTATGCCACAAATTCCATCATTTATAATGTTAATATTTTCTTAGAGGGGTTATGAGGTTGTGAAGCAAGGGCCATATCCATTTCATAAGAATTAAAATCGCAAGTGATACGGTGTAAGCGGATTGCATCATGTTGGCAATAAAGAGGCATTCATGACATGCAATGGGATAGAAGGTGAGCTAGCCACAGAGCCGGAATGAGGGATATCAGTTGGCCATTATGAAGCCTGTGTATACTTTCATGAAATACGTTAAGAACCAGAAGGAGGCATCCAGCCCATGGGGGTTGATGGATTCTTGAGGGTGACCATTTATCAATCACTTATGCCAGGCACTATGATAAGTATTAGGAATACAAATAACAAGCAAACCAGATAGGTCCCTGCCCTCAAACACCTTACATTATAATGGGAAGAGAGCACATAAAGGGGGGCTGGAATGTAGGGGGTAGAAGAGAATGAGGGGACACAGACCTATGGAGAGGAATGGTGAGGCAATAGCTGTTGAATGGCATGGGCCTGGCAAGCTAAGGGGAAATTTCCCTTATCAGAATTAGAGAACCCAGGGGCAAAGTCCCAGGTTCTGTAGGAGGGGGATGAGTAGGATACATGGAAGGACATGGAGAAGGAAAGGAAGGGATGGAAAGGTTGAGATCTGCACGGACAAAGCAAGTAGCCAAATTAATGGAATCACAGAACCATTAGAAAAGAATATAGAGCCAAGGTAACCCATCTAAGAAGTAGTCATCGTCTTTACAAAAAGATAGGAATCAATTGCTTCACTGTAGAATTTACAATAAAATATAATAACAATCCAATCAAACACATAACAATAAATTATTTCCCTCAGAGATCCCAGAGCATGATCACATATTCTAGAGATAAATATAATATTCATAGCCAAGTGGTACAAAACTGCACTGAATGAAAACACCAAGTCCCCAGAAACAACAAAAAAAATGTAGGGTGCACTGAACATGGAGCTATATTTTAGTGAATACTGAATGTCCATGATTTAGTGAACTTGTCAACAGAATTCATTCAAGTCAAAAGTTTTGAATTTAAGTATACCTCTTCTATTTAATGCCTATATGACCTGGGCAAGTCACTTAATTTCTTCGAGCTTTAGTTTCCTCATTAATAAAACGCAAATAATAATAAGATATGTCCTACAAGGCTGTAGAGATCATGTGTGCAAATACTGTGTCACTAGAAGTCAGTACACAAATGTAAGTTGTTATTTATGTATCTTGCTGGGGATTGGACCTGTCTCCATTTCATTTATACAGGGGACTTCAGCTGAGGAAACTGCCTCTTACCAATGTTAATACCTACTCTGCAAGTGGTAATTTTAGAGAGTTTTCAGATGCTTTGAAGTTAAGTAACTTGCCTAGAGTCACACAATAAATATGAATTCGAGGCAGGATTCGATCTCAGTTTTCCTAATTCTTAGGTCAGCTCTTTATCCACTAGGTTACATTGCCTCTCAAATTGTTATAATCATTTAATATTATTTTAATAATATATTAGATGTTATGAGGAAAGCAGGGACAAGGCAAATGTCATTTTAAAAAATTCAAATAAATATTTTTTGATCACTTGTTAGGTTCAAAGCAGGTACAAAAAAGTGTGAATCTGCTCCTTAGGATGTGAGTCTTTGAGATATGAAATGTAGGTGTAGGAAAACAATTTAAAAAATTAAATTAAAACAAGGTAAAATTGTGCAGATAATTTGAGTTGTAGAGGGTCATAAGAGGGAGAAATCATTGTGACAGTGATCAGGGAAGACTTCCCAAAGAAGGTGAAATTTCATCTGGGCCTTGAAGAATTGGTTGGATTCCTAGCTACGTAACCTGGTGAACATCACAATCTCTCTTTGGACTTCAATTTTCCCATTTATAAAATGAGGAGGTTAGACTATCTGGCCTTTAAGTTTCCTTTTACTTCTCAATCTATTGTCCTCTTCATTTTCTCTTCTACAGAGCCATGAAATTAATCTTCTTAAAGTATAGATCTCATTATATCTCTTCCTCCTATTCAAAAATCTTTAATGGCTTCCTTTTACCTCTATGACAAAATAAAAGTTCCTAACCTTGGCTTTGAGGGCCCTTCATGGTATGGTTCCAGCCATAATTGTTCCTTTGAACCACTCACTGTTCCAGGTGGTAGTGGGTTTGAGGTCTCCAACAAAAGCTGGATGATCTATTGTTGGGTAGATTATACTTTGGGAAGTTGTATTTCAGTCATGGAATGGATAAGATGTCTTTTGAGGTCGTTTTCACTTCTGATATTCTGTGAATATCCATGAAACAAAATGTTGTCAGGTGATCCAAATTGGATCTTAAGATGGGTCCACAGGAAGGATGGAGGAGAATGGGTAGGAAGCATGATACCATGTTTCAAGGCAGTCTGACAATAATCAACAGAGCAGAAAGCAGTGGTGCGAAAAATGAGTATTACAAAACTCTCCTGTCACTGTAAGCTGAGAGTGTAGTCCAAGGGGACCCTGGAGGAAGGGAATATGATGAGCCAAAAGTCTTTTAAATAAACCCTGACCTGCTGCTCTTTGTTCCACCTGAAAATAGAAAGCCACCTAATGAAATATGCAGAATTAGGTGATCCTACCTTAGAAAGGTACCCTCAAAGTTTAGAGTTTAGGATATGAAACAAAGGGATTCTCAGGCTGTGCATCACTTTCTTTCTTTCTTTCTTTCTTTCTTTCTTTCTTTCTTTCTTTCTTTCTTTCTTCCTTTCTTTCTTTCTTCCTTCCTTTCTTTGTTTGTTTGTTTGTTTGTTTGTTTGTTTGTTTCTTTCTTTCTTTCTTTCTCTCTCTCTCTCTCTCTCTCTCTCTCTCTCTCTCTCTTTCTTTCTTCTGCCTTTCTCTTTCTCTCTGTCTCCTACAATGCTAATAAAAGAAATAGTAATAACAATAATAACTGAAATTCTTGTGACAGTGTAGGGTTTTCAAAGCATCATCTCATTTGATCATAATTATAACCCTGTGATGTGTCTATCCTGTGGGAATTATTCACATACAGATGAGTAAATTAAGAAAGGTTAAGTGACTTACCATTGGTTACACAGCTACTAAATCACTTTAAATTAGCCTTGTACAGTTTTCTTGACTACTTGGCTAATTTCACCACAATTAAATACTTCCTCCTTATATAATGGTTCCATACTATTGTCTATGCAACACACAGTTAATGCAGGGCTACCAATAATCTAATCATTCATTTGTTAATTCATAACAAAAACTGTCATTTGCTTCTCCAGCTCATTGATGATGATGGTGAAGAAACTGAGGCAAACAGGGTGAAGTGACTCACCCAGGGTCACCCAGGTAGTAAGTGGCTGAGGCTAGATTGGAACTCAAGAAGATGAGTCTTCCTGACTCCAGGCCTGGTGCTCTGTCCAATGTGCCACTGAGGTACTCTAATGTAAAATTACTGTGAACAAGAGCCAATCCTAGTAATCTTATTACTGTGAAGGCTCAAAAGGAACAGAGCAGTGGCAGGAACTCAAAATGAATAATCTTTCCATCCTTGGATTTCATGTAGTAGAGTCCCTGAAGCTGAGAGGTCCCTCAGATGCCATCTAGTCCAATCTAGACCAGAACAAGAGCCATCTAAGACATACATGACAAGGGATCGAGCCTTTGCTTGAAGATCTGGAGTTAGAAGGCTCACACTATCTCCTAAAACAGCCCATTTCCATTTGGGATAACTCTGATTGTTAGGATATTTTCCTTTATAGCAAGCCTAAATTATCCTCATTTTAACTTCCACTCATTGCTCCTTGATATGCCGTCAGTGGACAAACAAAACAATCCCTCTTCCACATGGTAGCACTTCAGATACTCTAAGGCAGCTATCATTTCTCCCTTAAGGTTCCTTTCCTTCAGGCTAAACATCTCAAGCTTCCTCAGATGACTTTCTTATGGCAAGACCATTACCATAAGGGAAGTGGTTAAGGAGAGCCTAGGAACAGGATTTAGAGTTGCCAGCCTTACCTTGAAATGTAGAAGTGATGGACTCAAGGATGGAAGGCCTCTTATGATGACTAGTAAAAACATATTTGGTTGGCCTTTCACATTAAAAAAAAGACTTTAAGCTGAAGAGGAAAAGATTGAGGGGGCGTGGGGGGGGGAACCTAATTGTACGAGCACCAAGTTAGATTGCATAGAGTGTTATTATGATGTAGGAAGAATAATAACAATAGAGGTATCTAGAAGTTCACAGAATGAAATCCAACAAAGGAAGCAACAGTAAGTCCATGGCCTCAGAGGCTGACACACACATACATTAAGTATGAACACAAAACATGGTAAAGAATCAAATCCTAATGCAAGGAGAAAAAATTGAGACTGAGAATTTCTGAAGCTTAGTGAGGAGACCTATATGTCTGGAATATAGGGTATGTTTTCCTCAAAGAAACAGGACGGGTAAAAGGGCACAGTGGGTATGCAAAATAACACTGTACATAATTAAGATGTACTTATGTTTCTGTGACACCCCACTGATCTGTTTCCCAAATCACATTTGCAGGGTTGCAAATTGCAGTTTCTGGGGTTAAAATTGTTGATGTTTATTACTGCTACTGTAGCTCACAAGTCCCCATCAGTGTTCCTCCCATTTACAATCAGACAGTATAGCTTAGCAGATTTTATAAAAGACCTTTGCTAAGATGATGTGTAGTAAAGGCAATTGGTATAAAATATTCTCTCAATGAAACCTAGGGCATACTCTCCCAGATTCACATAGCATCTATGAAAAGAGCAGGTTCAAAGTGAAGCACATATGTAGGATACACGTGTGGCAAAGGCTAGCCAACAGCTCTTGGTATTCCATGGCTTAGAAGTTTGGTACTTGTTTTTCCCCTTTTCTTTTTAGAGTTCTGATGTAGCTCCTCTTAGGTTCTGGGAGGGAGTAGGGAACCTGTGGCCTGGAGGCCACATGTGGCCCTCTAGGTCCTTAAGTGCGGACCTTTGACTGAGTCTAAGTTTTGCAGAACAAATCCTTTTATTAAGGGGATTTGTTCTGTGAGGTTTGGACTCAGTCAAAGGGCCGCACTTAAGGACCTAGAGGGCCACATGTGGTTTCCAGGCCATAGGTTCCACACCTCTGGTCTAGGGTCTCTGCTGGGTAGGAAGCTAAGTTCAACGCCCAAAGTCTATTTCTTTCTTACCAAAGTCTATTTCTTTCTTAAGTACGTGGACAGCATTCTTCTTAGCTGTGAGGGGTCATACTCCTTGAAGCTGTTTCTTTCCTAAGGGTAAAGTAGCCAATACAATAGCATAGAAATGGGCAATGGAGTGTCATATTCAAGAAATAATAAATAGGCCAATGAAATTGCATTATAGAGTACACAGAGAGGAATACTATATAAGCAGACTGGAAAGAGTCCTGGGTTTTGGGTCAGAAGGCCTGGGATCAAATCATGACTATTATTTGCTGCCTAAATAATGATGGGCAAATCACTTCACTGTTATGGATTTCCTCATCTGAAAAAGATTTGAGTTAAATGATCTCTATGTTTCTTTCAAGCTCCAATACCTATGATCAAAGTGCTTCTAAGACAAATAATAAGTCACAAAGGTCAAAATTTGGGATGTGTTGATTAAATATGTGGAATGGCTTTGCTAAATAGCTTTGTTAAAATAGGAAGGTCTGTTAGTGGATAAAAGAAAAGCACATCCATGTGGAGTGGGCCAAACCTGCTTGCTAGGCATAGCTTAATCCATGATGATAAAAGTGCATTTTCTTTGGGTCTGACAGCCTTCTACTTTCAAATCAAAGTATTATATTTTTCCTGTATTAAGTTGATTAAAGAGGGCTTGCGGTATGAAACATTGAAAAAATAAGAAAGTCTTTGGCACTCTTACTACCTAAGATATTGGTTAATTTTATTCTGTAGGCTTAATGCCAAATTAGATGTCAATGAAAATAATTGCCTTTTTAATTGGGGAGTCCAATTCTTTCAAAGATGCCATAATCAATGTTTTTCAATTTTTCTATATAACAACTCCTGTTGAAAATGATTTTCTACATCTGAGCACATTATGTAATTGACTGGAAGGTGCTGAGAATAAAATAACCTACTGTTTTTGTTTTTTTGATAGAATTTTTAAAAAATCTGTTTAGATGCTGCATTCCTTCCTCTTAAATGTAAGTTTGTTGAGGATGGAGATGTTTCTCTTTGTATCCTCAGTACCTAGTCCAGTGCCTTATAAATATATGTATATATGAATATATATATACATATATACACACACATGTATATATACATGTACACAGACATATATGTACATACACATACACAGGTGTATATATGTATATACACATACACATATATACATATGTAATTTGTATCCCAGTAAATATTACGTATTTAATAAATTCTTATTGAATAGAATTTCATTGGATCATAGATTTAGAGCTGAATAAGATGTTGTTGTTCAGTCGTTTCAGTCATATCCGACTCTTCATGACTCCATTTGGCATTTTCTTGGCAAAGGTACTATCGTGGTTTGCCATTTCCTTCTATAGCACATTTTATAGATGAGGAAACTGAGGCAAACAGGGTTAAGTGACTTGTCCAGGATCACACAGCTACTAATGTGAGGCTAGATTTGAACTCAGGTCTTCCTGACTCCAGGCCCAGTGCACCACCTTGCTTCCTGGATGAGACCTCAGGGGCCATTGAATCCAACTTCTTCATTTTGCAGGGGAGGGAAGTTTGGCCCAGAAAGTTTAGGTGACTTACGGAGTTTAACCCAAATCTTCCTGACTCCAAGCCCAGAACACTCTCTCCACTGTGTAACGTAGCTGTTTTTCATTTGGAAAAATGCAGCCCGAAACTCAACTCCAATCAGAAGTTTCTCATGTATGTGTTAGGATCATCCAAGATTTCTTTTTATTGTTGTTGTTGTTTTTTAATCCAAGATTTGTTGATAATTTCAATCACAATGATAACTATTTTATTGCTTTCTGATTATTGTCAAGCAAGGCATAAAACTAGGAACTATATACTTACCAAAGGTCATAACATCATTGATTTAGAACTGGAAGGGATAATAGAAATCACAGATTCCAACTCCCTTATATACTAGATAAGGAAACTAAGACTCGAAGAAATTAAGTGACTTGCCCAAGGTCACACATGAGTAGCAGAGAGAAAATTTGATCCTAGGTTCTTTGGCTCCAAATTCAGCAGTTGTTCGCTACTGTCAATGAGGGTGTCTTGTGCAAGGTCCAAAAGGTAGAGGGATGAGGCCTTGTGGATACTCTTGTTTGCAGATGATTTTGCATTGTTGGGTCCCAGAATTATAAGGCTTCTTCCATGAAATACATGTTTACTCTGAGGAGATAGAATTATCTCCTTAATAAAATAAATGGATGAAAGT
This sequence comes from Phascolarctos cinereus, assembly GCF_003287225.1. NCBI lineage: Eukaryota > Metazoa > Chordata > Mammalia > Diprotodontia > Phascolarctidae > Phascolarctos > Phascolarctos cinereus. The sequence goes on along the minus strand of NW_027555847.1, from coordinate 73,480,772 downwards.
GATGAATGCATGAAATGCAGTTGTATGTTTGGACCGTTAAGATAGTACATTTAAGGACGTGGATTTGGGCCCTGAATTTAACAGGAGGAAGAGTGGGCTGGATTGCCTTTGGGACATGATGTGGTGCCTTCAGTGATTCTGAGCTGCTTCCCCTGTGCACAAAAACAAAGAACAAGACCCTCAAACCCAAAACTTATCTTTTAGTTTTTTTATTTAAACACAGACATTCTCCTGGTAATGATGTAAGGTTGTGAATCTTAGAATGTCACAATTTCTGAAGATTCAAAGTTGTGGGTTAATCAGAGGACAACAAAGAGATATAAGGTGAGCAAAAGTGAGGCTGCAGCAGATGGGATATTATAAAGGAAATGTGTGCAAGGAAAAGGTGGTCTATCGGCCATGGATTTAGAGTAAGGCGTCACAGATGGGTAGCCTGAGTGTTGCATTGGCACGCACAAAATGTAAGAAGACCTAGAAGGAAGCCTCTAGAACATCATGTTCCATAGATCCTCTGAGAAGGAACATGGGAATAAGTAGCCCATCTAGCAAGAAGGCAGCGATGGGTTGCTAAAGGAATACTGATGTGGTCAAATGCCTGACGCTTAGTAGGAACTTAATAAATGTTAGTTGGCTAAATGACTATTGAAGTATCATGAATAAAGGTACAGTGTTCTTGTAAGAAAATAACAACTCTCAGAGAAAATTTTGGTGTCTTACTAATCAATCAATGAACAATTAACTAACAAGGATTTTTTAAAAGTACTTACTATATGCCAGGTATTATGATAGGGATTGAGGAATCCAAAGAAAAAAGTGGAAGAGTTCATGTCCTTGCTTGGATAGGCATTAGGCCTGGAGTCAGAAAGACCTAAATTCAGTTCCAGCTTCAAACACTCTTATTAGCTGCGTGACTCTAGAGCAACTCACTTAATCTCTGTCAAAGTTTCTGTAAAATGGACATAACAGCACTTCCTCACAGGATTGTTGTGAGGGTCAAATGAGATTATATTCTCAAAGCACTTAACAGTGCATGGCACATAGTAGGCAGTTAATAAATGCTTCTTCCCTTGCATTTCCTTGCCTTGCCTTCCCCTTGTAGTCTGTCAAAGGAGATAACATAAAACAAAGGAAGAACAAAGGAAAAAGAACAGAAAAATGCTATCTGGAAGCAATTTTGTGGTTAAGGTGCATTTTAAGAATTAAAACCCATTTTGCATTGTACAACGTGTCCTAAAAGTCTAAGGGCAGTTTTAAATCCTAATAGCTTTAAATTGCCCCAAGTCTTTTGGGGAAACCCTCTATATGTGTGTATTATATATGTATATATTATATATGTATATATACATGTGTATAGGATTTATACATGCACACACATATCTCTACGTATAATAATATACACCCACACCCACATATATAATTTTTTCCTCCATTGCTGTGGATACTCAAATGGTGGGACCTTTGTTCAGTGAAGCAGATTGCAACTCATGTACACACACACACACACACACACACACACACACACACACACACACACACGCAGTACCCCAAAAATCTTAGTGCAGTTTTAAGCTAGTGAAGCTCTAACAGCTAATCTCTTCTAGAAGTTAGCTCTATTTATTTCTTTGTTTGTTTCTTTTAGATTTTGTTACTGACTGTATATAGAGAAAAATCTCTGAGGACAAACAATTTCCTCATCTATAAGAAAGAGTTAAAAATATCAATTCTTGTTTTGTTGGGAGAATAAATTAAATAATATACGCAAGTGCTTCTCAGCTCCCAGGAAGAAAAGCAGTGTGGACATTTGAGGTCTTGTTATTACATAACTGGAAATGAACTGTCATGCTGTTCTGAAAATTGGAGGTTAACATTTCTTTGGTAGGTGAGGGATCTTTTTTACTTAGTGCACTATTTCTTGAGAGGCTGGTAAAGGTGGAAAAAAGACTTCCACATTGTACTAATATGTACCTGTTTTTGTAATACCTGGTTATTTCAGTGTCTTTGCTATCTTCCCTGTTGTCAGACACAGCGCTGCAGAATGTGTGGCATTTTATCTCTTATGGTAAAATATTTTGAAAAAAAAGTAAGAAATAAAACATAAGTAGATCTTAAGGTCTTAAAGATGAAAAAATTGTATTTTCTGAAAATTTTGGAAAGTGGAATTAGTGCATTTACCTGGAAGGCCAGAGGTGGTACTTTATGAAAAGGTAAACACTATGATGGCTGTTTGGATGTGGCAGATATTTTTATTGCAATTCTAAATGTGTGTGTGTGTGTGTGTGTGTGTGTGTGTGTGTGTGTGTGTGTTTAGATGTACAAACAGGTTTGACTATTTTGACCTCAGTCTTTTGAAATCTCTGCCAGCACTGAAACCTTGACAATGAATGTAATTTATACATTGAAATAAGATACTTTCCTTCTGTTATCTTACCAGTCAAACTGGTTTGTTCCTGGAGACATAGGCTACTTGTGTCCATCAGGAAGATCGTGACCCATTAAGAATGACAAAGACATGCTTAAATGCCACTACATGAAGTTGAAAGATAGTATTAAAGAGCAGTCCAGTGGCTACTCCTGTTTGGCCTCCTGAAATGGCAGTTCTGTGGAAAGGTTGCTGTGGACCAAGGGTCTGGTAAACTATTTAATAAATGCTTAATGATTGATTGAATGACTTAGCTCTGCTGGTTCAAAGTCTTGATTTCAACTCTTCCCAAAGGAGATCAAGATCTGAGGAGTGGGTCCATATTAACCATACTCCTGAGAGATCAATTAGTGTGGTTTATTGGAAATAGTGCTGGACTTGGAGTTAGGAGATTTGGGCTTAAAATAATGGTTATGGTACTCATTAGCTGTGTAAATAGGGAAGATAGTTCACTTTTCTGAATATTAGTTTCCTCATTTGGGGGTAATAATACTTGTAGATACCTCAAAGAGTCAGTGTGGTGTATTGGGTGAGATTTAGAGTCAGGAAGGGCTGGGTTCATTTTCTATCTCTGGCACTTACTACTGTGTGACCCTGGACAAGTCAGACTCTCTAAGCCTCTTGGAACTTTCTAATACCATAACTTATTAGAAGCAGGAAGAAAATAAGGGTTAATTAGGTACTTACAATGTGCTAAGCCCTGGGAATTGTACAAGCAAAAAGGAAGTCCCTCTCCTCAAAGAATTTACCTTCTAATAGAGGAAGATAACACACAAAGGCACCTGAGAAGTGGAGGAGGAGGAAGGATGGTGAGGAGAGAGCATAGGGTTTTGTAGTCAGGGATAGGGCAAAGAGTGGAATGAAGGCTAGCCTGGGGCCCTCCACAAAATGGAGGCTCCAGGAAGAACTTCACCAATGGGAGGAGAAGATGGGTCTTACAGAAGATAGGATATTCTAGGCTGAGGAAGCAGTAGGGGTGGTTTGATGTTCTAAGGCAAGGAGCCTTCAGGTGTGGAGGGAAGTTCCAGGATTAGACAGCATAGTTTTGAAATCCAGAAGCCAAGAGTAGGGTTGAAAACAAAACAAAACAAAACAGGAAGCTCCCAAACCTAAAAGTTCACAGATTATTGATATATTGACCTACTTCACAGGATTATTTTTGGGGAAGTACTTTTTAGACCTTAAAATACTATAGAAATATGAGTTATAACTAATGCTAAACCAGAATGCCAAGTTATTAACTTAAACTAGAAAAAAATGCTGAAGTACGTGGAATACTGTCAGCTTAATAGCATACTTTTTACAATGCTTTCCCTCTGAGATTATTTTACATTTTCTTTCTTTCTATCTATCTCTCTATTTCTATCTCTCTATTTATATTTATATACTATGTGCATAGCTATTTACATGTTGACTCATTAGAATGTAAGCTCCTTGAGGGTAGGGCTTGCATTTTTGTCTTTCTTTGTATCTCCAGCACTTAGCACAATGCCTGACACATAATAAGTGCCTAATAAATGCTTGTTGTTGTTGTTAACTCGCAGTAGAACGTACCATTTGGAAAATCATATTAAGAACGTAAGATAACTAAGTAAGCATAGTATAAAGGGAATGGGATGATGTTAAGGGATATTGTTGCCATGTTATAATAGTTTAAGACACCTTTCTCCCCTTTAGTTATCATCCAGCAGAGTCTCCTTTTCCAGGACAAGACTAGAGACAAAGACAAATTCTTTTTGTTTTTTTTAACTTTACCTTTTCTGTATTTCACAATGACTGCCTATTATGGCAACACTTGCTGGAACATCTTACAATACAATTGAGGTCAAACTGATCTCAGTTTTTTATTGTTATATCAATATTGAATAGGCTGTATGGTAGAGACGGGAAAGGCCTGGATTTGGAGGCAATGGACCTGGTTTGGGATCCTGCTTTTGCAGCTAACTACCTGTGCAGCACTGGACAGGGCATTTTACCCCTTTGGGCTTTGGTTCCTAGCTCTGTGAAATGAGAGGGTTGGCTGAGATGATTTCTCAGCTTTAACTGTACAATCTGTTTTAGGTGGACTCCTTCCCAATTCCCAGTTTTTCAACAAAGAAATACTTGCAGACAGGTTGGCATGGATCAGCACCTAGCATCTTATAGGTGCTTAATAAACACTTGCTGATTGATGGATAGATTGATGAGATCTGTCTAAGCCAGATAATCTGAGGTCACTTGTATAAGAAGCCAGGAGGACAAGAAACAGACATGAAATTAAATAAATATCAGCATTTACATGGCATCCGAGATGAGAGTGGAAATGCTACATTTGGATTCTACCACTTCAGTTCTTGATGTGCTTTTTAAGGAAGTGCAATGGCATTCAATCGGGTGAAATTAGCAAAGGAACCTGTGATATGGACCCATTAATGTTGTGTAACAAATGCTCTACACTTGATTGTGTTCCCATGATGAGGTCTTTCGGGTTTTCTCAAACATGATGGAAGAAAAAAGGCCCTGAACAGGACAGAAGACTGGACGGTTTGCCCTGTTATTCATGTGAATTTCGTTGGCATAGGCATCATGGCTTAGTGCAGCAATTCTCAAAGTGTGGTCTAGGGCATCCCTGAGACCCTTTTCTGTGATTCACAAAGTCAAAACAATTTTCATAATAATACTAAGATGTTTTAATTTCTAATACAGTGGATATTAATGGATACTATGCAAATAATCAAAAGCTTTTGGGGGGGGAGGTCCTCAGTAATTTTTAAGAGGGTAAAGAGATCCTGAAACCAAAAAGTTTGAGCTTTATAGTCTTAGTATACAGTATAATTACAAAGGAGCCAGGCACAAATCCCATCTCTGGCACTTACTATTTGTGTCATCATTGGCAAGACACTTAACGCTTCTGTGCCTCATTTCTTATGTGTAAAAAAAAGGGGACAGTATTAACTCCTTCACAAAGTTCTTCTAAGGATCACGTGAGAAAATGTGGGTACAGCACTTAGAAAACTGTAAAACATTAGATAAATGCAGGTTATTATTATTATTTGGTACTGCTTTGTTCAGTCAGTTTTCAGTTGTCTCTGACTCCTCATGGTGGCACTTGAGGTTTTCTTGGCAAAATACCCAAGTGGTGTGCCATTTCCTTCTCCAGTTCATTTTACAGATGAGGTAACTGGAGCAAACAGGGTTAAGTGACTTTCCCAGAGTCCCAAAGCTAATAAGTGTCTAAGGCTAGATTTGAACACAGGTCTTCCTGAGTCCAGACCTGGAGCTCTATTCACTGTACCACAACATTATCTCTGAGTTGTAGCTGTCATAGGTAGATTAATCTATGTGTGGGCTACATCTTGTTTGGTTTTGAGGCATCTTTCAAGTTGTTTCTTTTTCCCCCTGCAGTTTCAAAAACCCCAAATGTACTCCATAGTTTTGATTTCACACCAAAGTGTGATGTGGCAGCCACAAAAGCCAAAGGTCTTCTCAGGAGCTCTTCTTGAAGGAAGGTGATAGTCCACTGTACTCCGCCTTGGTCAGACTGCTGCTGGAGTCTTGGATTTACTTTGGGTATCATACTTTAGGAAGATCATTGATAAACTAGCAAATATCAGAGGTGGCTTTTGAGCCCTGGTCTTCATGATGCTGACTCCAGCACTGGATTTTCTGTAGCATCATGCTATTCCTTTGTTTTCTAATAGACATAAGACTGTTAGTACCTACACTGACAAGCTCACTCATTTATCAAAGTATCTTAAAGTCTTTCTAATGAGGTTTCCCTTAGCTCCTTAAAAGGAGTTGGGGAAATAATTTAATCTTTCCCATAGCCTATCAATAATCCATCTCTTGGGGATAGATTACTTCTCAGTTGGTTAATCTCATCCATTTTATGCTGATTGTCAGTAGCTTCAAAGGTGCAGGTTGTTTGTGTTCCTTAAAATTGCTATTTGGGATTCCTAGGCTATGTTTGCTACAAATATTTAATTTGATATCAAACCCACTGTTGGGCTACTGGTTTAATTTCTGCCCTGGAAACGATAAAAAAGTCAGTGTGGCATAATGGACAGAGACACTCTTGGAGCCAGGAAGACCATTGAGTTGGGCCATCAATTGGGCCATCAATTCATATATCTCAGACATACATGAGAAATGGACAAAGAACTTGGCCTAAAAACAAATAGAAGGAAAACAGTGAACTGTATTGTGTTGGGGGAATTGCATAGAACCTTCACTGATGCTCAGACGCTCCCCAAAACAAAAACCCACGTTCATCAGTTTTTTTTTTTAGTAGAAGTAGTGTGGCATAGTGGAGAGGGAACTGGCCTTAAAGTCAGGGAGACCTGGGGTCAAGCCTCAACTCCAGTGCCTTCTGGCTGTGTGACCGATGGCAAGTCATCCATGCTATAGGCAACGCTCTAAGCCTATCAGATTCAGAGAAGGTGATGACCTACATTGGGTAAAAGGAGTCTCTTCACCAGGAAGTTCCCTATACCAGTGAAGTCACAAATCTAGTCCTAACCCCTGGAAGTTGTATTAGAACATTAATTCTATAAGAGTTACCTATTGTTTGCATCTTTTTAAGAAGAACTTTTGATGGAAGTGGATGGAAATCGGTGAGAGAGAGAAAGAGAAGGATTCCTGTTAAATGAAATGTTTTGATACTTTATTAAATCTGTGATTTCGTTGCTGTGGCTGCTCTCTCTACTGTTGAAGACCCACGTACTTTCATACCCTGCCATCCTGGGCCTGCCATTCTTATCTGTGTCCTTTTACAAATCCTTTATGGCCTTTCTACCCAATCCCTATAGGCCATCCTCTGGTTCTTTCAACCGATAACCATTTATTAAGTGCTAGGCACTGTGCTTGTTCTTAAGGTTACAAAGACAAAAATAAATCATTCCTGTCCTCCTCTCCCATCCTAAAGCTTTTATTCTATCATTCAATATCTCACCATTTCAAATGTAGCCCTTGGACAACAGAGGACCACACATCTAGACCTGGAAGGGACCTCAGAGGCATCTAGTTCCACCCCCTCAATTGGTAGAAGAGGAAACTGAGACTCAGGGAGATTAGGAATTGTCCAATCACACAGATATTAAGAGTCAGAGACAGGATTTGAACTCAGGTCCTCTAGCTCCAGAACTAATGTTCTCCCCATGCTGTATCATGTTGCCTTTTAGTCTAGACCCCTCATTTTAAAGAGGAGGAAACTGTGACTAGTCCATTTCCTTTGCACTGATGCTTCCACTGTGTTAAAAGAAATCCATTAAAATATATAACTAGAAAAATACCATTATCAGTTTTCTGAGACCCTGTGTTCTATTTTTATATGGATGCTTCTGGTTAATGATCTTGATAGCTCATAAAGTTTCAATGCCAGAGGAACAAATGTGGCAGAAATGTGTCGGCTTCACAGGTAATGCAGACGTGAACCCCAAATCACACAGGTCATACATTCATTCATACATACAACTATGACTCGTTGATTCTACCTCCCGTCACATTCACCTTTTTCTCTTTATTCTGATGAGCACTGCCTCTTTATCATCAGGCCTTTAACATCTTTTATCATCAGTGGTGTCTAGGTAGTACCGTGGATTATTAGACTTGGAGACGGGAAGACTTGAATTCAAATGCTGCTGCAGAAACTCACTATCTGGGTGATCTTGGATAAGTCTGTGTTTGCCTCAGTTTCTTCATCTGTAAAAATAAGGGGATAGTAATAGCACTTGCTTACTAGAATTGTTGTGAAGATAAAATGAAACTATTTTTAAAGTGCTTTGCAAACCTCAAAATGTCTATAAGTACTAGCTATAATCATCACCTAGGCTATTGAAGTAGTCTCCTGATCAGTCTCCCTTCAACCAGTCCCGGCTTTCTCATTCTACCCTCCATACAGTTGCCTGAATGATCACCTTATATATCCTTAGTAGTAGACATAGCAATTTGTAGAAGATTGAGAACCAGAGTCAGGAAGTCAGTCAGTCAATCAGCAAATATTTATGAAGCATTTACCATGAGGGAGGAGCAGTGCTAAGAGCTGGAGATACAAAGAAAGACAAAAACAGTTTCTGCCCTCAAGGGAGAGATGAGGCAAAAACAAAAACAAAACCCAAAAATTAAAAATAAAAACAAACTACACATAGACGATAGATATAGTAGGTAATCTGTCAAGGCTCAAGTCCTACCTCTGACATACATACTATTTGTGTAACCCTGGATAACGTATTTAACCTCTGAGCCTCAGTTTCCATATCAGTCTATATGTAAAATGAAGGGGTTAGACTTGCTGATTTCTAAGGTCTTTGCAGCTCTAAATCTGTGATCTTGTGATTGATGACAGCAGCTCCTTGAAAGATCCAATTGTCACTTGATTGACCTATGTCTTCCAGACTGTCTAGTAGCATCTCAGCTACTGGGACTTCCTTTGGGCCACTGTAAGACCCATAAGTCTTACACTTTCTTTTAACCAATTAGATTGATAACCCCCTTTTAAAATACGAATACCCACTGGGAGGGAAAAATCCACTGGTCACCCTGACAGTTCCTGATTTGCATGTCTTGGTGTTCCGTTTTTCTTGCCACTTTAGTGTCCTCATTCTGTTCTCTGGATGTTCAGATCATGTATGCACCCCTAGCCCATTGGGCCTGTGATGAGTAATAAGTTTATGGATTTAGAACTGAAAGGGACCTTAGAGGCCATGCAGGCTAACATCCTCATTACAGCTGAGTATACTGAGGTTTAGAGAAGTAAAGAGACTTCTCCAAAGTGATGCAAAATATTAGAGAAAAGCAAGGACTGGAATTCCTTCCAGTGGTTTTTTTCCCCCTCCAGCTCATGATATCTTGATATTTGTCTTCTTTCACCCACCATCCAAGCTTGAGTTGAGCTAATGTGTGCAGAATTGATTTAGCTTGCATTTATGTTAAGCAGTTGATAGCTTGGAGCAGTACTAGGGAGCTGGCCTTGAAATTGGGCAGGCCTGAGTTGGAGTCCTACCTCTGGACCTGTGCTGGCTGGGTTGACCCTGAGGAAGTTAAACTCCAAGTGCTCTAGGCAACTCTGTATGACTTCAAATTGCAGAGAAGGTGCTGACCTACATAAGAGAGGAAGTCTCCTCATCTAGGGGGTCACTTATACCACTGAAATCACAGGTCCATTCTATATCCCAAATATACACACTGTGGAAAGCCAGGTTCATATTTTCTCTGGCCCCAAACTCTAAGCTTTCTCTCTCTCTCTCTCTCTCTCTCTCTCTCTCTCTCTCTCTCTCTCTCTCTCTCTCTGTCTCCCCCCCCCCCATCTCTCCCCCATTCTCTCTCTTGCTTTCTGGTTTTTATCTAGCATACATCCTCAAGAAATGTTAAGTGATTAATTTCAGACTATCAGGCCACATTGAGAAATCACAATTTTTTTTTGTGCCCCTGGAAAATTCCTACTTATCTTTAAAGCAATCCAATTTAAAAATAAAAGCTGGAGAACTGAATAATATCAATTACCATGTGACTCAGTTACTTTAGATAAAAAGCAAGAAACAAAACTACCTGCAGGAGTCTGGATATGTTTCCATCTGTAAATTGCCAGTCTTTTGAAGACTTTATATGCTATTAGTTAGACATTTGTCTAATAGACACTTGTATTCTATGTTTTGTCTTTGTGTCCCGGTTGTCCTGAAAGCTCCCTGATTATAGAAAATGTGAGAATGATATCACTTTAGCAAAGGGAGGAGACATCCTCTGAGATAGACCTTAAGGGTCATTCTTGTTACCAGAATTCTCCATATCACTCCCCAAATAGGGTGGCTCAAAGAGAGGTCAACCAGCCTTACAAACAATTTTTCTGCTTCGATTTTTTTTTTTTTTTGTAAATCACCTGGTTCTCTCCATTGCCAGACTTACAGGAAGCAGTCACACAGAACAAAGAGACAAAGCAAATGGTAACCCTGGCAACAGGAGCCGTGTGCAAGCTCTTGGAAAAGGCCATTCTCTACTACCCAGCTCTCCTTTATTATACTCTCATATAGGCTTGGAGGGAGCATTTTGTGGTACCTCAGGGAAAATTTTTAGAGCACTGCATTAGAAGTGAGCATATAAGCAACAGACACAAATAATAGGAATTGGGTGAATATCTTTCTTGCCCAGCTTTCAAATCCCCTTGGACCCCGATTCTGTTTTCACTGATATAGGATGTAAATCAAGCTTGCCTCAGCACTATGTTCAAAGGAAAGCCACCTCGGTTGAGATTGCTTTTGTTTTAAAGTGAAATTTAAATTTGACATCAAATAACCGAGTGCCCCTTGGGTGTAGGGCACTATACCAGGCTCTGCTGCGTGCTTGGTCTCAGGTGTACCTGGTCTGCAAGAACAAACTGTCTCTTTACCTCGGTTAGGTCTGCCATGAGAATTTTGTGTCTACAGATCTGAAGACATATGGATTCCTGTTTGATCTTGCATTAGAGGGGCACATAGGAACTGCAGCCACAAGTAATGACATCCAAGCAATTGTTAGTTCTGCACAGCCCTTAAATCCTGCTCAACATATCAGAGTTCTGGAGAAAACAAGCCTGCTTTAATTTAGTATTGTACAATCAATGTTGACATTTGTTGAGCACTGGCCTAGGCACGGAAGGGTCCACAAAAGTTAAATAAGACACAACGCCTGCCCTCATGAAGCTTCCAGTAGATTAAAGGGGTAGGTTGTGATGGATTAGAAATTATCTAACGGGAGTCAAGAGGAAACACGGCTTAATGGATAGAGCTTGGACCTTGTGTTTTTCTTTCTATTCCCAGTGCTTAGCTCTGTGCCTAGTACATAATATGGGCTTAACATATGTATGTTGACTGAGTGGTTGATCTCTGACACATATAAGTTATTTAATTCTCACTGTCTCCAAGATGATGTATTACACAAGATTTTGTGTATGGAATTTCCATAATGGGCAGTCCTCACATAAATGAAATCTTAGGTATGGGCCACAAAGAAATAAAGGAAGTCAATATAACTGAAAGAAGAGCATATGCTGACTCAGTCCTGAACAAGAGGCCACTGACCCTTTAAGAAAGTAGCAAACGTGGCCCCCGAAGCTGTTCCAGCCTGCCAAATTACTTCCACTACCACACACCCCTAGGTTATGTGTGTTATTACTGGATTACTCCCATGTATCTGAATCAAGTCACCCTCTTGTTCCACTTTCCACCCATTGACTTTATGTTTGGCTTGCCAAGACAATTCCTCATCTCCTGCTGTGTCCTTGGCATTATCTCTTACTCACTTTGCTGACCTGTTGCTTTACTCTCTTTATGATGCCTCCACCTTTCTCCCTTCTCCCCTTCCTCTCGACATATTTGTGGTTGGCAAATTCTTCTGCTTTGCTGGTATTTCTCCCCCTGGAGCTTCAGCTGTGGGCAGTAGGCTGATCAGCAGGGGCCTCTCCTGGCCTGTGTGAAGCATGAGGACCCATAATACCTTAACACTGGCCCTTGTAACATTGTTGTAGAACTCTCCTCAGGCTATAAAAATATTTGGAGCTTTTGCAAGATGTGACATCTTTTAGCATTAATGTAAAATTAATATTTTGTTAAGAGGATAACTTGATTCCAATAGAATTATATTCTTCTGCTAAGATAAGGAAAGAAATGGGTGACAATATCCTGAGGACAGACCTGTGTCAGAATGCCTGGGGAAAGCATGGGATCTACATCCAGAAGGCCTGAATCCTGGCTCTGCTTCTTCCTAACTATATAACCTTAGACAAATCACTTCACCTCTCCAGTCCTCAATTTTGTCATCTGTGAGGAGAGGGCGCCACACTTCAGTTTAAAGTCTTTTCCAGCTCTAAATCCTACATCTCTATGTATTTATTCTCTTTCTTCCTTTTTACCCATTTTAGGAGGGTAAATGACTATCATACTTGTAAATTTATAACAAGGGTAATTAATTTTTTAGCAGATAAGAGATAATTTTCTAATTTTTTCCCCCCCCACTGAGAGCTGTTTCAGTTTTTCATAGAAACTCTTTTAGCTAGTATGCAAATGACAGAGTTCACTCTCCTTGGGAAGAGTACTATGGGAAGTGACTTTCCATCTGGGAATTTATGTTAACTATTGTAGGACATCCTGAAAATGTACATGTTTATATGAGATACCAGGAATGTGGAAGGCATAGGAGCTAGACACTGAATTTGTCCTTACTGCTTAACATTTGTGCTTACTGAGGTTCATCTGCATAGTAGACACAAAACATTGAGTCAGTGAGTCAACAAACATTTGTTAAGTCCCTCATGTGCCAGACATAATGCTAAGCTCTTGGAATACAGAAAGGAAAAAGACAATTCCTGTCCTTAAAAAGCTTACAATCTACTGGAGGAAGGCAGCACATGGAAGCTTAAAAGAAGGGTCAGGGAGGGTACCTGGCAGAGCATGACTGAGCAGTCCATAGGAAGACAGCCTGGTGGGAAATGAAGAGGTGGCTGGTCCAGGCTGCCCTCCTTAAGTGGAGGTTTTGAGAGGAGCTCTTTACCCTCCAATCAGAGGGTATGAATCAGGTGACATATGAATACCAAGATTGATGCTGGCTTTCAGGAGTCCCCCCAGATTCTGCAAAGAATCAAATTTACACAGCTCTTTGGGGTTTCTGAGATAGAACTCAACTGAAATGAGGCTGTAGAAGTCTCAGCTGGGAATTAAACACAATGCCTGGAACTTAATAACTGCTTAATAAATGATTATTGCCCAAATAGGAAGCTACATAAACTTCCTAGCCCTGAGCTAGAGAGGGACCTCTGATGAAAATGAAGGCCTCAGTGAGCAGGAAACCTGGTTCAAAAGTAGATTCAAGACTGAAGGTACAGAATGAAATAGATGAGAGAATGCTCAACTGAAAAGCACTGGTCATGGGAGGGATGACCGGCATTGTGTGGGGTGAAAATGCTCTATTTGAAGTCAGAGAAACTGAGGTCCAATATGAACTCTTCTACTTTCTCCTTGTGTGACTTTGGACAAGTTAAGTACTCTGGGCCTCAGTTAACTCATCTGTAAAATGAGGTGATTATAATCATTGCCCTTATCTAAGGCTATTTTTAGCTCTATGACGATCTGTGATCCTATCCTCCAAAGAGCCTGGTACAAGGGCTTTCCTTTTGGAGATGTAAGACCAAGATATGGTATGCTATGACAGAAACATGCCATGACAGAAATCAAGAATAATCTGATGGCTAGGTAGTATTTCAGTTTTTGCTTTTCTGAATGAGCTATAACAAGAAAAGCCATGTGATCTTTAAGCCAAAAGAAATGTGGAAAAGCCCACTCATCTTCTTATGAAGAAGACTCTAGCAAAATCCAGAAGCTGGACAGTAAGAGAAATTCTTCAATCGTGTGCTTTCTGGAGCCAAACCAGCTAGTTATCATGGAACCCATGGAGACTAAATGGCAAACACAGACCCTGCAGGAGCCTATGTACCATGTAGGACTAATAGGAAACAGACTTGATGGGAGCAGCTCAATGACATTACCAGAAGACACTGATAGGTCTGTAGTGTGGTAGCTTTGAGTTACTCCCCTCTACCAGGATGTCTTGGTTAAAAATGATAGCTACATGTGAGATTCTTCACAGGTATCCTCTATGTGTGTCCACACTTCCTATTGATTATGTGTATACTTCAGGCTTATGGGAAGCAATTTTTTATTTCTACTTTTCATTACTATGGTATTTCATTAAGTGTCTTTGATTTAAATTGTGTTTTCTGTCTGACTAATAAAGGTAAACAGTGGTGGGGGCTTATGGACAGTGATTCTGAGGTGAACAGAGGTTAACTGACTTGCTCAATGTCACATAGCTAGTAAGTTTCTGAGGATGGATTTGAATCCATATCTTCATAACTTCAGGCCCAGTGTTCATCCACATGTTACCTACCTGCCTTAATAAATGTTCTGTCTATCTTTGACCCAGACTTTAGTTGAGGAGCTGAAACTTGGAGAAAACAGACTACTACACGGATGACATTAAGTGGTCACTTTGGGCAAGTCCTTTAATCTTTATGGGCCTCATTTTTCTTGTTGGCAAAATGAGAATACTGGACTCTAGGACCACTAAGGTTCCATCTCTAAACCTATGATCCCATGGCCCCATGGGACCTGTTATAAGCAATTAATGCTATAGATTTCATCATGTATTTACTAATCCAATTAAACTGTATTTAAATTATGACTTTAACTGAAACTGATAAACAAGGAATAGTTAGGTCAATTCCAACTTAGAGATTCTATGCCTATGTAATGGACTGTACTTATCTGGAATGTTTTTAAATTTGATAATTATAATAGCATTTACATAGCATTTTGAAGTTTGAAGATTATCTCATTTTATTCTCTCACAACAACCTTGGGAAGTAGGTCCTATTATTTCTTCTAGTTTACAGAAGAGGAGACTAAAGTAGACAGAGATTAAATGACTTACCCAGGGTCACACAGCTAGTGAATGTCTTAACTCAGATCTTCTTGACTCGAGGTCCAGTACTCCATCCATTGTGCTACTCAGCTGTCTCTCCCTCATGACATTTCTGACTATCTGGGCACTGATTGTCTCTACCTGGATGACCCCATAGTGCCTTTAACTGAAAATGTCTAAAACTGGACTCCTCATCTCCTACTTCAATATCACCCTTTCTAGCTCTACTATTTATGTTAACCCCACCACCATTTTCTTTATTGCTCTTCTGGTATGGATCACTCAGAACCCAAGGGTTAAAAAAAAAAGACCAATTCATTTAATAAAAATATATTAAAATATTCCAAGATGCTTAAAAAGCTGTTCTGGAATAGAAAAACAGATTAAGCAGTTGGCAGAGAGGTTCCCTGGGGTCTCTGATATTCCCCACCAAAATCCTATAAAAACACTTTTATCTTCTTCTTGCCCAAAGGGTCCATAGCTAGGTGACATTAATCTGCATGGGGGCAAAGTTAAACCCAAACTGTCACAGACCTGCACTACCCCTTTCTTGTTTACAATAGCCTTCCCCCTTCCAGCAGATTTTTGCCTCATACTACCCTTAGACTATATACCAGTGGTCTTCCAAAGACAACTCTCTCTTTGTGGCACAAAGATGAATTTTAATGGAAGACAGACTTCACACTGAGTGAGTAATAAAGCATCTGTTTTTATCAAACTAATTCTTATTTACTTCCTAACCTGACCCTGGCTGACTTTGGCTAGTGAATTTTATGTATGCTCTATGTGCTGCTTTGTATGATGACTTAGTAAATTACTAATGCAGTTAGTCTGGTCTGCAGGGGGTCTCAAAAGTAAATTATTGTCTCAATGTTAGGAAGAGTTTCCTCTCAATTCTAATTGAGACTCTAGTCTGGGCACCTGCTGATCTGTAAAGTCTCTTTCGCCTCTAAATTCTATGATTTTACAAGTCTAGGGTCAGAAAGAATCATAAATTTGGAGCAATAAGGAAACACAGATGCCATTTAATCTTACCCCTTCCTTTTATGGATGAGGAATTGAGGCTGAGAAGCTAAGTGAGTTGCCCAAGATCACACAGGTATAAGCAGCAGAGCTGGGGTTTGAGGCCTACGCAGTCCTCTCCCCTCTTCCCACTGCTGCCCACCTCTAAATCCAACATATTTCCATTGTACTACTCTGGGTTAGGGTTAAGTTCTCTTGAACTAGAAATATGAGGCCTATCTTTTCCTATCAGCTTGGCTAGTAGCTTATAGTCTTTAAGAGATGTTTCTTTAGGGGACATACATTAGCAGAACAAGCTTTCCTCCCTCCCACTCCCAGACCATGAAGCCATTTCTGTTTTCTTCACTGAAGAAAACTTTTCTCCCTTCTCCTCCCATACCCCAACTTCAATGTGGTTTAAAATGTCAATTTACAGATCACTCTGCAATGAGCTGCTAAGCAAGTGGACTCATTTTGCAACCTATATGGTCTACTTCAAAGTCAAATGGAAAAATGCATTAGGCAACACCATGGCTGGAGTGAGCTTCCAGGATACATTACACCATAAATACGAAGAGCTGCAGTAATGGAGCTTCTATCAAATGCTGGTCTGAATACATGCTTATGGCTTTCACAAATCAGAAAAATGAAACTATAAATCAAGGCTCTTGATGCGAAATTATTGGAACTGCTCTCCCATAAGAGCATGGGGAATGGCCAACAATTGGGATAATGAATGGATCAATCAGTAATCCCAAGATAAGCACTTATCTTAAGTTAATCAATGCATAGGAGAAATGTTCAGTTCTACTTCTTGCTCTCAGAAATAGATTTTTTTTATGGGAAATGTGCAAATAAAGTTTGAGAAATTAGGGAATTGATGACTAGCGAGTTCACAATTGAAATTGAGATGTAGCTATAGGGCTCACATCTATTAGCTTCAATTCATCTTTGGAAGTCTGGATTTGGAAGCCCATGGACTGAACCTTTGCTAGCAAACAAATAATTCAGTTCTCTATTTGGATATCACCTCAAAGTTAAAGACATATTTTCTTACTTTTCCTCAATGTTGTAATGGAAACTACATCACCAGATATAGGAATTGAGACATTTGAAGGGCAATACCTTTTAATAACAAATCCTAAGAAGATATACTTTTAATCTGGGAGTGACCTCAGAGTCATCTAGTTAGTATTATAGTGCTTGAAGGGATCTTAGAGGTCATCTAATCCAATCATCTCATTTCATGGATTGGGAAGCCATAAGTTCAGTGGGCAACTAGGAGGCACAATGGGTAGAATGCTGGGTCTAGTTTCAATAAGGCTTGGGTTCAGATCTGACCTCAGACACTTATTAGCTGTGTGACCCTGGGTATGTCACTTAACTTCTGTTTGCCTCAGTTTCTTCCATTGCAAAATGGGGATAATAATAGAACCTACCTTCCAGGGTTATTGTGAGAATCAAATGAGATTAAGGGCTTAGCGCAATGCCTGCCACATAGTATATAAATATAAATGTTAGCTATTATTAGCTATTGCTATTATTCATTGAATTAGTGCAATTGATCCAAGGTCACATAGTAAACCAGTGGTAGGCTTAGCATTAGAATTCTGCTCTCTAGCTCCCAGATTAGTGTTTCTTGTTGAAAGTCTCATATTTGGAAAGAATTGAAATATTAAGAATCTGAGAGCCATTACATGAAGCTGTGGTTTTTGACAGTGAAATCTCAGTATAATAGCATTGTCCATTCAACATTTTAGAAAATTAACACGTTAATTATCTCTTTTAGTTAATAATCATTCTGATTAGCAGTGATTTACAGCAAAAGAGGTTTCCTCTAAGGTCGGTTTTCTGAGGCTTGGGGCCTATCAAGAAAAAAAAAATTACTCCTAGTATAACATGGGAGTTCTAGCCCTGCCTGGTAGTACCCTGATACCCTGACATATCTGAGTTTACCTGTGTTGCCTCCCAAGATGTATAATGATCAATAGAGAGAAAAGGGCCCTTCTTTTTAGACTTCCAGCTGCCAAACCTTGCAATAGAAAGGTTTAGCACTGTCCCATACCTCCTTGCAGCTGAGAGCAGGGGTGTTTTTGACTAGATACTGACATCCTTTGCTCTTGACCCACCTTCTCACTAGCAGGCTTACCCATCTAGAGATGACTTTGCCCTAGAGCTTGTTCTCTTGATTAGGGAGACCCTGGCCAGGGTCTGGGGTCCCTGAACCATGATTGTTTTACTCTTAGCTCAAGTCACTCTCTGGAAGGCTCTATCTATTCACCAGAAGCCTTGCCCTTGGAATGGGCACCCTCCTCCCAACCCCTACTCTGTCCACTCATCCTTGATTAAGGGAAGAGACCTGGTATACCTTGAATAAAACCAGCTTATTGTATTTGGTGGTTAAAAACCTGTGTGGTAGTGTAATAGGCACCAGGGTTGTGGAGAAGAAAGCAGCAATGAAAGTTTAAATTCTCTCCAGGCTGATTCTGCTACTCTAAATGGTTTCCATTCAACTTCTAATTTCCTATCTCTTGAGAAGTATGCCTATATCTATGTCTATCTATCTGTCTGTCTATCTACCTACACATATATGCTTATATCTCTATGTATGTATGTATGTATCTATTTATCTATCCATCTGATAGAACTTATGACTAGTTAGATGTTTGGGATAAAGGCATAAATGATGCTTCCAAGGTAATGAACATGGCTGATGAGGAGAATGATTTTAGAGTGGACAGAAATTGGGGGTTCAGGAAGAATATTCAGAGGGCAGCTAGGTGGCACAGTGGATAGAGCACCAGCCCTGGAGTCAGGAGGACCTGAGTTCAAATCCGGCCATAACACTTACTAGCTGTGTGATTCTGGGCAAGTCACTTAACCCCATTGCCTAGCCAAAAAAAAAAATATTCAGGAGGGATATGAGGATTCTCACTTTAAAGATGCTAAATTAAAGGTATTGTTGTGATAAAGGTATTCAATACCCGGGTGTCTGGAATGTTGGCTGGGAGCTTTGAGGAGAGGTCAAGGTTGGAAATATAGACTTTGAAATCTTCTAGGTGGAGGCTGAAATCGTCTAATGTTGGATAAGATCATGGTGGGGGGTGGGGAGGAGAATGCTGGGTATTCCTTAAGATACAACATTTTTTGCACTTTTTCTGTTAAACAAGTAGAATTTCAGTCTCAGCAGCATCTATCACTCCATTTGTTATTTAAAAAAAAGAAAGCAAGTAAAACAAAGGTGACATAAAGTTTTAATAAGCAAAGCCCAAGATTGTGAAAAAAAATAAATGAGAGGCAGTGTATAGAGAATTCATATCAAAGTCAAGAAGACGGATTCAAGTCCTGCCTTTGATGCATACCAGCTATGTGATCCTAGGCTAGTCACTTAACCTCCTCTCACTGCTCTAAGACTTTAAGTTGCAGAGAAGCTGTCAACCTGAATTGATAGAGGCAATGTAATCTCTTGGGTGTTCCCTATACTGATGAAATCACGGATCTTAATGATTAAAAACACAGAATTAGCCTAGAGTCTATGGGGAGGACCAAGGTTTTGTGGAAAGAACATTGAAAAAGGAATCTGTAGACCTAAGTTTTAGCCTTGGCTCCATTACTTGCTGGCAGTGTGACTTTTGGCAGTTTAAACTTTTAGAAATCTACTTATCTCAGATATAAAATGGGGATAACAATTTTTGCTCTACCTACCCCACAGGGGCACTGTGAAAATCATGAGATAGTTTATGTGAAAATACTTTGCAGACTATAATATTCTTTACTATATTTACAAAAAATTTCTACAAAGAGTTGATTATTTGCAAGATAGAGATGCATCTCAGTTGGGACAATGGTGCCCAGCAATATTTGTAAAGCCATGGAGATATTTACTATCAACATCCATTTCTTGAGCCTTGAATGTGTTTAGGGAACTCTGACAGATTTTAGAGATACAAATAGGAATATGATATTGTCATTTCTCTCAAAGAGTTTATAATCCACTTGGGGATTCAGGATACATGTGTAAAAATAAAAAAAGATATTACAAAGTACTACATGGTAAGTGCTGGGTGAGTGATGGAGTTTTAAGGAGGAGTAATTACAAGGGCTGGGGGAGCTAGAGAAGACCTTTCAAAAGTAAAGGAACTCAACCAGGGTATTGAAGAAAGATTAGTACTTGGACAAGGGGTAGGGGACGGCATTTCAGGGCAAAGAAACATCCTTTGCAAAGGCTTAGGAGCAGGAGTCATATGGGATATTTGGTGTAGATCAGTTGGGCTGGAGTGAGGGTTAATATGGGGGAACAATGAAAAATAGTTGGAGATGCTAGTTGAAGATTTTGGAGATGCTTTAATGTCATGATAAGAAGTTTAGAGTTTATTCTAGTATCATACCTGGCATTATGGTAGATGATTAAGAAATGCTTGCTGAATTAATTTTAATAAGGACCATCAAAGATGTAGGAATAGAAAAAGTAGTATCTGTTAGTAATGATGAGGATAGAGTGAAGGAATGTGAGATTGAAGGCAGGAAGTTAGTTAAGAGTCTATTGCAATGGGTCATACATTTTGTGATGGATTGCAGGGATGGTAGCAGAAATGGAAAGGAGTGGGCATATGTCTCAGTGACTTGTGGGTGAGGAGACAAAGGGAAAAGGAAGGATGAAAATACAAATTCCTGTGTTTGATATTAAAGACCTCCACAATATGGCTCCAAACTACCTTTATAGGCTTGTTTCACAGTATTTCCCCTCATGTCCTCTAAGTTTCAGTTGAACTGGTCCATTATTCCCTATATGTGGTACTTCACCTTCCATGAGGGACTGGGGGAGGGTTTCTAGTACTATAGCTCATGAGTCCCATCAGTGTGCTGGTGGCATGTTGTATAGAGCACTCAAGAAGACGTGAGTTCAAATCTGGCCTCAGACATTTATTAGCTGTGTGACCCTTGGCAAGTCATTTAACCTCTGTTTGCCTTTTTTCCCCCCAACTGTAATGTGGGGGTAATAATAACACCTATTTCATAAGGTTTTTGTGAAGCTCAAGATAATATTTGTAAAAAAGTGCTTAGCACAATGCCTGACACATAGTAGGTGCCATATAAATGCTTATACCCTCTCTCTTCCTCTCTTTCTCTCTTCCCACCAGAATTATCACCTGATATCAGTTAGTCAGCCCAAATTAATTAGCCCTTAGAAAGGGAATATTTACTAAGGTAGTATAGTAAGAAGAGGTGCTACAAAACACTCTCCAAAATCTTATGACACAGATTTTCATAAGTACCTCCAGAGTACAGGACAGAGTGGGTTCAAATTAGAGAGCACATGTGATGCAACTGCTAGAAGTCCTTTAGCTGGAGTACTCAACATGTTCCCCTTAGGTATGGTGTAGGTTGTGGGTTGGACTCTGTAGGCCCTTGAATCTATTTTCCTTATCTAGTTCCATCTGTCCTCTCCCGATGCAGAGACAAAGAAAAACAATCCAAATACCCTGAACTCTTCAAAATTCATGAGGCTCCTTCAGCCAAGGAGGGGTGGGGAGGATACTAAGGTTTAGGCTTGGGTCTTTGCTCCTTCCCCCCTCCCCAGTAGTTTTCTGTCTCCATATGCCTGGAATGGATTTCTTCCTGAACTCCTCCTCATGGAATCCCTAGTTCTTTTCAAGGCTCAGCTTAGATGTCAATCTAAAGAACTCCACAATATGGCTCCAAACTACCTTTATAGGCTTGATTCACAGACTTTTCTGAAATCCATTCCCCCTGGCCCCATTTGTATGTTCTCTCTCCCTTCAAAATATTACTTTTAATTTCCTTCTTATATTTATAACCTAGGCTTGTCTGAACGTAGAGGTGCCCTTGATGGATCTTTGGAGCATGTCCAGATTATCTAACATGGAAACCTTTGCATCCCCTGCCATGTGGGTAGTCTCCTTTGATTGGCTACCTGCATCTTTAAAACAGGCTAGATCAAGCTGTTCACTCTATTTCTGCCCTCTTTTCTATTGTCTTTTTCTTTTACTTTAATCTGCTGACCAGAAAATGAAGATCATAGTTTACTTACAGCATGGGTGCCATGAACTGAACCAGTGAGAAGGGAAGGACTTCCTTCTCTTAGTCTCCTTCTTTATTACCCTGGGGAGTTCAGGCCGAGGCAATCTTGGAATCAGGAGTTCAAGCAGGATAGTGCAGCCAGCCAGCTTAGCATAGAAGCCCTGAGAAGCCAAGATGCCTGAGATTTGAGCCTGAGTGGTGTTTTGAACTTGGACCTGGGACTGTGCTCTCTAGGAACTGAGTTAACCTTTGAAGCTAATTCCCTTCCTCTTCCCAGAGACTAAGCTGGTACAAAGGGGTTGGGGGGGGAGGCAAGTTTGTATATTTATGATTATACTTTCTGAAGTAAATATTTTTTGTGTAAAAGCTATTCTGATTTTTAGTGGTTAATGGAACTGGGGGATAGGGTATCACTCTCTATATTTGGGGGAACCCCATTGGTGAGGGGGCTTGATCATTGGCAGAGAGTCTGGACATCCTCCCAACCAATCTCCTTAAGGGTATGGAAGAACCCTGGGGAAGAAGCAAAATCTAACAGACCTGGCCTTCCAGGCACTGAGGACCATGCTAATCTACGTTACATGCTTTTCATTTATTTCTCTTTGCACATGTTGTATACACCTAGCAGATTGTAAGTTTCCTTAGGCTGGAAAACTTTTATTTCTGTCTTTGTGTCCCCTCGCATCTAGTGCAGTGCTTTGTGTGGAATAGATTGTGACATATAAAAAATTAGAGAGACTAGTTTCTAGGTAATTAATCATTTCATTAATCATGCTAGCAGATGATTACTAAAGGCATCAGTGGCACTCTCAAATGCCAAAGACCCCCTCATGGAACCCACACAATGCTTATATGCCCTTGGAACAGTGGGTATTCCTGAGGGTGGCAATTGACTCTGATAGATTAACAATTAATGAGAAGAATGAATATTGTGATGAGAGGTAGACCCATTCTAATGAGGGGCTAAGGGACATGACTTTGATCACTCTTATTCCCAGACCATCCCACAGCCTCAGGCAATCTAGACCAAGATCTACCTCTATTCAGACCTGGCTTAGTGGAACAAAAGGGGCCATAATTCACCTTAGATTAAATACTTTGTAAGGTTCCCTAGTTGGGCAGGGTCTCCCACTCAGTATTGAAAGGTAGGTACCCTGGGAATTTGGGCAATCTTATCCATCAATGATGTCCTTCAGTTCAATGTAATTCAATAATTGATTGTTATTATGAGAAAAATACTAATTTCTCTGAAGGTGCTTGATGAGAAGATGAAAAAAAGAGTTGAAGATCTCTCTAACATTTTGAGTTTGCTAGCAAAGTGCCATAGAGATGTCTTGATAAGATATCTGATTTGGGAATAAAGATGATTGGTTTTGTTAATTTTGAACTTGAAGTGACAGCATGACATTTGGGGATGAGAGTGGGTTGGGGAGCAATCTGTCCAGTTGACAGATAAACATAAGAGAGTATAACTTGGTTCATTTAAACAGCCAAAGACAATTAAAGTAGGAAGCTTGATGGATGGTAAACATTTGAGTTGGGGAAAAAAACCCAAACTATTGGGGCATCTTCTCTATGCCTGAGCATTAAGGAATTGCTCCTCATATTTATATGGTCCTCTCTAATCTACTCTGAAATGGGCTTTTCTATCACTATTCCAGTCTAATGAAACTCATTAAGAGATTTTCCCTGTTAGACTGAATGCTTCTTTCCTTAATCCATCTCATTACACTCTGCATACCCCCTGGTACAAGCTTAAGCAATTCTTCTCCCTCACTAGTGTTTATTCCCTTGAAAATACTTTAATTCTGTGACTCCCATTAATGTAAGTGGAATTTTGTCCTAAAGACCTAAAGATTCAGTAGGAGAGTTGGGGGTGACTTTTGATTTGTATAGGCTTATTCACATTTTTGGATTTCTTTGGAATAAAAAAAAATGGTCCCAGGTAAGAGATTAGTACTGGACAAAACAAGTAAATATGTTTTATGGAGTAATAAAGTCAGCTTCAGCTTTAGGCTAGTCTATGCCAATTGGTCCAAGGTCAGTGGCAGAGGGAGTTACTAGGTTTTTATTGCATGAATTCAGGGCTTCCATTTTTAAAACCAAATGGCTAGACATTTATATAATTGGAATTCATTATATCTAAATGCTTAATGAGGATTGATCAGAAGGTTAATCAACCTTCTTTCATGGGGTCATCCCTTGAAAGAATTCTGGGGTTGGGGTAAGAGAATACAGACTTCAGATGCACATTTTCATATAGGAACTTAATTATCCAATCTGGGTTAGATTCTTATCAGCAGCTATTACCTCTCACAATCTTAATAGCTCAGGATCGGTTCCCTGGTTGCTTCCAAGAATTATAGACAGATACAGAATAACGGAGCCCCTGTCCATGGGTCACACTCTCCTGAGAACATAAAGACAAGATACGGTTCTCATGTGCCACAATCCTTTGTGGAAACTATAGATTCACAAGCTCATACAGCGCACTAGATAAGAGGAAGATCCTAGACTCTGAAGAAAGAGAATTCCTTAGAGCACATGGCACTGTATAAATGGCTTGTGAAATTGTACGATGCTCACACTCTGCACTCACTTCTTTTAGAAAGTCATTAAAGGTGGCCAATCAGATCACCAGTGTCCAAGGCATCCCATGATGCTGCTACTTATTGACTTGGGCTGACAGCCCCCCAATAGGGGTAGTAGTTCACAAGATACTTAACTCCAGTTATATTGTCAGCATGATTACTCTGGTTTGAACTACAAGGCAGCAAACTGTTATGTTGTATTAGGCAAGGTTAATGTGTGTGGGAATGGTGGTGGCAGTAGTTAACATTACCCTGGTATAAAAGATGGTACTGAGGACAAGACCCCAAGCAAAAAAAAAATTGCAAATTTTTTTTCTTTGTGTACTCAATCTCTCCTGCTTTTCTTACTCTGATTTTTTTTTTTTGCTGTTTTTCTCTTTTAAAATTTCTGCCTATGCCTTATGATATATCCTAGGCTGAGAAACATGTTGATTTCCTCCCTCTCCTCTACCCCCATGAATTTTATTTTATTTTATTTTTTCTCATTCTCACTGCTTAGCTCCCAAGCTGAACATGCATTCATGAATAGTACACATCTGGTTATTGAAGTCCTACTCCCCCTGCCACAAAAACCACGGGAGAACAGGAAAATTCTCAATTCGGTGTCTATATATTCCTTCCTGGCCTCTTTGTAGTAATGGCTGGTTCCGCTGCCTCTTTGATGGGTGTAGCTTTCACTGACAGCCTGAAGGCTTGTTTACTTCTCATTAAATGTAGTCTGTGTCTTGGAGCCTTGAGGAGTTGCACTGTTTTGTGACCTTACTGAATCCATGTACTCCAAACTTCAACTAATCATTAAAGGATTAGAAAATCTGAATGAACAGAAAATATAAACTACAAGCTATCAAAGAATCCACTGAAATTCAGACTAACAATCTAAGTAGGAACATCATCTTTCCATTTTCTTTTCATGCTCATTCCATCATCATCTAGAAATCCAACTCTTGTACATATCTACTTGTTAGAATCTTGAGTTTATTTATGTTTTATGGATGCTTTTAAAAATATTGCTGTCACTTGTCAATATACCTCACATGGAACTTTCCATTTTTGCAACAACAATAAACAACAATAACAACAATAAAGGATAAATAAGTGTTTGCTATTGCAGCCATTATCTGTTTTCTCCAAGGAACCTGGGAGAATTTTAGGATATGAGGCCCATGAGTGGAGCTTTTCTAGGGTATTTTCCTCATGGAATAAACTTTTTAATCTATGCCCTAATGCAAGTGGATGAGTCCTAGATCAGTGCTCAACACATGGTACATGCTTCCTGACCTTTTTTTGGGGAATGGAATTGAATTCAGGGAAGGGAAGAGAAGAAAAGGAAAAGAAGAAATTATTTCTTCCACCTCAAAACTCCTTGTATCTATTTGTCCAAATGTTTTATGTAGGAGATATAATAAGTCCTGTATTCAAATCCTGCCTCTAGCACAAATTAACTGTGAGATCCTAGACAAGTCGCTTAACTTCTCAATGCCTTAGGAAACTATCTAAAACTGTAAGTTGCAGAACAGGTGTGGAAAAGAATGTAGGATCTTTGAGGGCAGGTGTTGTTTTATTTTTGTCTTTGGATAATAGCTAGCTTTTATATAGCACTTTAATGTTTACAAAGCACTTTATAAATATCTCATTTTATCCTCACAATAGCCCTGGGAGGTAACGGCTATTATTATCTCCATCTTACAGATGAGGAAACTGAGGCAAAAAGAAGTTAAGTAACTTGCCTAAGGTCACACAACTAGTAAGTGTCTGAGGCATGATTTGAACTCAGCTCTATCCCTAGAACCTTGCTCAGTGCTTGGTTCATAGAAGGCATTAAATGAATACCTGATTGATTGACTGATTGATTGACAAAATTTCCTTACCAGGAATTCCCTATACTGATGAAATCACAGGTCCCTTAAAACAACAACAACAAGCCAAATGCTTCTTGTGTCCGCAGTGTGAAATATCAGTTTCATGGGGACAGTGACTCTAATATATTTGTCTCTATATCCCTATCATCTAACATGATGAGGGACCTTTGAATGTAATATATAATAATGTTTATTGCTTAATAAATGTTTATTGATGAATCTTGTTATTTTTGTTGTTGCTAAGTAGGCTATTAAGTAGGTGATATGAGATGGTCTAGAGAAGTCAGCATATAGGGAAGGTAGATGTACTTCACCTCTTTGTCTTCCCCATGCAATGAACTGATCACAACTAAATTGGACTAATGGAGAATATTGTTTGACTCACTCTAGACAGTGTGTACAAAATCCTTTTATTTGACTGCCAGACAAGTAGTCCCAGTACTCACATGGCATTGCATTAGCCTGCGGACAATTAAATGAGTCAAATGTTCCATCCTACATCCAATTTGCCATGGTCCTATGAGCACAGCTCATGTTAAGCTTGCCAAAAAGTGTGTTTTTTATGATAAGCATTCCAGTTCTGTAGCAGTAGTACCAGAGGAGAGGAACTTGATTTCATTAAAATGTTTTCCCTAAGTAGCCCAAGATTCAGAAGATTCAACATTGCAATTGAGTGAAGGCTAAGACTGAAAAGTAGGTGAAAATATGTTGTAGTGTGTTACCAGCCATGGGCTTGTTCATAAAAGTCACCATGAAGGACTTGTATGACTAGAATAAAAAGCAGGTGGATCATTTTGGAATACTGCTCCCATGGATTCCTTTACTGTTGCTTAGCAGATGACTCCTAGATCTGTCTCTCTAGCCCTGCATTTTACCTCTTGAACTCCTGTCCAGCATCACCAACAGCCTAGTAGACATTTCAGTTTGGTTATCCTGTAGCATCTTAAACTTAATGTTATCTTTTTTTTTTTTCAAATCTATCTCTCTTGCTGTCCAAGGTACCACCATCTTTATAGTTTTCCAGGTTCACAACTTTGTTATCCTCAATTGTTCTCTCACACTCTCTCCATGTATCTACTTACTTGCCAAATCTTGTTGCCTCTAACTTTACAACATTTCTCACATATGTCCCCTCTTTTCTACTCACATAGTCACTATCCTAATTCAGACTTTTATTACCTCTCCCCTGGATTATTACAATTGCCTCCTAACTGGTCTCCCTGATTCATGTTTCACCTTTATTCAACCAAGCATATATACGGTCACCAAAAGAATTTCCCTAAGCACATGTCTGGTCATGTTATCCCTTTGCTTAACAAACTCTAGTAACTCCCTATTGCCTTTAGGCTCAAATACTGTCTTTTAAATTTCTCTACAACTTCTACCTTGAAGTCTTATTACACATTACTGTACTCTCTTTCCTCATATTTTGCATTCCAGCCATTTTTGCCCATTTTCTGTTCTATAGTATGACACCCCAACTCGTCCCTGTGTTTATGCACACATTGTTCACCATCCCTCTTTTTTTCCTCTCTGCTTTTCTCTTCTTCTGTTTCTCCTCTCTCTCAGAGGTATTCTTTTCCTTCAACCTCTTGCACTGGTTTTCTTTAAGATTCAGCTCATGTGCTATCTTCTACATGAAATATATACTGCCCTCTGTCTCTTGCTATTGTTCTTCCTCTCATCACCACTACGTGTTCATTTTGTGTGTATTAGACATGTCAACATGCTGTCTCCCCCTTTAGAATGTAAGTTCCTTAAGGGCAAGGACAGTTTCATTTCTGTCTTTTTTTTGTCCTTATCTCTTACCTGGTCTAGTGTCTAGTAAGCACCAAATAAATGCTTCTAAACTGATTATTTGGTATCCCCATATATTAAAAGAAAAAGAGCAATGGTTATACAATGTTTAGTGTATTCTCAATGATGGATTTATGGAAAGACATTTATAAGGATCCCATAGAGGGAGAAGGCATGGAGAGGTTGCAACCTGCTCTAGTGGAGGGAGCATTTACACACGCACCAAGAGGTTATGGATCTATTGATGGAAGCCTGATACTACAATGATTCTCTTTCCCAGATGACCAAACCTAGAATTCAGATTTGTACGAATGTCTACATAAAGGGATCTCTCTCTCTCTCTCTCTCTCTCTCTCTCTCTCTCTCTCTCTCTCTCACACACATACAACTAGCAGTTATCATTACCTGTCATCCAATGATAGAAAAACATTCTATTTTAAGTCATTTATGGTCATAGTAAATGTTCAAAACATTTCTCTGTAGCATAAGTGTGAAAAATCATCTGTGTTCAATGGAGAAAACCTTTTGTGTGCTTATGTGTATTCAAAATACATTTGGGACAGTAAAAGAATGTCTATCAGATACCATACAAATTCCCTGGCCATCTTCATTCTGCACTAGTCTTTTGATATTAGGAATATTTTCCTTGACTAGGAAACACTTTCCATAATGAGACAGTAGACTTCCAGCTTTAGATCTAAGACTCTATTATTCTGTGATCATTGTCCTGCCTATCTATTACTGTGTCTTGGTGGGTGTGCCCTAATGACTGCAATTGGCAAAGACTGAATTGAGAACAGTAGACTAGTAAAGGGTCACCAATCCCAGCTATCCTAGGCCTTATCCACTACAGGGTAGCTATATTAAGGAAGAAATGGTCTTTAAATATAACAAGGTAGCTTGATTTGAGAAAGAAAAAAAGTAAAAAAGCCAATAGTCAGAATACATGAAATGAATGACTCCACACTGTCATTGAAATTTAGAGTTTTATAGCTTATTTCCTTTACAAATTTATTATTTGATTAGCCCAGATTCCTTCCTTAGTTTCCCAGTGTCCTTCAACCATGCATAATAAAATATCTCTTTCCAGTCAAGACAATCACTCAGTAATCAATTAATTGTTGCTCTAATGTTAAGTATGTTGAATATTAGAGTGTATCTATTTTGACACCATTGTTAGAGGCATCATGGCATAGTAGAAAGAATACAGGATTTTGATTCAGCAAGACCTGGGTTCAAATCCTATCTCAGGCACTTCCTAACTGTAGGACCTTGGATAAATCATTTAACCTCTCTGGGTCTCAGTTCTTTATCTGTAAATTGAAAGATCTAGGCTAGAATACTAGATAGATAGCATCTAAGGTCTGTTCTAAATCTGTGATCCTATGTTCCAAAAGTCACCTGGCTGGGGTGTGTAGCATCCTGTAAAGGTCAAAATGTGTCACTAACAACATGTTACAACTTAGGGATCTTTCCCTTTTCCTTTAAGGCTGGGCCAACCCAAATTATATCCCACTTTTAGTTAAACAGAAATCTCTCTTCTCCCGCATAAGGGCCACTTAGGAAACCAACATTGAAAGTGATCTTATAGACAAAACCACCTTGATAAATGATTATAATACCATCAGAAGGGATGATATTTTATTTGGTTTCTTGGGAGTACATGTAACTCTATAATCTCCTTTCTTGGGGAATGTCATCTTCTGCCCTCCACTGGCCAAAAACTCTGATGTAAAAAAACCAAACAAACCAGAAATCTGTTCGGGTGGGGTTTTATTTACAAAAGCAAAGGCCAGATGGTGGGAGAAGAAGAAGGGCCACAGTAGGAGGGAGGAAAGAGGCTGTTTTCCTCTCTAGCCCAGTTAGCTCTGACCAATGGTTCTGCCACTTGTATTTCCACCAGGGGGCTGGATCTGGATGGAGTCTCAGAAGGGCTATTCAGAGGATTTCAGTTGGAAGTGAGGTCATATACTATTCCTGTATGTAGGACTTTGTTGCTAAAAACCCTAACCATTGTGTTCAGAGACGTTGTAGATCTTACCTGGGAACAGAGACTTTCCTAGATGGAGCAGGAAATCAATGAAATTTCCCTGTAACCTTGGTGCTTTTACATTTATTACAGACTCAAGGGAGCCCAAGGACTGCTAGAGATGCATTCATCCTTGAGAACAATTATGATGGCATGCTGCATACTTCGTAGTTGTTTCCCCAGCATGATGGGACTCGGTCACCAGGCCAGGCCCTAGCACAGGTCACACTGTATAGCTTCCTGGGGTATAGGTTCAGTGATTCCATCTCTATATGCCAGGCATCAGTGGATATGATGTCCTCTAAGATTTTGTGCTGCATCAAAGGTCCTTGAGTTTCATATTTTCCCACTGGATGTTAGAAGCATCAAAATTTAATATCACACAATACTTAAAATTCCTTCAGTGTGGCTATCTCCAGTGCTGAAAACTCTTTATCTTTTAGACAGTTCCATGAATTGCTGTGGTAAGAGAGAGGAGAGAAAGGGAACAGAGAGAAGAGGGAGAGAGAAAGAGAAGAGAAAAGAGGAGAGAAGAGAAGAAAAGAGAAGAGAACTTCCTGGTGGCCAACTTCTAGGCCAGGACTCCAAGCTTATCTTACTTGGCAGTATCCTATAGAGCTTGTGCTACTCTGGCATAGTCTTCAAGAGCTAAAAGTCTCTTCGTACCAAACAGGCACTAGAGAAAGATCTTCAAGGAAGATCAATGCGATGTAGCTAGAAAATGATAGCAATTAAAAGGCTGACAAAATGTGAGAAATGCCAGGCACTGATATGTACAAATATGTACAAATTTCTTTCTGAAGTGAGTTCTGAAGCTAGGAGTAGTTAGATCAGAATGCAGACCACTATTAATCTTCTTTTTTCTCCATCACTGATTAGTTTTTGTACTATTGGTCTCGTCAGGCCTGTGCCTGTATCTGTCCCAAGTATGTCGGAGGGCTGCTGAACCCACCTCTGACACTTTCTTCCTTCAGTTAGCCTGCTAGAGGAATTTCAGGGCCAGTACTGTTTCCCAAAACATCAATATAGCTGCCAAGTTCATTGGAGTAGGGGCTGCCATGATTAGGGTGGCTGACACAGGGATAGGTATAGGGATGGTGTTTTGGAAGTTTGATCATTGACAGTTCTTTTTAGCAGTAACTCTTTTACTCCATCTTGGGCTTTGCCCTGTCAAAATCCTTGGGGCTCTTCTAATGGTAGCCTTCCTCATCTTCTTCGCCGTTTGAGGCTCTGTAGAGTTTCATTCACCTTTTGTCCTGCTCCTTGACTTGATCCCTGAGTCCCATGCTGGAGTGTGTTTATCTTTAACAATATGTTTAACATAATGTTTCTTTCTTTTAAAAAATGGTAGTGGTGGTAATGGAGAAATAGGAGGATGATCAGGAGGAAAGGAAAGGAGGAGGAGAAGACAACAGTGATGACAGTTTTGACCACAATATACCTCAAAAGTGAAAGAAAATCTTGGCATTCTACTATGAAAACTAAGTTTTTTTTTTTTAAATTTTCAGCATTTTCCCATGTCTATGTTCCTAACTTCTAACTCTACTCTTTAATTTATAGTATCATTCAGAGCTGCCTGAAACTTCACTACTGGGTACCAGTCCTCCTTCGCTATATAGTATTTACAAGACTCTGTTTGAACTTACCTTCTAATTCTTTGATCTGCTAATTAATTTTACTTACCAATTTTGTTTTCTCTCTGGTGCATGCTAATCCTTGCATTAGCTAACCCCTCCCCAATTTAGATAACTTATTTTCTAATTCTATCTTCTCTTTGTAATTCCCATAAATTGGCTTTTAATGTGTCCTTTCTTTTTTGCTGAAGTTTTTATTTTTTCCTCAGCTCAAAGAAACCCTTGCAGCAAAACTGTAGCTATTAACCTTGGGATAAGTTATTTATTTTTATTAATCTTTTATATTTTACAAGTGGAGATTTCTCACATGTTTTAGCAAGAAATTAAAAAAAACCACGATTTCCATATTTTAATGTCTGATGCAATTGGCCTTGTGGAGACATACACTTTTAAAAGCAGTTTGGGGAGAGTAAGTTGTTTTTACAATATCTTGTCCATTCTGTTTTTGTGATATGCATTCAAAAAGTCTTGGTAGGGGTGAGGTGTGGGTAGGAGAAGCACTCAATTAACTTTAAAAAAACATTCAACATAGGAAATATTGTGATAGAAGACTCAAACCATTAGTTACATGTCATATTTCCTCATCTGTAAAACGAAGAGGTTGGATTTGATTAAGTCTAAGGTCATTTCCAGCTCTCACATTCCTTGCATGTATGTGTCTAAAAAAACCACTTTGGCGTTGGTGAAAAGAAACCAAAACTTTAGAAAAAATGGAGCTGGTAGGACACAAAGGATACTTTGATTTCTTATATTTTATGAGTGTGGATATGATGACATCAAAACTGACATTGTATGTAGGCAAGGTATGAGAGAGTCATTGAAACACACTTCTCTATAGGGCAGTCACCATTACAGTCTTTCTTTGTGTTGAGGTATTATTATTATTATTATTATTATTATTAGAAGGGCCCTATGAAAAGACATATATTGTAGGCATGTGATTCATTTGGGTCATGGTTCTAGAAGAGGAAGGGACCTCAGAGACCATTTAGTTCAACTTCCTCATTTTACAGATAAGGGAAACTGAGACCTGGGAAATGTGTGTGCCTCAGCCAAGGTAATACAGATAAGAAGTGGCAAATTAGGATTTGAACCCAGATCCTCTGAACTGAGAACTTGGATTCTTTCTGCTGTACTGTGCTGCCTCTCTAGATTAATTATTGATTACATAGGTCCCCAAGGAAATGAGAGGGAAATACTGTTAAGTCCTGATTACTGCAAATAATCAATCCTTTGAAGTGGGTGTGAATATTTGAATATATTTGAATTCCACGCAATTGGAAGTTAT
Organism: Phascolarctos cinereus; assembly: GCF_003287225.1. Classification (NCBI taxonomy): domain Eukaryota; kingdom Metazoa; phylum Chordata; class Mammalia; order Diprotodontia; family Phascolarctidae; genus Phascolarctos; species Phascolarctos cinereus. The sequence continues at coordinate 73,447,688 of NW_027555847.1, read as the reverse complement.
AACTGAATAAAATATGGTGCCAGTCCAATGAAAATATGCAGTGGGAATTTAAATAATGCCCACTACTTTAGAGGATTTACTGTTTATACTAATTGGAAACTAGCTGTGGCTTTAATAAGGAAATGGAACTAGCTGAAGAGAAGGTGATAGAAGTTGATGGTCTTGAGCAGAGGCAGCAAACAAATAGAAATGGGGCCACTGAACAGTATATAAGGATCCCTGTGGGCTGCACATTGAATTAGTTTTAAAATGTAAAATTGTCTATGATTAATTATATGTTTAAATTTTGTTAATTATTTCTCAATTACATTTCAGGATTCACCTGAGAATGTTACAGGCTGCATGTTTGACTGGGGCATAGGAAAAAAATCAAGCAAATGGCTTGTATACTCTTGGTGCCTGGGTTAGCCGGAGTTCCCAATTTAATGAAAATAAATTTAACTTCAGAGACTTCTCTTCTAAGTGACCTGATGGTAACAACAGAATGATTTCTTGTATAGGTATGAAGGGAAAGCAGGAACTAGGACTGGTACCTCCTTAAGAAATGGAAGAAGAATTCCACGCACTTAGAAGTTCTAGCCTTACAGACTTCCTGGAGATCACACAGGGTTTTAGTGACCAAGGATATACTTTCTCTGATACTTTTTGAGAATTGCAAATCTATACTGCTTCCCTTTTCATTTTATCTCTTTCTTTGCTTTATTTTCAACAGCAATAAATGCTAGGAAAAACCTGCATTGGTTGCTGTCATGCCTTAGGGAAAAGGTCAGGGGTCTAGTTTGCTAAGAGCTGTGCTTCAGATCCAGAGTGAGAGAGGAAAAACGTGCTGTCTACAACTGTTTGTTGGTAGCACACTGTGTCTCTGGTGTCCAAAAGGATAATGAAAGTGCAGGAGCAGATTAGTCCCAATGAATTAAGCCATTGGGAGAGCCAGGGTCTCAGAGAAGGACCCAGCTGGTTATTGTCACAGATGGGGGCAGTCTTAGTTACACAGAAGATCAAAGGGCTCGGAGCTGAACATGATGTTCAAATTCATTTAGTTCAGAGGTTCTTAACCTTCTTCTGTGTCATGGACCTCATGGGCAGCCTAGTGAAGTCTGTGGACACCTCAGAAATCATGTTTCTAAATATGTAAAATAAAATACATAGGATTACAAAGGAGACCAATTGTACTAAAATGCAGTTATCAAAATGTTTTTTAAACATTTATGGACCTTAGGTTAAAACCCCTAAACTTATCCAACCACTTCATTTTTACAAACATGGAAACTGAGATTCATTGCTTAAAGTGACCCTCTCAAGATTCCATGGGTTAAGGGAGCCACACTTCAAAACTAAGGAGCTAGGTGGTGTAGTGAATTAAACCTTGGGCTTGGAGTCAGGAAAACAAATCTAGTCAAATCTAGACTCAGACACTTATTAGCTGTGTGACCGTAGGCAAGTACTTAACCTCAGTCTACCTCAGTTTTCTTATCTATAAAATGGGTATTATAAAAACTTACCTCCCAGGGTTGTTGTAGGGATCAAATGAGATATTTGTAATGCGTTTTGCAGACCTTAAAGTGCTATATAAATCTAGTTGTTGTTTTTGTTATTAAAATTCATGTTCTTTGGCTCTAATTCCAGTGTTCTTTCCTCTACGGTATGTTGGCTCTCAGCCATCAGCTGGCATGGGACCTTGAACAAATCCCTTCGTCTTTATGAGCTTCACTTTCCTCATCGGTAAACTGAGGAGATTGGACTAGATGGTCTCTGTGCTTTCTTCTAGCTCTGAATCCTTTGATTTTGGGTAGCAGGGGAAAGGCTGTCGCAAAGGTGGAGGAAGGCACTGTGCCTGTTCAGCTCTGACAGCCATGGAGACTTGGCTATTTGGTTATCACTGAAGCAAAATAATTGAAACCTTAGAATGGAAAGAGAGGGAATCTAGAAAATACTAGATTTCACTTTGACAATCTCTAGCCCTTTTTTCCACAGTTTCAAGAAACTGTGAATAGTAGTTGATGTGGAGCAAGTATGTAAATGATACACACTTCCATGTAAATACCATTTGTACTAACTAGACTATCCCCCCAATTATTAATCTTTTCTTGGAAAAATATAAAATTCCTTTTCTTGTGACTACTCTAACAAATGTTTTCCAAATAAAACACATGCATTACCAAGCCAGTGTTAAATTTGACAATGTCCTAACAGCCAAAGTGGAGAGTTTAAAAACAGATAATTGGCATCCAAACAAATGTTTCCAAATGGAAATATTTGTTTTTATTTAAGGCTAATATGTTTTTTTTTCTTCCTAGGGAAGCCAATCCAATCCAAAGTCCCCCCACTGTTTTTTTCAGACTTCCCAGTGTTCATCGACTCATCCTCATCCTCAAACATTTGTTACTCTTCCCCCCTCCCCCAACCAGGTGTTCATTGTACTATACTAGATGATAAGTATAGAAATGACTTAGAGAAAATAATTGTTTTTTGCCCTTGAATCTTTTGGCATATTGTGATTTTTGAGTAGAGATATGACAGTATCAAGACTGGCTCTGAATGTAGGCAGAATAAAAATAGAGGCACAACTGTCCCCTTGGTATAGAGATATACAAAGATTTACTATGATATATTAAAATAAACAATATGTTAAAAGTACTTAAGCCCAACATGTTCCTTTTTAAACAAGTTGCCTTTGCTCCTGTTTGTTTGGCCTTCCTGCATATACTGGGTGAGGAAGAAGGGTAAGGTTATAAAAAAAAGAGTCAGGGGGAAAAAGAGAAGGGGAGAATTTAGGGAGTTAAGTTGTTTCATCCCTGTTACCAAGGGAAGATAAGACTGACAAAATGCTAGTGATAAAGGGTAAATAATAGTACTCAAATGCTATGATAGTTGAAGTCAGAGTTAAGGGTACAACCAAGTTCAATGGTTAGAAAAGAGAAGAATTCATAGCAAAAGTCTAAAGTGAGGGAGGACAACATAGGAAAATGTACCATTAAGAAGAAAGCCATCACTAGGATTGCGGGAGACATTGCTTCAGGGTGATGAAATTTATAGGGGGTTTATACTCCTTCAGCAACAAAGAAACAACTGACTTCGAATCTACTTAACACTAATAATTAGTTAAAATAGAAATTAATGAAATATATGCTTCCTCCTTTTGCTTTTCTTGGGTTTCTTCAAATGAAGCCTTTGTCCTGGGACCTTTCTCTTTATCCATGCAATTTATCTTAGAAAAATTGACCTGAGGGCATATTTGTGCTATTTACTCTGAGTGAGTTTTGTGAATATTTTACCTAACACTAAAGTTGTTAGCTACATCTCTAAGGAAGGAAAATAGCATTGGCAAAATGCTAATTTACCTAATTCTTTTAATATGGTTAAATTACATTCACTGTTTTTCTGATGCTGAAACATCTTTGCATCCCTGGTACAAATTCAGCTTGATCATGATTAATGATTTCCTGAATAAATTCCTGTAGTCTGACAGGATTTTATGTATATTTTTGAATCTATATTTGTTAATAATATTGGTTTATATTTCATTGTTATACCCTTCCCTGTGTTAAGTTTTAGGACTATATTTGTCTCATTCAAGAAGTTTAGTAGCGTGCTTTCTTAGTTTTTGATAATAATTTTTGTAGTATTGGTATTAATTGTTCTCTAAAAGTTCAATGGTGTCTTCTTTCCAGCCTCTTATATTTATTCGGTATGTACAGCTTACATAATATAACCTCCTTACCTGTGATTATGTCTTATGGAAGGCCCATTGTTGATTTGCTTTGTTATTCTACCATGGGACCGTAAGTTAACATGGAATATGTGGTCTTAACCAAAAGACCAGGAAGTGATGACAGGGAAAGGAAGATATTAGAATAAGCATTTATTAAGCGCCTACCATGTGCCAGGTAGTGTGCTAAGTTCTTTACAACTATTGTCTCATTTGATCCAGTTAGGTGGTGCAGTAGATAGAAATCTGGTCTTGGAGTCAGGAAGACCTAAGTTCAGATCTATCCTCTGATACTAGCTGTATGACCCTGGGCAAGTCACTTAGCTTCTCTCTGCCTCAGCTTCTTCATTTGTAAAATGGGGATAATAGTATTGATTATGAGTGCCAAAAAATATATTTGTAAAGCACTTTGCAAAAATTAGTGATATATAAATGCTAGCTACTCTTATTATTGTTGTCACCTTATTATAATATAGTGATGACTGTGTTCACAAAGGCTGTATCAGACTTGTTCAGGGTCTGGTAGATCTAACCAAAATGAAAAGACTTGAAGTATAGACCTTGTGATGGGCTGCATATCTACTTGGTCTGGACCAGCTTTGAAAGTTTGTAATTACTCATCACAAAATTTGGCCCTAGGGTGGTGAACCAAAGCAACTCCCAAAGATCATGTTCTAAGTAATAGAGGAGCCATGATCAGCATCTGGATGAAATCACAAATTCTTAATGTATTGAAGACAGAAGTCAATATCACATAGATTTAGATGAAACTATCTATCTGACTCTCTTAGAAGCCCTAGAGGGCTGGTATAGTTTTGTACTATTCTTTTATGTCTTCCTACTTTGTTATCTGGGTCACTTGCTTTAGAGAATAAATAGCATGTTTTGCCTTATAAAAATGAATTTCCTTCATTTATTTTTTTCTTCTTCTCTTTATATTTCCTTTTCCTCCCCCTCCAAAATATTTTTCCTTCTACTTCCTTTTCTTCTTCCACTACTCCTGACTTATTTTGATATCTTCCTTTTGAGCCATTCCTTTTTGCATCATTTTATTCATTATACTTCTCCTCTTCCTAACCACACAGTGTTCTTATCTCATATCTTTTCTCTTTCAGATAAGGAGAAAAAAGACAGGGCCTTCATTTCCTCACGTTGGGAGGTCCCTCTCCTTTTTCTTAGGATCATGAAATAATAATGAACCTAGAATAGTATAGGTCTCTAAAGCATTTGAAATTCACTCAAGCAAACATATAAACATATCTGAGGGCAAAAAAAATATGAAGAAGCCTTTAATGATAGTTTGATCAAAATCTTCTATTAACTAGACCTATGGAAAGGGCAGGCCCACAAGGTAGTTTTTAATTAGAGGAAGTTTATCCAGCTGTTTCTTTGTAGATGACTCATGTTCAGGCAGAGCAAACTAAGGAAGAAGGGCAAGGAAAAAACCTCATTTACATATTAACCCTGGTACTCTCAGGGAAAGGGGATCAATCATACACTGGATAATCTGTTAGGCCAGTCAGGAAAGTGAGTCCTGCTCTAGGCTTCTGGTCCTAAGAGAAATCAGGGCAAGTTTAATGAGAGCCAGACAGTAGATCTAATAAGAAGTATAAAATCCTTACTCTCTGCTCCTGATTCCTTTGGTATTGGTTTCTGGTAAACCTCTTTAGGGGGAAGTATGAGTATCTTTTTCAGACAGAGTACATAAAAAACAATGTATATACACAAGACATATACCTTATCAATGGAAGGTAATCTCAGAGAAGGGCACTAGCAGGGGCTGATGACAAGGGGAGTGGATAGGAAACATCTCTTGCAGAATGTGGAATTTGAGCTGCCAATTTTTAAATTAAATTTTATTTTTTTCAATTAAGACATTTATTTTCTCTCCCTCACACTTCCCTCCCTCTATATTACAGGGAGAGAGATAAAAAGGAAAACAAAATCCTTCTAACTTGCATAATTAAGCAAAGGACATTACCAAATGATCTGTGTACAAAAATGTATATCTCATTCTGCATATTGAGTTCATTACCTTTTTGTTAGAAAATAGGTTCTTCATCATATGTACTCTGGAGTCACGGTTGGTCATTGTGTTGATTTTTAAGTCTTTCAAAATGGTTCATTTTTTTTTGTTAAATAAATTATTCTCCTGGTTCTCACTTAATACTGCATAAGTTCATATAGGTCTTCCTAGGTTTCTCTGAAATCAACTCTTTTGTCATTTTTTATAGTCCAACAATATTCCGTTACGTTCATATACCATATTTTGTTCAGCCTTTCCCCAATTAATGGGTACTCTAGTTTTCTAGTTCTTTGACATCAAGAAAAGATCTGCTATTGATATATTTGTATATAAGGTAAAGAAAGTAAGAAGTATCAGAGATTTAGACTTAGCCACAATTATGACTATGAGTATGAGTGGGTTGAATTCACCTATACAACAGAAGAGTATAGCAGAATGCAGAATTCTACAATATTTTGTTTATAAGAAACACTTGAAGATAAAAGTTCAAGCAGAGTTAAAATAAGGTGCTAGAGCAAAATATATTACGCTTCAGCTGAACTCAAGCAAGTAGAGGCAGCAATTATGGTCTTAGGCAGGGCTACAGCAAAAATAGATGATTAAAATTGAGCTGAGTATTAAAGCAGGTCAAGGAAGCTCATTTCAGGTATGGGGGACAGCCAGTGAAAAGGCTGGAGTTGTATCATAATCTAAGAACAGCCACTAGGTCAGTGTAGTTGGATTATAGAGTACATGGAGAAGACATATGTATGAACAAAGCCATTGTGAAAATTGTGGACAATATGGGATGTTTGTGGTCCTACATAGTTTGAGAATTATTTTTAAAGTTGCGTTATCATGGCAATTTGAGAGGGTTGAACAAACAGAAAAAAAAGCATAAATAAATTCATATGTGAAGGTGGTTTATGCAAAACATGGATTGGGTGCCCCTGATAGGTTTCCTTATCAAAATGAGGCAGAGTCCCAGGGGATATTCAGTGGACAATTCAATGGACAGATTCAATGGCTAAGAGTTCCTTCAGACAAGGTTTCCTTCAGAAAAGTAAGAATTGTAATGATACTTCCATTTATGTGGAAATTATTCCTCATGTAAACTCAATTCATTGCCCTAGTACAAACATACTTTATATGCTCCCATCTCTCGTTTCCTTTTCCCCGTGAATTAAAGATACATTTTAACTATAAATCACATACTTTATTTTAAGTCATCTTTCTTTCAAGATAAGGAGAAAGGAACAAGCATTTATTTTTTACTGTGTACCAGGCACTGTGCTAAGTGCTTTTCAAGTATTATTTCATTTGATTCACCCAACAACCCTGGGAAGTAAAAGCTATTATTATCCCCTTTTTTACAGTTGAGGAAACTGAAGAAGACAGAGGTTATGTGACTTCTGCAAGGTCACGTAGATAGGAAGCATCTGAGGCTGGATTTGAAGAATTCAATCTTCCTGACTCCAGGTCTAGTGTTCTATCCACTGCTCCACCTGGCTATCTCTATGAGAAATCATAGAATTTAAAAATGGGAATGACCCGCCCTTGGACTTTCCAAAGTACCTTGTTTGTAGCTCCCTAATGCAGCATAATAGATATTATTATAGTAACAATATCCATGTTTCTGTTTTATCCCCCTCGTGTATTCCAAGAGGCAAGGACTGTGTTTCACATAGATCTGTGAACTTAACTGAGAGTGTTGGATGTGGGTTCAACTTCCAACGATACAGATTGCAGCCCTTCTATGCCTTTCCATTCTGTGTGATTCTTGTCTATGTACCTCTGGTAAATCCACCACAATGTGCTGGGGTCCTTTGTTTTATTTTCATGACACACCCTGGATTCTAATGGAATGCACACAGTGTCCACTGGCTATCCTTCCCTCTTGCTGTGTGACCTGCCTCTCTCTTTTTTGCAACCATACATTTCTCTGACAAATGAGCTGACCTATCAACCAGCCAATCAATCAACAAGCATTTATCGGGCTTTGTAAGGTGGGGTGGAGTGAGGAAATGCAAAGACCAAAATTAAACAGGCTCTTTCCTCCAGGTGCTTACATTCTCTTAGGAAAGACATGATCATAATACTCACTATATATACAAATACAAATATTTTACATATGTGTATATGTATGTGTATGTATGTATGAACATATATATATATAATCTATATCTATCTATCTTTCTATATCACATATATCATAAATAAAGGTGATATTTTGGTGGTAAAAGATGCCAGTAATTGTGAAGATCAGGAATGGCTTGATGTGAAAGGGGTTGTAATAGGTACTTTTTTGCACATCTCTGCATTTGGATTATGAGGCAGCCTGCTCACACTCACTGTGCTCACCTTTATTGCCCTTTGGATGACCCTCAACTTCAGTTTTCCAAAGATTGCAATGCAGTGTGTTCTAGAAGTCTTAGTGACATTTTAAGCTCTTAAAATGGCACTAAGACTTTTGGGACAGTTTGCATTTAATGACTTGTAGCTACACATCGAATTTTTTTTATCTCCCTAAATGCCTGGCACAGTACTTTGAAATAGTAGGTACTGAGCTAAATGAATGCATTTATTATTTTAACATTCTCACCTTTTAGGTAAGGAACCAGGTCTAGCAAGGTTGCATGAGGTACCCAAAGTTACCAGCTAGTTAATGCTAGAGTTAGGACCAGAAGTTCAGCCTCTAATTTCCCAGACCAGCACTCTTTCTGCTCTAACCACATGATATCCATATTTTTGCCCACATAAATGTTTCATCTTTATAAATATGAAAATGGATTTTTTAAAATGGAGACTCTTATCTACTGGCCCAAAGCATATAGAAAACTATAAAGGATAACCTGAAATATGGAAATCCTTTAAATATATGAATTGTATCTGCCCAATAGGTAAAGCAATTTCATTTATGTCCTGAAGTCTCCCTTTGGATCTGAACTGGTTTAAAAAATGGTCACTGGCGTAAGTGAGCTCTCCAAAACCAGGAAAGTGTTTCAGTTTGGGGGTATACAGTGATGTCAACTTATTACAGTGACAGTTTTAGGAAGTGAAGTATTCTGAATAGATTTAGGATGACCTCTGATTGCAGGCCACCCATTTGTCATTTGCAATGTCACATGCTTAACCAGCATGTTTTTCTTTCTCCCACCTTTTGCCCAGGTATACGTTTAAGTGCGTGGTGAGATTGAGAGATTCCATTCTGTCTCCTTGAAGAGTTATACTATCACTGTAGTCTATTAGGGTAAACATTTCCCCTACTATGCAGTTGAACATAATCTTGCTGTATTTGAACATCAGCCCTATCTTAGTAGTAATGGTAATGGGAAGGTTAGAAGAGAAGCAGTAAGAAGAGTTATTGTTCTTATACCATTTCTTATTTTGCATATCACATCTGAAATATTGGTTGATAAAGTCATTTACCACTGGTAATAAAATAGACTACAGAGGTATCTAGGAGACCTTGAGAGCAATCTAATCACATCAGACATTAAATAGTGTTTCTCCTTCCTCAGATGCTAAAGAAAGCAAAAATGTGTCTCTTTTATTGCTATTCAAAAGGTGAACTTTGAATTACACAAAAATCAGAGCATAAACTTCCAAGTTTCCTATCTATATACAACACACATTTCCTATGAATTTGAATAAGTGGGTGAGCCCTACAGGGACATTTGCTATCTCCTTTGGAAGTGTCCATCTCAGAATAGCCTCTGGGTGCACATTTGCAAGTAGAATAGCAATAAAAAAAAATTGACAAGGGATTTCAATCTATCCAAATGGTATAAAAAGACAAATCTCTTGTCTAATATTGACTTTTTATTGAAAAACTTTTGTATGATGAGTTGTGACATCCATCCTGAGAGCCAGGAAGAAAAGGCCAACTCAGAAAAATGTCTGAGATTGTGTGTGTGTGTGTGTGTGTGTGTGTGTGTGTGTGTGTGTGTGTTTTTGTGTGTGTGGCTACTTACTGACCCTGAAGAAAGAGAAGTCTTGAGAACTGGTCAAATATCCTGCCATTTTGATTTGAAGTGAAAGTCAGTACTCTTTGGTTCTCCTTCTAATTTAACTACTAACTAGTCTTAATGGCCCTGGGCAAGCATTTTGATTTTCTCATTTGTAAAATGGTGATGGTTATATGGGGGGGTAGGAGAGAGGATTTGGTAATCTCTAAGGTACTTTTTCATCTCTATCTTTCCATTTGTTTATGACTTATGCAAATGAAAGGCAATAATGAATGACAGTTCTTGCAGCAGGAGGTACAGGAAATTATTTCTGCATATTGGAAGCCTTTCCTATATCCTTGAAGTCATATCACTAGGTGCTCATTATGCCACTTATCTACAAAATAAAGGGCAGTTAGGTGGCACAGTGGATAGAGGGCAGGGCCTGGAGTAAGGAAGATCTGAGTTCAAGTTCGGCCTCAGGCACTTATTAGCTGTGTGACCCTGGGCAAGTCACTTAACCCTGTTTGCCTCAGTTTTCTCATCTGTAAAATGAGCTGGAAAAGGAAATGACAAACCAATCCAATATCTTTGCTGAGAAAACCCCCAAAAGGGGTCACGAAGAATCATACATGACTGAAAATTGCCAAAGAACAGCACTAAGAAAATCCACAAAGCTAGTTCTGCACCCAAGCCAATACATCCACAAGGGATTTAGAGTAGAGATCAAGGAAATTACATATCTCACAAAGTGTGCTGATTATCTCTCATTAAACTTGCCTTGATTTCTCTTAGGACTTGATTTCTCTTTGGAAGTGTCCGTCTCAGAATAGCCTCTGGGTGCACATTTGCAAGTATAATAACTGACCGGCCAGTTATCATTTTCATGGCTGGGCTAACAGGATTACCCATAGGTGATATAGCCTGGCTAGTTTTAAAGCAATTTGGATTGTGACCAGAGATATAAATAGAAATTTTTGTGCCCAAGGCAAGAGTGATAAAACATACCTTCTAATTCTTCTAGGGAGAGGATTGGGGACTACAAACTTTTATGCCACAAACCAGAATGGAAGAATGTTTGACCTGTTTTTCAGGAGTGCTCATTCTGAATTCAGACATGAATAAGAAATAGCCAATCACAGGAACCCATATGAGGGACTTGGCCTGATGAGGGGTCGGGGCATGTGTGAGACCTACAAAGAGTTTAGATGAGGTACCTGACACCTGTTTGGTAGTCACCTATTTTAACTAATTATTCTTGCTATCTAGGTGCTAAATCTGATTCTTTCTTCAGTGCTAAAGGACTTCCCAAGCTCTTGGTGCCTTCTAAATTTCAGCAACCTGAAACAAAACCCCAGTCACCCCACTCTCCCCATGATTCAGACTGTGACCTAATCCGGTGTATTAGACCCAGCTTAAACAGGTTTGTGATAACCAATTGTTCAGTTTGAAGTGTGAGCACTTGCACTTTGGTAATGGGAAATGCTACAAATGAAGACTTGAGTTGTTGTTTGGTTGATTGTCTAGACTTTAGAAAATGATGGAGAAAATGCTAATAATGTAAGTTAAACTTCAAAGTGTGTCTTCTGTTCATTTTTCTCCCTTGAGAGCCAAGTGTTAAATATTTACCAGCGCACCCCTGGACCTAATCCTTCTTTTCTGTCGGCCACAAACGGATTTCACAAAATTCCTTTTTTTTTTCTTAAAGTACACACACCCACACCCACACCTACACCGACACACTGACACCCACACACTCTAAGATCCCACTCCTGGTAGGCTGTAGCAGAGTAGGATCGTATCCCTGTCTTCATTTTGCAGAGGGAGAATTAGAGACTCAAAGTTCTCTTCTAATTTTTTTTATGGTGTGACTTTTAATATTCAGATTATTGATCTATTTTTATCACATTGTGGCATGTGGCATGAGATTCTGGCCTAAACCTAATTTCTCTGTTTCTGCTTTCTTGTTTTCTGAACAGTTCTTGTCCAATAACTGTTCTTCTTCCAAGTAATTTATGTTTTTTGGCTTACCAGTGTTTGGAGTTTGATTATTTCTATTCTTCTTTTTAGTTTGTTCTATTAATCTACTTATTTTTAAGCAGTAGCAACTAGTTTTGATGATTAGTGCTTTTTATAATATAATCTGGCGACTCAAAGATGTGAGTCGCTTACCTTTTGACCCAGAGATCATACTTCTGGGAGCTAAAAAACAAGATGAGCCCTATATATACACCAATATTTCATGCTCACATGTTTTGTGGTAGCAAAGATCTAGAGATAAAGAAGGCACCATTGCTTGAAAAATGGTGGGACAAATTGGGGAATGTGAATTTTATTTGATATTATTGTGTCAGAAGAAGCAGGGATTATGAGGAATTCAGAGAAATGTGGGATGCAGAGTAAAATGGAACCAGGAAAAAGAATATATAAAATATTTGCCACAATGTAAGTGAAAAGAACAAAAAAAATTTAGTGCAGTACTATATGGTATAATGAAAAATGACTGGTTTTGGCCTTGGAGAAGTGGTAAGGGAATGGACCTCCCTTTGTTGCTCTTGTTGGAGACACAGAACTACTGGTATGTAGAGTTATATGCATTTTTGGACATGTTTGTTGGGTCAGTTGGGATTGCTTAACTCTTTTTCTTTGTTATGAGACAAGGCTCATTTGAGAGAGGAGGGGAAGGTATCTGGAATTGTCTGGAAAAAAATCAGGAAAAATTTAAATCATGAATAAGATGACCTCTTTTTTTTCTTTTAAGGAGACTATAGCTATTCTTCTGAGGTTGCCGAAAGAGACAGAAGCTGAGCCAGATCAATACATGAGAGCATTTCAACTGAAAAGGCAGGGTCACCAGACCTTCCCAAGAAGAAGTTAGATTTACAAGGGAGAATGGAGCATTTAAAAATAGACAATGGGTGATTGAAACATTTAAATATTTCTTTCCTTAGAAAGAGCACATTATTGTGGGCTTATGTAACTCTAATGCTCTGGTTCAGTGTATTAGAACAGCCCTGTGGCATTATTACCATTTTGACAACAAGATGGATATTTCAAAGAAGCGCTTTTGAGTTCAATCAAATTTGAAAAACAATTTAAGATCAGTCATTTATGTGGAGCTGCTTTCATCGGCAAATGGCTAATTTAGGAAGAATGAATGTGCAAATGGGAGCTGCCTCACTCCTGTTTCATCCATAGTCTACTTTTTGTGTGTGAAAAGAGCAATAGTCTTCAGTGAACAAATGAGCTTCTCTGTCTATGGTTTTGATGCTGCAGAGAGTTTAAATTAATAGAAGGGCATAGAAATCAAATTGTTCATATTATGACGGTCACTGGATGCCACTAAGCATGAGAAGGGGTACAAACAAACTTTTTTTTTTACTTATGCAAGAAAACGTAGTGGGGTAACATCAGACTAGTGAGAGGCTTTGCAGAGATGAGGCCCAAGTTTCTATCTCTTATCAAAACCTGTTACTACAGAAGTTGTCTTTGAATAATCAAAATTGAAAGTTGCTCAAAAGATAATGGAAAAATGTGCTAGACAGGATCAGAGTATAACACATTATGAATGTGAAAGAAAGAATAATAATAACAATAATAATAGTTTACATTTATATAGTGCCTATTACATGCTAGGCATTGTGCTCCATGGGAGAAATAGCATAAAATATATTTTTGGAGTAACTTAGTAGTGAGAGTGAGTGACAACTAAGGAGATAGCCTGTGTATGCCATTGGTTTTCAACCAATGTCAACAGAACGTGAGCAAGGTTTGAAGCACATTGGCTAGGCTCCTTGTGGTAGGTTTATGGGACAGCACAGACAAGCATGGATGGGCTGTGGATTGCATTGCCAGAGGGAGTGTCCATGCTGATGAAATTACAGATCTTTTGGCATGTTAATGGTTTGAGTAGTATTCCAGATTGTGCTTTGGTTAAAAAAATGACTCTGACAACTTCATTCACAAAATCATAGATTTATAGTTGGAAAGAACTTTAAAGGTCATAGAATTTAACTTCACTTTGTAGGTGATGAAACGGAGGCCCAGAGAGGTTAAGTGACCTTTGTGTCCTCTAAAATGACTCCCCTTTGACCTTAAGTAACCCTTGCCCAGGGTTCTGTAGCTAGTAAATGTGTGGGGCAGGATTTAAACTCAGGTTTTCCTTATTTTAAGTCCAGTGCCCTATCCATTGTACCACACTGCCTTCAATACCTCAAAGTATTTTAATTTTGTGGGTGTGGGTACTTCTGAAACCAGTACAGATTACCACCTGCCTACAATTTAGTAGAATGTCCTCAAGAGTTGTAGACTAACTTAATTATACTGTTACCTAAATGTCGATGAGACTTATCCAGTTTACTTACGTTGATCCTCTGCAAGTAGACACAGAGGCCATCACTGAAGTCTCTGTAGTTTGGTAGGCTATACCAGACTTTGCTTTCATTGGCTTAGCCTTTGGGAACTTAAGGACAACATGTCATTATGAGCCATGGGCTCTAACGGAGGTATAATGGCCTGTGTATGCCATTGGATTTCATCCAGTGTCAACAGGTATAACTGAGAGATCAAGGCTGAAGACTGTAGAACACTTATCCAGCCCAACCTTCTACGCTTTCCTACCCCTTCATTTTGCTTTAGTCATTTGCTAAACTTATTCAGATAGCTATACTGGAGTCTGATTGTTTTATAAGTGGGTAGTATAGGACAAAGAGTGCTGGGTTGGGCATGGGAAACCATGTTGTATATTTCACCTTTATGGTTACTAATGTACTGTATGGCCAATCAATCAATAAGGATGTAGTAAGTATCTGTTATGTGCCACACACTGTGCTAGGCTCTGAAGATTCAAGTACAAAACCAAAACAATTCCTGCTCCCCAGTCGCTTACGTTTTAATGGAAGAGATGATATATATGGTATATAGTTAATGCGCATATATATATATATATATATATATATATATATATATGCACATATGTACGTATTTACAAACAAATGAGTTAAATACAAGGTAGTTTTTGGAGGGGACTGATAGGTGGGGGTGGTCAGGAAAGGCTTTATTTGGAAGATTGTGCTTTGGTTGTATCTTAAGGTAGAGAGGGATTCTATGAGGCTGACCTGAGGATGTGGTCCTCTGAAGCTCTGAGCAGCATCTATAAAATGAAGATAAACACATCTGTAGCACCTACTTCACAGCGTTGTTATGAGGAACAAATGAGATGATGCACCTAGAGTGCTTTGCAAACCTTGAAGTACTGTATTCACGTAAGCTCTTACTATTATGAACAGACAAAAATGGGACTTTCACTTAACCAGAGTTACCTGTAAGAGAAGATATTTATATTTGCCATGCTCTTTACTTTCTTGGGTGGAACTGAAAATGAGTTTATTTATAGGATCATAGATTTGGATTTGAAAGGGAATTTACAGATCTTTTAAGTCTCTTCCGCTCCTAGACTTATTTTATAGATGACATAATTGAGGCAATAGAGGTTGTGATGATTCATGGCCACACAAATAATAAGTGGAAGTGGGATTTGAAAATAGGCGCTCTGATATCCGATCAGTTCTCTTTCTACATAGTCATGCTTCTGGTCACATCTTCACAATAGTCTCCTTCAGTTACTCAGTGAGCACTTCTTGCCAGGTACTGTGGTAAGTGCTGGGGATACAAAG
This sequence comes from Phascolarctos cinereus, assembly GCF_003287225.1. NCBI lineage: Eukaryota > Metazoa > Chordata > Mammalia > Diprotodontia > Phascolarctidae > Phascolarctos > Phascolarctos cinereus. The sequence goes on along the minus strand of NW_027555847.1, from coordinate 73,432,352 downwards.
AAAGCCAAATGACAGTCCCTGCTCTCAAGGAGCTCATGGTATAATGGAAGAAACAGCAAACAACCATGAACAAACAGGCTATATGCAGGATGAATTGGAGATAACCAACAGGGAGAAGGCACCAGCATTGAGTGGGACTGGGAAAGGCAGAAGATAAGATTTTAGCTCAACTTGAAAGAAGCCAAGAGGAAGAGATGAGGGGGGAGAGCATTCTAGGTATGGAGGACAGTCAGTAAAAATGCCTGGAGTTGGGAGATGGAGAGTCTTATGCAAGGACTAGCAACGAGGCCATTCCCCTATCCCATGCTACATCTACAGAGGTACAGACTTCTGGTACTGAATGTGAACACTCATATTTTATTGGGGGGACTCATGGAATGGAATCCTCCATTAAAATCTTTGCTTGTTGCTTCATGTTCTGGGGCCCAAAAGGCCATGCCAAAGAATATAAATTCTGCAGGTCCTATCAAGAAGATTATGAAGGGGGCAGCTGGGTTGCACAGTGGATAGAGCACTGGCCCTAGATTCAGGAGGACCTGAGTTCAAATCTGGCCTCAGACACGTAACATTTACTAGCTGTGTGACCCTGGGCAACTCACTTAATTCCATTGCCTAGTCAAAAAAAAAAGACGATGAAGCCACCAATGGATTTTTTGGCCTGGCATTTAAGAACCAACCTAGCTAAATTGAAAAGTCTCCTCACTAGAAAGCTGACCATTGGGTGCTGAAGTTTTTTTCAGGCACAGTGACTCACAAAGACAATCTATTGAAGTGAACAGTGTTATTGTTTCCATTGATGGAGAGTATTCATAATGAAAAAGAATCATGGATCCTTGAAACTGAATAATATTAGTATTTATTGACCTTTGGGCCTTATAATTATCTCAATATTTATTGACCTTTCTTCTTTTCACATCTGTAAAACATACTTGACTGATCTTTTAAATTCAGCTTAATACTTTCTCTCAAGTAGAAGTTATCATTCAGTAAAGATTATGAAATTCTCTACCCTTTAGTCACCTCCATTTTCAGAGACAGTAGTACATTTTTTTAGTTTATTGTATCTGTTCTATTTCAGGCGTTATTAAATGTCACCCCTCCCCAAAATACCACATCCATTTATTATTTTTAATATGTACTCAGAGCATAGTCTGACATTACTTTTAGGCAGCATTAAACACACATACATACAAATACATGCACTTAAACCAAAAAGGTAGCAAAAAGAGAAATAATTTTAGCTATAGAAAAGAAAAAAAAATGTGAATAACTGAATCCCAATGAGCCCTTGTGGCATTATAGTATAAAAGAAAAAATAATTAACCAGAAATCAATCTAGCTTTTGCTGTCAACTAGCTCTTGACCTTGGGCAAACCACGCTCTTTCCGGAGATCAGTTTCCTCATCAGTAAAATCAGGGGTTTGAACTATCTAAAAGACATTGCCAGCTCTATGTTGGCATGAGTTTCCTTAAAAAAAAATGTGTCACTTTTATACTTACACCTCCTCTTTATTTATCCATATAGCACTGTATTCCATTCACAGAAGGCTAGGGACTGAAGCTATGATGTCATTGCTATAGGGAATTCCCTGTCTCTATCAATGCAAGTAAGCACTTTTTCTGTAACTGATAGTCTTAGAAGTTTCTCAGAGTACTGAGAAGTTAAGTGAATTGACCAGTGTCACACAACCAGTATGTGCCAGAAAGGGGACTTGAAACTAAATTTTCTTGGCTTTGAAGTCAGCTTGAAGTCCATTATACTATGTTGCTGGTCATCTGTCCCTGGGCACTCAATAAATTTATTGAATTCAAATGAATCCATAGTACTTAGTAGGGATGGGCTGATTAAAGTCTAGGCATCTCATTGTAGCACTTGACTTCAACTTTATGTCAAGAATAATGGCTAGCACTATTATTTGTCATTTATAAGGCATTGATTTTTTACCTATTATGTGCATAAAACTGTGCCAGGCCCTGTGGTACAAGGTTTAAATAAGATATAGTCCTTTTTATGGAAGTATTACAATTAAATAGAAGATAGGGCCTAGGCCTCACATTTTATTGGTCAAAGAGACTTCCGGGTGAGGAAATTTCCTCTTTCAGTGCAGGCTAGTGCCTTTTCTGCAATATTATGGTCTTAGAAAGGTGCCTAGAGCACTGACAAGTTGAAAAACTCACTCAGAATCCTGCAGAGGTGATATGTGAACCCAGTTCTTGGTTTTGACACTAGCTTTCCATACACTACTCCATGTTACCACTTAATAGAGAGATAAAACACAAACACAGATTAACTATAACATCCAATATTACATGATGAGTGGATTTGAGTGCTACAGAGTGCTGTGTAAACTCTAGGGGAACGTTGTTAACCACTGGGGGATCAAGAAAGGCTACTTGGAATACATAACATTTGAGGTGGGCTTTAGAGGATGGGTAGTATTTTAACAGCTGGAGAGAGGACATTCGAGGCTTATTGAACAGCATGAACAGATGCATAAACTTTCATTGAAATAAAATGAAGTGAAATGGAGGGGCAGAAGCACAGTGGATGTTTGGAAGACAGAGGGTAGATTTATTTGACTGGAGTATTGAGTGTGCAAGTGGGTGATAGGATATTAGTCTGATATGATACAGTGCCACTATCACTATCACTATCCCTAAGTGGGAGTATCCTGAGCATGACCATAGTTTTGAATAAGAAATGCCCGCTGTAGACCACATCTCTGTAATCTAGCCAGTCAGGCAGCTAGTGCTTATTAAACTGCTACCCTGTGCCAGGTACTATGGTAAGTGCTGGGGATACAAAGAAAGGCAAAAAGACAGTTTTTGTTCTTAAAGATCTCACAGTCTAAGGGGGGCAGGGAGACAACATGTAAACAACTGTGTACAAACAATACATACACACACAGAGACACGCAAAGGAAAGGCAGTAAGGAGAACTGGGAGAGGCTTCTTGCAGAAGATGAAATTTGGCTGAGACTTGAAGGAAGCGAGGGAGGTTAGGGGAGGAGTTGAGTAAGGATAGCATCTGAGGCATGAGGGAAATGCAGTAAAAATGGAGTCGGGGAATGGAGTGTATGGGAGTGTGTGTGTGTGTATGTGTGTATAAAAATAGCAAGAAGGCAACTGGATTTCAGAGTACTTGGGAGGGTGTGTAAGAATACTAGAAAGATGTGGAAGGTTATGGGGGCCTTTACAAATGAAACAAGATTTTTGTATTTCATACTGGAGGCAAAGGGAGCACTAGAGTTAATTGAATGGGTGTGTATGACAGCCGGGTGGTAGATGGACTGTAATGCGCAGAGTCTTGAGGAAGGAAAATCAACCAGCAGATAATAGTCTAGCTATGAGGTGATAAGGGCAGTCAGATGTCAGAGTAGAACAAGGGACATATATACAAGATATTATGAAGGTAGAAATGACAGGATTTGGAAAATGATTGGATGTGGTCAATGAGAAAGAGTGAGAAGTACAGAATCACACTAAGGTTGTAAGCCTGGGCAACTGGAAAGATGCTAGTACCTTCTATAGTAATAGATATGTTCATGGAGGTGGTTGAAGATAACGGATTAGGTTTTGGACACATTGAGCTTAAGATGTCCATGAGACATCTAGTTTGAGATGTCTAATATACAGCTGGAAATTTGAGACTGGAAGTCAGGAGAGAGGTTAGGACTGGGTCCTGTGCACACAGTGTGTATTTATGTGATGCATTTTTACCACTGTGGAAGCGTATATGGAAAAGACAAGAGCTTGCTTTCATGGGGCAGTTAGATGGCACAGTGGATAGAGCACTGGCCCTGGAGTCAGGAGGACCTGAGCTCAAATCTGGCCTCACTAGCTGTGTGACTCTAGACAAGTCACTTAACCCCAATTGCTTCACCAAAAAAAAAAAAAAAGAACAACAACAACAAAAGAACTTGCTTTGATAATCCACAAATTGCGAAATGAGTACATGGGATGGCTGGTACTTCCTGCTTCCATCTCTTCTGCCAATTGGTGGAATGTGTATTCAGGGAGAGTGGAGGTGGGATGGAGAGAGAAGGAAAAGCTGAAGAGACTCTGCCTGTGTCCCATGTGATGGGAAGTAGTTTCCATGTCCAGCAATGCCTCCACTCACAAAAGAAAGTATTGCCTAGATGTCTCATTATAGCTTCTGATGGATAATCAATTGAAAGGTTAAGGATAAACATTTTATAGAACACAAGAAGTGGTAGGATTGGGCATACTCAGCAGTCATTTGGAAATTCAGAATCTGTGACATCCAATCCTTAACCTGCTATGGATTTGCTTCATGACACTGGGCAAATCTCTCAACCTCAGGCAACTCATTATTAGATAATGGGAAGGCAAGCCAGAGAAAGTTAGCCAGTAGATTGTCTCAGAAACGAAATGAGCAGCTTGGTTCCAATTGCTGCAGCTGAGTTAATGGGTTGGGAAAGCTCATTCCACAGCCATTCAGTGTTGAGCTAGAAATTGTGAATTAAGAAATGAAAGGAATTCTTCAGCTCAGCCTGGTTTCTTTTTAATCTTAGTGTAGTTTTATGGCTAAGGATTCCCTTTGAAGTTAGCAGAAGTTTTGATTTCCAGTTTTAGAACCTTCAAGACTATATAGTAGAAATGGAGGGGGACATGGAATGCAGAGATTTGGATCAAATCTCATTTCTGACACTTACTAGCTTTTAGACCTTGGGCAAATCACTTCACTAAGTAAATTCTTTGAGGGCAGGGACTGTCTCATTAAGGGCAACTAGATGGTGAAGGGAATATATTATTGGTCTTGGAGTTGGGAAGGCTTCAGTTTGAATTCTTATTCAGACACTAGTTCTGTGACCCTGGACAAGTCTCTTTGTCTTTCTTTTCCTCAGTTTTCTCTTCTGTAAAATGACGATAAAAATAGGACCTACCTCACACGGTTGTTGTGAGGGTCAAATGACAAAAAAAAATACATAAAGAACTTGGCAAACCTCAAAGGACTATATAAATGCTATCTGTTAATATTTTAAATTCATATTGCCAGGACATAATATGGTGCCTGGCACAGTCAATAAATAGATATTCAATACATAATTGATTGCTTGATTTCTTTAACCTTTGGTTTCACTTGAAAAATGGGGATGATAATCTTTGTAATGTCCTACAGGAATCCTTGGGTGAGGAAAATTCTTAAGTCACCATCTGATTATGATGGGTTAGTGTTTTTCTGGAAACTGTTGCTGTCCAAATGTTGTGGCTAGAAAAGGGTAAAGTAAAGTATTATGCATCAAACAGGAAGGGTTTCTAAATTCCCTTTCACTGAGTCAGAACTTTTTGATTTTATGTGATTCATTTCAGCGTGAAAATGGTTGCAATCTGGGCACCTGGACAAAAACAGTGAGAGCAGTGGGAAGTGAAGAGGATTTAGCTGACACATATGGAGTGTGATATTCTTTGACGGCAGTTCCAATTTGTGGTCTTTGGTATGAATTCCAGAAAGATGTAATGGAGTTGAGCCTTAGGAGGTTTAAGTTCCCCTTTCTTCACAAATCATTTGGCTTAGACATTTGTCTTAAATCCAGTATGGAAATGAGACTAAGTGTTATCATTCCCCCCCACCCCCTCACCTCAGTCTTGTCAACAAATTGGTTCAGTTTCTTGGAAGTTAGAGACAAGTATTTCACTTGGTATTTTTCTGGAGATCTGTGCCTATAAATATTGTCTTTTAGGACAGATAAATCGTTCTTATTTCTATCTTTTTTTTTTTTTAATCAGGCTTTCCCTAAGAAACAGGAAGCATTCAAAAATTGAATAAAATTAAATGCTAATTTGATGCATCATTAATGGGTTTGTCTAATATATTTGAGAAAGATAGATTACGAGGGAGAGAAGGGAAATTCAATATTACCTTGTGTGCTGTTGAAAATTCAAGGGGTCAAATATAAGATAACTATATAGGGGAGAAAGAAAACACAGAGATACTACCTTGGAGTCTGTGGTCAGTTGTGGGGGGGAGGGGAAGTTCAACAACACAGCATCTATTATGAAACATCTTGTGCCTAATTTGCCCACACAACTCTTCCCCCTGACTCTTGGGCCTCATGGCAACTGCCTTAGTCTGCTCTTATGCTCATTCTCTAGCATACAGCTTCTCAGAACTTCCACTCCTTCAGCTTAATTGGTACCTGGATTTTTCCTGGATTGCTGACTCCTATATAAACTGATTCTGACTGTCTTCTGACTGTGTTTTGATTGTCTTAGGGGCCTCTGGGGGTGTGGCTAATCTTTTCTTGGTCAATGGACAGGCTCCCTTTCTAGTTCAATCAAGGAACTTGTTTGTACTTAAAGGGATAACCAGACATTTTACATATTTTACAGTTAGCTTAACACCTTGTTACTTGCCCTTAACTTTCTATGTTGCCGTCATCACCACCATCATTATCATTTTTATAAAGTAACATTATATTTATAAAATAACTCACACTTATAAGCCACATGTGAAATATTATATTCAATTTTAGATTTCAGTAGAAAGGGAAAGAGAATGCTGGATCTGGGGTCAGAGGATCTATGTTCAAATCTGGATTCAGTCCTTTTTTACCCATGTGATCTTGGGTGGTTCACATACCTTCTGTGGGCTCTCAGTATCTTATCTGTAAAATAAGGGTATCAGAGTTGATGGCTATTAATGCCCCTTCCAATATTCTTTCCAATGTACTTCCCAAATAGGTATTTACTATCAATGATTAAGGAGGGAAAGAAGAATATTTATTCACTGTGCTGTCTCTTAACACTGCAGCCATAGTAGTAGCAATATATCCTATGGTGGAGAGAATCTAATTCTTGATGCTATTTCATTTTTTTTTGAAGGTCTGTTTTTAGAATGTAATACTGTCCCTTACTGCCTGTGGGACTTTCAGTAAGTCACCCAGCTTCTCTGGGTTGAAGGCATTGGATTAGAGAACTTACGAAGTCTTTTCTTGTGGCTTTAAGTCTATCATTATATGAAGTTTGATACTACAGAACTGCCAGCATCATGGCCAGTTAGTGCTAGAGTTGATAGCCACTAGTTTCAGTTAATCCTACAGTTTGGGAAAAACGAAGGAGTTGGCTGAAGCTGGACTTTGTTGCACAGTCATTGTGGATATTCAGGAATGGCAAATAGTTGGGATATTTAAGGAAAAAGAATAATTGTGCTTGCTATCCACAGTTATTAGACTGGTTGCTATTTTAAGCCATTTTGACAGATTTGGTTACTTCTAGAAGAGTTAAGCAGAGCAAGGTAAGCTTCCAGGGACAGAAAGAGAATTCCCTGATGTGTGCATGTTTTTGTGCTGATGCTTGGAAGGTATCCAGAGGAGCTATGCTTTATTTGTACATTTCCCAACCATCCATCCCACAGGCATCTGTATGCTCTAGCTCCATGTGGTGGAGCCCTAGTGGCTGAGGAGTCAGTCTTCCTGTGTAGAATTTTATTGTAAGGTCTTTCTGAGATAGTCTAGGTTGCATTTACAAGATAATAATTGTCTGACATTCTGTTCCATCAACTTCAGAGCATGTGAGATAGTGCCAGGTATAATACATCCCAGGTGAAATAGAATTTTTGTACTCTTGATCAAAACACATCTGAAACATTACATCCATTTCTGGTCAGTGGTATGCTGGCAAATGTCGAACAACTGTTTCTACAAAAAGTATGCATGACATTTATAAGTCTACTCTGCATAATTAACATTTTCCATCATATTCTTAAATTTAGAAATCAAAACAATAAATCAAGGCATGATGTATATAATTTGCTGATTTCCAAAGTGTAATTGCCTATAATGAAAATTTAATAGTTGGCTATTGGGAGTCAATATGAGCTAGCCCCAGCACACCCCTAGTTCTTAGATATATTTTTAAGAGGCATTGACAAAGTGGAGCAGTTTCAGGGAAAGCAACCAGGATGGGGAGGAGTCTGGCTATAATGTTACCAAAGAATAGTTGAAGAACCTAAAGATGGTTAGCTTACAGAAGAGGAAACTAAGTGGAGAACATGGTTGTTGCATTCAAATATTTGAAGGATTGCTATGTAGAAGAGGACTAGATTTAATCTGTGTTGTTACACAGGACAGGACTAGGCGCAAGAAGTTAAAGCGCATAGGGCCTGGGTCTGAGTATGCAATATCTTTGGTATAGGGATTTCCCAGATGAGGACTATTTAAAGATTGGCCTCAATGAGCATTCTCCTCCTGTGATGCCTCATTGAGGTTTCATAGACTTAAAGCTGGAGGTGATTTCAGAGTTCATTTCATCCATCCTGGCATAGATCTGACCCCAGGTGTGTGAAGCCTATGTTAGGAAAGCACAAACAAGTCCTACCAAGCCATAAAGGCTTTGAGTATGGCTTTGGAAATAAACTGTTGTGCTACCTAGGGACTAGCCTTGTTAAGTTTGGAGAGGTTTATTACTAGAAGTTTGGCTTTAGGGTAAATTTTCTTTTTCTGTCTCAGAATTTATAAAGATCATCTATTGAGAAGTAGAAGTGTTTTAATTTGTTTTGGTAGAAGGAATACTACTATTGGTGAAATCACGCATCCTTGGAGCATTGAAGGAATTTGTCATCTGTGTGTAGGAGATAGGAAGGAGAAGGGTGCTCAGGCATGGGGTGAAGAAGCCATTAATTGGAACAATAGCAATAGAAAGGAGAATATGAATGAAAGAGAGGTTGAAGAAGATAAGAACTGATGGGAAGTAAGAAGATCCAGGAAAATAACATATGCAATGATTATGGAATCATTTATTCCATGGAATAAATGGAAAAAACAACCATCAAAAAACAGTCAAAAAATGAATGTTGTCAGATTATATAGAACAAACTTGACTCCAATTAATAGACTAATAGATGTGAGAAGACACTTTGCATCACTTGCATGTGTATACATACAGACATATGTACATGTGTGTGTATGAATATAGTTCATCAATATGGTACACAACATGTAGCATCAGCTTTTTTTCAATGTGTTTCTTTTGCTGAATTTTTTTCCTCTTTTTTCTTCTTTTAAAAAAAATTCTTTGTTCTAAGAGATGACTCTTTGGTGGGAAGGGGGCAGGGGACTGGGAAATCTAGGCAGTGTAAATGCAAAATTTATCAATAAAAATCAATTTTAAGAAAGAAAAGTAAGAATAGATGAACTGATAACTTAATCATCTTTCTTATTTAACTACTATGTATATATTTATGTTTGCATTGTATTCATATCCATGTTATATATATAGATATACATATATACATACATATGTGTGTGTGTGTGTGTGTGTGTGTATATGTATATATATGTATGTATTCTTGCCTCCTCCATTAGGATATAAGCTTTTTGTGAGTAAGGATTGCTTCATTCTTTGATTCCTCATTGTAACCCTAGTGACTAGCACAGTGCCTGGAATATAGTAAATGATTTGTGATTGATTAATTCTCTCTTCTTCCATCTCCAAGATGACATTTATGTTTTAGACCTGAGAAGAATAATGGTGGCCTTAACATGAATAGGGAAGTGAGAAGGGAGAACAAGTTTTTTGGAGGAAGACTAGTTCAGCATTAGATATGATAAGTTCTTAGAGTAATGTCCAAATGAGAATATCAGGTATGAAGTTGGGAATTTAAGACTGGGATTAAGAAGAGCATATGTTTTTCTCAGGTTGTCTCCCCTTCACTTCCCTCATCTTTGCTATCCTTTCTCTTTGCTGGTCAGGGCTCTAGTGCTGTACCTTCAATGCCCCAAATATATGGCTTCAGTGTTGAATTCAGGATTGACTCTTTAGGCTTATTTTATATTTATAGATCTTTTTTGATGCCCATTTACTAAAACATACAGCACCTTCATGTAGTGAACTCCTCATGAGGAAACTCTACTAATGCATTTTAGTAAAGGAGCATCTAGGTGGCAAAGTAGATAGAGTGCTGGACCTGAAGTCAGGGAGACTCACTGACTTATCTTTGTGAGTTCAAATCAAACCTCAGACACTTATTAGCTATGTGACCCTAAGCAAGTCACTTAACCCTGTTTGCCTCAGTCTCCTCATCTGTAAAATGAGCTGGAGAAGGAAATGGCACACCACTCTGGTATCTTTGCCAAGAAGACTCCAAATGGGGTCATGAAGAATCTGACCGACTGAAACAACTAAACAACAAAAATTGTTCTTCAATTTGTAAGTTTAGAGAGTTGCCCAGAAGCACTGAGAAGTTAAGGGTTTTGTTAATGGTTAAATTGCCAATACTGAGCTGGACTTTCTATCCTCTACTGTAGGCAATTCTTGACATATAGTTGGTACTTAATATTATTTGTCGATAACTACTCCATGCTACCTCATTATGTATTAATGATTCAATGATAGTTTAAAAAACCTTGAGGGATACCTGCATTTTATTAGAGGATTTCTAGAGGGCTATGTATTATTGAGGCAGAAATAGGGAGAGATATTTATTAATCTCTGTTCTTCTCCCATCTCTTACTGAGCTTGCGATAATGCAAATCTATTGAGGGGCAAGACTCCCTGGATCATTTAGACATTGGTTGATAGAACTTCTAGAGAGCTTAATTCCATAAAATAAGAACACAATTTTGCTTGAGATAGTGGGAACATTTTATGAGACAAAATGTAGTGTGACATGGCATAGTAAATAGATGGTTTGGGATTAGAGTCAGGAAGGCCTAAGTTTAACTACTGTACCTGACACATACTAGCTTTGTGACCAAGAACAAGTCAGTGAACCTCTTGGTATCAAGCTCTCTAAGACTATAAATAACAGACAAGTTGTTAATCTCCAACAGTAGAAAGATTACTCACACTGAGAGTTCTCACATATACAAATGAATCTGAGGTCTCATTAATTTGAATGTTGCCTCCAATGATGTAGATTGTAATTCATCCATGTAATAGTGCTTCAATAATTTTATATATATATATATTTATATAAACTAATAATATAGTGCTTTAAGATTTGCAAAACACTTCACAAATATTATCTCATTTGATCTTCAGAACAATCCTGGAAGGTAAGTGCTATTATTAGGATGGGGAAACTAAGGCAGATAGCAGTTTAGCAATTTTTTTCCCAGGGTTACATAGCTAATAGGTGTATGAATCTGCATTTGAACTCAGGTATTGTCAATTCCTGGTCTAATGCTCGATCCATTGCACTACCTAGCCTCATATCTGTCCAACCTGTGGGACTCTTAGGCAACTGCTTCTATGAGTTTATTGGGGGTGGGGAGGAGGAGGGCACGGAACATCCTTGAGGCCTACCTTGATTTTATTTGATATTGGGATGGTAACAGCAGAAGACTTGGACTGTCCGCTTCCCTTGCCATGTGACCGGTTCAACGTTTCTTTTTCTCCATTTCCTGGATGATGTATTTTATTTCTGTTCTTCCTTCAAATTTCTTCTTGGTTACACAGTACAACTTGCTCACGTATACCATGTACCTCTCCAAAGCCCTTTGTGAGATATTAATTTTCAGTTCTTCAGGGATTATTCCTTGTGTTTTACGGCTATACAAAGTCAGTAGAATATTGGTACTAGAATGATGGGCTTTCATTGGTCACTAGAAAAGAGCTTGGTGATTCTCTAAAAGCAATCTAGCCTGCTCTCCTCCATCTATTTAATCCTGGGAGTATCCATTCTGATAGGTACAGACCAAATGTAAAACAAAAATCAGGCAATGGGCTATTTGGGAAATTCTTAGCTCAATAATGAATATACAAACCCAACACAGAATCAAAACTATCAAGAATGTAGACTACCAGAGGGAATTTCTACCTCAATACATATGGACAAATCTATCAAAATGACTTCCATGTAATGAAAATGGAATTCTTAACACTAATCCTAAAAGTATAAAACATATCATTATTTCTGAAAGGAGGACAGCCATGACTTACTTCTCTTGGACTCAATTGGGACTACACTGACATGAGGCTGCAAAGACTTCTCGAAACGGAAAGACAGGAAAAGGCAGAAAAGGCAAGAAAAAAATGTCAGTCACCCCTCTGACCAGATGAGTAGCATTCGATCTGGTACTAGTCATAGAGATAGTGAGAAGCCACTATGCTCTATATCACTTCATTCTCCTGAAAAGAAAAGAGGCAGATCAGAGAAAGAGGCAGATCAAAAACTATCAGGTAGAAAAAAAGAATGGGAACAGAACTAAGGAGTACTTTTCTTTGCAGCCAACTTGGGTGAGTGGGTGCTGGGTACACAGTAAAGCTTTTATACTCCTGCTTAGCCATAACAAAAGACATCAGGTCAAGAGAAAGGACTCAGAAGATCTGTGTGTTAAAGCCCAGCCTACTACTTCCAATAGAGTCAGGTCACATGCTCTTAGTCATGTTCCATCTTACTAGGAAACAGACTCTTCTTTCCAGAGGATGAGAAAATGTCTTCTATGTTCCAAGCTCTGTCAGTTCTGAAAGTCAAAGGAACTAGTTTCTCTTTTCCAAGGACAGAGTCAGTTTTAAATAAAAAAGTCCTACTGAATTAATAAATAGGAAGCAGACTCCTTAAAATGGTCTGCATCAATTTGAATTAAAGTGGATCTGTACTGTTCATAATAGAAAATCTGCAATCATTAAGTGGTCCCTAATGCTTATAGTACTCCATATACATACATATATATGTATATACATATGTGTGTGTGTGTATAATTTACTTTAGATATTGACAAGAATGACTGAGCATAAAAACAAAAAATGAATGAATTGAGAATGATAGAACTTCAGCTGCAAGGGTAAATGGGTGAGAAAGATATTTAAAAAAATCTTCAAATCACAGCATGTAATGATTAACTACTTTTTTCAATGGCTAATCATAGCTAGGTGGGCAGTGGATAGAGCACTGGCCCTGAAGTCAGGAAGATTCATCTTTGTGAGTTCAAATCCAGCCTCTGATACTTACTAGCTGTGGGACCCTGGGCAAGTCACTTAACCCTGTTTGCCTTGGTCCTCTCATCTGTAAAGTGAACTGCAGAAGTAAATGGCAAACCACTCCAGAATCTTTGCCAAGAAAACCCCAGATGGGGTCACAAAGAGTTGCACATGATGGAAATGATTGAAAAACAATAAAAATAACATGCTGTTTATAGAGTATGGGAACTACTAGTATCTCATGCCCATTATGACCATGGGAGGGAGGAGGAAAGAGAATTTTGGGGCTGAGGTAAGAGATTGTTGAAGGTGATGAAATTCAATAACCCTTCTTTCATTGTAGTGAGCATTGTAGATTATTCTTAAAATTTGGGTGAACTACAGCCAGTGTTTTCCTTGGTAATTCAAAATTTTCAAATTTGGAGAAGGGTTCCCTTTCAGAAGCACAAAGGATCAACAAACTTTCAGGAGTGAGGGTCCAAAACTTTATTCCATTCCCCTGGTATAGGGATGAGGATACTTTCACAATATATCTTTGACAGGAATACAGGAGAGTAGTGCTTATGGTTATCCACAGGTGATTATAACCTCAACCTACAGTAGTGTCCCAGGGCTTGGCAAGAGAGGTACAAGAACACCAGTTTTGGAAGAAATGGAGGCCCATCTCTTCATTACCTTTGTGCACAATTTTGCCATAAGACGGTCCTCCTTATACAATCACCTCTTCTTGAAGAGCTCCCTTTTAAAAATATCCTGGGAAGATATCATACCATTGACAGTCAGATTAAAGCAAAGATGAGATAGGAAAGTTCCTGGGGGTGGGGTGGGAGAGGTGACAGGCATTATAGGGCCCCAAGTGGAAAACAAAAACAGAGTTTAATAGGAAAGTTCAGAGATGGATATTACCTACTTTCCAAATTGTTTTCACAACCCTCAACCTTGCCCTCTCCACCCCTCTCCTTGCTTGTTTTTGACACTTGTAGCACATACTCTATCTACTTCCCCTCTTGTCTCTGAGCTTTGCTTGGGTTTTTCCCAGTGTCTCCAATGTCTTTCATCTATCTCATTGACTGAATTCCTAGATAGCTAGGTGGTGCTGTGGGTAAGAGGAGTTAGGAAAACCTGAGTTCAAATGCCAGTGTAGACACTTGTTAGTTGTGTGATCCAGCAAATCATGTAACCTTTCTCTATCAGTTTCTTCATCTGAAAAATGAAGAAAATAGCACCTGCTTCACAGTGTTGTGAGATTAAATGAGATATTTGTATAACGTTTTCTAATCTTGAAACATTTAAAATGGTGTATAATTAATTAGTTATTCATCCTTTAAAGCCCAAATAAAAAAACCATCTCCTCTCTGATTCTGAGGATTAGTAAGGACCATAATTTGCCCTTATACCTGCCTTGACACTTTGTTTTGCTACTCTCTAATATAGTTATGCCATATTGTGTATTACAGTTATCTTGTGTCATGTACCTGCTAGATGATGTTACTTAAGGCTAGAGACTATGCCTTTTCTCAATTCTGTATCTCCCAAAATTCTGAGCGCAACAATGTACAAATAAGATCTTAATACCTGTTTGTTACTGGTGTTCCCAAACCCCTAACCTTGAGGTGGCAGTCCATCTAGGTGCTGTTTTCACTTTCTTTCTGTAAATGTCCTTATGTGCCTATTAGATACAATATTGGAAAGCATGCTGAAATTGGGCTCATGGGACCAAAGGCTTCTGCCACTTACCTGTGTGACATTGGGCACGTCCCTTATATAGCCTCTCTGAACCTCAGTTTCCTTATCTGTAAAATGAAGGGGATATACTAGATGACCTCTAAGATCCCTTTCAGCTCTACATCTATGATGCTATGGGCTATTAATGAATTTCTGGGCCATCAATCCCTTAAACCCAAACTTACATCCACACACATAAAAGCTATCACATTCTTTGAGAATTATATCCCATTGTTCTGATAACTGGCACTAGAGTGTGATGACTTGGTGAACAAGACCTTGATACGTACATATTTCCTTGTTGTCCAGAGCATGGACCATGCAGATTGTATATGTCTGTAAATATGCAGGCTAGGAAGCATACCTTTCCATTCTCTTATCCTCTTTCTACTCATATAAACAAAAGGTTTTTCTAATGCATTTCTCTACTTCCTTCTTTCTTTTCCCGATCAGTAGCATGGTGGCATGTACATGCTCTGTTTTGCTTGTGTTAGCACCTGTGGTCTACTTTCATGCCCAGTTGGAGGGACCTTAGGGGAAGCTGTGTATAGCACTGTGTGCTTGCTTTTCCATTCACGCCTATAACACTTGACATATGTCCTGTCTTAGCTGTTACCTACCTAAAAGAACTGCAAATTCCCAAGGCTTATATTTTTAAAATTAAATTTTATTTATTATGAGCTTAATGATAACACACAAACACTTTAATATTCTAAGGTGAACAACAAAGAAGATTGTATATGGAATCAGTAACTTCCGTTACAAATGAAAAAAAAGTATATGTTCAATTTAACAAAGTAGTGACAAAATGCCCTGTTTATGTCTTCTGAACTTCTTTGACTTTTTTCTTTGTAGGTGTGATGCATAGCTCATATTTCCAGTTTGAAAATTTCCTTATGAAAATCTTGTGAGATAGGCATGGCAAGGATTATTATACCCATTTTACAGATGAGAAAACTAAGGCTCTAAGCGATTAAATGGCTTGCCCATAGTCAAGCAGCTAATAAGAAGCAGAACTGGGGTTAAAATCCAGGTCTTCTGATTTTTAAAATAGAATGTTCTTTCCACTGTGCAATGAGGCAGTAGAGAGCTACTTGTAATGATAAGTTTCACACGGACCTATAACTATTACAACAGGCAGGTGAATTTGATGTGGTATTTGGGAAACATTCTATAATATATTATTAAGTGATAATTCATGGATATTAACAAAGGAAAGTAGTAATCATTAAAGGCCAGCTTGGCTTCAAGATCAGAACATGTCAGACAAGCTTTGTTTCCATTGCTTGATAGGTTTATGAAGTGGGTAGAATAAGGCAATGCTTTGGACAGGATATGCCTGTGTTTCAGCCAAGTATTGGAAAATCTCCATGCTATCCTTGTGGACAACAGGGAGAAGTGTAGGTAGGTGGTAATGTAATTAGGTAAATTCAGAACTGCTTGAATGTCCAAACCCAGGAGCTATCATTAATTTTTTGGTTTCATCTTGAAAGGATGTTTCTAGTGTAGTCCCCCAGGGATCTGTCTGTCCCTGGCCCCATGCTATTCAATAATTTAAATCAGTGAATTCAATAAAGAAGTAGATACTACATTTATCAAACCCACATATGACACAAAACTCGAGGGCATAGTTTATCTATTGGATGATAGCAGTTCATACCAGGTTGGAATGATGGGCAATAAAATGAAATTTAGCAGAGATAAATGTAAAGTCCTACATTTAGGTTCAAATATGTATATTTGCACTGATACAATAAGGGGAGTTTGGCTAGGCAAAAGTTCATTTGGAAAAACAATGTACACGTTTCAGTGAACTGTAGGTTAAGTATGCATTAATGTAATATGGCAGCCAAAAAAGTTACCATGAATTTAAGTCGCATTATCAGAACCATATTGTCCCATTCAGGAAAGGATACCTGTCTACTATTTTCTGCCCTGGTGAGACCTCAGGCATGTTCTTTTTAGTTCTAGGTCCTACATGTAGTTTTTTCTAGGAAGTTACAGAGAGTATCTCATATCTATCCACAAAGAGACTGGATCAAGAGAAATGGGGATGTTTAGCCTGTAGAGAGGAGACTTAGTAGGGACATGACGGCCATCTTTAAGTGTCTGAAGAGTTGTCAGATGGAAGAAGAATATTTTACTTGTCTTTAGGAGGAAGAGGGCAATTGAGTGGAACCTATAGAAAGGTAAATTTCAATTCAACATATGAAAAATGCTTTCTAACTGGAAACACTCAAAAGTCAAATGCTCTGTCTTAGAAGGTAGTGGGTTCCCCTTTGCTGAAGTCTAAGTGGAGAATGGATGAGCATGTATCATGAATACTGTAGAAAGTATCCTTGTTTTGTAACAGGTTGTACTAGACAAGCTTTGAGATTCTGTGATTCTGAGGCCCACTCATTTACCAATAGATTCTTGTAATATGTGGCTAGATCTCAAAAATATCTTTTAGGAAATTTGGTTGGTATAGCATTAAATCTATAAATTAATTGTGGTAGCATTGTGACTTTTATTATTTTGGCATGGCCTATGAGCCTAGAATATCTCTCAAATTATTCTTATTCCTGTAAAGAATGTTTTATGGGTTAATCAATCAACAAGTTAAGCACCTACTGTGTGTCAGGTACTGTGTGGATTCAAATACAATGAATGAAATTATCCCTACTCTCTGAGTATTGTGCACATCCCTATAATCTCTGCAGTTGGGGGAGGCTGAAGCTGGTAGATCAGTTGAGTTTGGGAATTCTGAAATGTAGTCGGGCTAACGTCATTTGAGGGGTCTATACTGAGTTTGGCACAAATATGGTGAGCCCCCAGGAGCAGAGGGTCACCAGGATGCTTAAATAGGGGTAGATTAGTCCAGGTCAGAAAAAATGGAAAAGATTAAAGGTTTGCTGATCAGTATTGAGATTGGGCCAATGAGAAGGCACTCTACTTCCAGCCTGGATGAGGTAGGGAGACTCAGTCTCTAAAAGAAAATAAATTATCCAACTCACAAGGAGTTTACACTCTTATGTAAGAACACATATAAGTATATACAGAACACATGTAAACACAACAAATATAAATAAGGACAAAGTAGTTAAGTGTAAGGTAGTTTGAAGGGGAATTCTCTAGAATTGAGGGGATGAATAAATGCTTTGTTGGTGGCTGTATGAAAGAGAAGAGGTCAAATATGAAAAATGTGGAGATAGAAAAGGTACTATTTGACAACTTATTGAATATGTAGGATGAGGGACGAAGAGAAGTAGAATGTTTATGATGGTCCATAGTAAATTTTCTGTGTATTTTTATAGGTACAATTCCAGATAGAGTATGGATTTTTATATTCATTTGAAATGGAATTTTTGTTTTTCTGTTAGTACTATATAGACATAATAAGGATTTTACAGATTTATTTTGCATCCTGCTACCTTGCTAAAGTTATTCATTATTTCAATTAGTTTTTCACTGATTCTCAGAGATTATCTAGATACACCCTTACGTCATCTGCAAATAAGAATATTTTTGTTTCCACTTCATTTTCTTTATTCTTGTCTTACTCTTCTATCTAGAATCTCTGCAACTTTCAAATAATAGTGGAGAAAGGAAGCATCTTCTTTGTTCTACTCTGTTTGTAGTAGGAAAGTTTTTAGTGTTAGCAAATTATTATTTAGTTTAGCAAATTATTATAGCTCTTACTATTGTATGCAATGCTTTTAAATGCATGACTTTGATTATATTAAAAAGGATTTTTTTATACTCTCTTTTGGGATTTGAAAAATAAATTTTGTTAAAGGCTTTTTGCATCTATTGAAATAACAATGTGGTTTTTATTATTTTTGTCTTTTATTATGATTAATTACGCTAATTGTTTTCTTGGTATTGAACCATTCTACAGCTTTCCAATTCTTTTAAAAACAACGTTTCATTGAGGAGAAGTTAAATTGGAAAGTAGCCTTAATATTACATTGAGAGGCAATATAGTGTATATTTCTTTAGAACATTTGCAATGGTCTGTAATGGTTTCAAGGTGGCTTGTAATGCACATGCCCAGTGATTATGGTTTTTAAGCAGCCTGACATTTATGTCTAAAAAATGCAAATATTTGTAACACCTTGGACTTTGATTACACAGTTAATAAGGTACAATTACAGAATAACAGAAGGGAACAAAGGAGCTATTTTGGTGCAGCATACAGAGCACAAATAAGAAAGAGTATGCTCGTGTATCTGACCATTCATTGGGAATTGGTTTGTGCTCAAATGTTGAACTTTTGTGGCAGTTTGGAAACAATTTGATAACAAGTTGAGAAACTGAAAAAATACTTTGCATGTAGAAGCAGTTAGAGTTTGATATAATTGCAGAACCAAAATCATTGAGCTCATGATCATGATCGTTTTGAATTTCTGTAAAAACAAACCTACAATGCTTCAAACATGCACATACTTTTGTCATAGAGGAAAATATATTTGTAACATAATCAGGCAATTATTCACCGCTTAAGGTGCCATTTAATAATGAGCATGAATCACTTGGACCATCATTATAAACCCCTAAATGGTAACCACTGGGGTATTAGTTAAAGGTCCAGCTTTAAAGTTAAGAAGACCTGGGTTCAAATTCTGCATTTGATCACCACAGGAGCCTTGGGAAATAGTTTATATTACTATTCCCAATTTACAAATGAGAAAACTGAGCCAGATGGAAGTAAAATGGCTTGCTCAGGGTCATACAACTAACAAATGTCTGAAACCAAATTTGAAGTTAAGTCCTCTTTACTTCAGGTCCAGTGCTCTTTCTATTGCACTACCTAGCTGCCTTTAAACCATTACAGATTGTTTAAAACAATGACAGAAGCACCATCTACTTTAGATCTATTATAAAGTTTTTCCACAAAGTTCAACTTGCTTGAAAATGACTTGGAATAAAAACCTCACAGCTCATTAATAATTCTGAGTAAAGTTACTTAGGAAAATGGGCAACTATTTTAAGAGAAGCAAAGTTTCTTGAAACAATCAAGTTTACAGGAGCAGATGATGGTGCTTGTGAAATTCTGCTATAATTAATAGAAAGATTGTAAGTGAATCATGCAGTATTAAAATATCATCCCAGCAACATAGTTGGGAGATAAATGTTCTCTCATGAACTGTTTAGAGCTCTTCTGGGTAACCACATTATGAAATTCTTTCATTTAAAAATTGCATTTTAGGTGCCTAATAATGTCACAAAGACAAATAATCAGGTTCACTAAGAAGTCTAGACTCAGAATATTGTTCTCAAGGTTCCAACACAGTGATTGTACATCAGTGTCAAGGAGAAAAGTATTTTGAGCATTTAAAGGACATACATAGCTGTGTTCTGTAATAATGGGTGGCAGTGGGGATGATTTTTTAAAAAAAAATGATATGAAAATTTTAAGGAACTGGAGGACCTAATTACTTGAATGAAACTATGCCCCATTGTGCTTATGTTAGAGCTTAAAATAAAACCCTTTACTCCCCAAGGGAATGATAGTGGATACGTTTTCCTATTAAAGAGGTTTGAATATCTCCTATTTGTCATAACTAAAAAAACAAGAACAAAAAACTGTGTTCTGCCTGTATTAACAGAGATTTGTTCAATCTCATCATCAAAAACTGATTCAGGTGTGATTTGTGATTTGTGAAGGTCACTCGTGGCCTACATAGAAGATAATAATGATGATGCTATTAATAGTAATAACAATAAAACTATTGTTTATATATCATTGTAAGGTTTGCATAGCACTTTTACAAATCTTATCTCATTTGATCCTCACAACAACCCTGGGAGTTAGCTGCTATTCTTGCCTCCATTTTACAGATGAGGAAACTGAGGCAGGCAGGTTAAGTAACTTGTCTTTAGGGTCAAAAAGCTTCTAAGTTTTTGAGTCTGGGTTTGAGCTTAGGTCTTCCATACATCAGTACTTAATGAATGTTTATTGATTAATTACATGAGTCTCAATTGACCTTGTGACAGTGGTACTTTTGGAATCATTTCCATTTTATGGATGAGGAAGCTGAGGCTTAAAGAAGTTAAGTGACTTAAGGAAGGTAGGATCCAAAATCAGATCTATCCTGATTCCAAATATTCTGTCTTCAGTCTTTTCTCCAGGCTGAACAACCTTGGTTCCTTCCACCATTCTGAAGGTGACAATGTGCTGCTTCATACAAAAGGCATTATAGTATTAGTCCTTTTATTCTTGGGTCATGACTCTGAGAAATCCTTCAATCCAGGCATTCATATTTGTAACTTCAGGCTGATTGAAGTAGAATACATGTATATTTATATACTTATAATGATACAAATATCCTTTCTCTTTGGTTTAATGTTGATGCTCTAGTCTGTTTTGCTTTTCTTGGCAAAATCAGTCTTTCTGATGTGGCAGTCATTGGTGCAGTGGATAGAGACCTAGGGCTTGAGTCAGGAAGACCTGAGTTCAACTATAGCTTCAGCCATTTCTTAGCTATGTTGACTCTGGGCAAGTGACTTAACCTGTATCTGCCTCATTTTCCTCATCTATAAAATGGGGATAATAATAGCACTTACCTCCCAGGGTTGTTGTGAGGATCAAATATGATAAGATTTGTAAAGCACTATGTAAATTCTAGTTATTAAATGGCTCTGAAGTGACAGGAAAGTGATTCCCCTACTTTCAAATGTATCTATAAATACATCACTTCTGTCCTTTTTCAGGTGTTACTTTGCCCTTCAACTGTTGTGTTTTATCTAAACATTCTAGATGTGAACTTGGCCTTGGGATTCCATTCCTTTTGGAAATTTAATCCCTTTATGGTTAAACCTACTCTGAGCTTTTCATCTGGGGCACAGTCCAGGGCTCACCTTATTTGATGAGTCTTGACTTGAGGGCCAAAGAATGCCAGAATGTCTGAAAGATTAGTGTTCATTTTTCTTGTTATAAACTAGACTGAATAACCCATAGGAATGAATGCTAGAATAACAAGAGACACTCTATTTAATGTGAGGATTTTGGTTGGAGAGGTGGGAGTAGAAATAACCCCAAAATAGCAATTCCATTATACTGTGTCAGATTGTATTTGGAAGATCATATTGGATTGATAATGAGATTCATTTCAATGCTCCTTTGTTGAAGGGATGTACGTTTATACACAGGTTCAGATAAGACAGAGTGAGCTCCATGCTGAAGGCAAGTTAACAGGAGTTATTTTTTGCAAAGAATCTGACATCCTAGGAGGTTTTAAAAATAAAGCTATAACATATTAATGAAGAGACAAGCCTTTAACTATATCATGACTGGATAGGCATTATTGAAATGATCTGTTGTGTTTGGAGTGGATCCCTAATATGAGATATGGACGACCGATGAACTCTTAAAGTTGAAAGGGCTATTAGATGCCATTTTACTCAGGTACATCTCTGAATTAGGAATTGTCTCTGAGACAAATGAAAAGCCTAAGAGACAGAGTTTCTGGGTAATTAATAGTCAATTTATTAGTTAGGCTAGCAAATAATTAATAAATTGATAGTCAGCAGTTTCTCTCATTAATCAAAGACAAAACCATGGAGATCCCTTCATGCTTAAATATCTTTGGAAAAGGAAATGCCTCTGGTAGGTGAAAATCAGTCCTGATTGGTGAAGAGTTAATGAAGGGGTGGGCTTTCAAATGTGAAGGTAGGCTAAAAGTCTTCAGCTGTTTCTGCTGAGTACCAGTTTGATCATGAGACTCAGCTGCCTCCAGCAATCAGAATAAAGGCATCCATCTCTACTTAGATCAGTCTAGTTGTTTTTCTCCTTCATAAGCTGGGTTCCCCTAGACCCTAATACAGGCTGTGTGAGTACACAGATAGATTACTTCTGCAAGAATTTACCTAGATTAGATTCTGTTTGTAAGGTCTTCTAGTTGGTTGGGGTCCAGCCCAAGATATCAGAGCATGTACCCAGAGGATTTGGGCAATGTCATCTATTGGCAATGTCCTTCAGAGACCAACTGATCTACAGGGACTGGTCCCTGAATTAGGAAATAAAGGGAAAATTGGTTATTAATATAATAGAAAATAATAATTTCTCTCACTTTATAATATCCCTGAAAGGTGGTCATCTAGCCTAAGCTTGAATACTTTTAGTGATATGCATTACCATTTTTTTTGAGGGGGAACAAACTATTAGTTTTAGACAGTGCTAAATTATTACCTCTTAAAGTTTGCTTTAGTATTGAATGGGAAGCTATCTTTTCCTTATTATGACCACTGGTCCCAGTTCTGTCCACTGACTTCTACTTCCTTTTTCATGTTATGGTCCTTGAAATATTTCACAGAATCATAGATTCATATGTTATTACCTGAGCAGGAATATCTCCCATAATAGTGTGGTACTATAAAGAGCAGTGGTTCTGAAGTCAGAGTATATTGGGTTCAAATAACACCTTTGATATTTATTAACAGGGGGACTTTGAACAAGATCACTTGGCCTTTGTGTGTCTCAGCTTTCTCATCTGTAAAGAAGAAGACCCAAGTTTCCATCTGTAACAAGAGGAAGTTAGAGTAGACCAGGGGTTCTTAACCTTTTTTTTGTGTGTTATGGACCCTTTTCGAAGACTAGTGCGGCCTATGGACCCTTTCTCAGAATAATATCTTAAAATTATGGAAGGAAATTCCACATTTCAATGAGAAATTAGTCAAAATAAAGATAATAACTTTTCCTTATCTAAGTCCAGGTAACATATGTAATCTATCCATGGATATTATCTCTACATGGATCCTTTGGGGTTTCAAAGACCCCTAAAATGGATGGATTCTGAGGTTCCTTTCCAGTTCAGGTCAATGATCCCTAAAAAGCCTCATTTTGTTGATGTCCAGTAATCTCAAGCTTATTAACTACTAAGTCAGCTGATATAATTGTTTGAAAGGCTTTCCCCCCTTTATTGAGCCAAACTCTATAACTTCTAGTCAAAGCTTCTAATTCATCTATGAGGACTGAAAAAAAAAGTAACTCATAAAAAGCAGCATTTTCTATACTTCATCACAGTTGACAGTTCCTTTCTTCTTCCTGCCTTCCTCTGATTTCTCTTCTTCAGTATAAACATGCTTAGTTCTTTCAATCCATCCTTTTGCAGTATTATTTTTAGTCACCTCACCTTCCTCTGGCTGTGGTCTGACTTGTCAATGTCTTTCCTAAAATGCTGGAAAAGAACTGGACCTAATACTGCAGATCACACAACAAATTAGTGGTACTGAGAATTTCCCTCTTCTGTCTTCTCTTCTCCAGGCTAAACATCCTTAGTTCTTTCAACCATTCCAAATGTGACATGGTTTCTAGTCCCTCCGCATTCTGATTACCATCTTCTGGATGTGCACTTATTCGTCAATAGGCTTCAAAAGATTTTGGCCATTTGGCTGGTTTTCTGCCATTCTTGTTATCAAATGATGTCTATGAACATGTGACATTTACAATGCCCTTTCTGATGGTAAACTGATTATAGAAAAGCTTCCTCAATTGAATTCAATGAACATTTATTAGGTACTTAATATAGGTAAGGCACTATACTAAGAGCCAGGGTACAGACACGAAATGGAAACAGCCTCTACCCTCAAAGACCTTACAGTCTACTTAGGAGAGGGGTACAAGAAGTAAACAAGAAAGTAATTTATTTAGCATTTATTTAGTTTTCAAATTTGCAAAGTACTTTATATATACACCCATATGCATATGTGCACATATACACATATCATATGTGAATATGTATGTCTTTATACATGTATGTATGCATGCATGTATAATTCCATTCTCACAATAACCTGGTGAGGTGGGTACTATTATTACCCCCATTTTGCCGAGGTGAAGCAGTGGCTTGGGAGCCAGGGAGTTCCAAGTTCAAGCCTTTTCTCTGATACACACTAGCTGTGTAACCCTGGGCAACCCCCTTAACTTCTCTATGTTCTATCATAGAGGTGTTAAACACACAGCCAGGGGACCGCTCCTGACTGTTCAGAACCAAATTAAAATGTAACTGAGAAACATTGACAAAATAAATAAAATTCAATAGAATGTAGATAATGTAAATATGTGGTTTTCTAAGTCAGGATGTTGCCAGTAAGGATCCTTTTGTGCAGATTAGTGCCCACGTTTCTATTGAATTTGACACTCTATGACTGCAAGTTGCAGAGAAGGTGCTAAATGCACTGGTAGAGTTTCCTCACCAGGAACTTCTCTATACCAGTGAAATCACAGGTGTAGGTCCTATGCCTTACAGATGAGGTATCCAGTGGCTGAAAAGGTAAGTCAGGGTTGAAGAGCTAGTGTTTGGTAAATGCAAAGTAATGCAAGGGCTTTTCAGGAAAGGGAAAGTAATGCCCCACGTGCCATGAAACTGTATAAATCCTTTGATCCAGGGATACCACTGTTAGACTTATACCTCAAAGAGACCAAAGAAAGAGGAAAAGGACTCATGTATAAAAATATCTATAGCATCACTTTTGGTAATGGTAAAATATGGAAACTAAGTGGGCTGCCTGTCAATTGGGAAATGACTGAGCAAATTATGGTATATGAATGCAAATGGAATACAATTGTGCTGTAAGAAAAGAGGAAAGGGCTGGTTTCAGAGAAAATGGGAAGACCAAGTCATCTTGAATGAAGTGAACAGGATGAGGAGAAGGATTTGTATAATAACCATATTGTAAAGACTAATAATTTGGAAATGCTTAAAAACTATGATCAATACAATAATCAGTCATGATTCTGGGGACCAACAAAGGGAAAAAAATGCTACCTACATTCTGACAGAGGAGTAATGAATTGAAGGTGAAGAATGAGGCATATATGGACAACGTAGGAATTTGTTTTGCTTGACTGTACACATTTGTTACAAGGGTTTCTGCCCCATTGGGTGTGGGAGGGAGAGGAACTAAATGATTGTTAATTAAAAAAATAAATTGTAAAAAAAAAAAAAGGGAAAATGGTAAGCAACTGGAAGGGGGCAGATTAAGAGTAGGCTTGTGTTGGAGGTGGTACCTAAGCTGCCCTTTGAAGGAAGCTAGGGATTCTAGGAGGTAGACTTCTTCACTACAACAGAAAGTATGTACTACAGGTGTGAAGATTTATGTTATTATGAAAGTAGTTAAATCTCTATTTTAAAATTTTGTTAAGTTTTGGTTCAGAAATGTTTAGAAATATTTTGCATTGAAAGGGGGATTTGCCTTTAAAGAAACTTCAGAAATATTTTCTCTTATAAGCAGCATTTTTTTGGTAACTCTAAAGCCTGCGAAACAAAGCAGAATGTAAAAGATTCAGGGTATTGCTGGAGGCAGCCTTAGCTGTCAAGGGAGTCATTGTCCATAGATGCAAGGCGAACAGCAAATAGGAGAGAACTGAATTAAGGTCTCTCAAATCAAAAGAGAAAGAAAAAGAAAAGAGAGAAACAGGTAAAGGCAGAAAGGCAAAAGACCTTATGGGATTGGAAAGATATAGTCTGGAGGAGCTGTATCTCACTGCAGGGACACAGAAACACAATTATGTGGCTTGTTTATTCTCTTTTTGTTCAACCAGGGAAGTATGGAGAGTATGGAGGAAGTGAAAACATAGAGAACCTTCTTTGGTGAGGAGGCTAGAAGGACTAACAGAATTCAACGCCTCCATTAGGTCACAGGTTTATAGATGTTTAGACTAGAAGGAACCTTTGTTGTTCTTTAGTTGTTTCAGTTGTGTCCAGCTCTCCGTGGCCCCTTTGGGGTTTTCTTGGCAAAGATACTAGAGTGGTTTGCTATTTCCTTCTCCAGCTCATTTTACAAATGAGAAAACAGGCTTGCCCAACATCATACAGCTAGTAAGTATCTGAGGCTAGATTTGAACTCAGGAAGATGTGTGTTCCTGACTCCAGGCCCACTGGTCTATCTGCTGTGCCACTTACCTGCCCAGAAGGAATATTAGGGATGATCTAGTCTGATCTTCTCATTTTTCGGATGAGTGAACTGAGACTCAGAGAGGTTATAACTTGTTGGAGATCACACAAGTAGTACGTGGCTAACTGGGATTTGAACTGAAGTCTTCTCGATCCAGCTCGCTCCTTCATCCCATTGTGTCACACTGGTTTTCATGAATATCTTTTTTTTTAATATAAATTTATTTATTTTTAGTTTTCAACATTCACTCCCACAAGTTTTTGAATTCCAAATTTTCACTCCCCCTCCCCACTCCTGCCACCCTAAGATGGCATGCATTCGGAATATCCCTTCCCCTAGTCTGTCCTCTCTTCTATCTCTCTCCCCTTCTCTTATACCCTTCCCCTTCTATTTTCCTGTAGGGCAGGATAGACTTCTGTACCCCATTTCCTGTATTTCTTATTTCCCAGTAGCATGTGAAAACATTTTTTTAAACATATGTTTTTAAAACTTTAGGTTTCAAATTTTCTCTCTTCCTCCCTCCCCACCCACCCTCATTGAAAAGGCAAGCAACTCAATATAGGTTGTATATATGTGCAGTTGTGCAAAACACTTCCTTAGTAGACAAGTTGTGAAAAACTAACTCTGTTTCCCTTAATCCTATCCTGCCCTCCCATTTATTCTATTCTTTCTTTTGACCCTGTCCCTCCTCAGAAGTATTTACTTCTGATTACCCCTTTCCCAATCTGCCCTCCTCTCTATCATCCCCCTGCTCTCTTGTCCCCTTCTCCCCCTATTTTCCTGTAGGGTAAGACAGATTTCCATACCCAATTGAATGTGTATGTTATTCCCTCCTTAAGCCAAATCCTATGAGAATAAGTTTCACTCATTCCCTCTCACCTTCCCCTGTTTCCCCTCCACTGTAAGAGACTTTTCTATTTTGTTTTTTTTTTGTGAGATAATTTACCCCATTCTACTTCTCCCTGTCTTCTTCTCCTAGTATAATCCTCTCTCATCCCTTAATTTTATTCTCCAGATATGACCCCTTAATCTTCAACTCACCCTGTGCCCTCTATCTATCTACATATATAATACATATAATTTTTTTCCTCCAACTACCCTAATACTGACAAAGGTCTCATGAGTTATAAATATCATCTTTCCATGCAGGAATGTAAACAGTTCAATCTTAATAAGTCTCTTATGATTTCTCTTTCCTGTTTACCTCTTCATGTTCCACTTGAGTCCTGTATTTGAAAGTCAAATTTTCTATTCAGCTCTGGTCTTTTCATCAAATGCTTGAAAGTCCTCTATTTCACTGAATGACCATTTTTTCCCCTGAAGGATTATACTCAGTTTTGCTGGGTAGGTGATTCTTGGTTGTAATCCTATCTCCTTTGCCCTCTGAATATTATATTCCATGCCCTGATCCTTTAATGTAGAAGCTGCTAAATCTTGTGTTATCCTGATTGTGTTTCCACAGTACTTGAACTGTTTCCTTCTGGCAGCTTGTAATATTTTCTCCTTGACCTGGGAACTCTGGAATTTGGCTACAATATTCCTAGGAGTTTTCCTTTGGGGATCTCTTTCAGGAGGAGATCTGTGGATTCTTTCAATTTCTATTTTGCCCTCTGGTTCTATATATCAGGCAGTTTTCCTTGATAATTTCTTGAAAGATGATGTCTAGGCTCTTTTTTTTGATCATGGCTTTCAGATAGTCCAATAATTTTTAAATTCTCTCTCTGGATCTATTTTCCAGGTCAGTTGTTTTTCCAATGAGATATTTCACATTGTTTTCTAATTTTTCATTCTTTTGGATTTGTTTACTGTGTCTTGATTTCTCATAAAGTCACTATCTTCCAATTGCTCTATTCTAATTTTTAAGGAAGTATTTTCTTCAGTAAGCTTTTGGACTTCCTTTTCCATTTGGCCAATTTTCTTTTTAGGGCATTCTTCTCCTCATTGGCTTTTTGGACCTCTTTTGCCATTTGGGTTAGGCTATTTTTTAAGGTGTTATTTTCTTCAGTATTTTTTTGGGTCTCCTTTAGCAAGCTGTTGACTTGTTTTTCATGATTTTCTTGCATTGCTCTCATTTCTCTTCCCAGTTTTTCCTCTACTTCCCTTACTTGCTTCTCAAAATCCCTTTTGAGCTCTTCCAAGGCCTGGGACTGATTCATATTTTTCTTGGAGGCTTTGGATGTAGGAGCTTTGACTTTGTTGTCTTCTTCTGGTTGTATATTTTGATCTTCTTTTCACCAAAGTAAGATTCTATGTCTGACTCTTTTTGCACTGCTTGCTCATGATCCCAGCCAATTACTTGAGTTTCAAACTCAATGTGGAGAATGTTTTGTCCCAAGCTTCAGGGGTTTGTATAGCTGTTTTCAGAGATACATGTAGGGACCTGTAAATTTTCAGTTCTTCCAAGGTGGTATGATAAGGGGCGAGGTGTTTACTCCTTTCCTGGCCTGTGACCACAAGTATTCCTTTCTGTCCTGTAACTGTGAGGAAGGGTTCCTCTCCACAGCCACTCCAAGCTCCACTAAGCCAGCGCTCCTCCTCACCCCAGCACCACTGCCTCCCAGAACTGTGACCCAGATCCAAACGCTGGCAAAGCAAGAGATTCCTGCCTCAGCACTGGCAAAGAGATCCCTGCAGTCCCTCTCTGATCAGCCACTGGATTCCCCCTCAGTCTGTGGGCTGGAAGCTCAGGAAGCAGCTGCCCCATCCAGGGCCACGCCTCTTGGGGAATGGAGCTGAAACCTCACCTTCCTGTCTCAGCACCTACAGAAACAGACTTTTCCCACTGACCTTCTAAGTTGTCTTTGGCATTCGTGGATTGAGGAGTCTGTAAACCTCCACAGCTGCCCGCGATTCAGTCCTCTGAGGCCCGCTCCAGGTTTGCTGCGGCCTGTGCGCCCACGCCACGCTGCGCTGCGCTCCCTGCCAGGCGCGATACACCTTTCTGATCAATCATCCAGGTTGTCTTGGGCTGGAAATTTGTTTCACTGTGTCTTTTTGTGGGTTCTGCTGCTTCAGAATTTGTTTAGAGCCATTTTTTTATGAGTATTTGGAGGGGTTTGGGGGAGAGCTCAAGCCAGTCACTGCTTTCACTCTGCCATCTTGGCTCCGCCCCCCTCATGAATATCTTAATAGCAGTGCGAGTTTGAGTTGGGTAGCATGTAAGTTGAGAACCCGGTGATTTTCCCCCAGCATATTGAGTGTCCCTTCTTAACAAGTTTTCATAAGGGAAGGCAAAGAATGAAGCTGGACATTGAGAGTTCTAAAATGACCTAAAAGAAGGCTAGAAGGGGAAAGTGAAGGCTAGATAGAATCCCCCCCCCCCCCTTTTTTTTTCCTTTTTTGTTCTTGATAGCAGCAAATACCAAGTGCTTTATTGTGCTCGATGCTGGGGATAAAGTATTGAAAGAATGCCACAGTCCTTGCCCTTCCAGAATTTATAATCTAAGTTTTGATTCCCTAGTAGCTAAACTTGAAGCAGTTAGGGAAGATCTTGAGCAAGGATTGGCTGTTTAGAAGGGGAAAATCATGTGTTAGTTCAGTTTGGAGCTCTAGATAGCATTTGTTAGGTGTTAGACATAAACTACTGGATTGTAAAATCTATGGAGTGAGGCATCGCATTGGGCTATTCTTCATCTTTGGCTCTTTCTCAGATAGCACAGTTCTTTAGTCAGCCCATACTAAATGTTGTTTGGATTGATAATTTATTCCAAGTCCCTAATTCTATAGATGAGAAAATTTAGGACTTGATGAAGTGGCTTGTCTGGGGCACACAACTAATACGAGGTGAAGTTGGGACTAGAAACCCAGCTCTCCTGATTCCCTCTTTCCTGCTTTCATCAGCATACCATTATCTGTCACACTAGCTTTGCTTCTACCCCTTACTATTATTTCACTTTTCTGCTTTTACTTTAGCCTTCAATTCTCTCTTTAGTCCTGCCCTGCATCCAGCACTTTGGAGAATTGTGAAGAAGAAAGATTATGTCTTCTATCTCCTCTACTTTCTGTCCTTTCCTCCTCTTGAAGGTACTATCTCATTTATAGATTCGTGTGACTTCATTCTCTACCTTCCTACCCTTCTTTTAAAAGCTTCTCTCAGATCCTTTATTTAACTAAGGCATTATAGAATCCCATAGCTGGAAAGGCCTTAGAGGGTGTCCAGTCCAACCTATCCCCAAACAAGAAACCCCCTATATGATTTATCCAGTGAATAGTTATTCAGCCCTTGTTTGAAGGCTTCAAATGTGGGTGAATCCACTTCCTTCTGAAACAGTCCATTCTACTTCTGAGCAAGACTAATTGTTTGGAAATTTGTTCTTCTATCAAGTTTAAATTTGCTTCTTCAGAGCTTCTATTCGTTGCTCATAATTTTACCCTTTGGGTCTAAGCAAAACAAAGTTCTTCCACATGACACCCCTTCAAATAGTCAATGACATCAGTTACTACCACCAAAAATCATCCCTAGACTAACGTCATCATTTCCTTCAACTGATCATTCTATGATATAATCTTAAGACCCTTCGCCATTATAGACACTCTCCTGTTCATCCATGCCCTTTCTAAAATGTGGTACCTGGAAAGGTATATAATGATACAGTACTCCAGGTGTTACTTGACTAAGGTAGAACACTGTGCAACTATCACATCTACTGAGACAGCTAGGTGGAGAAGGTTCTGGGCCTGGAGTCAACCATCTGAATTCAAATCTAGTCTCAGACACTTACTGGCTGAATGACTTTAGGTAAGTCATTTAACCTCTGCCTGCCTCAGTTTCCTCATCTATATAATGCGAATAGGAATAGCATCTGCTTCACGGGGTTGTTGTAACAGTGAAATTGGATAATATTTTAAAGTGCTTAGCACAGTGCCTGACACACAGTGCGTATTTAATAAATGTTTGTTCCCTTTCCCTCTTCATTTTTATGGGCATGCCATCTATATCTTTATCTAAGTCACTGATAAAAGTCGCATATCTCTACAACTCTTGAGCTGGAAGGCAATCTAGTTGTTATTTTACAGATGTGGAAATTGAGGTCACCCAGGGAGGTGAAGTGAAAATCACATAAACAAGAAGCATCATAGGTGGGATTTCAACCCAGGTCCCCTGACTTGAGGGCCAATGCTCTTTCCACTATACTATATTACCTGCTTTAGGGACCTGGAGAGGTGATGAGGCCCTGAAATAAGGTAGTGGCTGTCTGAGTGGAGAGAAGAGGTCAGAGGTGAAAGATATCGCGGAATCAGAAATTTCAAGAAATGGCAACTGGCTGGATGCGGGTGAAGGACAGTGAGACGCTGAGGGTAATATGAGGTTCTGCATCTAGGAGACTGGAAGAATAGTGGCATATCAGACAGAACTGGGGAAGTTGGAAAGAGGGGTGGGTTTTTGAGCGAAAATAATGAGTTCTGTTTTGGATATGTTGAGTCTGAGGTGAATAAATTGCAATAGAATGAAATAAATAAATGAATAGAATGAACTGAAACATATTTGCTGTGTGCCAAGAACTTTGACCAGGAGGTCTGAAGCACACAGTTCATTATATACCTTATACTGAACATGACCTAATCTTCGGATCAAAATTGCACGTCAATTACAATAAAAATTAGTACATAATAAATTAGGTATGTTGAAATATAGTTATCTATCTATCCATATAGCTATCTATCTAAACAAGTTCACGGATTCTGGGTTAAGAATTCCTCTCCTAAATAATGACCAGCCTTTTAGGTTTCAGTTTCCGGAGAGTGTGTGAGGGGAGTGTTAGATACTGACATTCCAGGTAATCTAGGTGAAGACAATGATTCAGCACCCCAAAGGGGGACCTTCATGTATATAGGGAGTCTCTGACACAAGGGTTACAATTTAAAGCAATTCCATATCACTAGAGTGGTGTTTCTCAACCATTCTTGGAGGTGAAAGTGAAGAATCATATGACCTCTGGGAGTCTCTAAAGGTATAAAAGTTCCAACTAAATCCTTCCCCAATTCTGTGATGAATCTAACTTTAGTCTGGCATTTTTCAGCTTAGGAAGGGTCTTTTCTCACTGAAGATAGGCACCGTTCAGAGCATTGTGAACAAATATTGTCATAATGGATTCACCATGAGTATAGGTGGCTGTATACCCAAAATGGGCCCTAAATGAATCTTGCCTAATGAAGACCTAACTGGATATCGGCTGGCCTGGAAATTTGTCATCTTAAAATCCTTCCTTAGCAACACATTTTGAGAGAGTCTGCTTTAGAGACATATTTATCTTCAAAAGCAATTATACTTCTTTGAAAAGAGTTTTTTAATGCCCAGCTATCTTGAAAATTGTTCCTGCTTAAGAAATTAAATTTCCCAACTTAACGGCATACCAGGCTGAACAGTTGACCCTACCTCATTGCACACAACATATGCAAACATACTACTTAATCAAGGGATTTCTTTGATGTAGCCCAATTCTTCCTGGGCACTTCTGGATGGATTAAGTCCACTTCTGATTAAAAAAAATTAATTTAAGTAATGGCCACTGCGAACCGCAGCATTTAAAATAAAGGACTCCTATTGGAGTCCTTCAAACGTTATGAATTTTAAAGCTTTATTCTAGATTCCATTGCAAGGTGATAATTAGGTGCTGAAAACTAATTAGATCATCACATAAAACTGCCTGGTTTGCCATCTGTTAAATCTGGAGAGTGATAGCCCCTCATTGAACTGGGACTGAGGAACCCTTTTGTTTCCCCCTGTTCCTAGTTCTGTTCATGTTTTAATATGATTGAGCAGGTAAAGTTACTCAATACTTCTGGGTGAGTTTGCCCAGCTAGATAAAGATGTAGCTGCATATTGATTATACCGATATCATCCATATAAAGAGAAACACACTAGATCTTGATATGACCCACACAAGTATGGGTAACAACTGGAAAGATTATTTCTTGATAATGATCTATGAGCCCTTATAGATTATACATACAAATAAAACTGTGTACCTGGGATAGGCCATGAGGATGAAACATTTTTCTTTTCTAGAGTCCGTGAGTCAGACCAGTCCCATGGAGGATAAACGGAGTTGACCTGTAGGCCTTTATTTTCCTTTGACTTTTGTCTGCTTTGATGTCTCCCTTCATTCAGCTTTCAGGATAATGGAAGGAATAATTTTTGAAGAGATTTTGGAGATTTACCTTAGATGACAAGTGTTTTGTTGCTGCAAGGGATTATTCTGTCAGGTTATTTTGGTTGTTACTTGCCAGTCATTATTGGGGGCGGAACAGTCAAGATTCTTTTAAAAAATGGATTAGCACATGAATACTGATGTAGGAATGAAATGGTACGAGAAAATCAGTATATATATTTTTTTCCTCCTATTTTAGGGTCTATATTTGACAAAGGTTTTTAGACTTTGCATAGAGCCACAACTAGGGCAGGCTGATTGGAACTTTACCCCCGAGTGTTACATTTAGAGGGTGCCAACCATAGCACTTGCAGTACTATAGCAGCATAGAAGCAAGAGCATTTTAGTACCTAGTTAGCAAGAGTAATTAGTTAAAACAGCAAGCTACCAGATGACCGACTGAAGTGAACTCTGGCCTCTCTGTATCTTATTGTTCCCCGTATCCTTAAAGCCTCATCCCAGTATCTCAGGGTCTACGGTCCCACCCACAGGGTGGTGTTTCTCCTACCCCTTTCAATTGATGATACCCTTGATCCTCCTTGTGTATTTTGAACTTACTAGTTATGGCCCTGCCTTTATAAAAAAGAAACCAATAATAATTGAATTAATGCTAAACTGATGTTTTTAGTGATGGGCTAATACTTCAAATAAGATCATTTTTCTATTACAATGACATATAGCAGAAGCTGCATCCAGGGAACATACCTTTGCATGGACCTTTTGGGACCAGTCCGTGGAATGTGTGCTGAGTTGTCTTGGCCACTTCCGGGGAAACTTTTGATCATTTCTGCAGAATTCATTGCTTTGGTATGGTGCAGCAAACCCTGTATGGTTCCCTGTTCTTTTATCTTATGATAGTTGAAGCAGGGGAGATGCTTCATCAAAATTGTTTCAGATAGGATTGGACACTAAGCCAAGATGAATGTTTCACTCAGAGGACTGCCGAAAGGGAGTATCTCTGTCCTTTTTCTTCCTTCCTTTTCCTATGGGTCAAGTAGATCTACCTTGGTATATTTCCCATGAGAAGGTGAAAGAGGGGTGACACCTATTCCCCAACTCTTATAGTGTGGTAACTGCCAGTGTATGTCAGGTAAAGTGTACATCTTTACTAAATGAGCCTGAGCCTGGGTTTTTGGTTGCTTTTTCTGTTCTGTTTCCTTCCCAAGCATAGATGTTAAAATACGAATCCTGAGATAGACATGTCCAGCCTTGAAGGCAGTGTTGTGAGTTGGAGAGGTTGGGACATCTTGGGTATCTTAAGTACTGAATCACTATCTCAGAGCTGTTCCCCTACCACATGCCAAACCAATTTAAATTGGTTAGTTTGTACCCTGATGTGGGATGGGATGGTAACCAAGTAAGGTTCATTGGATCATTGTTAGATCTGGAAGGCATCTTAGGGATCATCAAATCTAATACCGTTATTTAAAAAGGAGGAAATTAAAGCCAGTGTCAAACTGTCTTGAAATGGTGGAATTGCGGGCTTTATATCTAGCAAAAAGCTCTAAAATCGTCTGGTCTTAACCTTTTATTTTAGATATCAAGAAACTGAGAAATGGAAAGAGGAAGGGAAGGAAAGAAACATTTATTAAGCACCCACTGTGTTCCAGGCATTGTGCTAAACTCTTTACAAATATTTCATAATGACCATGGGAGGCAGGTTATTATCCTTAATTGGCAGTTGGGGAAACTGAGACAGATATAGGTTAAGTTACTTGTTAAGAGTCACACAGCTAGTATGTGTCTGAGGCTGTAGTTGACATTAGGAGTCTTCCTGACTCCAAGCCTGGTGCTCTATCCACTGTTCCATCTAGCTGCCCAAATAAGAAGCTAAGAGACTTGCCTAATATCATGCACCTCATTACAGAGACAACATATTACAGTGAAGAGAGCTCTAGAATTGTAGTCATGCATGTTCAAGTCCCATTTCCAGTGTTTCCTGGCTCTATGTTTGGGATCAAATCATTTGATCTTCCTGAAGCTCACCTCCATGAACTCCAGGCCCATGTCATCAGTAGGTCATTGGATATTTTAAACTGGATGTTATTTTCCATCTCCCAGCTACACTCCTACCTTTAACATTACTGTCCCCTATTCCTGTCACATTACATGCACCTGACTTCAAATACCATGCTCTCAATAGAGAAATCAATCACCCTAGAGAAGCGTTGGGGCACCCTAAAGGAGACCCAGGAGTCAACATATGCCAAATAAGTTAAACCACCATTACCTGCCTTTACCACCATCTACCTTCTGACCCTGGTGGGGACAGTTTAGGACCTGAACCCAAGAACCTTGGGAATATCAATCACCTTCCCCAAACCACTAGACCTATCTGTTAGCCCAGATACCAAGCCATCACTGAAACAAGAAATCATTGTGGAAAAGGGGCCCACATTGATATTTTTAAAAAATTTAATTTATTTTTGTTTCATTTTAAGTTCCAAATTGTCTTCCTTGCTCCCTCCCCACCCCATATTTTATATATATACACACACATACATATATGCATATATGTATACATATATATGTAAAACCATACTATGCGTACTTTTGTTTCTCAGTTCTTTCTCTGGAGGTGGATAGCATCTTCCTTCTTTGGTCCTTTGTAGCTGATATGAGTATTTATAATACTCAAGAATAACTTAGGTGTTCATAGCTATTCTTTGAACGATATTGCTATTACTGTATACAATGTTCTTTTGGTTCTGCTCATTTCACTCTTCATTATTTCATGTCAAGTCTTTCCATGTATTTCTAAAACCAACCTGCTCATAACTTCTTACAGCTCAGTTGTATTCCATCACAGTCATATTACCACAACTTGTTTGGCCATTTCCCAATTGATGGGCATCCCTTCAATTTCTACTTCTTTGCCAACACAAAGAGAACTACTATAAATATTTAAAAAACATATAGGTATTTCCCTTTTTCCCTGATCACCTTGAGAAACAGACCTATGAATGGTATTCCTGAAATAATGGGTATAGGCAGTTTAATAACTCTTTGGATGTAATTCCAGATTGCTCTCCAAAATGGTTGGATCAGTTCATGTTTCTACCAACAGTGTATTAGTGTCCAATTTTCCTACATCTCCTCCAACATTTGTTGTTTTCCCCTTCTATCATTTTAGCCAGTCTGAGATAGATATGAGATGATATCTCAAAGTTGTTTTAATTTGCATTTCTCTAAACAATAATGATTTAGAGCATTTTATATGACATATATAGCTTTTATTTCTTCATTGAAAAACTGCCTATTATAAACTTTGACCATTTATCAATTGGAGAATGACTCTTATTTTTATAAATTTGACTCAGTTCTCTATATATCTGAGATGGGGAGGCAACTCCTGTGTAGAAGGGGCCAGTTATCTCCACCAGCTCCACCCACAGGTCAGGCAAGCTGGTCTAGCTGAAGCGGCCTGAGGGAAAAACAAGAAGTAGCATATGGCAGGCAAGTAAAACCACTACTACCACACTGACTACCATCTCCTTTCAGACCCCGATGGAGAAAGCCCAGGACCCTCAACCCAAGGGTCTTGGGAATAGCACTACTTCCAGCCTAGTGTCCTTGGCCATCATCCTCAGAAACAACCCAGCTGTGGAGATGCAGCCTAGCAAGTACTAGGTAATAGGTGTTAAAGCCACAGCTACTGAAGACCCAGAAAGGAAAGTTCTGGCAATCAAAGTCCTTGGCACTTTCAAATAGATCAGTAGCAGACACCGGTATGATTTTGTCAGTGGAAATGACATTAAAGAACAGGCATTATCACTTGCTTTGCTGCATCGTGAGGCCCATGGGACCTTTCCATTTGACTTGAAGCTGAAACCTGCCATTAGAATGTGAATGGGTACTGGCTTCCATCTCTGTATTTCCAGTGTTTTGTAAATAATAAGTTCTTAATAAATGCTAAAACTTCTGGTTGGTGACTCTTGGAGGAAAGTAATCAAACTTCTGTGTTGTGGACTTGACTGGATCTATGACTAGCTCTCAAAGTGACCTTGACATTGGGATATATGGAATCTTTGACATCCAAACTGCTGAAACTTTTCAGTAACTGCTGAACGGCTAGAGATATCACACAGAGTCCCAGCAGGGCTGAACACTGGTAATGGATTTTTATTACTTTTGGAACCTAAAATGAGGCTGATTAGTTGTGAGACTTTATTGCTATAAATGTTTATAGAAATCAATTAAGAACAATTTGATTTTATTTATCTGTATAGTTTGGTTTCTTTTGTTTGTATGAAAATCTATTGTCCCTGGGAATTAGAAAAAAGGAAAAAAATCACAATCCTTCCTTTCTCTCTTTCATTTTCAAAAGCTATAGGGGTTTAGCCATTTTATATGCAACTTGGGACAGAGAGCTATAAGCCAGTATCATTTGACCCCACTTCCAACAATAAACCCAAGTTGAGATTCAGGGCATCAGAATTTACTATGCCAGTGAGGGTTAAACAAACTTTTTTTTAAAATGAAACAAGAAATATCATAAATTTGGAAAATAAATTGTAACATATTCTGTAGTAATGGAACTCAACAAATATGTATTAACCACTTATAGTATTATGGACAAAACATTGACTAGGTGATGGGACTATAGGGATTAAAATGAAATAGCCCCAGATCTCAAGAATTTTACATTTTACTGGGGAGAATCAATTTGTGCACGGACAAGATAATTTGAGGAGAGATAGCAACTAAGGAGTGACCTGGAAAGGCTGACACTGGTTTATTCCCGTTTCATAGAATCTTAAAGTTGAAAGGAAGCTTAGATGTACATAGAAGAAGTGTCAATGCCTCCCTGTTGCCTCTGAGATAAAATGCAAATTCCTCAGTTTGACCAATCTCCACTATCTGGTTCCAATGTCTCTTTCCAGATCGATTCACCTTACTCCCCTCATGCATTCTACGTTCCAGCCCAAACTGTTCTGCTTGCTATTTCCTGTGAACATTCAGCCTCCTACCTTCATACTTTTGCACTCTCTCCCCTGACTTTGCCTCCTAGAATTCCTACCTCCTTAATCAAGGATTATCACAAGTGCCATCTCCAAGAACCTTTTCTTGACTCTCCCAATTGTTAGTGCTTACCAGATCCCTGAAATTACTTTGAATATATAATCTATCAATGAACAAACATTTATTAAGCACCTACGATGTGTCTGGCATGGAGAACGGTCATGGTAAAACCAGAAATGGGAGCCGAAGTATTGTGTGGGAGGAATAGCATGTAAGTCAGTGTCACTGCAATGTCACTGGCAAAGTGCACGGAGGAGAGTAAATTATAAGAAGACAGCGAAGGCTGGAAGGACTCAGGGTGTTAAGGGCTTTAGATGCTGAGCAGAGAAATTTATATTTATTCCTCCTCAAAGTAATCGGGAACCACTGGAGTTTATTGAGTGGGTATTTGTGTATATATGTGTGTGTGTGTGTGTGTAACATGCTTTAGGCATTCTTTTTTTTAGGCAACTCTCTAGGTAGCCAAGTGGAGGATGATTGAAATGGGAAAAGAGATCAGGTAGAAGGCTATTTTACTTATCTGGGAGAGAGTTGATGCAGGCTTTTAATCTAGAAAGGTGATGGCTGTGTAAATGGAGATTAGGTAATATATGTTAGAGATATTTTTAAGGAGTTTTTAAAAAATCTTTTCATAGATCTGTGATTTTATTTATCTAGGGTAGCACTTCTTCTGCAAGTAAGCCTTGGAGAGTTGCCTCAATTTCCTCACTTGTAAAATGAGCTGGAGGAAGAAAAGGCATATCACTCCCATTTCTCTGCCAAGAAAACTCCAGATGGAGTCAAGAAGAGTCAGATAGTCAGACAGGACTGAAAGAACACTGAACAACATACATATGCAAGATATTCCAAAGTTCTTAGTAACATACACATATGTATGTAAACATATGTGTACTTAGCATATATATTAAATGTGTACGTATATATATACATACACATCATACAGATTATTTACTTACATAGGGATATTTTCTTTCCGACCAGTAGAATATACCAAAAGCTTTTTCTTCACATGGACTATTTCCATTTTGTTTTTGTATTTGTCTCATTTAGCACAGTGCCTGGCAAATAACAAGCATATAATAAATGCTTGTTGAAATTTGGATGAATGAATAATCTTCTACGTCATTAAGGAATCCTCTCAACACCCCTGAGGTGAGACTCCAGTCTGTGCTTGAATACTTCTATCAATGTGCTATCACACAAGGTAACTTTAAAAGACTGAGAGTCCCATGTACCTGAAAATTAAAGCCATTTTCAAAAACTGATTGACAAAAATAACTGGCATTTATGTAATATTTTAAAGTACATAATGTGTTTTTTTTCCCTTTTTTTTGGGCTAGGCAATGGGGTTAAGTGACTTGCCCAGGGTCACACAGCTAGTAAGTGTTATGTGTCTGAGGCCGAATTTGAACTCAGGTCCTCCTGAATCCAGGGCCGGTGCTCTATCCACTGCACCACCTAGCTGCCCCTTACATAACATGTTTTTTAAAAACTATTTTAAAACAATAACAGCATTACTGATGACTGTTGTTTTTATATCACAGTAATTTCTGGTATGTAATGCTTTCTACATATATACAAAGACATGCACATACATGCACACACACAAGATAAGCAAATTTCTGATAGTGTGTAAAATATTCTGGATTCATCGTCCCCTACCTCTGTAAGGAAACAAGTAAGATGCATTCATTCCTTTTCTGATTTCAACAGTGATTGTTACAATTAAGTGGCATTTGACTTCTTTTAAATGTCCTTTTTATTTACAGTATTGTAGTTACTGTGTACATTGTTTTCTGGTTCTTCTTACTTCACTCTGTATCAGTTCATACAAGTCTTATAATATTTCTCGGGGTTCCTTCTTTTTTGCTATTTCTTATCAGACAATAATATTCTATTACTTCATTACCACAATTTATTCACCCATGGGCAAATACTTAATTTTTAGTTTTCTGCTACCACAAAAAGTGCTGTTATGAATATTTTGTTATATATGGGATCCTATGTGCCTAGCAGTGGAATCTTTAGCTTGAAGGGTACCAACAGATTAGTGACTTTTTGTATCAAATCCCAAACTATTTTTCCTGATATCTCTTTATTACCTTGGTCCTACTTCTAGCTTTTTGGTTATAAGGGGAACTGGGGAAAA
This sequence comes from Phascolarctos cinereus, assembly GCF_003287225.1. Taxonomy (NCBI): domain Eukaryota; kingdom Metazoa; phylum Chordata; class Mammalia; order Diprotodontia; family Phascolarctidae; genus Phascolarctos; species Phascolarctos cinereus. The sequence continues at coordinate 73,391,540 of NW_027555847.1, read as the reverse complement.
TCATAGAGCAGTGTGACTGGTAATAATAAGAGATAGAATGTGTATGCATACACACACACGCACACACACACATGCACCACTTTGAAGTTTGTAAAGCACTTTACTTGTTATCTCATTTGATCCATCCATATTAGAGAAGGCAAACAAAGGAAAGATTAGAAGCCAAAAATGAGAGCTCCCCAAGAGTGCCACGATGGGATGGAGCGTTGTCCTCCAAGTAATCATGGCCAAGATTCATTCACACTGTGACTTGTGCTGACAAGCACTTCATTAAGAGGAGTTATAACTGAGACTTTTCACAGAAGGTAGAATTTTTTTCTTCTTCTTAAAATAGACGTATATTGTCTTGGAGAGATTCCTGGAAATTCTATTAAGCATTCCTGATATTCTAGTGATAATTTTGAAATATCAGAAGTCTCATTAACAGTATGTCGTATAGAGAGAGTCTTGATCACCTCTTATGTTTATGGCAAGTTATCCATTCCAAAGCATGAATTGAAGACTGAAGAAGTGGAAATGTCAATGAAACACCCCCCCCCCCGCCAAATCCATTTGTCCAGTGGAGGAGAAACATGTGTTTACATGCTACCATTCAGCTAGATTCTAGTATGTGATCAAAGAGATCATGTTGTCCAAATTCACAAGACTTAGAATAAACAGTATTGATCCCTCTTCTGAGTTTCAATGGCTGCATGTTTATTTCTGAGACTGTCAAGTACATATAATCTTTTGATCTTGAAAGCTTTCCCATGTTTCTCTCCTGGGCCTTTATATTGAACTAGATTTATGTTTCCTCCTTTCCCTAATGTAATGATAGGAAGTGCCATTTGTTGCACTATACCTTCAAGCAAGATAGTGAGTTTGTCTCTCTTGGCAGCCTTATAACAGTCCATATAAACCTCCCTTCTTAGATCTACCAGGCAATTTGATCTCACGCAATCATATATGTATAATGCTTTGAGAAGCTTAAAGTACAATATAAATGCTATTATTATTATCTCTTCTATGAATAATTTCACCCTAACTTATATTATAATTTGTCTATATGTCATCTCACTATACTAGATTAGAAACTCTCCTGGAAAGACATTGTGTTCTTTTTTTGTTTTTTGTTTTTGTATCTCTTCACTCCAGTATCTTTGCCAAGAAAACCCCAGACGGGGTCATGGAGAGTTGGACAGGACTGAAAAATGACTGAACACATAATTCCATAATTCCAAAAAGAGTAGTGCTTAATAAATGATTTTAATTGAATTGAATCTTATTTTTAGATTCATATTTAATTAAGCTATATACTTTAAAGCAGTAGGATCTTTAAACTATCTTTATGGAGAAAGACTGGTCCATTCACAGGGATTTTTAAAAAAAATCAGTTCTGACCATTGAATGCCCACTGAGGGTACAGGTTTACATTAGACACTTGTTGAGGTTGGGGTAAAGAAACAAAAGAAATATGTGATGTGGTCCCCACATTTGAAAAAAGTTGGAAAGAAATAGTATATACAAGTGATTTCTTGAATAAGTGCCCAGCAACCTGGCCCACTTCATGTCAGCCCAGACAGAGTGCTGTGGCTGTCACTGGTAGCCTCATGGTACCTACCAGTTGCACCCAGAAATTTTATTTAAAGTTGCTTCAGAGGCCCTAACAGTGACAACTGCCTCTTATGATGGACCAGAAAAAAGTTTTCATGTGACTCCTGCTTTTTCTATAACCCATGTGACCTCAATTTAAAAGACATTCATTAAGTACCTTTAATATGTAAGAGAGAGACAGTGCAGTGCAATATCTAGACTCTATTCTAGGGGGCAGCTAGGTGCCTCAGTGGATAGAGCACTGGCTCTGGAGTCAGGAGGACCCGAGTTCCAATCTGGTCTCAGATACATAACACTCACTAGCTGCGAGACTCTGGGCAAGTCACTTAACCCCAATTGCCTCACCCCCTCAAAAAATAAAAAAAAAATAGAATCTATTCTAGAGTCCACTTGGGAGTCAGAAAGACTTGAGTTCATATATACCTTTAGGTATATATGGTTATATGACCCTGGGCAAGTCATTAACCTCTCAAGGACCTAGCCAACTCTCCAACAATCATAATAACAATAATATCTAGCATTTGTATAATAATTTAACATTTACAAAGTATTTTGATCCTAACAATAACCCTGTGAGGTAGGTGCTATTATTATCCCATTTTTACAGAGAAGGAAATTGAGGCTAACAGGTCCTACAAAAAAAAAAAAAAGAACAACCCACCATCACCCTCCACCACAAAAACCCACCACCACCAAACAAACCCCAAACTACAAAATAGGTAATGTTTGCTTTTGGTTCCCTCTTAATACATGGAAACCTGTTTATCTTTCCTCCACCCCAACCCCTAACACTTATACCATGGGCTTTTCCATGATATACTTCCTTCCTACGGTATTAGGCTTAAGTTTTTACCTTTCCCACAGGCATACTCATTTTATTTTTTTTTTATGTAAATGGTATTTTATTTTTTTTTCAATTACATGTAAAGATAATATTTAACTTCATTTTTTGTAGGATTCTGAGTTCCAAATTTTTCTTCTTACTTCCATCCCCTCTCTCCTCCCCAAGTGCAATCATGTGAAACAGAGAATATTCATTTTAACAGGAGTATCAGAAAGAGGGATAGTCTTCAAGAAATCTTTCATTCAAAGAAATGAATGCCTAATTGTGCAATTTCTGGCCTTAGTACAGGTACAGAAGTAAAGTTGCCTCCAGCAGATATGCAGTGCCCTTTTATAAAAGAGATGTGTGAGATGCCAGCGTGTAGAGTGATGGATCCTCCCTTTCTCCCTCCTCCCCCACCTCCAGCCATTTTGCTCTGAGTGGGATATCAACTTAGAAAGAAATTCAGGCCACTATCCTGCTGATAAGTGTAGCAGAGCTCCTTCTATGGCTGTTGCCAGCTAATAAGGATGCTGTAGTGATTCTCCCCTGACAATCACTTTACACCTTTCCTGGGGCTGGTGCTATGTTCTCTCCCCATTTCTGAGGAGCTGTTTTCAGAGAGGCCCAAGATGTGAAGGCAAGAAACAAATCAATGTGTCAACCTAACTTTGGAGATCTTGGCTTTCGTTTTCGGTCACACCTACGTACAACTGCTCTTCCTGGCTTTCCTTCTCACCGCCTCTTCACAGTCAAGCAAAACAGACCTTCCCCTGAACTGCTTAAGATTCACTGGATTGACTTCAGCTGCTTTTGGCATTTTAATTAACATTTAAATGTGAATGAGAGTCATATTCAAACTTTGAGGATGCTTATAGAAATTGGATATTAAAAATGTTTTGAATTAAGACCCATGGACAATAACTCAATTTGAAGGTTAGTTCGGGAAGAGGCCTTAGAGATAATTGAGTTAGACCGTCCTCATTTTATAGATAAGGGAACTGTGATTCTGAAAGATTGAAGCTGGCAGGAAGTCATAGCTAGTTAGTGGTAGAGCTTAGATTGGAACTATTTCCCTACTCCCAAACCAGGGCTTTTGTCATTATACCATGCTGCCTCCTGAGGGTAGGGATATTCAATGGCTTGAGCTATCTCAGGCTTAATGATTTCACTAAAGTTATTCTAAATTCAGCATGACACAGAATGGTTCCATGGAAACAGTGTTGTTCTGACTTGGGGTGAGAGGGAGAAGGAGGAGGGAATAGGCATTTACATGGCACCAATAAAGGGCCATTGAATCCTTACTACAACCCTGTGAGGTAGGCGCTATTTTTTATTTCCCATTTGACAGATAAGGAAACAGAGGTTAAGTGACTTGTCCAGAGTCACACAGTGAGTAAATGTTTGAGGCCAGGTTTGAACTTGGGTCTTTTTGACTCTAGGCCTAACCCTTTATCTACTGTACCATTTAGCTCCCTCTAAGGAAGAAAGACCTGAGTTCAAAAATAAGTTCTGCTGTTTATTATCTTTGTGACCTTGGGAAAGGCCCTTTACTACTCTGAGTCCCAGATTCCCTCTTTGTGAGATGAGGGGCTTGGACCTTTAAGGTTTCTTCCCATTCAAATCTACAAACATAAAATTATTTCTTCAATCTGTCACCTTAAGGATATAGCAAAGCCAAAGAGGAGAGCTGCACTTTTTCTTACTTATTGGATCCATTGTTATGGTTTTTGTCATATGGGAAGAATCATAAATAACCACCACCTTAAAGGAGTTTTCAACTTCATCCCGAGATCTTCCTGGCCAATAGAGCCAGTCCTTCCAGATTTGAAGGACATATAAATATCTTTGATAAGGACCAGATGAAAGAATATAATGTAAATGATCACAATAGATTCATGGCCATTTTCTATAGTAGAGTCAGTCTGTTGTAGTCTTTTCCTAAGGAAGCTCTGGGTTCAAATATTGCCTCAGACACTTACTAGCCATTCTGCTCTGAGCAAGTCACTCAACCTGCCTCAGTTTTATCATCTGTAAAATGGGGATAATAATACCTTAATGCAGAGGGTAATTGTGAGGATCAACTGGGATAATGTATGGAAAATCACTTTTCAAAACTTGAAGTGCTATCTTGATGTCAGCTATTATTAAATTCACTGTAAAATGTATACCTGGGAATGTTCAAGAGTCACCTCTAGTTAGAGGACCTTAGTTCAAGTGCTGTTGTTGCTACTTAACATTTATTTGACCTTAGGTGAGTATCTTACTCTCTCTTGGTGTTAGTTGCCTGATTTGTAAAATGAGGGGGCTTGGATTGATGATGTCAGAAGACTAGCTGAGCTCAGAATCAACAATACTATAATGTGAAATTGACCTTGAAGATTGCACCATATTAGGAAGATGAGGAAAGACTTTCTATGCAAAAAGAACAATCAATCTACCAGTCCATAAATATTTATTAAGTGTTTACTATGTGCCAGACACTGTGCTAAGGACTGGGGAAACAAATACAAATGGACAGTCCCTACCCTCTAGGAGTTTATAATTTAGTGGGGGAAGATGACACAAAAGAGAAGCTGAAAAGTGGGGCAACATCCTGAGCAGCGGCATAGGGGCTGGAAATGAGCATAAAGCATTCAGAAGGACGATGAGCTCCCTAGAGCTCACTTGGAGAGAAGTAGGGAATAAGCATGAAAGCATGGGTTGAAACCAGATTAGGGAGGGCCTTAAGAGGTTGTACTTTCCAGATTGGGAAACTAGGAAAATGGTAGTGCTTACCGTTTATTTATTATGAAATGCATTGATTTAATAGAACAAAACACCATATTAAAGGCTCCTTTATGACAAACTGTGTCTCATCAATACTTTAGAATCATTCAAGTTTCTTTGAAAGATAAAGCAACCAATCAATCAATAATCATTTATTAAGAATCTTTTATGTACCAGGCGCTGTGCTCACTGCCAGGGATAGAAATATAAAGAATAAAACAATTCTGACAATCAAGGAGCTTATTATATTCTAATAAGGGAAACAAGAAGTACCTATACATGTACTTATACATACATATATATATATACACACACATATATACATAGTAATGTATATACACATAAATATATATATATGTATATATATATATAGTATGTGTGCACATATTATATACAGAACAAATATAAAGTGAATTAATATAATAAATACAAGGTAAATACAGGGTAGATAAGGAAGTAGTCAGTCAATAAGCAATCATTAAGCACCTACACTGTCCGAGGCATTGTGCTAAGTGCTTTCCTGACAGAAATTACCTGGGTAATGGGTTTCTTACTTACATTTCTGGCCTGAGCGACCCTCCTCTGCATAGGACTAGTCAGTGATCTGGGTGTCCTGGGAGAGAAGGGAGGAAGAAAGTTGGATGCGATTTCCTTATCCCTACAGTAGGACCTCTAGGCAAACTTGAAGATTAAGGCCCTTATAGCATTGTGTGCACGATGATGCTAGTAATGAGTAGTTTTTAGTGAAAGTGACTAATGAAATAATGTATGTTTATGAATTTTTTTTGGAAATTCAATCTTTGAGATAATTTAAATGATGATTTAATCTGTTAGTGAGATTTTTTAAAGAAGTATTTAAAATATATAATATTATGGATTCAATCAATAGTCATTGAACGTTGATGTATAAGATGTTGTAGAATATTTTATTACCACCACTTCTACCAGGAAAGTACCTAGGTGAAGCCAAGCAGTCACTTGTCTTGTGTGACTTAAGGAGGTACAAATAAAGTCTTCTGCCCCCCTCCCCCCCCATTTTCTTTCACATTTATAGAAATTCTATAATTATCCATGGCATTTTGGTTATATATTGCCTTCTTTTGATGGTAATGTTTTAAAATGCATACACTCTTAGAAAGTAACATATTAAGTTGTTTTCCCCAATGCCAGGAGAGGGAGGCCATTAGGAATGAGTTTGGGGCCCAAGGAGGGGAGCAATAAGATTTGTAGCTAGAAGGAACTGTAGACACTGTGTGGTCCAATTTCTTTATTGAAGGAATTACACAAAAGGAAAGTGTGGCCTAGGTAGGTGATGTGTGTCAGGAGAAGAGCTAGAGCCTGCATGTAGGTCCTCTAAGTCCAGCCCATGTTTTACTACTTTGATGTGAAAGGAGAGTAAAAGAAGACATTGGACTCTCAAAACATACTTCACCTACTTCGTAATTTTGCCTCGGCTGCTACTTAATTATTCAACAAGCATTTATGAAATCCCCTCTGTGTGTCAGACACTGTGCTAGATGCTTTGGTACAAAGATGAAATAATCCTTCCCCTCAAGGGATTTATTTTCTACCGGAGGAAAGCAAAATAGTATGCACACAGATAGATTACTATTATTATTAGATATAATAATAGTAGCCAACATTTATACAGCAAATTAAGATTCGCAATATTCGTTTCAAATATTATATCATATCATCCCTTTTATCAACCTTGGGAGGGAGACGCTATTATTACAGATGAGGAAACTGAGGCAAACAGGTTAGGTGACTTCCCCAGGGTCAAAAAGTTAATATTTTTCTGAGGCAGATTTTGAACTGTGGTTTATTCTAACCTTACGCCCAGTGCTCTATCTACTGTGCTATGTAACTGTCTATATAATACAAAATCTATACAACGTAAATACCAAGTAACATCAAGGTGGAGAGTTCTACCATCTGGAGGCATAAGGAAGTCAGCCCTTGAACAGAGCCTCAAAGGAAGCTAAAGCAATTCCAAGGGGCAAAGGTGAGTTCAGTCTAGGTGTGGGGAATGGCCTGGGCAAAGTCACAGAGGCAGGAGATGGAATGTCGCACATAAAGAAACAGTAACAATAATAGCAACAACAACTAGGCCAGTTTGGCTGCAATGAATGATGGCTGACTCATCTGAATATAAACTTCCTCATCTGTAAAATGCATGGAGGTTGAACTTGGTGATCTCTGTGGTCATCTATTATTGTAACTTTTCATATAGTATGTACCATACTACACTTGATCCCTCTACTGGGTATAGATCATATGACCATATGATTCTACTGCTAAGGTAAATTTAAGGGAGATTAAAATACTGCTTTTTAGCAAAGTCATATGTAGGAATTTTGTACTAATGACTAGCATAGTGCCACTAGGTACTTAATAAACATTTTTGATTGGTTGTAGAGGGTGGCAGATAAAAAGTTATAGGGAAAATTTTTTAAAAAATGTAACTAGTGGAGGAAAACATCAAACCTGGTCTGGCCGTCTTGAAGTAGGGGAATGGTCTACTGTGATAACAGCCTTTCTTTGAGTGAAGATCAGTAGCTCTAATAAATATTGACATAATGGCAAAAGTGGGCAGAAAGGTGGTTTGCTCTCCTTCCTGATGGAACCTTGAGCATTTAAGAAAATGTTTTTCCAGAGATTCTAAACCAAGCAGCACATGGCGAGCTAAGTCACCACCTTGCCAATGTCTGGCATACAGTTCTTTTAGCTTGGTGCCCAAGATCCAGAGGTATTGCCAGGGCAGGGGAGCTTTTGCCAAGACAAGCAAATTAGTCTCAATTTGCTTCTAAGCTTCCAGGAGAGCTGTAGCAATCCAGCTAGCCAAGAATTCTTGGGCCAGGTGTCCTGAAGAGAAGGGTTGCCCAATTATTCAGATAATTAAGGTGCAAAATGAGCCTGGTAGATTGGCCATCTCCACTGGCCTCAGATAATAAGCCCAATCCACTGCTTGGGTGGTATGGGACTGCTCTCTGCTCTCCCCAATCCCTTGATTTTGTTACCTGTCCAAGGCAAAACATGGAAGTGACTATAGCTCTGTTCAATCTTTTCAAAATTATCTTTGGAAAGCACGAATAGACAGATGAACACCAGCTGAGAACACCTTCACAAATCAATCAATGTCAGGGTTTGTCCTTCTCCACATTTTTTTTAAAAAGAGAAACCATTCGGTTTGGGGGAGAAGCAAGTGAAGCAGAATCATGAATGAGCCCATCATGATCAAGTTTTGTTAATTAAATAGGGACAAGCTATTTGCTTTGATCTTTGCAATGGAAGGGGTTGGGGCAGACTTCCTTTTGGGGGCACATGGCACTAAATAAGGCTGTTTTGCCCGAGTAAATCACAGTCTGTTGTACGGCTTCCCTGGTACTTAAGGTACATGGCCTACTATGGCTTTGAGCCTAATCTGCCTGAGGCGCTACATATGCTGGACTGCCTAATGAATGCACACTCTATTGAGTGCTATTTCTTCTATGAAAAAAAAAAGCAAAAAAAGCCTAAGTTTCCCATTTCCATGCAAGGGGGAAAATGGTTTATAAATAAAAAATGGAGACAGGCTCCATTATAGTTTGTGCATTATTGATAGTGCTTAGAAAGGCTGCTGAATGAGTATGAATGCTATTGGATTAAACTGGAGGAAAACGTGAGAATGTAGTCTTTTCAAAAAAGCTTACAACCATATTTAATACATTTGGAAATTGGTTGTAAATGCTGGATTTCAAAAGACCAGTTGCTTGTGGACTGCCTTCACTTTACTCATACGTATAAGCTGAAGAGAAATGCTTCATTTCCTATGTTTAGCATTATACAAGGCTTTTAAACTCCTTGGCCTTAGAAGGCAGGTGGAGAAACTTGCTGAAAAAAAATTCACTAAGATATCGCAAAAGACTTGAATTCAAATGCCAGTTACTAAAACACAAAGAGGCCAAGGCATATGCTATGTGACCAAGGGAGATCTTTGACCAAAGGGAAAAACAAGTTCTATCAGCCTACTCTTCATTTCAAAAGAATTCAAGGCAATGAAAGGGGAGGATAGGGTTAGGATGAAAGTGAAGTTTATAAATATAATGCAAAGAGAGGATGAGGACAATTGAAGTGAATATAGTACCTTGGCCTTTAATAAAAAAAACAACAAAACATCAGAACAATGACTTCAGAAAGCAGGCCTTCTTTAGAGCTACTGCACAGCCTATTTCTAGACAAAACAAAAACAAGGTTGTAGTAGAGAGTGACATTTTGGATTTCTTTGCAGTTTGCCAACAATTTCCAAAATCTCTTTCCTGCCCCCACTATCCCACCAGCATTATGTAATGCTTGCTTTGATAGCTTCCAAATAGGTCATAGGTACCCTTCTACATTTTTTTATATCTTTAGGTGCCAAAAAGACATGGAAATATAGATTTGAATAGCCCTGGGATGAACAAATGGTATAAGGGAATAACATAAATGATAGTTGTCAGAAGTTGTACTATTGGTATTGTGGAATATTACAAAAGGGCAGAGACAGTAGTTTTCTTCCCCTTCTTCCCCACCCCCCCCATCCTTCTCCCTCTCCTTTTCCTTTTTCTAGTGTTTGCATTCTGGATGTTCATTTTTGCTGACTGGGTTTCTGAAGGGTAGGTAGAGCTACAATATTGGGAAAACATGCAGGGATCTGATCACATGATAGCTTGCCAAGACATGCTAAATGATTGACTTGTCCTTGCTTTTCTAGTCAATTTGGTTACACATTGAGAAATATGGCTAAGTGAGATGATTTTGTGGGAGGAATGGCTGAAATAATGGTCAGCATATTCATCTCATAGGCAGCATGGAGCTGAATACATTTATTCCTCCTACCCCCCATAACTTTGATGTTAGGGAATATGGAAAGCTCTTTACTTCCAAGGTCTTTGGGTAGAACTTCATCATCTTTATTGTCTGAAAGCCAAGAGACTCATCACAGAGTAGAATGAGGGAAGTTGGATGGGTTGTACTGTACCACTTATTATGACATTTTACTTTCAATTTCAATGTAGATTAATGTAGATTGTAATGTAGCCTCATGCCAATCTAGCTTTCCATAAAACTTCTGAAGCATTGGAGGCCTTCGCTGGGGTCTTTTATTATTTTGTTGATACCAATGCACTATTCATCCTGTTTATCTATTACCCCTCACTCTATTGTCCTGTCTACCTATTTTTCTAGTCACCTAGGTTCTTTATGCTATATTTTATGCCATTTCTTGCATGTAAGTCATTGTTGCAAACATGCAGAATTATAGAAGAGGATATGTGTAGTTGGGTAAAAAACCTGTTGTACTCATGTTCATATAGTAGGCCATGTAGTCACAGAATCATAGAGTTTTAAAGTTGGAAATGACCCTTTATATCACCTAGTCTGAGGTTTACCAGCCCAAATCATACTGTGGACCAGTAAAATCTTTGAATTCTCTATCAGACAACTCTTTGCTCAAAGCTGCAGCTCTATTATTTTATGTGACTTAGGGGCATGGACCAGGTGCAAAGACTGAGGAGCAATATACAGGGGGAAGAAGAAATCACTGTTTGAAGGTTATATGCTTTAATAATAGGTAAAGACCTTTGGGAGTAAAACTTAATGTATTGATGTTAGTTTATATCCTTGTAGCAGGGAAACATTTATGTAAGTAAATTCCTTCTCATACCCCCAAAATTTTACAGATAAGAAAATTGAAGATAAGAGAAGGTGTGTCCTGATCAGGGTCACACAGCTCTAGTTACTGGTGAAGCTTTATGCCTGCCTCCTTCTCTGAAATTATGAAGATTTATTAATTAATGTAGATTGGAACCTGAGACAAGCAACAACCAAGACCTCAGTGACCTTAGAAGGCTGAACATAAGGTCTATCTCTCAGCACAATGGACAGGTCCACTGCCTTATGAAACAAGCACTGGAATTCTTTGTGTGCCTTTTTTAAAAGGGCAAATACATGCACATGCACACACATACACACAACTTCATTTGACTGTGGGAGAGAGAGTAGGGTGATTATACATGACTTCAGAGGGTAGAGCTAGAACCAATGGATTGACATTATGGGAAAGTAGTTTTGAGTTCAAAATAAGAAAGAACTTCCCAACAATTTTAATTCATCCAAAATGGAATAGTCTAGCACATCACTTAATCAGATTCCTATAACACTATGTGTCCATATAGAGGCTGGCTAATCTGGGATATAGTAGAGAGGATTCATGAATTGGACAGAGGAGTAGACAGGGATAAAGCATGACCAAGAACTAGCTATATGTAGCTAAGTCTTTCTTCCCTTTCATTTATCACCTTCCTTCTTCCCAGATCAAGGTTGGTGGGTATAAGCATATGGGCACTGATTGGTAATTAGTTTTATTTCCTATAATTTGATGTACTTTAAACATATGCCCTGAGAGATTGAGCATGGATTGTTGGGGTTAGTGGTAGTTGTGTTGAGGAATAGTGAAATATGACCTAGAAATTAGTCCTTTATGTGTTCTGAAAAAAAACCTTCCATTTATGCATAATTTCAGCTGATAACTAAGAGAAGTGAGATTGAATACCACTAAAGAAGAACTAAACCAAGACAGATTTTGGGGTCTCTAGAGGAGACTGATTTTGAGCAAGGAATCTAAGCCCATATAGATTAATTATTGAGAAGCTATCCTGATTGAACTCAGGGCACTGTAAAACTAGAGCTTCATGTCTGAATGACAGGTTGAAGGGTTTGGACCGAATGACCTCTGAAACCCCTTACAATTCTAAAATTCTATGATTCTATGCTTCTGTGTTGGGAGGTGGCTATTCCTTTTGACTACTGTAAAAAGTCTGTCTTAAAATTCAGAAGTGCTGAACTTCAGAAATATTGAGCCAGTAGACATAATTATGTGAATGAAATCTCCCACTGAAGTGGATAAAATTTCTGCCACTTGTAATGATTCTTCCCTCCATTATAATATCCTATCAGTGGGAATATAATCCATTTGATATGATATTTCACAAGGCTTATGCTCCTAGAAAAATCCTCGACTCTCCATGATTATTTGATTTTATCAGAGCCATGACTTGGTTGCAATGAACTGCTTGGCTTCTCATTAGGTTGTAAGCTCCTTGAGGGGCAGACAGAGACGTTTACATTTTTTTTTTTTGTATTCCCGGGGCTTAGCACAGTGCCTGGAACATAGTAGATTAACAAATTAGTTTGATTCAAATGGAACCCACTGAGGAATGAAAGCAACTACAAAGAGAGATACCAGCCTGACTCTAATAAAAGTCGGGGTAGATCAAGAATGAGATGTGGCTACTGAAAAAGAGACTATGATCTCATAATGTAAAAACAGAAATCTATTGTTAAGAATGCAGGATGCCCCACTATGCTATGTCCTGGTCAAATCACATCTGGAATATTGTGACTTCTTCCTCTATTTTAATAGAGACATTGACTCTCTGGGGTACATTCAGAGGAAGATGATCAAGTAGAAACTCAGTGTTCACTTCCCTGGTTGTTATGGAGAGGATGCCCACTTTGGGCAAGGGTTGGACTAGATGTCTTCTGAGATTCCTTCCAAATCCTGGATTCCATACTTTCATGTCTATATTACAGCGTGATTTTTTTTTTCACATAAAGGATTTCACTTTGTAGGAATCCCCCCTGCTAGATCACAGGCAGGGGTTCTTAACCAGGGCCTATGAAATTTTAAAAATATATGTTCACAACTGTGATTCAACATAATTGATTTCCTTTGCAATCCTATGTACTTTATTTTATGCATTTTAAAAATATTATTCTCAGAAGGGGTCCACAGGCTTCACCAGACTGCCAGAGAAGTCCATGACACGAAACAATTTAAGAACCCTTACTACAGAACGTGCTTCCATGTGCAGGGATCCTAGTTACCTACCATTCTGCTAGCTTCCAGAATTAGTCCCATTCATTTGATTGTTAAATAAATCTGTTTGATTTCACCCAGCTGCCTTTGGCTCCCCAGAACAAACCAGCAAACATATTACCAGATCTATCTGCCTCTGACATTAGCCACAAAAAACAAAGGGTGGCCTCAGGCTTCTTTTTATTGCTCAGAGAGATTCAAATATAAAACCATTTGTTTGCCTGCTCAGACTTTAATGAATAGCGTTATAGTTGTAACCCAGTTTACTAGGTGTTTGGGGCAGTGTACTGGATACTTTATTCTTTCTTATTCTTCAAGGGAAAAGCCTAAGCAATAAAAGAATTGAACCTGTTTGAGTAATTGACAGCAATGGATAAGAAAATCTGCTTTCTTTTATTCTAGACCTGGTAATCACACTAATGTTCAGAATCACAATTATGGAATTTTTAAGCTCAAAGGGACCTAAGAATCATCTGATCCAACCTTCTCAATTTGTAACTCCCTCCTCTAATTGAGTTTTAGGGAGGAGAAATGCCTAACCTCAGGTCATATAGGTAGGAATATAACCAGGATTAGATTGTAGGTCTTTTGACTTTTCAAACAGTATTGTCCGTATAACTCATGTCATTCTTATTCCCACTGACAAGTCTCAGGACCCAGATGAAGGATATATCTCCCCCTTGGTATTCTAGGTACCCCTGAGGAGTTGAGGGTGATTCTCTAATATAATTAGTTCGAGTCCCTTTCAGTATGTTTTCCCTAAGATTATAAATTGAGAATTGTTTTAGTATGCAAGTCTTAAGTAGCTTTTAGAAAAGGATGTTTGCTAAGGGGTCCAATAAGATTAATTGGTACCAAACATCCTTCCAAAAGTCTGTTACAAATTCTCCCACAAGTATTTATGGAGTTCAAGGGAAAGTAGGCTCAAGCTCAGCAAACATATGTGGCAAAAGGATAACTCACAGCTCTTAGGTTCTAGAAGTCTTTTTCTCACATTCACAGAGTGCTCAGGACTTTTCCCTTAGGTATGATATTGTTTCTTTTCTAGGCTCCTTGTGAAGCCATGAATCTATGTCTAGTCTGTCCTTGGCTCCCAGTGCAGACACTGCCCTCAGTTCACCTGGGGATGCTGCTAGGACATTGATGGCAAGATGGAAAGTTCAACATTTCTTACCTACCCTTAGAAGCTTACAAAGTTCTCTTCCAGCCAAAGGTGTTAGGGAAACATCAAGGCTGAAGGGTAGACCTTTCCTCTCCCTCTCCACAACTGGTTCTTTTTCATGGGTCTTATTAGGACATCATGCTTACTTCAGCCTCTCAAATGACTCCTTTCTCAACCTGTTTGATAATTTATACAGCCAGGTCTTGATTAGTACAAACAACTAATCCCATGAAACATTTGCATTACTTAAATTTATACTATTTGAAGTTATAATATATATTATATGCACATAATATATATATGTAATGATATATGTGTGTGTGTGTATACATATATATATATATATGTATATATATATATATATATATATAAATCTAAACACACATATAATTTGTTCTGACTCAATGGGAATATGCTGGGATTTGTTATTCACATTAATTTGTTATTCAGATTAATAGCTGTAGATGACCCTTGGGGTGTGACCAAGTTTCATTAACCCATCTGAACATGATTCCTGTACAATTTCACTCCAATTCCACAGCTGTTTTTTTTTTTCATTTATTCTCAAGCTATGATTGAGATTGTCTGGTCACTTTAATCACTTAATTTAAGTGGGTTGGGGTGACTTGAGCCTGGCACTTGACAAGTGAACATTAAATGCTCATTGATTTGAAAAACATACTCCAAAGTGTGCAGCCAAGATAGAGAGTAGGTAGGAAGAGACCCATGTGGGATATAATTGTCTAGGACTTCAAGCTAGAACCCTTGGTGGGGTCCAGGGCTGGAGGAGGATCAACTAGGAGGAGAAGGGCTGAGTACCCTTAGTACCAGGGCTCTTGGGTTGATAGGTACCAATCACACTTTAGTCTGAATCACCTGGAAAGCTCTTTAGACTCAGTCTAGTAGGCTAGGAGCAGCATGGGCCAGAGGGAGGGCAAGGGTACTCCCCCTGTCCCTCTCATTGTTTTCCTTTGCCTGATCTGCCTTGCAGACACTCCACCAGGCACTACCCAATCACTGCCCCAGGTTCCTTGATGTCTCCTAGAAAGCCCCTTCCTCTATACTTTCGAGGGGTGGCATCAGCTTTGGAGATTCCTATGCTTCTACCCTGGGGAGACTGCTTTGGCCTTATAGAAACTATGGATGTTGGTTTCTTTCAAAGGCAGGTAGTTACTGAGCATTAGGGGAGTGGACAGGATTATGTCCTCCCAGAAATGCATATGAGCCCCAGTGGCCAAATGATTTCTGGGACCTCAAGCACACTAGGATGCTGACAGAAGGAGGGGGACACAAAGCTGGGATCCCAGGTAAACTGCAAGACCTGCCCTCTGTGAAGACCAAGTGCAATCAAATTGACAGTACTCAGAACTGGAAGAGATCACTTTGTTCAGACCCCTCATTTTACAAATGAGGAAACTGAGGCCTAGAGGAACAAGGAACTTGCCTAAAATGATGCAGTTAACTGGGGTTTAATAAACCCAACAAAAGAACTGGTGCTTTTTGATTTGTTTGTTATTTACCTTGCATTCTATAGCTTTACTATAATGTCATTTTCTTTTCTTTTCTTTTCTTTTTTTCAGGCAATTGGGGTTAAGTGCCTTGCCCAGGGTCACACAGCTAGTAAATGTCAAGTGTTTGGTCTGAGGCTGGATTTGAACTCAGGTCCTCCTGACTTCAGGGTCGGTGCTCTATCCACTGCATCACCTAGCTGCCCCTTTTGTTGTTGTTGTTGTTGTTTTTTTTGTTAGGCAATGTCATGTTTTATTATGGCTTGGTCAGGGAAATTCAGTAGAAATGGGGGCCCATGCACTATGGCTTGAGATTGATTTTTTAACTTCCTTGAGTTCTATGAATCTGGAATTTAGACAAAAAGGAGAAATGTCACAGGGCTTCAAGTATGATCCTTAGAGGGCATGCTTTGTGGGATACTGGGAAGATTCAACTCTTTCCTTCCCCAAATCTACTGCATTAGCTATAATAAAGCCTATAATTCTGCTATTAGAGACCCATTCTCTTGTATAAATGATCCCTCCTAGTTTTGTTTTTAAAGGGCACATTCCTTTGTGATCATTGGAACATTAATTTTCTTATAATTTATTGTGAATTAGGTAAACAAATTTGGGTAGTTTGAGAAGTATGAGTGATTAAGTATGGGATAAGAACCTATAAAAAGAGGTAGGGGTGTGATTTTTCAGGGACGTATAGAATTTGTCAACATAGGTCAGGAAGAAAAAAACAGACTAAAGAGTACTGTAGTTGACAAAACACTGGGTTAGAAGCAGGAGATCTCTTGGACCTGTCATTAAGTAAATCACTTAACATCTCTGGGCCTTGGCTTGCTCATCTGGAAAATGAGAGGGGTTGGCTAGATCTCTGAGATCACTGTCATTTTAGAAGTCTCATGACATTTGCCAATGTTAATTTATAGTTTTAGGATTGTAGTTTCATAATTTAAGAACTTCAAGTACTCAAAAGAATGGAACATACATTTGCACCAACTGTTAGTGGGAGTGAATTACCTGACAGTAGGCATTTGTTATAGGTCTGGGGCACCTGAAATGTGAACATTTCATCATTTTGCAAAACAAATGAAAATGCAACATTTATTTAAACAGTTACCAATATCTACTTAACAATTTATTTAAAATATGATGCTTATGTTTTAAGCTTTTAGTAGACATGAAATGCTCATTTTTCAATTTACTCAGTTTTTCGATGATCTTTACTGTTTTGCTCATTAGATCACAGAACTTAGAGTTGGGACTCAGAGTTGGAACAGATCTCGTAGGTGATGTGCTTCATCTCTCTCATTTTGTGTATGAGGAAAATGTAAGACTATAAGAGTCTTTCCCAAAGTTCCAAAATGCATAGCAGAATAGGTTTTTAAAAACTCAGTTTTTATAATTCTGCATCAAATGCTTTTCCCATTACATCATGTTTAAAGCTTCCATATCCACAGTCCTCCATTAGAATGTTTTGTTTTTCCTTCTAATTATCCTGCTTCCTTTAATCTAACATCAAAAATCCTTTCAGGGGTTGTACACAGTTCTGGGACTTGGAGCTTCTGACATGCTTGCTTTTGAAGGCGCTTTGCAGGTGTAGTTTTTCATTTGGCAAGAGGATTTCTTCTTTACCTGATAAGAATATTTTTTAAAAAAAAACTCTTCCTAGCAAATTTCAGAAAGGAAAGCTTTAGTTATCTGTTGTTGCCTTAACTATTCTCTTAATTTTCAGCAGAGGCCAAAGGAGATTATAGTCATGTGTGTGCTTCTATATATTGCTAAAAGCTTGAGACTGTCCTCAGTCATGGATATGTGCCAAGCATATAGTAGACACATTTTAAATATATTTTGAATTGACTCTTAGAATGAATGAAATGCTTATTCGTCCTCTGACTGTTTTTCTTCTTCTGAAACTAACCTGGGTTTTCAAGCCTGGGAGTATTTTGCATAAGATCCTCCTAACTGGTGGAGAGAATGATGAACCATACTATGTGGAGTTGGTACAAGAGCTTTGGAGAATTGAGAGACTTTATTCCTGCTTCCAGAGAGAGACTCACGGTTTCAGAGTCTCTTGAGGACTAATGCCAGGGAGGAGAGAAAAAAAATTCAAGTGACAGATGTTTAGGGGAAACTGGAACATGCCTCTGGTTTCCAGCTTGCCTTCCTAGAGACTTCAAGGAATTTCCCATTGTATGAGATTAGGATCTTTCTCTTGATTGAGTGAGATCTCAGCTTGCTTTCTTCTAAAGAGCTCATTTAGAAGGCAGCTAGGTGACTCAGTGCATAGAGCACTGGGCCTGGAGATAGGAAGACTTTAGTTCAAATCTGGTCCTAGGCACTTATGAACTGTTTGACCCTGGGTAAGTCATTTAATCTCTGTTAGCCTTAATCCTCCAGAGAAGGAAACCACTATAGTATCTTTGCCAAGAAAACCATGTCCACAGGGTCACAAAGAGTTGGACATGGCTGAACAACAGAAGAGCTCATTCATTCTTGTATATTTTCTGACATATTCTGATCTGTAGAGCTCCGAATTCTCTTTGCTATTTGCTTGTGGATAAGTGGGTTTATTCACTCTATGTAATGATCTTTTGTATAACTAGCATTTGATGGGAATGAGTTAAGCTGGGGGTGCCCTCCTCTTTAAGATTGTAAGCTTGGAGTGCCCTCTTCTTTAAGGAATAGTGATCTGGGAAGCTAGTGGCTATATTGGTCTTTCACCTAAAACTTGTACCCCCAGACCAGCAATATTTAGGGAGGCATGGGTAAATTTCCCTCTGGAATGTGACCCTCCTCTTTCCAAGGGAGATTTTGATTCCTTCTTGAAAGGCACCAGGAGAAAGGGCCAAGGAACTAGTCACTTGTTTTCCCTCTGAAAGGATATATCTATCACACATGGTGGTAGGCAAGGCTTAGATCAGAGCTGTAATACACCAAGTGGGCCAGAACCAAGTTAAATGTAACTGGGAAATGTTTAGCAAAATAAATAAAAATACAATAGAACCTACATAATGTTAATATGTGGTTACAGGGATCCTTGTATGGTTTAGTGGCCCCCAGTTTCTATTTAAGTTTGACACTACTGGGTCAACAGATAAAACTATCTAAGCCTTAGGTAAAAGGCACTTGTCAACTGATTCCTTTACTAATAGTCCTTATTTACAAAAGCTGATTCAGACACAAGCTACTTTCTGTCATCCTTCAATCATATTGTAATGAATAAAAGTAGAAAAATTGAGGTTTTTAGATAGTAGCTTGGCTTTTTTTTAAAGCCTCAGGTATGCTTTATCTCTACCTAATCTTGCCATAATTTTATGCTTTCATCAAGATATCCTTAGCCATTCAAAGGAGATTGGACTATGTTCAATCATTCTGTGTGATTTTACCAGTATGGGGAACTCTCTGATGAGGAAATTCTGCTCCCCATGCAGGTTGACACCTTCTCTGAAACTTAGTCTTAGACAGTTGCCTAGAGAACTGAGCTGTGCTCACCCTGGTCACATGATTAGTATGCACCAGAGGCAGGACTGAAAGTCAGATCTTTTTGTCTCTAATGTCCATTCTGTATCCACTATGCCTATTGACACTCACTCCATCATGCTATTCCTTAAAAGAATTAGTATCATATTTGTCCTATGTAAGGAAGGCAGGAATAAATCATATGTCATACTAGATTTGTTTTCCTTCCACATAGACAGGTAGTGCGGTGGCTAGAGTGTTGTACCTGGAGTCATGAAGACCTGAGTAGAAATCCTGCCTCAGACATTTACTAGGTATATGATCCTGAGCAAGTCACTTAACTTCTCTCTGCCTCACTTTACTTATCTGTAAAACGAGGATAATAATAGCATCTACCTCTCAAGGTAGTTGGGAAGATAAAATGAGGAAGTGCTTTGTAAACCTTAGAAGTGTTACATAAATGCTAACTATTATTCTCTAGCTAAACAATTCTAAAATTAGACCAAATTGCTTCAAATGAAGAGGAAAAACTGGAATAAACCTGTTTTCATATCTCCTCACTGACACAAGGAGTTTTGGTTTATGTTTAGTTAGTTTATTATAGAAATATTTTGAATTAGCTGAAGATTTTTAGCAAAGTCAAACAAACGTAGTGGTCAAAACCCAAACAGATTTTGCAGGAGCCAGTATCAACCTAGAAGGAACACCTTATAGCCTTCTTAGAGGCCACAAGGCCACATTTGATATCTTGTCATAGTCAGCCAGGCCTTTTGTCTTCTGGATCTAAGCCTTACCTGTTCTTAAATTCCTTTTGTCTCTCAGCTACAGGTATTTTAAGGCTCCTAGTGGGGAGTCTTCAGCTTTTATCCCACTTCTGAGTTCTTGCAGTCCACTGGTATGAGTTTAATAAGAAGGCAGGAAGCCCAGAGTGGTCAAATGATCAATTTCTTATTCCACAGACTGGTCATGCTGCTCCTTCCCTGGCTGTCTCCAAGCTCCATCACCAGTGCATCTGCTGGGTGTGTAACTTGTTCTGCCGGATCAAATTTGACAGGTCATAGGGTTTACCTCACCACTCTGCAGGATGCAGAAACTAAGTTATAGTTATACTATGGACTTAGATAACTAATGCCTCAGTTCAGGCCTTTATCACCTCTTGCCTAGATTATTAAGACAGATTTTGGATTGATATCTCTGTCTCATACCTCTCACCACTCCAGCCCACACTACGCACTCCTGTCAAATAATTTTCTTTAAGCCTACATCCAATCACGTTACTCACCTAGCCAACCAACTCAAGTATAAAATATAAACTACCATGTTTAGTTTTTAAAGCCTTACATACCCAAACCCCAGCCTGTCTTTCCAATATCGTGGAATGTTACTCCCTCTCTCGTATTCAATGGTCTAATCAAACTGGCCATCTCTCTATTCTCACTCACAACAATCCATCTCATCTCTGTGCCTTTCTACTGGCTGTCCCACACGCCTGAAATGCACTCTCCCCTTACTCCTACTTCAGAGTACCTCTCTCTCTTTCAGATTCAGTACAGGCACCATCTTCTACATAAAGCCTTTTGAAATCTTACCAATATTTAGTCACTAACCCTCCCAAACTACCTTGTATTTGACTAAATTTTATGTATTGGCAATTCCTTCACTTTATATTTATGCTGTATGTATTTTGCATGTATTTGTTGTCTCCCCGTTAGAATGTAAGCTTACTGTGTGTAGGGATTTTTTTGTTCTTTGTTCTTATACCCCAGTCCTTAGCATAGTGTCCCCTCATGTATTAGGTACTTAATATTTACTTGCTGATTAATTCATTGGTACCTTCCAAGAGTCAGAACCAGAGAGATTGGTGACATCGAGCCCTCTGGGCTCTATGGTGCTTTGTCATGCTTTCTCTCACTACCCAGTCTTAAGGATTTAGGGAGATTTTAAGGCAGAAGCCCACTGCAGACTTGAACCAGTGCTCACAATTGACCCCAGATGTGAAAGCTAGAGAAGTCTCCTCACTTGTTTTTGATCCAAACTAAGGGAGTAAAGACTGAAATTTGGGTTCGTGGTCAGGTAGATCCTGGTACTAACACTTGTGTGGACTGGGCTTCTTGGAATTAGTCTTATAGTTTCCACATAGCTTTTTATACTGGAAAAAAGAATCATCACAGTCCTGGACTGTGACTCAGTGTTTGTTGGTGCATTATCAGCTCTCTCTCTCATTTAGCAGGAACATGAATCACAGTTTGTTGAAGACACAAACAGATGGCTAATTGCCTCAATATAAAGACTTGTTCGATGCTCTTAGTTTCATTTTCTTTGCTCTTCCCTTCCTCCAACCTCTTTTTAGGATCCAAATGTCATCTGCCCCTCTTTCTCTGCCCTGACCTCCATGCCTAGTGGAAATCTACTTTCAGAGGCTTAGATTTAAGCCATCCATACCTCCATGTAAATTCAAGTAACTGTGAGATCTCTTCCAGGGGTAATTGTAGTCTGTCTGATATCTAATTGTAGAGTTTGTGCTTCTTTGGGCAATAGCGGTGCAGTGGATAGAGTTCTGGTCCTGAAGTCAGGAAGACTCATCTTCCTGAGTTCAAATCTGGCCTCAAACACTTACTAGCTATACGACCCTGGGCAAATCACTTAATCTTGTTTGCCTCACTTTCCTCTTCTGTAAAATGATCTGGAAAAGGAAATGGCAAACCACTCCAGTATCTTTGCCAAGAAAACCCCAAATGGAATCACAAAGAGTTGGACATGACTGAAATGAATAAATAACAAATTTTCCTATTTGCCTCCAAATTATTTTATATGGGAAGTTGCCTATTCCGTCCACAGAATAAGACCAATACTAAACAGGGTTACCACATCCCTTACATACTCACCATGTTACAGATATTTTTTGTTCCCATGTAGCTATCACTTTTTTACAAATAGGAGCTGAAAAGTATTATATATGAATTGCTGCAACAATGAACTCCGGTGTTCTACTATTTTTAAAGTTTTTTTTTTTAATAATGGCATCACTCAGAGCTCCATCTCCATCTAAATATATTCCCATAATTACACACTAAGAAGTAAACTTAACAAAAGGTGTGCTGTCAGATTTCCCAATTAATTTGTCCATCTGCTTTTGTTTTTGAACTAATTCTTTCCTATGTACTGTACGGTAAATATTTCTCATTTG
Source organism: Phascolarctos cinereus (assembly GCF_003287225.1). Lineage (NCBI taxonomy): Eukaryota > Metazoa > Chordata > Mammalia > Diprotodontia > Phascolarctidae > Phascolarctos > Phascolarctos cinereus. Next base: position 73,369,148 of record NW_027555847.1, on the reverse strand, counting down.
CTGGCTCTGTTTTCTTTTGATTGACATTCATTTTGTTTCAGGGAGCCTTCAGGATGTGAATAAAAAGTATAAGAAAATAAATGTCAGATGATGAATGTGAATGGGTGAAACTCTGAGGGACGCTCTCCTTTTCCCCCTTTGGACTCTTTCATTTTTGAAATCCAAACTGAAAACACATAGAGCTCAAGTTGTCTCATGATTCAATAGTTCAAATGCCTGCAGATTTCAATTAAGTCATCAGTACCAGCTTTCAGCATGGATGACAGAGAGTGGAGTGTATGTATACTGATTAATCATATAGGCAGGCAATATCTACTTTGGGAGGAAGATCTATGCTGAAGTCAGGAGCCCAGGATGTTAGGGGATTCAGATGGAAAAGAGAAGTAGCTGTTTGGAAACTGAAGGGGGACAAAGATACCTGTAACTCTGAGAGTTTATCTAAAAGTGTCAGAATGCAGCCTTAAACCTAATGTTTAGTCAAGCTTGGTTAGAGACTGACCTGGAGTGATGAAGAGCTAGAATGGAACAGTGACTGAGTTTGTAGGGGAAGAAAAAGATAAAGCTAGAAAATATTTTGAGTGGTTGTATAGAAAATGACAGAATATTGGAGACTTTGGGAACTGACTTTGGTTTGTGTGTGTGTCTTAGGGAGATACAGAGAGAGAGAAAGGAGGTTGGTGAGTGCATTGGCAAGTGTGGCACTGGGAGCCCTAACTGTGAACTGAAATATACAGAGATAGATTGCATCCCAAGGTGGTTCAGTGATCCAGGTCCTAGTTTGTCCAACGAAGCAATATGGCAGCAGGAGAAGGATGCTGCTGCAAGACTAGATTTAGTATCAGATAGTATATTTTTATTGAGGATTTTTTAAGCTCCACCTCTGAACATAAAAAGATACATGTTATAGCAGTGTGAGTGGCATGATAAGTAGTATGACCCTGCCCTTTCTGTAAAATATCATTTATTCCTTTTCTGAATATAAAATACAGAATTATAACTGATAATGTTTTTCTCTCCTTTGCCATCCTACCTTAATCATTTCCCGTTATGATATGATGCCATATGAAGTTTAAGCTAGCTCTCCTAATCTGGTGCTTGCTCTATTACACAATTATTTCAGCTTTGATTATACTTGGAAAATTGCTTGTTGGCCCATAAAATTTTTCTATGAGTGCACTCCACAATACCATCTTTAAAGTTTCTTATTACTCATTATTTTATTTTAAAGCTTTATTGATGTCTTATTTTTATGCCCTAATTATTTTCCAACATATCTCCCTTACCTTAACCACTATCAGACTATCCCATTATAATGAAGAAACATAGGTTAATAAAAACCAATAGATATAATAACTACATTTGACAACATTAAGACAAAGATGTACCTTAAGTGATTATTGATCTACCGAGATTATTTAGCTAGCCAGGTAGATATAGATGGACAGATGGACAAGACATTTTTTTAAGCACTTACTCTGTGCCAGGTACTGTGCTAGAGAGGAAGACAGCATTTCATCGTCTCTTCTACTGCACAAAGATGGATTTGTTACAATTAATCAGAGCTGGCTTACCTTTTAATGTTTTTATTTGGGTTATTTTAATGAATTGTATAGATTATTTCCCCACTCCTGTCTATCACAGGCTTTTCACATGTCTCCGAATTCCTCATGTTTATCGTTTCTTAGGATGCCATTTAGATCACATGAGGTATACATTTATGGTAAAATACACTTTGCAATCATAAAATCTCAGAGCTAGAAAGGACCTTAGAGATGAGCAAGTCTGACTCATACCTGAAAAGAGACATCATCTGCAAAGTATGCAAGTAATTATCTGTCCTTGGCTTAAAGACTTCCTTTCACTCTCTTGAAACTTCCCTTTCCATCGCTGGACAACTCAATTTGTCAGGAATTTTTCCTTGTTTTGAGACGCAAGGTCCCTATTCACAAATTCTACCTGTTGGCCCCAGTTTTCACTTTGGGGGCCAAGTAGAACCTCCCTTTCACACTTCACTCCCTAGCTCCAGATGTCTTTAAACTAAGTTTCTTTCAACTGATCCTCCGATGACATGATTCGAGGTCTTCTTATGATCTTGGCCGCGCTTTTCTCGATGTGCTTGATCTTGTCAATGTTCTTTCTGAGATGAAATCCTCAGAATTAAGCCCAGTGTTGCTGACATAGTCTGATGAAGGGCACACTACTTATGTTGCTACTACTTAAAATCATATTTATTTCCTAGCTTTGTGTTGTTCACACATCTAATCTGTGTGCTGTGTTTGTCCTTTTCCAAGTCAATGACAAAAATACTTACAGAACAGGACCAAGAACAGAGCTCTGTGACACTTCAGTGCTTAGCACAGTGCCTGGCACATAGTAGGTGCTTAATAAATGTTAATTGATTAATTATTGATAGATTCTTCCAGGTATCTAACTATAGACATCAAATCATTATTTTGAATATTTTGGGAAGGGTTTAGTTATTTAGCCAGTTAAAAATCTATCTAACAATATACCATCATCCATCTTGCATCCTTTCATCTATTTCACAAGGATAACATGAAATGAAATTTGTGAAATGCCTTTATGGAGTTCAGGTATATCATTTATGCGGCACTCCCTTAATCTACCAGTCTAGGTATCCTGTTTTTAAAAATTAGATTGGTCTGGCAAAAATCATTCCCAAGGAACCCATTTCTGAGTTTTAGGAATAATTTTCTTAAGTGCTCAGACACTCACACATTTCTAGTCTAGTGACATTTTCTAGTATTCTATGATTTTTTAAATACAAATTTTATTTTTTAATTAACAAAAATATTTTATCCTTGCCAGATGTCTTCTCCAATTAAAAAAAGAAAAAAAAATTAAACCTTTATAACAAATATTCATAGACAATCAAAGCAAATTCTACGTCCATTCCTTTACTTGACTTGGGTTCAAGTTACCTGTTAACTATTTTTGTTCTGTATTTTTCCCACCTGGAAGCCTTGGTACACACACACACACACACACACACACACACACACACACACACACACACACATGCACTCACAAGAGGAAAGTAGGAATTGAGTTGTTCTGCCTATTCTCTGTCCTCTGTTTTCATTATTGTTATCATAACTCACATTTCTAAAATGATTAGGATTTACAACAATCATGTGCACAATCGTGGAACCCCTTGTCCTCCAAGTAGCAGTCCTATCTCTTCCTTGATCATTTTTTCAGTCCCTACTATAACTAATTCACTGAAATTCTGAGCTCATTCTGAGATTTAACAGTTGTGATGTTACCTTTTGGGACTATGTCATTCTTTTGTGTTTAACTTTACTTACTGGCCCTTACTTCCACATTCTTCTATTTTGTCTTTTTTTCTTGGATGAGGCAGTTAGGGTTGCCCAGAGTCACACAGCTGGTGAGTGTTATGTGTCTGAGGCTGGATTTGAACTCAGGTCCTCTTGACTCCAGGGCCGATGTATCCACTGTGCCACCTAGCTGCCCCCTATTCTGTCTTTAAAAAAAATCTGAGTTAGTTGATGAGTTCCTTCCATAGCTTTACGGATTGCTTTAGAACACTTTCATTCGTTCCTCATGGGAATTATTGACATTTGTGGTTTCAGGATCTTATCTCTCAGAGCATCCCAGACCTCTTGAGTTGACTTTCCACATTGTATCTTAAACCATTTGAACTTATTAATACTTTCTCCAAACTTTTTGAAATCCCTTAGTCTAGAGTGTCTATGGCACTAGGACCTGCTTCCTTCACTTTAGCCATGACAGACATCTGCTTACTTCCTCCCAAGGTTCCTATGAATTCTACTTTGACAGCAAGTTTTTCCATATTGTTAAGAATCACATTCAGAAATGCAGTTTCCTTCATCACTTGCTCTAATGTTTGAAGAATAAAATCATTAGTAAGGTAATTTAAGTATTCATCTATGGATCCACTTTTACTATCTTTTTCTCCAGTGGGTTACAGTCTTGTCTGTAAGTTGCCAACTAAATCAGTAAGTCTTATTCTCATAGCAAATATATATATACATATATACACACACACACACACACACACATATATGTGCATATATATGCACACATATAGACATATATATACACACATATATACATATATACACATACATATGTGTATCTATCTCTCTATATCTATATCTATATTCTATATCTATATCTATATCTATATCTATATCTATATCTATATCTATATCTATATCTATATATATATTTTTACTGCTAACTAAGGTGATTAGTATGTAGGCAGTTAAGTGGCTCAGTAGATAAAGAGTTGGACCCAGAATCAAGAAGACTTGAGTTCAAATCAGGCCCCAGCCATTTACTAGCTGTGTGACCCTGGGCAAGTCATTTAACCTCTGCCTTAATCAGCTGGAAAAGGAAATGACAAACCATTCCAGTATCTTGGCCAAGAAAACTCCATGGACAGTATGGTCCATAGAGTTACAAAGAGTTGAACATGACTGAATAACAACAGTAACAATAAGGTGATTAGAAATGTGGTCTGTAGGTCAACCAAAAAGAAGCTATCCCTCTCAAGACAAAAACAAAAACAAAAACAAAAAAACCCCCCCAAAACCAAACAATGAGGTCTTTGGAGAAATTTGTTTATCACCACACATGAGACCACTTTCTACTACTTCTAGGTATTCACTTGGGAATGATTCAGTGGGCATATCTTCCCCTCAGGATCATTATTGTGGCCTGGAATGCCTCAGGTTTATCTAGAGTATAGAGTACAAGAGAGTAGTATACAAGAAGCCTGGAAAGATAGAACAACACCAAGTTCTGTGATGTCTTGAATGTCATTTGGTATACAAAACAAATTGGGAAGGGAAAGGGAATAAGCAATTATATAATGCCTACTGTGTGCCAGGTACTGTGCTAGCACTTTTTTTCCCACACTTTTTGATCTTCACTACAACCCTGCTAGGCAAGTGCTATTATTATCCTCTTTTTACAGCTGGGCAAACTGAGGCAAACAGAGGTTAAGTGACTTGTCCAAGATCATATAGCTAATAAGTATCTGAGGCTAGATTTAACTCAGCTTTTCCTGACTTGAGGCCCAGCATTCTATCCACTGTACAACCAGCTGCCTCATTGAAGGGCATGAAGTAAATTTAACTCAACGCATCTACTGGGCATTTGCTTTGTGCAAGACACTGTGCTAGGTATGGGGAACAAAAATGAAATTGCCCTTGGCCTTAAAGAATGTAGGTTCTGTAGAGGAGCAACAAGACTTTGGTGATTCGTAAGAAACCTAGAGAAGGCAGCAGCAATATGAAGGTGGATTCGATAAGTGAGAGAGTAGAGTTGAGAAGACTAATCAGGGACTATTACTATAGTATAAACAGGTGGTAAAGAGAGCCTTGCTAAGCAAGTAGTCGTGTGATTAGGAAGGGATTGATGCAAAAGATGTGAAAGAGCTAGACTTGATAGGACTTGACTGATTGGATGTGAGATAGGAGAAAGAAGGAAGGGTCAATGAATCACAGATCCAGAACTGGAAGATCTAATCCTTTTGCTTCAGAGTTGAGGAAACTGAGAGCCAGAGGTAGATTTGCAGCAATTCATATATGATGCTTTTCAGATCTCATCTACTAAAAAGTGATGGCTGCATGGGAACAAAAGCTGGCCATAACATGGAAAGCATGGTAGTAACCCTATCAAATAACTGGTCTTATTCTGTGGACAGAATAGGCAACTACCCACATAAAATAATTTGGGGGTAAACAGGAAATCTTGTTGTTTGGTCATTTCAGTTGTGTCTAACTCTTTGTGCTCCCATTTGGGATTTTCTTGGCAAAGATACTGGAATGGTTTGTCATTTCCTTTTCCAGCTCATTTTACAGATGAGGAAACTGAAACAAACAGGATCAAGTGACTTGCCCAGGGTCACACAGCAAAGGATTTTAAATAATTATCTGAGATCACATGGGTAGTGACGGTGGGGGCAGGATTTTATCCTCTAACTTCCCAGATCTAAGTCAAGCAGTCTGTCAAATATTCTTTGTTGTGTATAGAAAGAACACCCCGCCCTTTTTGTTTTGTTTTTAATGGGAATTGGAGTAAAGTGTGGTGATGCTGCTTCAAATAAATTATTTCAAATTATTTCAAGAAGGAGCATTGGCTTTTATGGGAAAGATAATACATAGTTTGTTCTGGGACGTGTTGAGTTTCAAGGGCTGGCAGAACATCCATTATATGTATGCTGTATACAACACATATACTTGTTGTCTAGCCCAGTGGAATGTAAATTCTTTGTTAGGAAGGATTGTTTCATTTTTATTAATCATATCCCCAACCCTATCATGGTACCCGGAACATAGTAGGTTATTACTTAATAAATGCTTGTTGATTGCTTATCTGATCCAGGTGGAGGGAGATTGGGAGACAGGTCAGGGCCAGAAAAATGTCACTTCTAACCCCAGCCTACTTTTGTTTTTTCCTGTTAAGTGACAGAGCTAGTTTCCCAAATGATTTGAAGCCATGAAAACCACTCTAATGCTTTGTTCTTGTTTTAACAAAAAAAGGGATGAAAACCTAGTTTAAATTTCTGTAACAGAAAAGGGGGAGGGTTCCTTCTGGTAAATTCTGTGGCACATATGAAATCAGACTAAATAAATCTACTGACAAGGAGTTCTGTAATAAGGAAGTAGAAGCCCTTTTATCTAGCTATATTCCCTGAAAATTGAAGTCAGCTCACCCCTAATAATATAAATACATGGGTGGCGGTTGTAAAACCCTTTATAAATAGCATTACAAGTTGCCCCTAAAATTTAAAGGGACCAAAATGCTGTCTCTCTTTAAGTAAAAAAAAAAAATACAATTTGAAAATTTTATCTGCATGGCTGTGCAGCTTGGGAAAAAATGTTTACCAGCTTAAAAAATGTTCAGCCATTGCTTCTCTGCTTCACAGGGTCTTAGTAATGATGTATTACAAGGTATTTAGCCTCAGTGCTTGAAATGAGAACAATTATGGGTTGTATTTTAGGTTTTACCAAAATTCCATATTGACCCTGTCAAATTTCTTTTAGACCTAGTCCTGGACTTTTGTTAATTTGCATGGTTAATTAAAAAAAAACAGTGGTACAGAAACAATGAATAGGGAGGAATTTGTGGGGCTCAGTAAAGGTATCCATAGACTGTGATCAAATGTACTTAACAGGCTGCTAATGCAGTCCTCTGAGCTAGACAAGCACTTTGCTTGTCAGGGTAAGGCAAGACAGGACCCAGAAGAGTTTTGCCTTTACCCTGAGACAACTACCATTATGCTGGTGGGTGGGTGGCTTCAGGTATGCCACCACTAAGGGAGAAATAAATTTGTTGACAATATCAAGCCTGGATACTCATTTTCTCCATGCTCATGCAATATTCTACGAACAGACTGGGTATTTACAACCAGGAGGATATGGGAGGATGAGGATAACATAGGCCATTACTCATAGAGTAACAATAAATATTTAACCCTCTACTTATTTTTTTCTGGATTTGTCTATAAGCACCATCTACTTTCTCCAATATCTACCAGCCTTTATAACAGGGAGGATTAGGGTAGGTAATTGCAAATGTTGAACAATCAAAAGGCAGTGAGTCTGGCTGTGGGATTTCTTTTGTATATTCACTGGGATATGAGTCAGTGATCTCTGACCAGAATGGGACATTCTGAATCATTAGAGGTGGCTGTCTCTGTATAGTGCAGGAAAGCACTTTGTAATGGTAAAAGTGTTGGAGTTGGATTTATGGAAGGAGATTTGGGTTTAATTCCTTTCTTTGACACTTTACTAGTTCTGTGAACATGAATAAATCATTTAATGTCTCCGAGTATATCTCCTCAACTGTAAAATGAGGCTCACAGCAACTACTTTTCAGGGTTATTGTGAAATTCAGATGAAATAACATATGTCAGGGTATAGAAAGAACATTCAACCTAGGGCCAAAGGACCTGAGTTTTACACCCAGATCTGTTATTTATTATTTATGTGACATTGGCCAAGTCGTTTGAAACTCTCCACTCCTTGGTTTCATCATCTGGAAAATTAAAAGGCTGGACTAAATGACCTTTGAGGTCCATTCTCACTCTGCAAGTTTATGATTCTGTACATAAGGTGTTTTGTAGGCATAAAAACAACTTCAAGATGTCAATTTTCCCTGTTGCCTACTCCCCCCACCAACCATTTTCTAAGATCTGTTCACACAAGAAAACATTATATGAATTCAGAATAAGACACAAGGACAAAGTAGCCAGAAGTATATATGAAATAATTCTTTGCAGCCACATATGCTAAGCCATTGAAAGGTTTCAATATGCTATTTTAAAAATTATTATCTAAACTTTGTATCTCTCTTCCCTCTTTTCCCCCCACCCCCAAGTATCTAGCACATTGCCCTCTCTATCTAGTAGGTACTTAATATATTTTTGTTGAATTAAAATGAAAAGTTCAAACTGCCCCCTATTTATAGTTAAATTTTCAACATTTTTGGAATCCATATGTTGCAAATAAAATAATGAAGCTACTCTGTGGAAAAATGGAATAAAACACCAATTAGAGGCAGCTTGAAAGCTGTGGCTTTCCTGAGCTCACCTCTCTCAGCTAGATTGAGAATAGAAAACATTGCCTTTTAGGCAGATGCAAAACACTTCTTCCTCTAAGATTCCTTGCTGTGTGTTTCACATGTTGTCCCTTAGTTTTTAGGGTAGAGAGAAATAATTATTTTGGCGTAAAAGGACATAAAACTTAAACCTTCCAGCTCTTCTTGGGGTGGATGTTATAATTTGGGTTGAGTCTCACAACCGTAGGTGAGGAATAGAGTGAGAAATTCTGCCTCTTTGAGGCAGAGGAAGGGTCCTGGACTCACATATACTTCTGAGATTTTGAGTTTTCACTTATCTCTTGAAGCAAGGAAATATCACTTGATTTGAAGAACAAAGGGAGGACTTGAAGACCCTGTGAAGGAAGAGTTGGAATAAGAGAGAGTCTGGCCAAATGGTACTGGCAATGGACCAGTTGCTTTCTTCCTCAGTTGCTCTGGCTTCTTGCAAATTAGAACACCTTGTTTGATGGGCCAAACCAATGACAGGTGGGCCAGACAGGTTGTTCACAAGTTGCATTGGCTCCCACCACTCAGTTGCCGCTATTACCAGTTCCAGTGGCTGGTAGGGACTTAATAATAGCTATGATGTATCTCTTGAATTCACTGTTTTCCAGAAAACTCCCTTCTCAGAACACTCACCTAAGATCAGGAAAGAATAAACACACATCACACACACACACACACACACACATATGTTAGAGGTAGCATGTGTTTGTGGACAAATGGCAATCAGGTGGGAGACAGGGCACCTGTCCTTCCTGTACTCAGCGGTAAGTAACAGTTCTTCACACTAGCAAGGAATTAACAAACTGAGAGTCTGGGATTACCCCTTTGGTATATCTATGGAGTTTTCAACAGGTAGGAAATTAAAACATTTTATTGCCACACAGTATGAAGTCCTTAATTATCAAGGTTTACAAGAATATCCCTGCACATGCTCTAAAGTGTGTCTGGGGGAGGGGAGAAGGTCCTTCCATGATGTGTGATCAGAAGCGTCTCCCCCCAAGATTCTATACACTTGCCTGGAAAGCAAGCTGAATACATCCCAAGGGGAGGAAGGGAGAGAAGGATGTACTATCCTAGTTAACTGATTTAGGGATATAGATTAAATCTTTATAAATATCATTACCACAATGATCTATGTATAAAGATATATAAGTCCCTCCATTGCAATTTCATGGCGTGACATTCAGTGCCACAGAATATTAATACAACAAAAACTTGAGTCCATTTCTTGGACTCATAGAGCTGGAGGGTACCTTAAACTAGTTCTCATCTTACAGATGAGAAAACCAAGGCCTGGAAAGATAAATTATCTTGTCCAAGACCACACAGTTACCTAATAACACATCATAGATTAACATTTCCTGCCACAATGTTCCTTTCCCTGAATTTGTCACCTCATTTGCTATAATTTATCATCCAGTAGAATTTAAGTTCTCTGAGGGCAAGGACTGTGACATCATGTATTTGTATTTTTTGTGCCTAGCATAATGCCTTGCACATAGTAGATACTTCATAAAATTTGTTGACTTCAGTTGAAGTAGATCTGAGCTGTTATACCAACAAAAAGGGTGATTTAAAAATAGAAATTGATATAATCAGGGCCTTGAAATCAAGATGAAGTGCTGGTAACCCTTCTGGGGATAATTAAGAGTTGACTGCTTATCAGAAAAGTGTCTGCAAAGAAACTATGGAAGTTTTGCCTAATGAATGAAGTTGAAATTGAGTGATGCTGAATTTCTCTCATTTATTCAATGGTTAGCTAAACTACTGTCCTTGCCTTTGTCACTCTGAGAGGCTGTGTGGTACAGGGGTAAACATATTGTGTTTGGAGTTGGGGTGTGAGGGTTCACATTCCAGCTCTGATACTACCCACGTGACCTTGGGCAAGTAACTTGTCTTCTCCAGTACTGTTTCTTCAACCTTAATTGAGGAGTTTGGGCTAAATGGTTTCTCTCAGGTCTAAAGCTACAATTCTATAAATCTTGCAATGGCTGCTACCAATATCCAGTAACATCCTAAGGACTTTTGGATGGATCGCTATGAGGGATATACTGCTTGTATATTCCTTTTATGTAATCAAATGTCTATTCTTAACACGCAGACAAAAGCTTAAGGCTTAAGGTCATTATGAATCTCTTTGCTTGTTACAGTCTGCCAGAGGCTTTGAGATTCTTTGCATCTATCTTTCGTGAGTCTGTAATATTTGTCACTCAGCCTGGGACTTCTGGACCTTGAAGATTCTCTGGATGGCTAACATTTTATTAGTAACAGACACATCCATTCCCCTTACTCAGTTTTCAAAAGCCCTGTCTTCTGGAAACCCAGGAATGAAACACAGAATCCTTCCTTCCCCTCTCCCCCTCTTCCCCCTCCCTTAACACATACATACACACATTCCTTCTTATCCATTCCTTTCTAGAAAATTTTAGAATAGTATCAGGCCCCTTTCAGTTTCATCAGTCCAGGCAGATTGCATAAGAGAATTATTGACCAGTAGGTGGCAGTATGGCACCATTCTAGTCGTCCCAAACTGGCATCTCCTTCTGTTAACCCAGAGCTGTATAGAATTTCCCCTGTCCTTTTTTCAAATCTCCAGGGCTTTTCCATCTTCACAGACAGAGAACTGATTCTGACCACCCAGGATTAGTTTTCTGTCATATTGTAACAGAAATTCCTCCTAAGGTTGGAAGGTTTGAAAACCCAGTGCAATGAGAAGTATTTTTGAATCATTACTTAACTATGATAGGGAATGAGAGATTGATGATGGAAGGATGGTAAAGAAGGAGCATAATGAACTCTGATTTTCATTTACACTTCTCTGAAGGGCCCTGTGAAAGGGAGGTTGGCTGAGGATTGTGTGAGGGTGGTGGTAGGAAGCAGCAGGAATAAATCTTGTGATTAGGATGTTGAAATTCCTATTTTCTAGTGTTGCATATGGACAACACTTAAATCAAAGAATCAACAAGAATTGATTAAGTGCCCACTACTGTGTTAGGCATGGGAGATTCAAAGAAAAAGAATGAAACAATATAGTACCAAGGTTAGGTTAGGAGCCTGGGTTTTAATTCTGTTCTGACACTAGCTAGTAGTAGTAGAAGAAGTACCTATCTTCCCTGAACCCTTATATTCTGATCTGTAAAAGGAAGGGGCTGGACCACATGATCTCTGAGGTCCCTTTCATCTCTATCTTAGAACAAAAGAATAATGAAAGTGGCTGAGACATGTGTCTTTAGCCAGTATTATGGGGAGGAGTAGAGGGGGGAGACAGCTTTATCAGTTAAATTACTTTTTCTGCCCATTTCCCACCAAACCATTATGGATAGCACTCTATACCACTGCCTTTGCACTTTGCGAACTTGGTGATGAGATGGCCTTCCTTGGGCTTTTTAAATCATTCATTCATTCATTCATTCATTCATGGAAAATACAACTAGAATTGGAAAGGACCTTAGAGGTAATCTAATCCTCTCATTTTACAAATAAGGAAATGCTTATGTCGCACAAAGATTATAGATGAGTAAAATTCTGGACTCAGCTCTTCAGACTACAAACTCAGCACTTCCAAGAAAACAGATTTGGACAGGCCAGTATGGAGAACTTGGTAACACTAGTCATCTGAGGAGAGGGGGAAAAAGGTGCAGAATGGAGAGACAGAGGGGGCTACTAAAGATGAACTTGGCCTATCATATATAACCAGTGATTAACAATTGTTTGTTAAATGCAAGTGAGTTTTCCCCAGTCCCAGGTCTTTTGGGCACAGCCTTGAGGGTAAAGACAGGATACAGTAGGTTGGTAGGGGTTGTGTGTGTGTGTGTGCCTGAGCGCATCCTCACGAGTGCGTGTGCATGTGTGCATATGTGGACCTCAGCTCTTACTCTAAGACCTAATGAAACCTCTTAGAAACCAGAGTGTATAAGCAACTCCCAAAAAGGAAAGGAATGCTTCAAGAGGGGATGCATTTCTTACATCTAGAGGTCTTCAGGAGGAGGCTTAATGACTACTTGTCTAGGCTACTGTAGAAAGAGATTCTTGGTTATATCTAGGTTAGACTAGATGGCCTTCCTGACTCTGGGATTTTGAGATTCTGTCATTTTATGGTGCTCTCATCAATCAAACAAAATAGGATTTATTTAGCATCTACTATGCTTAAGTGTCGGGGATACACGTTTTATTTTTTTAAATTAATTCGTTTTTAGTTTTCAACATTCACTTTCATAAGCTTTTGAGTTTTAAGTTTTCTGCACCTCCCTCCCCTCCTGTCTCCCCAAGACAGTGTGCATTCTGATATAGGCTCAATATATATATATATATATATATATATATATATATATATATATATATATATATGTTATTAAACATACACATTAAACATATTTTCACATTAGTCATGTTGTAAAGAAGAACTGGAACTGATGGGAGGAAGCATGAGAAGGAGGAAACAAAACAAACAAACAAACAAAAAAGAGAGAGCAAACAATATGCTTCCATCTGCATTCAGAGTCCATGGTTGTTTCTCTGGATGTGGACAGTGTTTTCCATCATGAGTCTTTTGGAGTTGTCTTAGATCCTTGCATTGCTGAGAAGAGCCAAGTCTATCGAAGTCAGTCATGTTGTATACAATGTTCTCCTGGTTCTGCTCACTTCATTCAGCATCAATTCATATAAGTCCTTCCAGGTTTTTCTGAAGTCCACCTACTCATCATTTCTTATAGAACAATAATATTCCATTACATTCATACACCACAAATTGTTCAGCCATTCCCCAAGTGATGGGCAGGGGATACAAATTTTAAAAATGAAACAATCATTGCCCCTAAGGAGCTTCTATTTTAATACAGGTGTTTCTCTTTGAATGTTATCATCATTGCCTAACTGAAGCAATTTAGGGTGGCCTGTTAAGTGTGGGGGCCCTCCTTTGTGGTGCAGACGATTTGGAACTGGATGATCTTTGTTTGAAACCCAGCTCTGCCACTGACTAGCCATGTGACCTTTGGGAACCCCAGCAGACTTTTCTGTGGCCTCAGTTTCCTCTGCTTAGAGCTCAGGGCCTCTGTTTCCTCACCTATAACAGATTGAGGCTGACCCAGATGATTTCTATGTCTTGTAGCTCTCATTGCTAAGATCATTTTCTCCCCTCATCATAGTCCAAGGCTACTCTGGGGCAAAAAACTAAACCCAACCCAACAACAACAACAACAACAGAAGGGTTGATATCTTTCACTCTGTATTGGAACTTGACCCCTTTCTTTAGTTTCTTTCATTTTGTGAGCTGTATCCCTGCCCCTTTTCCCTTTAACATTCCAACCAAATATCTTGAGATTATGTAAGCCAATTATTTTGCATCGAATGGCTTTGTTCCTATCCTGTTAGCTACAGTTGCTAGGCTGGCTCTGGCTGCATGTAAGAACTCTGTTAAAACCTTAGTAAACATTATTAAGCACAAAAAAATGATGATAGCTAAATCAGATCTAAGCCATAGGCTAATGGAATGATACATTGTTCACGGCAAGAATAAGGAAAAGGAATAGGAGGAATTCAGCATTTATGAGGAAGTTGAGTTATGGGGGGAAACACCCACATATGAACAGGTAACAAATGGTTGTGTGTGTCTTAGAAGCAATCTACTTAAGCAATTTGGACTTCTGCAGCTCAAGTGGTGTTGATGGCTCATATATGGCCCCATGCAAGAAAGCTGAATTAGATTAGGTTTGGATTTCTCTTGATAGTAATGGCACAGAGGGTTGGGCAGGAGTCTAGAAGTCTGAAGATCGATTTGAGTCCTAGTTCTACCTGTTATAAAGTAGGCGACCTTGAGTAAGTCACTGAAACTGAGCTGCAGTTTTCTCACATTTAGATTGGGATAATTATATTTGTATTACCTACCTCATAAAAGGAAAGCTACAAAAAGCCAAGGAAAATAAAGGCTGAGAAAGGCCATTGGAAATAGCAATTAATAAGGCATTTGGAAATAGCAATGGACAGGTGAATGAATAGAGTGGTGGGATCTGATGTCAAATGGGATTAAGAAGAAAGTGGGAGGTGAGGAAATGAAAACAATGAGGGTTGATGATCCTTTCTGGAAGTTTGGCCATGAAATGGAGAAGATATACTGGAAGACAGCTTGGGGATATGAAAGAGACAAGGGAGGCAGGCAGCTTTTAGAAATGCTCTGCTCAAATGCCTTTTCCTTCTACAAGTCACATGATATTGGACATTTCATAAGAAAATGCATTTTCATTTATATTTCTATCAAAGTGGCTGAGAAAGTGAAAAAAAAGAGAAAAGGGGGAAAAAGTGCATATGAGGAAAATCTTGCAAACATAACAAAAACACAAACTATCAGAGACTGAAGAAAATTTTAAAAACCCCAAAAAAAGAGTTTAAAAAGACTTTCTACTACAACAAAGAAATGCCATTGCAAATAAAATGCAAATAAAGTTAAGAGAAATCTTATAAAAGGTAAGAATAATTTTTGGTAAGGTTTTTTATTTTAAGCTTAAATATAAAATGAGAAAAGGAAAAAAAATATTGTGCACACAGCAGACCATAAGAGAGATTTCAATATAAAAAATAAATTGCCATTTCAAGAAAACCTATATAATAAATACTACCCGTTGCTTTCAAAGCTGCCCAGCTTTTCTTTGCTTTCTTGTTGGTTTTCTTTTGTTCTCTACTGTGCACTTTTTACTTTATTTTTTCCCCTCCCTTCCCCCTCCCCTCCATCCTAAAGAAGGTTACAATTAAGCATAGGTACATGTATATATGTGTATATACATATACGTACATATATATACATGTATATACACATACACATACATAATCATACATATACTCATATACATGCACACACACATCCGTATATATTATATATATATATATTATATATATATATATATATATATATATACATGCGTACACATATACAGTCATATACATACTGTATTGTGCTTATTTCTTCCAATCATGTTTCTCTGAAGGCGGATAGCATCTTCCTTCATGAGTCCAAATCTTTCCATGTTTTTCTAAATAAACCAGTTCATTTCCTACATCACAGCAATATTCCAACCCAGTCATGTCCTACCCAAGAGATTGTCTATGAAAGATTCTCCCTCCCCAATATTCTGCATTCCTTCTGTTCTTGGCTACATAGCTTTTATTTATACAAGAAAATTTTAATTTAAAATAATCAAAATTATCCTTTTTACACTTCAACAAAGTTCTTGCCTTGTAGGTTAGGGTCTGATACTGCTGAATCTACTTCCTGTACATCTTTTCCCCTTGGTTTCTTTGAAGTTCTTTTGTTCTTCCAAATGAACTTTGTTATTATTTTTTCTAACTTAGTAAAATAACATTTTTAGTAATTTAATTGGGATGACATTGAGTACATAGGTAAAATTGTCATCTAAAAAAAATCACATTGACTTTCCCTACCCATGAGCAATAAATATTACTTCAATTATTCAAATCTGAGTTTATTTGTATAAAAAGTGTTCTATGTTTATGTTCATATAGTTCCTGTGTCTGTTTTGGCAGGTATACACTCAAGTATTTTATGCTGTCTTGGTATTTTAAGTGGCCTAAAACAATATTGAATAATATTGCTGGCATATAGTATAGTTTTCTTTTTCATTTTTGATTAAATCTATTTTAATTTTACCTTTGTCTGAGATCATGATTACTATCCTTGCTTATTTTACATACTAAATTCTACTCCTGCCCTTTATTTTATCTTTATGTGTATCTCCTATTTTTACTTCCTGAAAGCAACATATTGTTGAATTCAAATTTTTAATCTGCTATCTGCAGTAATAACAATTAAACTTTGAGGAATGAGAATAAAATCCCATAAGAACCCTTAGATCTGTTGAAAAGCTTATTAAAAAGATTAATAGAAGGTATAAGGAAAATGTGTGTTCTTAAGGAAGACTTTTTAAAAAAGACAAGAGAATCAATGATTCAGAGCAGAAAGTGCAAAATTTTAGTAGAGCTATGGACATTCTGAAAAAAAGGATAGAGAAAGGGCACAACATTAAATAAATGCAACAAGAAATATTGGAGCAAAGTAAAAAGACAGTAAAATTGTTAATGAGATTACTACAAGATGAAAGCAACTGACCCTGAAAATAGGGCTAAGAAAGATGAGAATCATTAAGGTGAAACACTGCTTGTTTCTGATTGGGTTCATTTTTTAATTACAGTGTGTAACTTGTATCTTCAGTTTGCTCAGCATAAGCCACCAAAAGGAAGTTTTTCTCCTATTTACCCTGCTGTAGTCTATGATCTGATGAGCTGAATTCTGGAGAAAGAATGTATCCTGAGGGCCCAGGCTTGCTGAACAATATTCTTACTTTCCCTATTACAACTGGATTTTTTGACCTTCAGGAACTCTTTAGATTCAGCACTAGGGCAAGTACATATGGCTTTTGGGAGTGTGGATTCACATTTTGTGAAAAGATCTTAAAGTCAGTTAGTCTGTCTTCCTGTCATTAGGAAAGGCAGAGCTTGTAGTCACTTCAGGACACTCAACACCAAAGAGGAATACAGTTACCTAGAGATTTCTATAGAGATTATAAAAATTTGATGCATGTTCTAATGGAAGTTGACTTAAAAATACTGTAATTTAAGGTACATGCATTTATAATGCTGAAAACTGAAAAGGTTTGACAGTTTCATTCACCATGTAAAAAGATGGGAATTTAAACTATTAAAAAAAAACTCCTGTGTGATCTCATTTAAATATTTAACATTACAAAGACTCCCTCTTTCATTAAATTTAACTTTTTCATGCTGTAACTGAAGCCCACTGCTCCACAGGGATGAAACCTGATAGGTGCCCATCCTGCCATATAAGCACTTCTCCTCACATTGGAAATATGCTATTTTCCTGTTCTATCAATAGATTATGATGATATAGTAGATACAGAGCTGGCTTTGCAATCAGGAAGGCCTGGTGGTATAGGTACAATATTTGCTACTAATCTTGTTGGGGCCTATGGCAGTAAGACAGGAAGGTCCCTGCTTCATAGGCTAGATTTTCCTTCAAAAAAAGACAATGTAAACCATATTTGAGACTTAACTGGGGAAAAGACCAAGACTTGAACCTTTGACGTGACTTCTTGTGATGTGAAATTCAAATAGAAATGGGGGACACTAAACCACACATAAGGATTTCTACAGGCCATGTATTGACTTAGAAACTACATAAGTTCATGTCTATGTACATACACACACACACACACATAACATTAACACATTAAAATCAGAAAGGAACTATAATTTAATTAATTCAGACCACACTCAAGAGTGTTATAGACTATGTTTGATACCTTTTACCTAAAGCTTAAAACCCAGGCCAGGAGTAGTTTTTATTTTTTAGGCTTTATGGATGCCCCATTACCATGTGAGTTATCAGACTCTTCCAATAAGGCCTGACAAATGTGTAGGTAAGGGAAACTGAACCCAACTGAATCAACAGTGTCTTTGCTTACTATCCTTTCCGTGCTAGTGCTGGGTAAACTTAGTCTGTTAAGTGTGCAGTTTATTAGTGTCTCCTTTTGTTCCAACAGCAACAACAAAACACCAAAAAACAAAACAAAACCAAAAACTGAACCTTGAGACTTACCTGAGTCAGGTCTGTCTCAGAACGTCTGAATTCAAATCTTGTTTCTGGCACATGTGGTTGGATGATGCTAAGCAAATCATTTGACTTCTCAGGCCACCAGACAACTCTCTAAGAATGCAGACTTGCAAAACCAGTCCAGAGCTGAATTGGTAGCTGGAGTTCCTCACCCTAAACTCCTAGATCAGTGAAATCACAGGTTTGATTTTAAGAAATGTTCTTTCTCTCAATTCTCTGGCCTAGCCAAGTTTGACAAAGTTTATTCTGTACAAAACTTGGCTGGTTGTATGCATTATTGCTTATCTTTCTTTTTCTATTAGTACTGCAAAACATTTCCTTTTTAGTCCTTGAAAATGTAAAATATGGACACCCCATGCTATGGAAGACGTCATATGTTATTTACGTTGATGTCTTTTCCTGAGAAAAGCAAAATGTTAAAAAGTCCATCTAATTAATGTGACTTGTAGCCTTTCCTATGAAAAGGTGCTTAATGTTGAGTAAGAAGTCAGAGCTGCTTAGAGGCTCCTGGAGGTATCCTGGACCACTGCCAGGTGTCTTGACTTTAGTCCTGCTATTGGACTTTGATGGCTCAGAAAGAATGAGGCTGATGACTTGGTGCAACTCTACCTCGCTTGAGTCCAATTCATGGGCAAGTCAAGGTATTACCTGTGATGTCACCAGTCCTCTTCAAAAATGAAGGACAAACAATAACAACTTAAGACGTGTTTATTGGTACCTCAAAATTCAGAGCACTTTGGTAATTATCTTAATTATTGTGTTCTTCATTCTTTTGAAAACTTTAGTATAACATTTCTGGGTACAGGGAGATCTAACAATAATAATAATAATAACTAATATTTATGTAATAGTTATTATGAGCCAGGCACAACAACTTTGAGAGGGAGGTGCTATTATTATACTAATTTTATAGATGAGGAAATAGAAGCAGACAGAGGTTAATGATTTGCCCAGGGTCACAAAGATAATGGCTGAAGTCACATTTGAACTCAGGCTTTCCTAGCTTCAGGCCCACTGCTTTCTCCACTGTGCCCCTCGCTGGGGAGCTAAACATATAAACAGAAGTATCAGTTGGTTTGGGCTGCCCCATTCCCTGCGCTATCCAGAATCACAGATTCTTACAGTTGGCAGGAATGTCATTGCTCATATAGTCCAACATTTACCTGAACAAGAATCCCCTTTATAGGGGCAGCTAGGTGGCACAGTGAATAGAGCACTGGCCCTGAGTTCAAATCTGGCCTCAGACACATAACACTTAATAGCTGTGTGACCCTGGGCAAGTTACTTAACCCCATTGCCTAGCCAGAAAAAAAAAAGAATTAAATTAAGAATCCCCTCTATAAAAAGATACCTCACAATTATATGTAGCACCTCCATTCTGAGATACTTTCCCTATTTGGTATTCTCACTCTCATGTTGAGTCCCCACAAGGTACTACTTTACATTCTAGGGGTGTAGCCTGTCAATCTGTGGTCCTGCTTTTCTAGCTTATGAGCCCCCATCAGTGTGCTTGCTATTAGCATTCAGCTACAAGACACAACTAATTCTTGGCAAAGGCATTTACTAAGATGACATAGTAAAGATATTCATTAAAAAAAATTTCCCCCCATAAATTTAGGACATACTCTTTTACAAAATACATACAATATTCATGGGAAGAGTGAATACACATTATATACTCTATGTTCTTGAGGGTGTAGTGTAAACAATATTCAATTCGCCAAGTATTTATTAATCACTGGCTATTCACAAGGCAGTGAGGTAGGCAATAAAAGCCCTAAAGATGAAAACCAGCATTATCATTGCCTTCTAGGAGTTAAAATTCTTCTGAGAGTGGAAGGATGGGATATGTGCATATTTGTTCCATTAATTTTTAAACTTATTTTCTAAACATGAATTTGTTACTTTTAAGCATAATTAAAATTTTTTTTGAGTTCCAAATTCTCTTTCTTGCTCCTCCCCCACCCATTGATAAGGTAAGAAATATAGTATCAATTATTACATTATACACATTCATTCTATCAAGAGAAAAATATAGTCAACCAACTAAGAAAAATTAAAATGTAATTGTTTCATATGATTTAACTTCAAAAAGAGTTTAAACTGAGAGTACAAATACTAGGCAGTTGATTGCACATGATCTGGCTTCCTGTTAAGACTTGGAAAGTCTTTATGCTTGTAATGGGTGCTTTCTGTCATCAAAACCAAGCAAAGTCATGTAAACAAGATGTGATATATCCAGAAAACTGTGTTCCCAGACTAGAGAATAATTCTAATTATTGATACGTTGAAATCAATCACTTCAAAGATAGGATCTTCTGTCAGGTTCTAATAAAAGCTTTCTGGAGTAAAATGTTTTACCTTGAGACAATCACACAATAAATGCACGATAAGATTATTTGTCTTTTTCTACCTGACTGAAGATGACTGCTTCTCTCCATGTGAATGGCATTTGGCACAGTTAAATCCATCTTTTGAGTGAATGAAAGGCATAAATCCATTATACACCATAGATAGCTAGATAGCGCAATGGATAGAACTCTGAGCCTGGAGTCAGAAATATGGGTTAAAGTCTATCCTCATATCTTCCAAACTATGTGACCCCGGGCAAGTCACTTAACTTCTTTCTGCCTCAGTTTCCTCAATTGTAAAATGAAGATAAAAATAGTACCTACCTCCCAGGGTTATTGTTAAGATTTAATGATATAGTATTTATATAAAAAAAAAATTTGACACATAGTAAGTGCAACGCAAATAGTATCAATTATTTATGAGGCAGCTAAGTGGTACCATGGAGAGAGAGCCAGGCCTGGAGTCAGAAAGACTCCTCTTCCTGAGTTCAAATCTGGCCTCAGAGACTTACTAGCTGTGTGACCCTGGGCAAGTTACTTAGCCCTGTTAGCTTCCATTTCCTCATCTTTAAAATAATCTGGAGAAGGAAATGGCAAACCACTCCGGTATCTTTGCCAAGAAAACCCTAAACAGGGTCACAAAGAGTCAAATATGACTGAACAGCAGCAACAGTTATTATTACACGTTTAATGAGGAGATAATGAGAGCTACAAGCAGTTAGAAGGCATTCTATAAAGAAATACACAGAAATTGTATTTTCATTCACTACTTTCTTCAAAATTAGTGAGCTGGGAAAGGTCATGGCCACTTTGGGGAAACTTCTCTGGAACTTACATCAGAACTACATTTTCCCCAAACTTTGGAGACGTACCTAAACCTTACACTCACTCTTTGAACAGAATGGGTCTTCTAAAGAAAGCAAATTTGACCAGTGTAATAAAATCTACCCATGAGTGGTGGTGTAAGGGTGAAGATTAATTGAAATAATAAATCGCTCCACCTCATTTGAAATAACTAGCAAAAAGCCGTAGCACAGATACCTTTGGCAGGTCAGAGCACCTTTATTCAGTCAATCAGTAAATCACAGTCATTGAACAAAGTGTGAATGACCCAGTTAATCAAGTTGGGAGGGAGCAGAATGCTTACAGACATTGGATAGATTGAAATGATGTTACATGGGTAGTCTATTGCAATTAGCTGAAGAGCTTTGGTCATACCCTATGGGTTTTGTCTAAAAGAGCAAGACTGGCCAGAAGACAGTATTTCAGTGCCTGGCTAAATCAGTGGTAGAAGCATTTCCAGCAAAGTACCTAAGAGGGAATCACTTGGGAGGGAGGAAGGAGGAGGGGAAGAGCCTCTGTGTCCCTAACTCCCCCTCCCTTTTGCCAGAGGATGCCCTTGTGAACCTCAAAACATTAGATGATTTTGGACATCTCATGAGCATCCTAGAGGTATCCTTGGACACTGCTGACAGCAGTGTCTACATCAGGGTCTAGACACATTGAGTAATTAGATACACTGAATAAAGCTAGCTTCAGTTCTCTATAAGGTACCCCATAGAAAGCTATAATATACGTGAGAAATTTGAGAAAGCCCCATGAAAGAGAGACAAGCTTTTCCAACAAAAGGACTTCCAGGATCTGTGAGTGATTCTCTTGCCATAACATACGCTCTAAGTTGAAGCTAATTTTTTCATAGGTACTATATACTTGGGAGAAAGTGTGGCCCCAGTTTGGGGGAATGTTTTGTAGCAACTTTTCAATTTATATGGCCTTGTTAGCTTAACTGATGAATTGACATAATGGAGAAATAATTAAGGAAACAAAGTGATAGGGGCTCATGAGCTGTTCTAAAAACCTAACTCCTCGTGGCTATTGTGAGAATGTTGAGGGAAATTGTAGCCAACAGTGTTCTGGAGACCTAACCTTTCAAAGCAAGTGAGAAAGGGGAAAGTATACCCAGGACAGGTGCTACAGTAGTAACAACTTTTAAGCCAGGGATTCTTAACTTGGCATCCAGGAACCCCTAAGGGGGTCCATGGATAGGTTTCAGAAGGTCCATGAACTTGGATAGGAACATTACATCTTCATTTTTACTAACCTCTAACTGAAATTTAGCATTTCCTTCAGATATTTGAAATCATTATTCTGAGAAGAGGTGCATTGGTTTCACCCAAGGATGTGCTGGTAAATGTTTAACAACCATCTTGCCAAAACAAAACAAAACAAAAGAATATACTATGCACTTTTTAGTTTAATCTGAATTAACATTTTATCACTTTATTGTACTTAGAAAATTGATAAAACAATAAACCAAGCCTATATTTGTAGTGTTCACTGATTTCTGAGATGTAAATGTTCACAATGAAAATTTAACAAAAAGTACTCAGGAGCTGGTTTGAGCTGGCCCTAGCATAATTCTAGTTTCAGCATACAGCCAAAAAGGACCATGACATATGGGAAAAGGTTAAAAATCCTGCCATAACCTTCTTTTTCTTTTCTTTAGTGTTTTATTTTTTCCCAACTACATGTCAAGATAATTTTTAGCATTCATTTTTACAAGATTTTTGACTCCAAATGTTTCTTCCTCCCTCCCCTCCCCTTTTCTGAAAATGGTAGGCAGCTTTATATAGGTTATACATATGCTATCATGTAAAACAATTCCATATTAGTCACAATTGTGAAAGAAAAAAGATCAAAAGGGAGGAAAACAATAAAGTAAATGAAAAAAATATGCTTCAATCTGCATTCAGTGTCCGTGAATTCTTTATCTGGATATGGATAGCATTTTCCATTGTGAGTCTCTCTCTCTCTTGTTTGGTCATGAATTCTTCCCTTCTCCATAGATTTGAAAGATAGACTATTACTTGCTCTTCTAATTTGCTTATGGTGTCATCCTTTATGTCTAAATTATGTACTCATTTTACCTTATCTTGGTATATGGGGTGAGATGTTGGTCTGTAGCTAGTTTGTGCTCTTGTTTTCCCAGGAGTTTTTGTCAAATAGTGAGTTCTTATCCTAAAGGCTGGGGTCTTTGGGTTTATCAAACACTATGTTACTATGGCCATTTACTACTGTGTCTTTTGTATCTAATCTATTGCATTGATCCATTACTGTATTTCTTAGCCAGTACCAGATATTTCTGATGATTACTGCTTTATAATATAGTTTGAGATCTGGTATTGCTAGGCTACCTTCTCTTGTATTTTTCCCATTCGTTCCCTTGATATTCTTGACCTTTGTTCTTCCAGATGAATTTTGTTATTTTTTCTAACTCTATAAAATAATTTTTGGTGGTTTGATTTGTATGGTGCTGAATAAGTAAATTAACTTACATAGAATTGTTATTTTTATTATATTGGCTTGGTTTATCCATGAGCAATTGCCAGTGGTTTATATCTGACTTTATTTGTGTGAAAAGTGTTTAGTAAGTGTGTTCATATAGTTCCTCAGTTTGTCTTGGTAGGTAGAACCAAGTATTTCATGTTGTTTATAGTTATTTTAAATTGAATTTCTGTTTCTATCTCTTGCTGCTGGGTTTTGTGGGTCATACAAAGAAATGCTGATGATTTTTGTGGGTTTATCTTATATCCTGCAACTTTGTTAAAGTTGTTAATTATTTCAAGTAATTTTTAGTTGATACTCTAGGATTCTCTAACTATACCATCATATCATCTGGAAAGAGTGATAATTTTGTTTCCTCATTGCCTATTCTAATTCTTTCAATTTCTTTTTCTTCTTTTATTGGTATAGCTAACATTTCTAGTGCTATATTGAATAATAGTGGTGATAATGGGCATCCTTGCTTTATGCCTTATCTTATTTGAAAAGCTTCTAGTATATCCCCATTACAGATAATGCTTGATGATGGTTTTAGATAGATACTGCTTATCATTTTAAGGAACACTCCCTTTATTCCTATACTCTCTAGTGTTTTTTTAATAGGAGTGGGTGGTGTTTTTTGTCAAAAGCTTTTTCAGCAACAATTGAGGTAATTCTGTGATTTCTGTTGGTTTTGTTATTGACATGCTCAATTATGTTGATAGTTTTCCTAATAGTGAACCAACCCTGCATTCTTGTATAGCTCCCACTTGGTCATAGTGTATAATCCTCATGATATATTGCTATAATCACCTTTCAAGTATTCTGTTCAAAATTTTCGCATCAATATTCATTAGGGAAATTGTTCTATAATTTTTTTCTCTGTTTAAGCTCTTCTTGGTTTAAGTATAAGCACCGTATTTGTGTCTTAAAATGAGTTTCGTGGTGTTCCTTCTTTACTTGTTTTTTCAAAGAGTTTATGTAATATTAACATTAATTGTTTAAATGTTTGGCAGAATTTACTTGTGAACCCATCTGGCCCTGGAGATTTTTTCTTAGGGAGTTCATTAATGGCTTGTTCAATTTCTTTTTCTAAGATGGGGATAGTTAGGCATTCTATTTCCTGATCTGTTAATCTAGGTAATTTATATTTTCATAAATATTTATTGATTTTGCTCGGATTGTCAGGTTTATTGGCATGTAATTTGGCAAAATATTTCCTAATGAGTGCTTTAGTTTCTTCTTCATTGGTGGTGATTTCATGCTTTTCATTTTTGATGCTGGATATTTGGTTTTCTTTTTTCTTCTTTTTAAAATCTCTATTGCATTGACACCCCCCCCCCACCCCAACCAGTTCCTAGTT
The DNA here is from genome assembly GCF_003287225.1 of Phascolarctos cinereus. NCBI lineage: Eukaryota > Metazoa > Chordata > Mammalia > Diprotodontia > Phascolarctidae > Phascolarctos > Phascolarctos cinereus. The sequence goes on along the minus strand of NW_027555847.1, from coordinate 73,343,854 downwards.
TTATTTATTAGGTCTTTTTTTACTTTAAATTTTATTAATTTCACCTTTGATTTTCAGGATTTCCAATATGGTGCTCAATTAGGGATTTTTAATTTGTTCTTTTTCTAGTTGCATACCCAATTCATTGATCTACTTTCTCTATTTTGTTGATATAAAAATTTAGAGAAATAATATTTCCCCTAAGTACTGCTTTGGCTGTGTCCCACAAATTTAGGTATGTTGTCTCATTGTTGTCATTCTCTTTAATGAAATTATTGTTTGTTTCTATCATTTTTTCTTTAACCCACTTATTATTTAGGATTAAATTATTTAGTTTCCAAATAATTTTTAGTCTATCTTACTGCTGCCTGTTCAAATAAAAGTTAAATGTAATTTTTATTGCATTATGACCTGAAAAGAATATATTTAATATTTCTGCCTTTCTACATTGATTTTGAGGTTTTTATGCCTTAATATGTGTTCAGTTTTTGTGTAGGTGCCATATGCTGCTGAGAAAGTATATTCTTTTCTGTACACATTCACTTTTCTCCAAAGGTCTGTCATATCTAACTTTTATAATTCACCTCTTTAGCTTGTTTCTTGTTTATTTTCTTATTGGATTTATTGAGTTCTGAGAGGGGACAGTTGAGGTCTCCCACTAGTATAGTTTTGCTATCTATTTCTTCCTGTAATTTATTTAATTTCTCCTTTAATAATTCAGATGCTATACCACTTGGTGCATATATGTTTAGTATCAATATTGCTTCATTGGCTATGGTACTTTTTAGCAAGATGTAGTTACCTTCCTTATCTCTTTTAATTAAGTCTATTTTTGCTTTTGCTTTGTCTGAGATCAGGATTGCTATGCTTGTTTTTTTTTTTTTAACTTCAGCTGAAGCCTAATAGATTCAGCTCCAGTCCCTTACCATTACTCTGTGTATATCATCATAATAACTTTCTACGCTCAGATTCTTTTTTTGGTTGTTATTTTTTCCTTATCTTTTTTTTGCCTTTTTCCTTTCTTTTAAATTTGAACTCTGCTCCCAGGGTGGAAGGGGCATTGTCTCAGACTTCTTGTGTCTGGTGAGCCAAAGTTATAGTGTCTGGCTTGTGCTGAGGCCAGTGGGGTGTTTCTTCGTTTCCCCAGGGCTACACTGAAATACATGGTAGTCTGGCTGTTCCAGGCTACCTGTTCCTGTGGCTATGCTGAGGCACATGGAGGCTCCTGGTGTTAGTGTTTGCCTGCTCCACCATACTGGGGCTCAGGATCTCCTACTGGTTTGCTGAGATGAGGCTTGCTGCTGGTTTGCTGGGATGCTTCCTGTACTAAACTGCACTCCCCTTTTATCTGAGTGAGACAGACCTTTCTTGCCAATCTTCTAAGTTTCTTGGGCTAAAAAAATTGTTTTACCCTTCTTTTTGCTGGTTCTGCTGTTTCAGGATTTGTTTTGAGATGCTATTTTATGGCATATGGAGGTAAATATGGGAGAATTATGGTGATTTACTGTTTACTCTGCCATCTTGGCTCCCAGAACTCCTTCTTTTCCATAACCTTAAAGCCCATCTAATGCCTACACATTCACTGCTACAAAAGTAGATAAATTATATATTTAATAATGATAATAACAACAATAACACCTACCTTTTAGGGTTGTTGGGAGGATCAAATGGGATAACATTTGTAAAGCACTTAGCACATTGCCTGGCACATAGTAAGTACTTAATAAATGTCAGTTATTATTATTACTACCACTGTTTATGACTTATGTACTCTATGCGAGTGAGCTCAAAGCCTGAATATATGGGTAAGACAGCAGGCTGGTGCAAATGCCAGAGGTTTCTTAGTGTGGCACGAGTCAGTGTCTTTGTTGTTGTGAGAGATTAGTGATTGAAGGGAAAGTGACGAGTATGATCCTCAGAGTGTCAGAAAATTGAGTGTAAGTTGATGGATTGTCAGGGTAGACAGAAATGTCTATTGATGTCCTGGGGCTGATTCTTCATTGTAGCTTAGCAAATATTAGCTGTGATGATTAATTGCTTCAAATGTTGGATAACTGACTGGTGGTATCTGAACCTCTAAATACCTGGATAAGAATTTAATTGTGTGGCTCAGGGAGAAGCCAAAAGACACCATATGTGGAAGTGTATGAAAGAGAGAGAGAGTATGTTCAGATACCAAAAAGGAAGGAGCATTGGATTTGGAAACAATAGATAAGACTCTTTACTTCTCTGGCCTTCAGTTTTCTCTAATACAAAATGAGAGGGTTAGATTAGATGACTGCTGAAGTTCTTTCCAACTCCAAATCTATGATAATCTTACTTTAGTTTGATTCCCAATATCAACCTACCAATCAATCCAACACACATTTATGGAGCTCCTGTATATGGCTGGCACTGTGGTAGGCAATGGTGATACAAAAGCAAGAATTAAACCATTCTTTGCCCTTAAGGGATTTCTATTCTTTTGGAGGAAACAATATGTGATCTTGGGCTAAAGTAATAGGGGCATAGATTCCAGAAATAGGGAGGTGATAGTCCCACTGTGCTCTGCCCTAATAAGGTCTCATGGGTAAGGTTGTGTTTACTTCTAGACACCAAGGATTAAGAACGACATTGATATGCTGTAGAGTATCCAGAAGATGGCAAACAGGAGAAGATGGTGAAGAAGAGGGGAGGGATGAATTAATGCTCAGGGGTAGGGAACCTGCGCCTTGAGGCCAGAAGAACTGTGAAGTTTGGATTCAGTCAAAGGCCACATGTGGCCTCGAGGCCACAGGTTCCCAACCCCTAATAGATGGAAAAAGACTCAGTGGGAATATAATAGCTTTTCAAAGGGGATAGCTGTCATGGAGAGGAGAGATTAATCTTGTTCTGTTCTTTCTTGGAGGGCAGAATGAAGACCAATGGGCAGGGGGAGGATGGCAAAAAAAGCCAATTTTAATTTGACATTAGGAAAATCTTCCTAACAATTACTGAAATTTCAATGACTTGAGGTGCCTTAAGAGGTGATAGATTCCCTGTCCTTGGTGGTGTTAAAGGAGAGGCTGTACAAACATTTATCAAATATGTTAGGATATGTTGGCAAGTCCTTTCATGTATAGAACGGACTAGATGACCACTGAGGTCTCTTCTAATGCTGAAATTCTGTGATGTTGTTATTCTATATAGATAGAGTAGATACAAAACATTTATATGTAAATATTAGAAAATTACTGGGGAAAGTCATTAACTGTTGGAGGAATTAGGAGAAACCTCATGTAGTAGATGGCACTTGGGCTAAGCTTGGAAAGAAGCTAGGAATTCCAAGCTGTAAATGTTAGGAAAGGGTGAATTCTAGGCATGGTAGGGTGCTTATAGGAAGGTATGGATGCAGAAGATGTTTGAGAATCAGCATGGAGGTAGGTTTGGCAGGATTGTAAATGCTTGAAGGGGAGTAATAAAAGAGTCTTGGAAATATAAGCTGGAACCAAGATGCAACATGAGCTTTGTATTCCTAGCCACTCTTGGATATTCTGCCCTAGTGGTAATATCTCAATGATTCTAACATATATGTATGTAGCTTTCAATGAATCTGATGGCATAGATCATCCATGGACAATATTCTAGTAGTGTCTAGTACTCCAGAGTACTGTGACAATTTGACTATACATACGAAAGGATATTCTGAAGGGGAGAGAGTACCTCCCTGATTATCTTCACAAATCCACCAAAAAACACATGGACATATCCACACCAGAATAGGTAGCCAGGGACTCAAGGTGACTGTAGTCTGGGTGTGACTAACTATAATTAGTTTTATATATCTCTTTTCTCTGTTCATGTTCCACATGAACAGCAGCATGGTGCTGAGAAAAGATAAAAATAATAGCCAACATCTCTAGAGCATTTACTACATGCCAGATAGTATACTAAGTGCCATACAATTATTATCTCATTTGGTCTTCACAACAACCCAGGGAGGTAGGTGCTATTTTTATACCCATTTTACAGGTGAGGAAACTAAGATTATGTGACTTGCCCAGGGGCACACAGCTAGTATATGTCTAAGGCCAGATTGAACTCAGGTCTTCTTGATGCCATGCTTGGGGTGCTATCCATTCCTACACCTAGCTGCTCATGTAGATTGTGGTTAGATTCAGAGCAGAATCTTAATAGTGACTTAGGGCTGAAAGGAACCATAGAGGTCATCTATTCCAGTTATTTGTTTTCAGTCATGCCCAGCTCTTTCTGACCCCATTTGGGGTTTTCTTGGCAAAGATACTGGAGTGGTTTGCCATTTCCTTCTCCAGCTCATTTTACAGATGAGGAAATGGAGGCAAACAGAGTTAAATGACTTGTCTAGGGTCATATAGCTAGTAAGTGTCTGAGGCTGGATTTAAACTCAGGAAAATGAGCTTTTTGCCTCCAGGCCTAGCACTCTATCCACTATTCCACTAGCTGTCCTATCTATTCCAACCCCTTCATTTTATAGAAAGGATTTGAGTCTGAATCTTAGTGCTTGCATTTACTTGAATATGAAACACCAGCAAGTCACTCTTTCCTTATTTACAGAATGAAGATCATAATACTTATGGCACCTACCTCACAGACTTGTTGTTAAGAACCTTAAAGTTGTATAAACCATGATGTTGGAATAAATGAGTTATTGTTATAATTGTAAGGGCCATTTTTTTACTATATGAGCACTGCATTTATTCTTTTTTAAATATACCAGTATCATGAAGCCTTGAAGTAGCAGATATATCTCTGAACTTGCTTGTGCAATGATCTTATCTGGTTCACTCCTGCTTTGGCAGTACAAGTGCCCTGCCTCCCCTGTGATGCTAATAGTGGGCAAGTATAGACAGAGGCAGTGTGATAAGGAGGAAGGGCACAATATTTGTGTTTGAAGCACGCTTTTGGTTCATACTACCTTAATGACCCTGGGAGAATTATTTTTCTTACCTCCCTGGGCCTCAATTTCCCTACCTATAAATTGAAGGTGTTACACTAGATGACCTCTGAAGTTCTTTCTGGTTTTCAACTGAGACAATGTGGTGTAGTGGATAGGGTATTGGAATTGGAGTGAGGAAGACTGGAGTTCAGATCCCACTTGTCTGACCATAGAACATAACTCAACCTCTCTATGCCTCAGTTTCCTCATCTATAAATTGAGAATATTAGACTTGATGGCCCCTAAGATACCTTCCAGTTCTAAATCTTTGATCTAGGAGACTCATTTCTTCTCATTTGTAAAATGAAGACGGTAAAAAAAATGAAGATGCCCAGCCTCATAAGGTTGTTGTATGGATTAAATGAGATAGACCATATACAGCAATTGTAACCATGAAGTACTATGTAGATTTAAGCCATTATTGACCTCAAAAACTTTTTCATCCAATTCCCCCCTCCCATTTCAGTGCACCTTAATCTATTTTTAACATTCTAGGGCAAAATGAAGGCGAAGTGCCGTTCAGATTATCTTATAGAATCATAGATTTAAAGCTAGGAGGGATCTTAGAGGCCATTGAGTCCAACCTACTTCTAAGGAAAGTAGAGAACAGGGGGATACATTGATTGTTCACACAGCTAATATGGTAGGATTTCAACTCAGGTGTTTGGACAGGTAGGTGGTACTGTAAGTAGAGCACTGGACCTGGAGTCAGGAAGACTTGAGTTCAAATCTGGCCTCAGATATTACTGTGTGACCCTGGGCAAATCACTTAATCCTGTTTACCTCAGTTTCTTCATCCTTTAAAAGAACTGAAGAAGGAAATGGCCAACTACTCCAACATCTTTGCCAAGGAAACCCCAAATGGGATCACCAAGAGCTGGACATGACTGACATGACTAAACAGTAACAACAGCAACAACAACAACCTCTTGGTTCCAAGTTGCGCATGCCATTTCGCTGTCTGGTAGAGTTTTCTTCATTTGTAACAATTACCAGTCATCTAACAAAAACGGTCATCCTGTGGGGCCATGAGTTTACAACAGGAGTGCCAACAAAATTAGCAAAGTAATTACATAAAACTTGGGTGTGTTTTATTTCCATTTTAAATTATGACTCAACCTGTTTCAGTTTTAGAGAAGAAAACAAATAAATCAGAATGAATTCAGAGAACAATGAAAATGACTGTGAGATGGTAAGAGATGACATGAAGAGAAAGAAACACTTGGCTCGCTGATGACTAGAGGCTGGATGTATTATGGCTATCTACACATACATAAAGGATATTGCAAATAAGGAAGTAGGAGGAAATTATTTTGTCATAGCAAAGGGGGAGGTCATGTATACCTTTGTAGAGGATGATATTAACAAGTAAAATATGTGCCTAACTGCTGAGAAAACATTCCTACTGAAACCTGTTAGATTATGGTGGCAAAGAGGAAGAAAAGCCAGATCTTGAGGGCATGACTTCTTATTATGTGCAAGGGGGAGATGAGTGAGAGGGAAGACTTGAAATATAGCACAAGAACCACTTGAGGATTAAAGAGACATCTGCCTATTCTGACTGATCTATTCAGCTTACCTTCTGATTTTATGGGCTAATGTCCTATCAGATAAGAACTCCTTGATGATCAGATAAGGTTATGTCAAATGATGTGAATTTTTGCACCGCTGAAGTTATTGTCTACTTTGAAAACCCAATAATATCTAATATTACTAGAATAACTCAAGTGACAACCTTAAATTTATTCTATGGAGAAAAATATTTTTTAAAATGCACCAGAAAAGAGCCGTGAGATGAAAGATGGCAAACATTCAAGACAACCTTCAATTTGTGCCATCTATCACCTTCTCACTTAAAAAGGGCCTTTGCACATCGCCAAGTTATGTTACTACGCCCATGGAAACAGGTTTCATAAAACTTAATAGCAACCCGTAAGTGAGAACATCCTAATCTTACTTTAAATTTCCTCTTTAGAAAAGGGGATGGCATAAACTGTCAAGGCAGAATGTACTCGGGCCATATATTGAATCTGGTGTTTGCAAAGGTTAAAAGAAATTCTGAGCCATGAAAAATTTTGAGGAGGAACTTGTTTGAATAATCTACTCCCTACCCTCCACTACCCCCCTCCTTATTTCTATTTAAGGGTATACCTGGAGATGGGAGAATTCTTGAATTCATTTTGGTTTCTTTGAAAATTGCCATCTATTGAGTTGTCTTTCAAGGAATCAAATGTCTTGCATGGCTGGCTTCTGAATCTACAGAAGGGGCTCATGACATGCTATGTCATGGACTTCTTTGGCACTTTGATGAAACCTATGGACTCAGAATAATGTTTCAAATGCATAAATAAAAGACATAGGATGACAGGAAATCAATTATATTGAAATTCATTTATCAAAACATTAAACAAACAAAAGTTCATGAATCCTGGATTAAGAAACTTGATTTAGAGAGAGAGTGAATGGTCATTTGTGAAATCTCATAGGAGATTTTCCTCTAAGTGATGTAGGGACACAAGTGAGTAACTGGGCTCCTTGTGAATATTAAAGAAATAGTGGTCTATGTTTATTTCATGCCAATACAAATACAGTAGCGACTTTGGAAGGAAATTATACTCTGCTTTGTACTAAGTCTGTGTAATGTGCATAACAATATATCATCTTTTCTCTCTTGCAGTACACTACAGTTATAGGAAGTCTGTAATAATGCAATACTTGGTTCTTTTCAAATACCAGACTGAAATACATAGATACAAGATGAACAAAAAATGATGCTTGAAAAGAAAGCCTTTATTCAGTTGGGGCAAAAAAAAATGCATTTAGTCTCCCTCTTCCTCTCTCTTCCTTCTCCTTCCTCCTCCTCTCTCATACATCTACATCTCTGCAGAGTCTATATATGTATTACAATAGCATGGAGGCCATGTATAATGTATAGCTAAAGGTCAGATAAATAAAAGGAGCATCCTTGGCTTACCCTTCCATTCAATATCAAAGGTGATGAATTGTTCTTTTAGTTATGGAATATCTTAATGATTGCTCACATTTCCCTGTTTAGCTTTTAGGAGAGGGAAGAAAGTGCTAGGCTTGGAATTAGTGGAACAAGGTTTTAGAGCAAGTCCTGCCATTTATTGACCATGGGCTTTCCATGTAACCTGTTATTCAGCTTCCTCATCTGTAAAATGGGTATCATGATATCTATACCATCAACCTCAGAGCTTTGTTTTGAAAATTCAAAAGGAATAGCTCAATATAGCTTAGATGTCTTCCCTTGAAAACTTCTTTTTTATATCTTTCAACCATATATTAACTGGAAATGTCTCTTATTCATATAAATTTGGATGAGTTCCTTACATATATTGGAAATGAGACCTATACATTATTAGAGAAATTTATGGTAGAGATTTTTCTCCGTAGTTGATTATTTCCCTTCTAATCTTAGCTGTATCGGATTTGTTTGTGAAAAATGCTCCAAATCACTAATAATTAGAGAAATGCAAATGAAAGCAACTCTGAGGTTCCACTTCACACGCATCAAATTAGTGAAGATGACAAAAAAAAGAAAATAACATATGGCTTAGGGACTTCAGGGAAACAAGCACATTGATGCACTGTTGGTGAAGCTGTGCATTGGTCCAGTCATCCTAGAAAAAAAAGTTTGAAGCTATTTTCCCAAAGTTACTAAACTGCATATCCTATAATTCAATGCTGTCATTATCTGACCCATACTCCAAAAAGATCAAAAGAAGAGGAAAAGGTCTTATACATAGCAAAACATTGATAGAAGTTTTTTTTTTTTTTGGTGGTGTCAAAGAGAATCTAAGGGGAATGCTCAAAAATTGGGGAATGGCTGAACAAATTATTCTGTATCAATGTAATGGAATACTATCGTGCTATAACAAATGAAAACACAATTCCAAAGAGAACTGGGAAGACTTGTATGAACTGATACAGAGTGAAGTGAGCAGAACCAGAAGAATAATTTATGTTATAACATCAATATTATTAAAAAAAGAATAAATTTTGAAAGACTTAAGGATTCTGATCGTTGCAGTGATCAACCATAATTCCAGAGGATTGACACTGAAGGATATTGTCTACCTCATAACAGAGAGAAAGATGGATTCATATGCAGAATGAGAAATACATTTTTGGGTGTGGCTCACATGGGAATTTGTTTTGCTTCACTATGCTTATATAGTGCAAGGATTTTTTTCTTTATTTTTCTTCTTTCCTCCCTTTCTTTGTTTTTCTCTTTGTATGGTGTATGTTCATGTTCTGTGGTTTCTTTCAGGATTTTGTAGATGATTGACAAATTAATTATGATTTAATCATGATTGTTTGTCGGTGCTAACAGTGAGAAGATCACAGTCTCTCCATAGCCTAGAAAAGTTACCTTATGAATTGTTGATTTAAGAAAAAGACCAAAAGATCTAGTCATTTTCTGGTGGCCAACATTCTGGCAATGAGTATCTCTGAACTTCAATAAGCTAGACCTTGGACTACAAATGTATGGTCTGTCTCTGAGCCTGTATTCACTCTTCACAGCTGACAGAGTAAATGATTTTTAGGCATCACCTTTGGGAATTGAGGGCCACCTCCTGTCCAGGTTGAGGCACTAGGGTCAGATTTTAGTGGTGAAGACAGTCAATATCCAGAGGGAAAATATATTTGAAAGCTTGCCTTGTGTGGATCCAGCCTCAATCTCTATGAGTTAAGATAGTTATAGGGAAGATCTGAGTTATAAGGAGAGTGCCAGCTCCTATTAGTACTTGTTTAAACCATGTGCATAGGAAAAAACAACCATGTTGTTTCTGTTTTGTCCTGACCCTGGATTTTTCTAAGCAAAGTTTCTGGGGCGATTTTCATGAACCTTGTCTAGAGACTAGGGTGTGATGGGAGCTGAAAGAAATGTATTCTTCCCAAAAAGAACAGTTCAGTTGTGATGAAGCCCTACAAGCATGAATTTCCCTGGCTATGGGTATTCCCTGAATGTCACCTTTGTCACTAGTGTTATAGAAATGGAGAAGAGAGGGGAGAGGTAGTACCACTGAGTATGTAATGGAAGAATTTTTCTTTTTTTTTTTTTCTTTTAATGCTATTTAATTAAATGCTTTGAGTAAATGTGTCCTCAGGTATAGCAACATAGAAATTATTAGTTAAGACTTTTTAGTTGTGGATTTGAATATAGATTGACCCAAAGCATACTTTGAGCCTGGGGCAGTTTTCAGGGAATCTTTGTGTGAGGGAGACTTGGACTATAGAGGTTATTCCCAAAATCTTAGTACAATTTTAAGTATTAGAGCTGAAAATTACAGTAAGACTTTTGGAAGAATGTATATATGTGTATTTTTTTTTTAGAAATAGAAATTTATCATCCACATGCTAATTATTTTGGTCCTCTGTTTGGGCTGTGTCCATTTGAATAAAATTGCATTGAATATCTAGTGAAACACTTCAGTAGCAGACATTAGCACCCCAATCAGAAAATGTTTTTTAAGTGACCCAAGCTATTTACCGCAAGAGCCCCTCGAATTCGATTTGGATGTCACAACTACCTTGATCTCAGTCTTCAGCTGTTACTTTGCTTCTTCCCCCTTCCCCTACCTTTGTGGTTGTTCAGTCGTTTCCAACTTCCCATGATCCCATTTGGAGTTCTACTGGCAAAGATACTAGAGTGGTTTGTCATTTCTTTCTCTAGCTCATTTTACATATGAGGAAACTGAAGCAAATAGGGTTAAGTGACTTGGCCAGCGGCACACAGTTACTAGTTGTGTCAGGCCAGATTTGAGCTCAGTAAAATGAGTCTTCCTGACTTCAGGTCTGGTGCTCTATCCACTGTGCCACGTGGGGGCCTTATCCTCCTCTACCAGACAAACTAGTGCTCCCCCCCCGCCCCATTTTTTGGCTCAGATATGATTTGATTAACATAGGAAAAAGCTCTCTGTAGCTCTGTGAGAAAGAGAAGGGAGAATTATTGCAGTACAAATGCATGCTTTTATAATGTGATAGGAGAGAATCCTATCTCTTGGTACCACCCAGATATTCTTAAATCTGCTGTCCCTCTGGACTGAAAGGAGTTCTCTGACCTCTTCTAGATCTTAGAGTCACTACTACGGAATAAGCACTTTGCTGTTCTCCAGCTATTTCATGATCTGGACTTGTGACTTTCTACATGTGAGGAACTCATTTATGTGGAAAACTTCTTCCATTGGTATTACAACAGCTTTATAATTTATAGTGATAGAGGTGCCCAGGGCATCAAGAGGTTAAGTGACTTATTTGTGGCCACATAGCCAATATATCTCAGAAGGAAGACTGTTTCTTACAGGAAGCAGGTTTTCATTATTTCAAGGCTAAGCCTGTCTCCAGAAAGCCATACTGCCTCTCGTCTTGTACCTTGCTGGGTAGATAATAGGTGCTCAAGAAATGATTGATTGATTTAATGAAAGCTTGTATTGCTCTTAGAAACAACAGATATGTTGGTAATAGCTTCTTGGTTCCTGCAGTTTTATACTTAGGAATTGCTTGATCTGAGATACCATGCTTACCTTTTTTTGGTAGGTCTTCAATTATTCTGTTATCTTTTACTATCTCCAGAAGGTCCTGGGATGGAACCTTTCCCCTTCTGTCCCTCTTTCTTTCTCTCTGCTTTATTCTAGGTCAGTATTGCCTGGTGGAGATTAGAGATGGCACTGAAGATGTGGGTAATTGCATTGACATAGAGAGATGAGTTCTGGACCTAGCTACTCTGATTCATTTAGTTTTAAATTTGCCCAAGTCAAGCACCAGGTGTTAAAAGTGGTGATTTTTCAAGTCCCTAAGGAGTATTAAAGCATGTATATACTAATCATTGCCATATATGGCATAATTTCACTCAGCATATCCTTATCAATGTGGTATAGTCCAAGGAGAGCAGATTATGAGTGCCTGGGTTAAAAATTCCCCTCTCTGATTTTTACTTCTTTGGAAAAACCATAACTACCCCACAGTACTTTGGCTTCAGCTTGCTTGCCTGTAAAATGAGGATGTTGGCCTATGTAATAGGGGTTTGAGAACTGACTGCCATCTTGGAATTTGTAATTCACAGAACAATCGTTCATTTCTCAGTTCTGAGAAGTAATTTGAGGACTATTGCAAACTTTGAGCCAGAAGTCAGTATTGAATCACACCCTAGAATTCTTGAAGAGACATGGTAAGAGAGAGACAGACTGAGAGGAAGCACTGGGGCCTCAGTAGACAAGGAGATTTATTAATGGGGTCTGCCTCTCTGGACTTTTCCAGGACCTGGAAAGCTGAGCTACAGAATTAGTGACACAGGAAAAATAGGTGAAAAGTGAAAGGAAAAGTGGGACTGAGCTGTAGTGGACAAGGGAGAGACAGAGAAGGTTATTGGCTCTACAAACATCTTAAAACAAGAGATTTGAGCTGAAGCCACCTGTTATATACACTTCTGCAAGAAGTGAGAGAATTTCCAAGAAAAGATCCTTTCCCTCCTAAACTCTCCTTCTTATGCTTGTCCATTAACAGGCATTGTGATGATGATGATGAGGATGATGAGGATGATGATGATGATGACAACTAGCATTTATATAGTCCTTTAAATTTTGCAAAATGCTTCACAAATTTTATCACTTTTGATCCTCACAACACTTTGGAAGATAGGAGCTATTATCCCCATTATACAGATGAGGAAACTGAGACAGATAGAAGTTAAGTGGCTTACCTAGGATCATAGAGGCAGTAAGTCTCTGAGGCTGGATTTGAACTCAGGTCTTCCTGACTCCAGATCCAGCACTCTCTCCACTGCTCCGCCTAACATTTTCTGCTTCCTTCTTTACTCAAATGTTTATAGTAACTTGAATTATGATTCAATCATAAAGAGACCACAAGGGTTAGCAGGAGATAACCATCCCTTTAAATTAAGGCAGAAAGCCAAACCTTGGTCCAAGTGTTAGGTATTTTCTTATTATCAACTCTAAGCAATTGTGATTGTAGTCCTAATTTTTCATTTATTATAAACTATATAATGCCAAGTGCACCTGAGGGACCAATATATTGCCCTTAGGCTAAGGCAGAGGATCTAATTATTTTGGGTGTGACTGATTAAAACTCTTGGTCAAAGGAGGATGGGGAAGATGGAGTGGTGATAACTATGAGTTAACTGTCCTCTCCTTGCAGTAACACCTGCACCCACAAGTATTACAACCAGCTCAAGATCAATTATTCTATGACTAATTGAAGAAGACAGATTGAATAAATGAAAAATCTAAATTACAGACTCTTTTAAAAGAAATAGAGTGCTGTGGCTTAACACTAGGAAATATGGATTCAATGTACAGTGAGGAAATAGAGAAAGGCAAAAGTAAAGCACTCAGGAGTTTTTTTTTTTAACTTATTTATTTTTAGTTTTCAACATTAACTTCCACAAGATTTTGAGTTCCAAATTTTCTCCCCATCTCATCCCTCCCCCACTCCAAGATGGCATGCATTCTGTATACCCCTTCCTCTAATCTGCCTTCCCTACTATCTCTCCCCACTCTTCTCTTCTCTCCTTCTCCTTCTATTTTCCTGTAGGGCAGGATAGATTTCTATATCCCATTTCCTGCATTTCTTATTTCCCAGTTGTATGTGAAAACAAGTTTTTAACATGTGTTTTTAAAACTATGGGTTCCCAATTTTCTCCCTCCCTCTCTCACCACCCACCCTCACTGAAAAGGCAAGCAAGTCAATACAGATTATGTATGTGTAGTTATGCAAAACACTTCCATAGTAGTCATGTTGTGAAAAAGTAGCTATATTTCCCTTCATCCTATCCCCCCCCATTCATTTTATTCTCTCTTTTGACCCCGTCCCTCCTCAGAAGTGTTTGCTTCTGATTACCCCTTCCCCACATCTCCCCTCCCCTCTATCATCCCCCTGCTTTCTTGTCCCCCCCCCATTTTCCTGTAGGGTAAGATAGATTTCCATACCCTATTGAGTGTGTATGTTATTCCCTCCTCAAGCCAAATCCTATGAGAATAAGATTCACTCATTCCCTCTCACCTTCCCCTGTTTCCCCTCCACTGTTAAAACCTTTTCTTGTCTGTTTCATGTGAGATAATTTACCCCATTCTACCTCTCCCTTTCTCCTCCCAGGATAATCCTTTCTCACCCCTTAATTTTATACTCCAGATACACCCCTTCATCTTCAACTCAGCCTGTGCTCTCTCTCTCTCTCTCTCTCTCTCTCTATATATATATATATATATATATATATATATATATACACACACACACACACACACACACACACACACACACACACACACACACACATATAATTTTTTCCCTCCAACTACCCTAATACTGACAAAGTTCTCATGAGTTACAAATAGCATCTTTCCATGCAGGAATGTAAATAGTTCAACCTTAATAAGTCTTACCTTAATAAGTTCAACCTTAATAAGTTTACCTCTTCCTGTTTCACTTGAGTCTTTTGTTTGAAAGTCAAATTTTCTATTCAGCTCTAGTCTTTTCATCAAGAATACTTGACAGTCCCTGTTTCACTAAATGACCATTTTCCCCCTGAAGGATTATACTCAGTTTTGCTGGGTAGGTGATTCTTGGTTGTAATCCTATCTCCTTTGTCCTCCAGAATATTATATTCCATGCCTTGTGGTCTCTTAATGTAGAAGCTGCCAAATCTTGTGTTATCCTGATTGTGTTTCCACAATACTTGAATTGTTTCTTTCTGGCTGCCTGCAATATTTTCTCCTTGACCTGGGAACTCTGGAATTTGGCTACAATATTCCTAGGAGATTTTCTTCGGGGATCTCTTTCAGGAGGTGATCGGTAGATTCTTTCAATTTCTATTTTACCCTCTGGTTCTAAATTATCAGGGCAGTTTTCCTTGATAATTTCTTGAAAGATGATGTCTAGGCTCTTTTTTTGATCATGGCTTTCAGATTGTCCAATAATTTAAAAATTCTCTCTCCTTGATCTATTATCCAGGTCAGTTGTTTTTCCAATGAGGTATTTCACATTGTTTTCTATTTTTTCCCCCATTCTTTTGGATTTGTTTTACAGGGTCTTGATTTCTCATAAAGTCACTAGCTTCCAATTGCTCCATTCTAATTTTTAAGGAAGTATTTTCTTCAGTAAACTTTTGGATTTCCTTTTCCATTTTGCCAATTTTGCTTTTTAGGGCATTCTTCTCCTCATTGGCTCTTTGGATCTCTTTTGCCATTTGGGTTAGGCTTCAGTATTTTTTTGGGACTCCTTTAGCAAGCTGTTGACCTGTTTTTCATGATTTTCTGGCTGCACTCTCAGTTTTTACTCTACTTCTCTTACTTGCTTCTCAAAATTCTTTTTGAGCTCTTCCAAGGCCTGGGACCAATACATATTTTTCTTGGAGGCTTTGGATGTAGGAGCTTTGGCTTTGTTGTCTTCTTCTGGTTGTATGTTTTGATCTTCTTTGTCACCAAAGTAAGATTCCATGGTCTGACTCTTTTTGCACTTCTTACTCATGATCCCAGCCAATTACTTGAGTTATAAACTCTTTGTTAAGGTAGGAGTCTGCTTCCAGGGTGGAGAATGTATTGTCCCAAGCTTCAGGGGTTTTGTGCAGCTGTTTTCAGAGATACTTCTAGGGACCTGTACATTTTCAGTTCTTCCAAGGTGCTATGATCAAGGGTGATATGTTTACTCCTTTCCTGGCCTGTGCACTGTTCTATTAGTGACCACAAGCATTCTTTTCTGTCTTGGAACTGTGAGGAGTGTTTTCTCTCCACAGCCACTACAAGCTCCACCACACCAGCGTTTCTTCTTGCCCCAGGACTGCCACCCAGAACTGTGACCCAGATCCAAATACAGGCAAAGCAAGAGGATCCTGCACCAGCAGGGAGATGCATGAAATCCCCCTCTGATCAGCCACTCCATTTCCCCTCAGTCTGTGGGCTGGAAGCTCTGGAAGCAGCTGCCGCCCCAGCAGCCAAGCTTGGGGATGGGGGCTGGAACCGCACTTCTTTCTCTCACTGCAGACATGGACTTTTCCCACTGACCTTCTAAGTTGTCTTTGGTGTTCGTGGGTTGAGAAGTCTGGAAACTGCCATGGCTGCCCCCAATTCAGTCCTCTGAGGCCTGCTCCAGGTTCTCTGAGGCATGCCTTGCCTATGTGCCCATGCTATGCTGTGCTGCTCTCCCTGCTCGGTGTGATATACCTTTCTGATCAACCGTCCAGGTTGTCTTGGATTGTAAATTTGTTTCACTCTGTGTTTTTATGGGTTCTGCTGCTTTAGAATTTGTTTAGAGCCATTTTATAGGTATTTGGATGGGTTTGGGGGAGAGGTCAAGCCAGTCACTGCTTTTACTCCACCATCTTGGTGGAGTAAAAAACTCCCCATTGGGAGTTTTATTTTCCAGTACTGCTCTTTTAGTATGGTGTAGAGAGTATATTGTCTGGTCAAGTATCTGTTTTATTCAATAGGTTATATTGAGGTGTAATTAATATTTGGCCTTTTTTATGTAAAATAATTCTTAGAACCCTTAAAATTGATTACTATATGAAGGCAAATGTTTCTTGTGGCACTTTTGTTTATTCCATCATTGGTTTTTAACTGCATCTTGGATTAAAAGATCATAGTTTAAATCCCTCCCTTGACATTTCTGATCTGTGAGTCTGGGCAGGTCACCTAACTTTTAAATATTTTAAGTTCCTCCGTCAGCCTTATCTCCTACATTGTAGATATGTTATGATTTCTATTGGTTCAGGGATTTCTTCAAATTGACAGAATCAGTGATTCTTAGACTATTCAAGTGAAATTTGCCCACTGAACTTCATTAAAAGAGAGGGCAAATTTAAACAGCAGTCTAGTCTATATGAATTACCATAGGTCTAGGATTATAGAGTCTGAAATAATGAGGCTTTGACTTTCATATATGTTCTAAGATTTGTAAATTTAGTCTTTATAGGGTTGGATGGGGCAAAAGTGTTATAACACAAAATAGCATTGTATGGAAAACTGAATTTATCTCTTGTCCCCTAAACATGTTCCTCTGATAAACATGTTATTGCATGACTGTTCTCCAAGTTATGGATAGAGAATTTAAAGCTGGAAGGGATGTCCAACTTCCTCATTTTTCCTGATGAGGAAATTTAGTTTCCTCAAGATGACTTGCTGGAGTCATAGAATACCAGAGACAGGATTTGAAACCAGTTGTAATTTCAGGTGTAGTCTTGTGCTGTTTTCATAGGGGTGTTCTGCCTTGCCTCCCACTATGGTCTTAGGCCTCCCCTCCCCATAGTGAGCAAGTGCTATGGATTCTGTGCAATATCCCTAGATGGCTTGAAATGTACTGACAGCTTGAGTGTGGGGTATAGTCGAATCCAATTTGTTCTGTACTGGGGCTTTCATGCACACCCAGGCCATCTAAGATGAAGGCATTCACTTGGGAGATGTCGGGGATTTGATTCTGGGAGAAGATATGCTGTGTTCCTCTATCAAAGGGGTAGGAGCAACCTTCTCCATTGGCTATGTAGGTGGAAGAGGTTACATTTTTAAAACCTACAGTCTAGGAGAGTGTCTCTATTTCCAGCAGCATCCAAAGAATAAAGGGCTTATTCACTCATAGCATGGATGCTGTGAACTAATCGGGGTGGGGAGAAGGCTTAGTGACCCCCTCTTTAGGCCCTGTCACCACAAGAAATGGGCTTGAGGTTTTATCTGTTTCATTTGTCCTCTTCACTTCTAAGTACAGGCAATGGAGTCCTCTGATATGGGAGGTCAAGCCATCATCACCTTGGAGACAGAATTCCATGCTAGATGTTGCTGCCAGCTCTGCAGAAAAAATTTGGGAAGCTAGGATGTGTGGAGAGAAAGGTGTATGATTTTGAAAATCCTGGAATTACGAATTGAGTTAATCTGTGACCCTAATCCCTCTCCTTTCACTAAAGACTGGGATGGAATAAGGAACATTATGTCTCTGAATTTGGGGGCACATTTTTGTATTTTTTGTTCTTGTTATGCTTCTGAAGTCAATATTCCTTTATAAAAGCTAATCTTGCCTTAAATGCCTAAATGGAAGTGGGATGCAGTTGTTGTTTAGTTGTTTTAGAATCTTCATGACCCCGTCTTGAGGTTTTCTTGGCAAAGATACTGGGGTAGTTCACCACTTCCTTCTTTAGCTCATTTTACAGATGAAGAAACTAAAGCCAACAGGGTCGCCCAGGGTCACACAGCTAGTAAGTGTCCAAGGCTAGACTTGACTTGAATTCAGGAAGCGAATCTTCCTGATTCCAAGCCCAGTACTCTATCCATTGCGCCATCTAGTTGCCTCATCTAACATAGGACCCCTTAAAATTGGGGGAATGACATTAGTAGGAGCTTAAGCCAATGACAGACTAGACCACCCCAAAAAAGGTAATGGAAAACCTGAGAAGGGGTGAAATACAACACATGAGGTCTGGGGTAGTTACTGTTACAAGGCTCATCTTCATCAGAGGAGGAGAAACAAGATTCCTTTAGAGGACGATTTTTCAGTGATCAAGATTCAGGATACAAGGGCAGAGAAAGCTAGAGCCAAGTAGTTGGATACTGAAGAATCAGCAGAAGGAACACTGTGGGAGTATTGACTGATGGGTTGCATTTGCCATGCTTAAGGTTCTGTGGCTGTTTTTATACTGAGATACCTTTTGTCCTAAGCCTGGTAGTGGTGAGGTGCAGGCAGAAGCACGTTCACGGTCTCAGCGATCAAAACTCTCCTGAAATGGTACACAACTTGATTTGTGTGCCATCTAAATACATGATTTTGCATCAATGCTAGAATTCTTCCTGTTCTCTGTGAATGCTACCTCTGTTCTTTAGTGTAGAATATTAGGCAAATATGCTGCATTCCCTTTCTGTACTTTGGGGTATGTCTTATTTCCCCCCAGATAGAATCTGAATACCAAAATAACTTACTTGTTTAAGAACCAGATGAAAGCAGCAGTTTGGAGACACTTGAATTTTTAGTCTCAGCAGCAAGCATGCATTGTAGTCTTTTATGAATACAAATACAACTTAAGCAGAGAAAACCAGCATTTTCAATGCAGATTTAGAAAAAGATTTGGAGCTGAAAGTGACCTAAGGATGCTGTGACTAATTCCCCTCTCTTGTCATGCTTGATGGTTGATTTTTAACTGCATTTCAAATTCTTAAGAAATTTGAATCAAGCTAAAGAGCTAAAAAAAAAATACACCTAATCACAGGGAGCATGTCAAGACTCCTAATGATGGATTAGAAAGAACCTTTATTATAGGACCAATTAAATTAAAGGATGGAGAGGGAAAGTCAGGCAGCTCAGGTTTTATAAACCTTGTTTTCAGATAATAGGACCCAATGAAATCCTCAGATCTAGTAGAGATTGATTAGTAATATATTAAGATCCTTGGTAAGAAGTCAATAAATACCTAGCTAAATCTCAATTTGCTTAATTAGAATTTTAATTAATAGTGAAAACCAAAGTTGCTTTACTTAGTGTTTATTGGTGGTGGTTTGGAGTGGGGAGGGTGAGGCAGCTTGGCTTGGTAGATATAGTTTTGAAATTGGTATGAGGAAAGACTAGAGTCAAATTCTTTCTCAGATAATTACTAGCTTTGTGATCCTGAGCTAGTCACTTAACCATTTAGGGGCTCTGGTGACTCTGGAATTTGTTTACTAAATCATAGATCAATTGCTATCTGTGGAGGGGGAAGAAGTTCCCACAATGGGAGCCCCTTAATTTTTGAATTTGGTATGAGAAAAAAAGAAACACTATTTCAGTGATGCAAGCATTACTTTAAATTTGAAATTTAAAGCAAGGCTTTAAATTTTAGTTACTAGGAACCTTACAGCTTTGATTATAACATGAAAGGGCTATGCTCAATCATTGTGAAACAGCTGTTAAAACAACTTACATACATGTCCTGAGGCTACTTACAGTGTGCTATGCTAAATATTGGAGGAGTTATAGAATTTATGAAAGAAATAGTCTCTTTTTTTACTGGTGCCTATAGTTTATTAGAGTAGAAAGAGGCAAATGCAGAAAAAAATCATATTGTCTAGTATCACATGGTTGGTTGCTGTCCTTTGTTCTTAAAACCAAAATGATGTTGAAGAGCTCTAGGACTTTTGGGGTGCTGCAAACCCAAAATTGATACTGGGCCCTGCCTGAATGAATTCAACTCAAATCTTCTTCAGCCAGAGGAAAAGTTTATTAGTGATAAATCACATAGGGCCAGGTAACGCCCGTGAGGATGAGCAGGCATGAGAAAGTCTCAGCCTTTTGAGCATGAGGTTCTCCGCATCTGAATGGGAGCCAGGGTGGATCTTAAATACTAAAGTAACTTTGGGTGGCCAGAGAAGGGGGTTGGGAAAAGGGTCTAGGTAAGAGTTCTAATTGGGGAGGTCTGAGAGATTGAATAGACAAGGGGAATAGCTAATGGAGGGAACAGGAAGGCATCTGAGTAAGGGAGATAAGGGGAGTGGTTTAAATGTTTTGTGGGGCCTGTAATGGAGGGACCTGGAAGGCATCTGAGTAAGGCCAAAAGATGGAGGCCAAGGCTTCGAAAGGGGGGTAAGGGGAGTTGCTAAGGAACCATTTGAGACAAGAGTAAGGGCTTTCTGGGGCCCATAGACAAAGGGAGCCAGATTCTTTTAGGACAAGGGGCAAAGGCGCATCTGAATAAGATTAAAAGGTAAAGCTATGGCTTTCAAAGGGAGATGAAGAGCTGGGGTCTGTAGACAAGTGGGAGTCAGATTCCCTTTGGTGCAGGGGGCGAAGATCTTGGCTTGGGCCCCACCCCCATCAATGCCACTATGTTAGAGTCAAGTTACAGTGTGTCCATCAAACTGTGGCTGATCAGACCAATACAAACTTGGAATGCTCTACCATAGGTCGGGCACAGCGAAGTCCATTACCATAACATGATAAGTGCATTAAAGAGGTGAAAAACAAGTGATATTTGAGGTCCAAGCTATGTGGCCCTGGCATTGTTCCAACTCTCAGTTTCCTTAACTGCTAAAAGGATGTGGCAATACTATACTAACTAATGCAGCCTGCAACACAAGGTGGCTATGAAGAAAACAGTATGCAAAGCTTTGTATCTCTGAATTGTTTTGTTGTTGTTACTGGAAGAGATAGCATTTGAGGGGGCTTTAAGTGATGAAAGTTGTAGTGGATAGAGCACTAGACTTCATTCAGGAAGTCCTATGTTGAAATCCTACCTAAGACACTTAGTAGCTCTGTGACTCTGAGCAAGTCATTTAACCTCTCTGGGCCTCATTTTCTTCATCTGTAAAATGAGGGGGACTTAGCCTCTAAGGTCCTTACCAAATCTAAATCTGTGGACTTATGATGGGTAGGAATTCATCAGGTGAAGGGAATAGGGGAGGATAGTTTTTCTAGTCTTAGTAATGGCATGAGTAAGTTATAGATTCAGTTAAGGGTGATGAGGCCAGAGAATACTCCAGTAGGACTCAAATGCACATTAAATGAAGAGGAATAACACAACATTGTATTGAGAGGGTAGGATGATGACCAATTGAGGAAAGCCTTTCTTACTATGATACATAGGTATTTCTAAAAATTAAATGCCATTTCATAGTGAGCTTTTCTTTGTTAATCAATTCTGGTCATTTCCAAAAATGTATGGAGAATAAGAATACCTAGATTTCTATTCTTTATTACTCCTATCTTGTACAGTCACTCTGTGTCTCTCAAAGACGTATCATATTGGAATTGAACCCTGGTGCATTATTTTGAACTGGCTAGACTCAATAAGCTATCAGAAGTAGTGCAGCTGGAATATCCAGTATATGGCCATTGATTTTGCATCCTGACACCTGAGGTCTGTGGGTCCATGACTGACAGCTAACTTACCTGCTGCACTGTTTGGAGAACTCTACCTTTAAGAGCCTGTGCTGTGGCTGAGTCATTCAGCATGCATTGGGTATAATCATTCTGCCATACATTAAGCTTTCTTCTTTTTAGACCAAGTGGGTTCTTGAACATGGAGCTTCTGCCATTCAAAGCTAATTAATGATCATTCCTAAGAATTCTAATTCTTTGAATTCACTATCTACTTACTGTAGCCTGTCTCTTTATTCTTCAGCTGGCACACCCAGCTAAACTACAGAATATTTACTCCTTTTTTCCCATAGAATATCATGCTGTATGATTTCTGCCCAAATGGTTTATGCATTCCTTCTGGAAATAAATATTGTGCCAACCTGCAATAATAATTTAAGCATTGAAAATAACAGACGATGGGAAAAAAGCCCCAGAAAAACAAGCCACTTGTTGCCATCTGGCCCATTCACCAGCTTGGTTGTCTTCTTTTTTTTTAAAATACAGTGAGCTGATTGTTTGCAAAGAATAATCTATGTTTTAATAGAAAATGGCCCTTTTTTCAAGGTTGCACACAAATCACCACTCTGAAGATGGTGCTAAAGCTGTTTCACAAAGACACTAGAATTTATGAGAAAATGAGAGCAGATAAAACCCCTTTCTCTTCTTGAAAAGAACTGAAAGACTATATTTTTGCTGATTGCAATTTTAGGTTGGACATCTGTAGCTCATTAGTTATTTAAAACTGTCATTCAGTTAAATTAATTCAAGAAATTAAGGTGATTTTTAAGAACAAAAGTGCATTTCTGCCTCCCTTTACATCCCCCCTTCCATTTCTTTTAGAACAGATTTCTTTTAGTTAGATCCTTAACATCAGGCTGGGCCATCTTCCTTTAAGAGACCGACCCCTCTTGATTCTGATTCTTCGCCTGATGGTAGTTCTATGGTCTTTATTTCCTTGTAATGATTATCTGGCATTCCCTATAATGATTAATCTACCTTTGAAAATATAAGCCCTTCTTGCTACCATGTTTATGGTCTGTCTGTGGGTGCATGTGCATAAATGGCAGTGGCTAACAGAATTATCTTTTCCTGTTTGGGGATAAAAGGAGATGATATATCAGACCTCCATGTGTGAACTGAATAGTTAAAACATTGGTGGACCCATCTAATTTTTCCTCTTCAAGAACCTTACAGTGGCAAATTTCCAGACACCATTTGCAGCACCAAAACAAAGGAAAATATATGACTGAGCCTACCTGATCAAAATCTGTTTCCTGTATGTATAAGGAATAGCCGTTTTAGCTTGATCAATATTCTAGGCATTTTCCTCTGTATTTTTTTTCCTCTTTAAGGAAAGTTACAGTCCTGAAATTATGTCACAGGCAGAATCAACAGAAGGTTTGCCTGTAAATAAATTAAATTACAACATGGTGAAAATCATCTCATCTTATTGAAATCTTTAGTTTATTATGAAACAGGCTCTCTGTCTGTCTGCCTCTCTCTCTGTGTCTCTCTCTTTGTTTCTCTCTGTATATCTTTCTAAGGTCAAGATTAGCTAAAGATCTGTCTAATACTAGATATTTTGGGGGAAATAAATTAACAACATTATTATCACATAGATTGTGTTCATGTGGAGAAATACTGAATTTAGTGTTTTGATAAAAAAAAGTTTCTATTTTATGCTAGCAAGGAGAATGTGCTTATGAGAAAACCAATGGCTTCATGGGCAGACTGTTTAAAAACAGATCACATTTGTTCCTCCAGGGTTATAACTGTCTCTTTGGGCTTTGAGGAAATTGTTGAGCCTAAGAGAACAATTTGGGAATGCTTGAAGCCAAGTGTTTAGCTTGGTAAAATCAGTTATTACATATCTCATTATGTAGGTTTGGCTAATAATAGCTATTATTTATTAGATGCTTTAAGGTTTGTGTTATATAATAAACATTATCTCATTTGAGTGCTTGCTGTTAAGCAAGCACTAAAATTATACCCATTTTGAAGATGAAGAAATGGAGTCTCTGAGAGGTTAAGTGATTTGCCCATAGTCACATAGCAAGAGATAGAGCCAAGGCTCAAACATAGGTTTTCTGACTCCACATCCTGCACTTCCCAACATAGGAATGCCTCTCTCACCAGCCAAGTTGTAGTCAGGGGCTCCTTGCAAGTGGCAATGAGATTAATAATACAACTCAGCTGTCCTTAATGTGGCAGAGTGTTGTGTTATTGGTGAAAATATTTTATGTGTGTTAGCAACTAAGCATTTACTTGGTTCCCAAGTCAAGTCAACAAGCATTTTAAAAGTACTTTCTATATCCTTGGTAGTGTGCTGAGCACTGATGATACAAAGAAAGGGAAACTGCAATGAAAAACTTAAACACTAACAATAATTTCACCTATATCCCAGAACCAAAACATGGGGCATAACAATTCAAGGTTAATCTTGAAGGCTCTTCTCAAATTACTCTTTCTAGCATATGGCCCCTGCCAGAAGTATCCCTTAAGAAGATCTGAATGTAACTACTGCCTGGATTTCTAGAAAGAGGGTAGAAACACCCAAGTAAGCCTTTAGGTTAACAAAACATTCAACACAAGACTGGCATTATTTAACCCCTCAAAAGACCTAACAGAAAGGCACTTGCCCCCAAATCCATGAACTCTAATGCCAACTCAGATGGGCTTAAATTTTCTCTAAGGACTATCTAGGCTTGAGGCTCTCCTGAAATTACAAAGCATTTGGAGTCACTAGAGCACTGATCTTTTCTACCTGGTGAGTTCCATTTTCTCCAGAGAGCTATAATTCTATGGAATTAAAGTGTAACCCTGTGGTTGAAGTTGTCCTGAAATAGGAAAGCATGTGGGGATCACTAGAGAATTTTGCCTTATAGTACTACTCTGCGCCTGAGGCCAGAGGGAATATTTGTCAGAAATCTTCAAGATCACATTTGGGCTGGATAAACCCAGTGCTTTGATTCTAGGCCACGGCCTCTTAGGAGGAGAGGAGAGAAGAGATCAGCTTCGATGCCTTTGATTCACATGTTTAGAGGAAGGAGTTGTTCAATTCATTACTAATTATCAAATGTTTTTTCTTTGGATGTAAATTTAAAAAAAATTAATTTTTAAAATTCAATTTTATTTTTATTAAAGTGCTTGCTATTTTTTATTATTATTCAATTTTTAATTTTTAATTATTTTTTTACAACCTGCACTAGGTATTGGCCAAAGCACCAAAGAAGGTTTGGAGGGCCCTATGAAATTGCATATCTCTGTGTGTGTGTGAGTGGAGGCACTAAGGCTGCATAATTATGGGATAACTAAACCCTCAAAAAGAACTGTCACTTTGGGAGCACCTACAAATATGATGAGGGTTCCTCTCATCCTGTTGAGAGATTTTTCATACCGCTATTGATTCTTTTAGGGAAGTTATTTGGGAATTAATCCATTCAAGGACAACAAAACTGCTACTACTTTGCATGAGTGGTCTGAAACTATGAAGTCTTCCCAGGTCCTCTGAAAGATTCCCAAAATTGGGGCTGTAGGCCAGTTCAACTGAAAATAATCTAGTGGAATTTTCTGCATTGACAATTTTAAAGTAGGCACTGTTCTGAGTCCTTATTACCCCCACAGATGTGGCTCTTGACCTGGCCTCTTTTTGAAGGGTGATGTCTCCTATCCTGGGTCCTCATAAGTCCACTGATTCCACATTAAGGATGATTGGTTGATGTATGGCCTGTTTGAATTTCTGTTATATTTGGGTGAGCAGAAATAATGGAAAAAGGAAATTGTTCAGATTTTCCTATCCATCTTGTTTCCTATACTTAGCATCAATTTCTTTCTAAATGTGTATTTTTGTGGAAAACAGTGTCACATCAAGAGGAAAGAAACAGCACATATCCAGAATTGACATAACGTAGAGAGTTTTATTAAATGAAATTCTTTTTTAACCAATAGAAGAATAGAGCTGATGGGGGTATGGCTCCTCACGTATGATAGTTGAGTTGAGTCTCCACTATCTATCCTAGGAGTACAGTTTCCAGGTTGGGTGAAGGTTGTAACACCAACATAGATTCATTCAATTTCCATTTTTGTACAGAAAAACACCTGTTTCTGATACCCAGCAATGATGTTTCAATTTTCTAATTCTCAGGGATTTTGGGTGATTGACTATATGAGGCTGGCAATCATAAGATCTGTGAGCTAATCTTTCAAATTTCTACTCAAGAGTAATCAAGGAAGCAAGTATTTATTAAGCTTTTACCATGTGCCAGGTACTATACTAAATGCTTGGGGTTCACAGATAAAAATAAAATAGTTCTGTCCTCAAGGAACGTATATTCTTGTGTGTGTGTGTGTGTGTGTGTGTGTGTGTGTGTGTGTGTGTGTAGGTAGGTAGAAACAACATGTAAATGTATAAGCATATACAAACATATAAAAATTAAACATAAGATACTTTTGGGAAGTGAGGACACTAGCAGCTTGGAGGATAAGGAAGGCTTCATATGAAGTATAGTACTTGATGAGTCTTTAAGGAATCCAGGGATCCCAAGAGGTGAGGCAGGAGTACATGGGGAACAGCCAATGCAAAGGCAAGGGGAAGGGAACCGGAGCTACAGAATGTTAAGCAGGCCAGTATGGCTTGACTGTAGAGTGTGTTGAGGAGAGTAATGTGTAAGAAAACTGGAAACAGAGAAGCGGATTCTGGGAAGAGGGCAGAGTAGGTTAGAAAATTCCAAGCTCTCCAGATTTTCTCCACAAATAAGATAGAATAGCACTTCAGTGTGAACACAGAGCACTAAAAATAAACAAGAGTTGGAGCAGAACAGTGGTCTTCCTGGGACAATCACTGAAGAACCGAAGAAAAATCCCAGGACTGAGGTTTGGTCCCTATGATGAGTAGATAGCTCCAGGCTAGCTCCACTGAAAGGACAAGCTGTGAGCCCTGGGGCTAGCTGGGTTGGGAGGTGGCCTCAGCCCCAGCCACAGAAACTTTTACAATGTGAGGAGTTGGTCATCTGAGCTGGGGAATATTGAGGGAATCTCCATTGATAAGAAATGCTACCCAGCTGTGCTGCTGAGATGTGGTCCTGGTCGGGGAGTAACCAGCACACACCCATTGAGGGCAGAAGCAGTAGGGTGGGGATGCCACTGCTCTTCTTATAGAAGGGCAGAATTCTTGGTTTTGGTTCCAAGATAGAGGGAGAACTGAAGGAGGATCTCAGTCCAGCGATACTATCCTCCATACCCCCAGAGTAGAGGTGATTACAAAAAATAAGCTGCTACACACACACACAAAATAATAAAATAAAAAAATAAAAAATAAAATGAGCAGGCAAAGGAGAAAGAGTCCAACCGTATAAAGTTACTATGGAAATGGAGAAGTCTTTTTAAAGTTACTCTATGGATTCTTTTTGGGCAGGTGACCATTTGAAGTTATTCTGTGGGGAAGGAGAAACTTTTTTTTTCCTTGGCTTTAGTATCCTTCTCCAAAAATATTATAGCCAGCAAAATTAAGCATAATCCTGAATGAAAAAAAAAGATATTTAATGAACTGTCAGACTTCCAGGATTTAAAAAAACAAACAAACAAACCTGAACTTAAAAGAAGATTTGATATATAAGATCCAAGAGAAAAATAAGCTGAATATCAAAGATAATATCAAGGGACTTCATAAAGACAGACTCTTCTCTTCTATATGAGGAAAAGCAAAATGTATGAGTAAGATTCTTGTTAGTAATTAGGTAGTTCATAAGAAAGATTGGGGTAGGCCTGAGTATGACATGATTTTAAAAAGTAAAACCATTAATTATTTTATACAAATGAGAGAGATTGAGGAAAAAATTTTTAAAAATCCAAGAAAAACAAGGACATTTTGAAAAGAAAGTCAACAAACTACAAAAGGAGATCCAGAATTTTAAGAAAGAAAATGACATCTTAAAAATTAGAATTGGGCAAGGGGAAGTCAACGAAGTTTTAAGAGACCAAGAAATAATGAAATGAAATTTAAAGAATGAAAAAAAAAAGAAGAGAATGTGAAATAATCTTATCAGAAAAATAACTGTAATGGAGAACAGATCAAGAAGAGAAAAGAGTAATCTACCTGAAAACCACAGCCAAAAAAAGAATCCTGATATAATAATACAAGAAATAATTAAAGAAAATTGTCCTGAAGTGTTAGAACAAGAGGGGAAAGTAGAATAGAAAGAATCCACTAACCACCATCTGAAAGAGATTCTATGAGGAAAACCTACAGGAATATAATTGTCAAACTCCAAAACCCCCAGGTCAAGGACAAAAGATTAAGAGCAACAACAACAACAACAAAAAACAATTTAAATATTGTGGTGCCACAATTAGAATCACACAAGATTTAGCAGCAGTGACCTAAAAGACTGCAGGTCTTGGAACATTATGTTGAAGAGCAAAAGAACTGGGGTTGCAGGAGAAAATATCATACCCAGAAAAGTTAAGCATAATCCATAATGAAAAAGATATGATATGATTTTTAAAAGTAAAACCATTTAGGAACAGGTAAAAAAGAGTGATTATTTTATACAAATGAGGTCTGAGAGGAAGAACTGACACAGAGGAATTAAATGGGGAAGGAGGGCTTGTAGTTCTAGAACACTGCTTTCATCAGGAATGGGTTTAAGAGGGTAGAAGGGTATAAAATTCTTCTAACTTCATAGAAAATAAAAAGCTAAGGGGATGGGGAGTGGGGAGAAGATAAGGGAAGTAAATTACACAAGAGCCACATCCAGGGGACTAACAATTGGGACTGGCTGCTCAGGTTTCAGTTGACATTTGTCCCTTTCTTTTCCAGTATGCTTACATCTCTGTCAGGTAATATCACAGCACTGCCAGAAATAGACCTAGAAAGTTTGCTGAGAGGAATTTGAACCTCTCACTTGGAGAGAAAGAACTGATAAAAAGATCTAGGGAGTCATCAAACTGCAGCTAGTTTGGAATAGTAGGAGCTAGAACTTGCAAAATAAAGAGAGGAAAAGGAAAGACAGAAGGGGAGGAAAGAGGAGTAATAGCTTTTCCATTTAGGACATTTCATTCCTTTGTTGCCTGTCCTGATTCTTACAGATTTTGAAAGGAAAATTCTGGATTAAATCTTGCCTTGGGGTTTTTCTGTTTGAAGCAATTCCTTAGCTTCTGGAGTGCTATTATTTTTGTTACCTCCTTTTCCTACTTATGAAAAATTGCAAAGGTCAGCTCTCGAGTATGAAACTGTTTTCTTTTTCAGAGAATGGTCACTACTGTCACACCATGGGAAGGACAATCTGAGGATTTCTTTTCTTTTGCCAATAAATCATAATTTGATGATAGATAAATTATACTAGACAATCTATACCCTCTGGACTATTTTCACTAGTAACTAGTGAAATACAATCCTGAGATGGCAGACCAGCCAGTTAATGAATGAAAAAAACAGCATTCATTAAGTGCTTGCTATATGCCAAACAATGTACTCAGTTCTGAGGATATAAACAGTTCCTTCTTTCAAGGAGTTTACACTCTAATTAAGACACAGGGTAGATGGAAAGGCTCAGAAATCCCAAAGGTTCAGTAGTGCCACAGATAACAAGAATTCTCATAGGGTACTATTGGGAGGGGGAGAGGTTGTCTTATTTATTTCTCTTCTCCCATCTTTAAGATCAGGGATTGACTCTACAATTGCCAAACTGCCTTCTAACTACTTTTTGAACCTTATAGGGCCTTCAAGACCTGGATTTGACAGGGGTCCTTAGGGTATACAAGCAAGTCATTTGACAGTGCCCAGGGATTTAGAAGGCATGCTGTAGGGCAAACGCTAAGGCCAGGAGGTCTTTTGGATTCAGTGTAAGGGCATATGATAAGTACTGGTACATGTCTATTTTATTATAAGGTTTATAGCGAGTGACTCTAGCTCATCTAAGAGCTATGATAATGTTCCTACTGGGACACTTTGGTAGGGTCTGGGTGGCTAAAAATTGTCAGAGGAGGGGAGAAAGGAAGACAAAGAATACGGGTGTCCCCACTGGTGGTTTTTCCTGCCTGGCCTGCTCAGATAGGGGCTGAAGCTTTGGGGAAGTATTTTTTATTTTCATTTTTTACTGCCTCAAAAAGGAACTTAGTTCTGTTCTCTCAGTTCTCTTGCCAACTGTACGTAACTATAAGCAATTAAACTAAGTGAATTATTCAATCAATGATTATTGAGATCCTACTGACAGTCAACAAGCATTTATTAAGCACTTACTATATGCTAGGCATTTTGCTAAGTTCTGGATACAAATAAAGGTGAAAATAGTCCCTGATCTTAAGGATCTCACAGTCTAAAGAGTGAGACAAAATGCAAATAATTCGGGATATATTGAGGGGGACTGGGCAAAGCTTCTTGTAGGAGGTAGGATTTTAGCAGAAATTTGAAAGTAGCCAAGAAAGTTAAGATGCAGAGGTAAGGAGGGAGACAATCCCAGGTACTGAGGATGAAAATGTACAGTCAGGAGATGGAGTGTGAGTAATATCAAGGAGGTCAGAGTAACTGGATGTATAGTACGTGGAAGGGAGTAAAATGTAAGAAGACTGGAAAGTTAAGAAGGCATCAGGTTGCGAAGTCCAAACAAAGGATTTTAAAATCCAGAGTTATTTATATTTGTTTTTGGAGGTAATCAAGAGCCAATGGAGTTAATTGAAGATGTGACATGACCAGGCTTTTACTGTAGGAAGATCACTTTTGATAGCTGAGTGGAGGATTTAGTGGAGTGAGGAACTATAAGGCAGGACAACTAATGAGAAGCCTGTTTTAATAGTCCAGGCATGTGGTGTTAAGGGTGGTGGCAGTGTCAGAGAAGAGGAAAATGTTATATAAAAGATTATAAAGGATTGGTTGTCTAGTCCTTTTACTTTTCAAAATGATTTTAGATTGTCTCAGGACTTGACAACTAATGAGATATGGGCAGTGAGAAGGTAGGAAGTTAAACATGACATCTAGATTGGGAGTCTGAGTAACTGGAATGGTTGTTGTTGTTTGTCCTTTGTTTACAAAAAGGGACAATGACATCATAAGGTGATATCTTGACTTGTATGTAAATTGAATTTAAGTGAGGCAGAGTTGCACAAAGTTGTCAACCTCACTTTCCTTTCTAAAGTCACTGAAGGCCAGTGGCAAGACAAAAGTCAAGATGACTGGCCAATAGCCTGGGATGCAGTGGATGACATTCATGTCTTAAATGGCTGACCAAGCTCTAAGCACTCCACAGTGCCTTCTTCAGCCACCTTCATGGTCCTTGGAATAAATTGTTCTCATTGCCTATTCTGCTGTCTTCACGTGCTTGGGGTAGATACCCCCTAACCACCTAACAGGTTTGAGGCCTGTTGGTTACCTTACCCTTGTTTAGCCCATCTGCCCAAGACAGTTTTATTGGGGAGTAGCTATTGCACATATTACAAGCAGGATGCTTGTACCCTCAGCAGTAATAGGAAAGTTAGGAATAGGGGAAGATTTTTGGGAAAGATAGCAAGTTCAATTTTGGACATTGTTGAGTTAAAGATGTCTATAAGATTATGAATATAATTTTAAGGGGAATGCAAAGATTGCTTTACTTCTTGCCCTCAAAGATATTCCTGGGTAGTTGGTGATGAGCTATACATATATGGATATTTTCTCATTACTTTGAATGATATCTAATTTAATCAGTAAAATTCCTTTCACCAATTGAAATACTGCCCCTCTTCCTAACCCTATACACTAGTAGACTGTATTTGTGGGTTGCTATAGCACAGAATAAATACATAAATCACCAACTGCTAACATGATGATATTATCTCTGAACTTAGATTGTTTCTAGAATGCCAGACACAGAATCTGTTTTCTTGTCTTTTTTGAAAACCTTCCAAATTAGAAGGCTTTGCTAGAGCTTTTGGTCCTTTGGCATTACCTCCAAGAACCCAGGGTCATGCTGAGTCATCAGAAAATCAGTACCTTAGTAGCAGAGCAGGACTTTTGTGGAATTAAAATTCACAGGATAATGTGAAAAATTTTAAAAATGCACGTTCAAAGTAAGAAGACAGTCTGGGCCTTTGGCTTAGGATGAATATTGTAATGCTAATGGACAATTGAGAAAAAGCAGAATCATTCAATTTATTTTTTACTTCTGTGCTCCTTTTTAAAAAGGATAATTTTCTGGTCATCTGAGCTTTTTAGTGTGGAAGGTAGTGGGAAATCCTCAACCACATATAATAGCCATGATCTTTGTTATTACTTGATGGAAAAATACACCTGAGGTCTGTCTAATGATTTCTTTCTTTTTTTTTGGGGGGGGGAGCATGGCAGCATTTTTCTTCATATTCTTTTCAATTTTAAAATTTTAAATTAAACATTAAAAAAGATCATTTCCATATACACAGCAGAATATATAAAGGTTCATTATATGAAAGTGAATTTCCACTTTATGCCACTTACTTTTAAATATATATATATGCATACATACATATATAAGTACAATACATTCTATACATTATTTTGAAAACTGTCCTAATGTGCTTCCTTGTGAATATCCTTTTGTTCTTTTCTGTGCATTAAAAAATAGTTCAATGTCCTTTTTGGGACATCACTATTACGAATCTCCCCGTCTTCCATCTCCCCCTCTCTACTTAAAATCTAGGGAAGGAATGAAAAAAAAAACCACTTCAAAAACCCTTGTAACAAAAAAGCATAGTCAAACATAATGAATATATGCAGGTATTATGTCCAAAAATATAACTCTTTCTGCACCTAGTGTGCAGCCCATCTCTGTCAGGAAGAGAGTATCATTTTCACCATTGGTCTTCTAGAGAAGACCAATGGTTGATCATTGGCATTCATAAGTCTTTCAAAGTTGTTTTTCTTCACAGCGTTGCTGTCCTCTTATAAATTTCTCTCCTGGCTCTGTTTATTTCACTCTGAGTCAGTTTATATTACCCAGAATTCTCTGAAACAATATCTTTCATCATTTTTTTTTATGGCACAATAATTTTTCATTACATTCAGAGCTTTCTCTTTTCCCTTCCTTTTCTCTGAGTCTACTGTAACCACGAGAATTCTGCTTTTGGATGTGGTAGTTGACCCAGATTGATCTCAACCTGGGTCACCTGGGATCTTGCACTGACTTTAGCTTCCTGGTGTTGGGTCCCACAGACCTTTGAGTTTCAGAGTGCTTGTCATGGCTGGGCAGTGTTAGGAAACTCAGAGCTCCTATTCCTGTGGTATTCTGGTCTTAGCACTGCCACAGAGTTGGTCACTTCTCACTGCCAATGTCAAGAGTGTCTGAGGTCCCCACCCTAGGACTTACTCACCACCTTGGGGTTTTCTCAATGGTGCCTTCCATTACTGCTGCTTTGGGACACCGAGTCTTGCAAGTTACAAATGTCTCTGGCCTGTCTCTGCTTATGTTATAACACTACTCTGTGTCAGCTTTGCTGATGGACCTTTTCCTAATACCTATGGTCTTTTGAATGATTTTTTTTTGGAGGGGAAGGTGCAGTTTTGGTTTGTAAATTGTCACTGTAGCTTTTTATTAGATTTCTTAGTCATTATTTGGTCTGGTAAGATGTCAGGCTTTTTGCTGTAGTAGGTATATAGAACCCAGCAGTTGGCTTCCCATCCAAGCAGGCATTTTGTGTGGAAGTTCTGATTATATCTTCCTACATATTATGTTAATTAATAAATAGTGGTGCCTAGTTTTGGTTGTATAGGTTACATAGGGAAAACAGTTTATTCCAGATGTAGAAACATGAAAGAATTAGAAATTTAAAGCAGGATAGAGCATCTTTTGCCTTTTTCTATAAGAATATGAGACAGCATCATACATAATTGAATAATCACTATTTTCTTTTGATAAACCATGTGATTCCCAATTCAATTGTGATTAAAAAAAGGAAAAAAAAGTGATTTTGACATATAATTGACACTGTGCATGTCATAGTCTATTTTACGTTCTAAGATTTATAAACATAGAAATTTTACATCTGCTGATTAATTCTGGACCTTTGCTAATTTAAGAGCAGATATTGGAGGCAGAGCCAAGATAGAAGAATATAGACTGGGACCTAGCTGAATTCTCCCAACATTCTGCTCCAAAAAACTTTGAAATAATGCCTCAAATCAAATTTTGGAGTGACAGAGCCAACAAATGGTCAAAGGGAAACATTTTTTTCCAGCATGAGACAAGTTAGGAGATCCATAGGAAAAATCTGTGACACTGGGGTGGGCATAGGCCCAGAGCTTGGCAGGAACACCAGGGAAGGGCTTTGAAGATGGCTGGGACAGCCGCAGCAGCAGCAGCAGCAGCAGAGTTTAGAGTTCTTAGCACAGAGATGGTAAAGGGGTCGGACAAGTGATGAGAAAAAGATTATAGAGGACCCTGCACTGGCACTGGGTGCAGCTGGTGTTGATTGGCAACTGTATTGCCCATAAGCAGTCCTTGGTCACAGTTCCAGGATGGAGAGGAGTACTTGTGAGTGGTCACAAGAAGGCAGAAGCCCTGGTCATAGTTCCAGGGCCAAAATGAGCGCTAGTGCTTGTGGCTAAAGAGGAGCAGTGGCATTTTCTGAGTAAAGAACAGACTAGGAGAGCAGTGACTATGCCTTTCACAGGATAACACAAAAACTTACAGACCCCCAGAACTAGCTCTAAAAACAGCAGCACAAAAAAAGCCTAAAGCTTGGGACATTGTCTCCTCACTCCTAAGTGAGCAGAACCCAACTTTAACGTCAAGGTCAAAGTGAAGAAATACAAGATACAAGTGAAGAACAAACAACAGCAACAGCAAAAGAACTTGACCATAAAAAGCTATTATGGTGGCAGGGAAGATCGAGACATAAACTTAGAAGAAGACGATGTGAAGACAGCTATAAGCAAAGCCTCAAAAAATGCTAATTGGACCCAAGGCCAGCAAGAATTCCTGAAAAAGTTAAAGAGGTAAGAATGTAAAAGGAAAAAAAAATTAGGAAAAGAAATGAGAGTGACTCAAGAAAATTATGAAAAGAGAACAGCTTAGTAAAAGTGGCACAAAAATTCACTGAAGAAAATAAGTCCTTTAAAAACAGAATAGGCCAAATAGAAAAGGAGGTACACAAATTCACTAAAAAAAAGAAATTCTTAAAAATCATAATTAGTAAAATAGAAAAAGAAGTACAAAAGCTCACTGAAGAAAACAATTCGTTTAAAATTAGAAGTGATCAAATGGAAGCTAATGCTCCATAAGACATCAAGAAACAATAAAGTCAAAAGAATGGAAAAAAATAGAAGATGTGAAATATCTCATTGGAAAAATAACTGACCTGGGAAACAGATTAGGTAAAGATAATTTAAGAATTATTGGACTACCTGAAAGCCTTGATAAAAAAAATGCCTAGACATCATATTTCAAGAAATTATCAAGGAAAATTGCTCTGATTTTTAGCTCCAGAGGGTAAAATAGAAATTGAAAGAATCTACTGAATCTCTTCTGAAAGAGATCCCAAGGTAACAACTTCCAGGAATATTATAGCCAAGTTCCAGAGCTGCCAGGCCAAGGAGACAATATTGCAAGCATCCAGAAAGAAAACAATTTAAATATTATGGAACCACAGTCAGGGTCAAATAAAGTAGCTTCCACATTAAAGGAGAGGAGGTCTAGGAATATGATATTCTGGGAGGTAAAGGAGCTAGAATTACAACCAAGAATCACCTACCCAGCAAAACTGAATACAATCCTTCAGGGGGGAAAATGGATATTCAATTAAACAGAGGACTTCCAAGCATTCCTGATGAAAACACCAGAACTGAATAGAAAATTTAACATTCAAAGAGAAGACTCAGGAAGAGCCTAAAAAGTTAAATATGCAAGAGTAATTATAAAAGATTCAATAAAATTAAACTGTTGGGACTTCTAGGAGCCAAGATGGCAGAGTAAACAGTAAATTGACATAACTTTCCCATATTTATCTCCCAACAACCATAAAACAGCAGCACAAAACAAATTCTGGAACAGCAGAGCCAGCAAAAAAGATGGGGTGAAACAATCTTTTAGGCCAAGAAACTCAGAAGATTAGCAAGAAAGAGGAGTGAATTCCAGAACTGGAAGTGTCCCAGCAAACCAACATCAAGTCCCACCTCAACAAATTAGCAGGAGATCCTGAGACTCAGTGTGGTGAAGCAGCCAAATACTGACACCAGGACCTCCAACTTCCCACATGTGTCTTAGCATACTTAGCGAAGCCAGGGAAACTGGCAGACTTCAGCTCTAAGAATCACTACCTGCTTCAGTGTAGCCTCAGGGAAACACGTATCCTCTAGAGGCCAGACGTCCACATGCTTCAGTATAGCCCCAGAGAAATTCAGAAACACCCCAATGGGACTCAGCACATGCCAGACACAACTACTAGGGCCCTGACTCAGCACTAGCAAGCTGGCAAACCCTTACAGCCTCCAACAGCACCAGCCTCTCCCCCCAATACACTCCCTGAGCACATTACCAGACATAAGCATCCCCAAGTGGTCTCAGGGCAACACCAGTGCAACACTAGATAAACAGTCACAGTTTGCAGCCATTGGCACAAGAAGCATGAGACAGTACCACTTCTACCCCAGGTGCAAAGCTCAAATTTAAAAGAAAAGAAAAAGTCTAAAATGACAAAAAAAAATTTCAACAACAACGAAAAAGAATCTGACCATACAAAATTATTATGATGATAGGGAAGACTGAGACACAAACTGGGAAGAGGACAACAATGTCGAAACAGCTATGGGCAAAACCCCAAAGAAAAATGGAAAGTGGTCTTAAGCCCAGAAAGAACTCATAGAAGAGCTGAAAAGGAAGCTTAAAAATCATATGAGACAGGTGGAAGAAAAAAAAGGAAAAGAAATGAGAGTGATGCAAGAGAATTATGAAAAAAAGAGGTCAATATCTTAGAAAACTGGTTAAAAAGTAGAATTGGCCAAATGGAAAAGGAATAAAAAAAATACACTGAAGGAAACAATTCCTTAAAGAGTACAATTGATCAAATGGAAAAGAAAATATAAAAACTAATTGAGGAAAACAATACCTTAAAAGTTAGAATTGGTCAAGTGGAAGCTAATGACTCTATGAGACATCATGAATCAATTGAACAAATCCAAAAGAATGAAAAAAAAATGGAAGAAAATGTAAAATACTGCATAAGAAAAACAACTGACCTGGAAAAAAGATCCAGGAGAGATAATATCAGAATCATTGGACTAGCTGAAAGCCATAATCATCAAAAGGAGGACCTGGACAGAAATTATCAAGGAAAACTGCCCTGATGTCCTGGAACCAGAGGGCAAAATAGCCATTGAAAGAATACACAGATCACCTCAGAAAAGAGATCCCAAAATAAAAACTTCAAGGGACATTTTAGTCAAATCTCAGAACTGTCAAGTCAAGAAAAAATACTACAAGTGACCAGAAGTAGTTCAAATATCAGGGAGTCATAATCAGGATTACACAGGACTTGGCAGCTGCAGCATTAAAAGATCAGAGGTTGTGGAACATGATATTCTGGAAGGCAAAGGAGCTAAGACTACAACTAAGAATCACTTACCCAGCAAAATTAAGCATAATACATCAAGAGAAAAAAAATGGCTATTCAATGAAATAGAAAGATTTCAAGCTTTCACGATGAGAAGACCAGAATCAAACCAAAAATTTGACCTCTTATATCAAGACCCAAGAGAAGCATAAGGAAGGAAACTGCATCTTGATAAAAGGGACCATAGACAATGAAGCAATATCAATACTAAACATGTATGCATCAAGTAGTGTAGAATCCAAATTCTTGAAGGAGAAGTTAAATGAGTTAGGAAGAAATAGACAGAAAAAACATAGTAGTGGGGGATCTCAGCTGTTTCCTCTCAGCACTTAATAAATATAACTGAAAAATAAACAAGAAAGAAACTAAAGAGGTAAATAGAATATTAGAAATGTTAGATGTGACAGACCTTTGGCATGATTTAGACATAAAGAGTGATATAATAAGCAAATTAGAAGA
The DNA here is from genome assembly GCF_003287225.1 of Phascolarctos cinereus. Lineage (NCBI taxonomy): Eukaryota > Metazoa > Chordata > Mammalia > Diprotodontia > Phascolarctidae > Phascolarctos > Phascolarctos cinereus. Next base: position 73,306,086 of record NW_027555847.1, on the reverse strand, counting down.
TCAAGAAACAGTCTACCTGTCAGATCCATGGGGAGGGGAAGAATTCAGGACCAAACAAGAGAAAGAGTATTACAAATTTAAAATAGAAAATTTTGATCATATTAAATTAAAAAGCTTTTGTATAAATAAAACCAAATGCAACCAAGATTAGAAGGACAGCAGAAAGATGGGAAATAATCTTTACAGCAAGTGTCTCTGATAAAGGCCTCATTTCTCAAATACATAGAGAACTGAGTCAAATTTACAAGAATACATGTCATTCCCCAATTGATAAATGGTTAAAAGTTATGAATAGGCAGAAATTGAGGGGATGCCCCTCAGTTGTGGAATGACTGAACAAGCTGTGGTGTATGAATGTAATGGAATACCACTGTGCTTTAAGAAATGATGAACAGGTAGATTTCAGAAAAAAATAGAAAGACTTGTACAAAATGATGCAAAGTGAAATGAGCAGAACCAGGAAAATGTTGTACATGGGATTAGCAACATTGTGTGATGGTAGCTTATTAATGACTCAGCTCTTCTCAGCAACACTATGATCTAAGACAAGTATGAAGGACTTATGAAGGAAAATGCTATCCATATCCAGATAAAGAACTGATGGACTCTGAATGCAGATAGAAGCATATTTTTTTTTCACTTACTCTGTTCTTTCTCATGGTTTTTCACCCTTTTGATCTGTTTCTTCTTTCACAACTGTGACTAGTTTGTAAATATTTTTATATGATAGCACATGTATAAACTTTATCAAACTGCCTACAATTTTTAAAAGAGGGGAGGGGAGGAAGAGAGGAAGGAAAATTTGGAACTCAAAGTCTTGTAAAAATGAATGCTCAAAAATTTCTTGGGAAAAAATAAAATACTGTTTAAAAAATAAATAAATAAAATTCACCTGTTTATATTCCTATATGGGAAGATCATATATAGAGAACTGAATCAACATTTTCTTTAAAAAAATAAAAGCTATTCCCCAATTGAAAAATGGTTAAAGGAAGAAATCATAGCTATCTAGAGTCATACCAAAAAAAAAGTGCTCTAAATCACTAGTGAATAGAGAAAATCAAATTAAACCAACTCTGAGGTAGTTTCTCAGAAATGAGAAACAATGGAGGGGGTGATGGAAACTTGGAACATAAATGAACAATTGTTTGAGTAGTGAATTGGTCCAACCATCCAGATTGTTTTCCAGAGTGGTACTTTCTTTGAGAAATTAATCATGCTCTTTGGCAGTTTGTAGTTCATTTCCATTTTGAAGTGGAAAGCTTGAGAGTACTCAAGATATGCCTATTTTCCACTTATTAACAATAGGAACCTTACAAATCATATGTCATTCAACAAATACCAATTTGGAGAATTATGAAATTATTTGTAGCTCTGACCTTCCTCAACTGTGGATCTCTAAAAAACTATTCTAAGTCCAAGGAATTCTTTTCATTAACATCTAGTCAATTCTATAGCTCATGAGCCCCTATCAGTATTTCTCTTAATAGATTAAACCAGTGGCTATATTAAGTTAAAGCTAGAGGAATTGAATTAAACAAAAAGCAAGGCAAAAGATTCCCCCCCACTATCCAAACCACTAATCCAAACACACATTTAGGGATACACTTTTCCATGGGTTTCTCTGTCATTGGTGCGAGAGGGAAGGTGTATAATGTGAATATGCGTGTAGAAGTGGGAACACATGCATTTAGGGACATTCAAACATCTATGATTCTGTCATAGCTAGAACCTCTATGTGGGCAGCTAGGTGGCACAGTGAATAGAGTACCAGACCTGAAATCAGGAAGAATTCATCTTCCTGAGTTGAAGTCTGGCCTCAGATACTTAACTAGTTGTGTGACCTTGAGCAAGTCTATTTGCTTCAGTTTTCTCATCTGTAAAATGAGCTGGAGAAGGAAATGGCAAACCACTCCAGTATCTTTGCCAAGAAAACCTTGAATGGGGTCATGAAGAATTGAACACAGCTAAAAACAACTGAATAACAAAGAAAGAAGCTCTTTCTGAAACTAAAGCTGCCATTGCTAATGTCATCTGCCAGTCTAGTCATGCCATCTGATGGGCTTGCTGTGAACTTCTTTCTCTGTAGGTCTCCAAGCTTCTCATCTCATTTGCTGAGTTACTTGCTCTGCTGCAAGCCACGGGTTCTTGACTATGGATTCTTTGTTTTTCTACAGACATCTGCAGCTCTTCTGCTAAATTGCAGCTTGCCTCTTCTTCCCCTTAGAGGAATGGCCACAACTCATTTTTAAGCCTACCCCCATAGCTTCAGAACTGTTCTCTTTTGTAAATCAGACACATAGTCACATTGAGGAAATAAACAAAAAGCTCTTAGGCCACTTTCATCTTTTGTACTCTTTTGCTTCTTCAGCAAACACTTCCTCAGCCTTACTTCCTGTTTTGGTTGGGATAAGAAAATCTCTGGCTACTATTACAAATATATAACCCTGGGCCTTCACTTCATGTGACAAGAGAGTCACTAATCAGCTGGTGACCTTTGTCCTATACTCCTGCCATTGCCTAGATCCGGGTGGAGAACCTGTGGCCTTGAGGCCACATGTGGCAGGCCTTTTGATTGAGTCCAAGTTTTATAGACCAAATCCTTTTATTAAGAGGATTTGTTCTCTGAAGTTTAGATTTAGTCAAAGGGCTGCACTTGAGGACCTAGAGGGCCACAAGTAGCCTTGAGGCTGCAGGTTCCCCATCCCTGGTAGATCGCTGTTTTCCCAACATATCAAAATGGCATGTGGTACGATTAAGAACTCTTTCTGGTGAAGGAACTAATTTTTTATCACAGAAGAAAGTCTAAATCTTTGGAATCAAGAGATCTTGGATCAAGTCTCTACCCAGCCACTTTACCTATGTAAACTTAGGCAGGTCACTTAAAGTCTCTAAGCTTATTACCTCATCTGTGAAATAAGATGTTTGGACTAGATAATATTTAAAGCCAGTTCTAGCTCTGACATTTTGTGATTATATTCAATTCAACTAACAATTATTAATTGCTAACACGTGCATGTTGTGATAGAAAGAGGCCTACATTTCCTAGGTAACTTTCCAGGATGTTCCCAGTGATGTGTGCAGACTTGCAATATTAAATTCTGCAGAGTAGGTTTCTAAGGTGGTAATCTATATCGATGTCTGCTGCTGATAAGTTTTATCACCTGGTTCTCTAGTTAAGTTCTTTAGAATTCCTGGCCTAGCACATTTTATTGGTAATCACCTACTTTCCCTAACTGAACTATTTCATGAAATTAGTACAAACAACTCAGGTGGAACTGAAACTGTTAGAAACTATCTGTTTGTCTAATTCTCTTTTCCTTTGGCCTTCTGTTTGAGCAGATACAGGACCAAAAGAAAAACTGTTCTCAGCTAGTCTGAAAAGGTCATATTCAAATCTGAATAGGCTTTACTATCTTCATAATGCCCTGCTTTCTCTTTTACACATTAGAAGTGTCTAATATACGATGATTTATTAGTAGCCCTGAAATACAATAATTTCTGATGATCAAGAAATACAACCACTCACGTGCACACCAACCCACATACACATAAATGTCCCCCTCATCCCACTCACCCTGGCACATAGTGCCATGTAAATGTTAGCTATTATTATTATTGTTATTATTAAACATATGTATATATGAAGGAAGATTACTTTGTCACCTTTTCATCAGTTTAAATTTATATAATTTGAGACAAGTGTTGATTTTATAGTACTTTTCTCAGAAATACAAATACTTAGGTATACAAATTAAGAGTGTTCCTCAACTAGCTATTATTTATCACTACTTACCTAAATCTTGGTCTCACTTTCAACTTGAAGGAAAACCTTTTCTTTTCTGTTCCTTATGTAGATGATGCCTAGCCCTGAGTTTTTCTTCCTTGGTCTTTCTTCCTTATTCTCTCCCTCATGGTCAAAACAGAAGAAAGAAAGAAAATGTAATCATGCAACATGCTTGGGTGCTTTCCTTGTGATGACCTTATTTCAATTCAGAAGAGGTTTCTCTGAAAACCATCCTTCTTTCACTCACTTCTAACTAGCTTTCCTTTCCTTCCTTATTAATACCTCATTTTGGTTGAATGCTTCTCTGCTAAGTCTCTTCATGCTTCTGTAGTCTTTTTGAAACTGCTTTTCTGACAGAAACATCTTAAGGGCATCAAACTCTTTTTTATCTCTGAACATTTAAACAAAGGAGAATAGTTTTAAACCAGAGATATGCAGTATTTTCCTCATAAGCAGCTTTCAACTCAGACACAGATCTCTTTTTTTCCTTTTGACCTAGAAGAGACATTATTAGAGTATGTCTAATTTAAGCACTCTCATTTTGCAGAGAAGAACACTGAGGTCTTGAGAGGTGACAACGTCACTTGGAATGTCATATGGTGACAGTCAGTGAGCTACAGTTGAAATAATGTTAACTGTAGACTCAGGGTCCTGGCTTCAAATCCCAGCTCTGCCACATAATATCTGCATTATTTGAGACAAGTCACTGAATCCTCCTGGGTTTTGCTTTCCTCATTTGGAAGATACTGGATTGGACTAAATGCACTATAAGTTCCATCCAACTATAAATTTACTATCCTAAGAAAATGACTCTTGATCTCATGCTAGCACTTGATAATTGCGTCAACTTTTATATTTTTCTATTTTAGAAAGTTAAGACCTATGTCAGGAAAAGTTACTGAAGTTTCCATCAGCAAAGATTGATGGATGTCCCATAACTGCTCCCATATCCCTCCCATCATTTCCTCCATCAGTGTCATTGGAGTTACTATTTATATAACTGGAAAATTCTCTATAACATTTAAGGCCAACATATGATAGAGAACTGATGCTGCTTTGAATTTCATGATGCAAATATTAACAGAAGAGATTTTGTTCTAAAGTAAGTTGTGCCTTAGTTTTAATGAAACATTGCTGGAAGTTGAAAATCTGGTGCCTTGGTGTCCTCAAAATGCCCAATTGTTGTTCCATAACGTGGCTTCTCAGTATGTGTCACATATATACAAGTTATTAAGTTCTTATGGATTTCTAGTCTGTGAGCTTAGGCTTGGTGAATCCTATAGAATTTGAGAATTATAGTCCACCAGTCATACAGCTTCATGAATAAAGCATGGTCATGTCAAAGCCAACTGTCTGATTATGCACAGCCTTCCCTGTGAGGCACAGTCTAAGCTCGATCGGTATGCCATATCATCCTCACTGAAAAGCGTTTATTAAGTATGGCACTTTACAAAGCAATTTAAACAGATGTAGTTCCAGCCCTCTAGACATTTGCAATGCAAATTAGAAAAACTCCTGACAGACACCAACAAAAAATGTATAGACAATTTATAAGTATTCATATAATGCACATATGCCTTAAATACTATCCTCAGTTTTGCTGAAAAGTGGGGTTAGTAATATTTACACTACTTACTTCCATGTTGTTCTGGGGAAAGTACTATGTATACTACGGAGTGCAATGCAAATGTGAGTTGTTATTGTTGTTAACCTATGTTCAGGGATAGATACTAGACCTGTGGTTTTATTGATATAGGGAATTCCCGGACGAGCAAACTTGCTCTATGAGTATAGTGTGACACTTTCTCTGAAGTTTAGAGAGATGCCTAGAAGCACTGAGAGGTTTTGACTTGTTGAAGGCCACACAATCTATATGTTTCAGAAGGAGGACTTGAACCTGCTTCCTAGGCCAGCTCTATCACTATGTCTCACTCCCTCTTACCATATGCATATAAGAAAGTAAAAGAACATGTGGGAGAGAAATAGTTTCAATGTGTTGCTTTAATTTAACTAATCAAAGGATTATGAATTATATTAAAACATATTATATTATTGTATTAAACACCTATTATCATATATTATATATTATATAACATATATATATAAGGATTATGGGGGCAGTATGGCACACTAGAAAGATAACTTAATATGGATTTGGTAGGACCTGAGTTAAATCTTGGCTCTGTTTACTACCTGTGTAATCCTGGAAAGTCCATAAATTGTCTGAGCCTGAGTGTCTTCATCTATAAAATGAGGGGATTGGACTAGATGACTTATAAGATCTCCTCTAGTTCTATACCATTGGATCACAGATCCAGTGGTCCTATCATTTACACTGAAAAGGGACATTAGAGGCCATCTACTCTGATTGCTTCATTTGATTGAACAGAAAGCAGAATCCTAGAGAAGCTAAATGAGTTTCTTAGTTCACATAGGTAATAATTAGGAGAGCCAGGATTCAAAGGATGAGACCATAAATGGTCACCAATCTCTTTATTTTACACACACACACACAAATACACACACACACATACATATAAATACACATATGTTGTACACCTATAAACTTACATATATACACTCACACACACATACACATACTGTCCCAAAAGTCTTAGTTCTGTTTTAGACTTTGATAGCTTATATATAAACATATATGCCTGTGTATATGTGTGTGTATCTCTCTCTCCATATATATATATATATATATATATATATGTGTGTGTGTGTGTGTGTGTGTGTGTGTATGTGTATATATATGCACACACATACATTTAAAATTATATTTTAAGTTTGTACAATTTGAAGCTGGTATTGATATTATAGCATGTCCTTAGAAATACAAATACTCAGGTACAGGTTAAGAATGTTCTTCAACTAGCTGTTATCTATCACAACTTAATTAAACCTTGGTTTCACTTTCAACTTGATGGAAAAACTTTTCTTTTCTGTCCTTTATGTAGAGGATACCTAGCCCTGAGTTTTCCTTGCTTGGTCTTTCTTTCTTGTTCTGTCCCTCATGGCCAAAGCAGGAAGAAGAATAAAAATGTAATCATGCAACCTGCTTGGGTGATTTCCTTGTAATGACCTTATTTCAATTCAGAAGAGGTTACTATGAAAACCACCCTTCTTTTGAAAGATGAAAATGAGACCTGGACAGTGACTTGCCTGGGGTGATGTAACAAGCAAGTATCTAAAGTGGATTCAAACCCAGGTCCTTTGTTTCCAAATCCAGAGTTCATTGCTCTATTCCAATTTATTGTTAGCAAAGACACCAGAAATCACTCTCTCCACAATGCCATAAGGCTTTTAGAAAGTAATCTAAGTGTATTCAAAGCAGATGCCATCCCATGAGACCCATCCCCACAACATCCCAGGGGAATATAGTGAGGAGAGATCATCTATGGGACTTTAGCCAAGGAAACCTTCTTAAAGATGTATGCTGTGGTAGCTTTTGTTCTAAAATTGTCCTAGGATACTGCAGGTACATAATAAACAAGGAAATAATCTTAGTTCAAAGGATCTAAAGAGAATCGCTGAATGACAGTTCTCTGGAGGATAACAGAACAATAGAGAGACAGATGCTAGAATGGTGTTCTAATACTCTAAAGGTTCCCCATGCCCTAGTCACTAACACCCTCCCTGCTTCCTGTCAATCTTTTCTTGAACAGAATCTAGGAAGAACTTAGAAGCCCATCAATCAATTAACAACGATTTATTAATTGTCTACTATGTGCCAGGTTCTGTTACAAATAGAATAGTACACAAAGAGAATAAATGCAATATCTCTACTCTCAAGGAGCTGAAAAGCTAATGGACTAAATAGAAATCGAATCTGTGCAGATAGAATTTTATCTCAGTGTTTCATCATAGGTTGCTCCTCAGGTGTGTACTGCATAAAGGAGGGGTGGAGAGCTGGGGGGCAATAGCAACCAGGTCACTTCATAGCCAGAGCTCCAAAACTCTGTATCTTTCCATATCTATCTGGATGAGCCCTGACTAATTCACAAAAAATCCCAAATGCCCCCAGTGACACCACCTATACGCTATTCTCAACACTCAAATCCACACTCCTGTCCTTCTTAATTTCACTGCAATGTATAACCAGAATCAGAACCACCCTTACCATGGTTTCTAGCTCCTTTTTCATGTCTCCAGGCCATTCTCTCAACCATCAGGTCAACGTGGGTCAGTGGTGAGGTTTTTTTCATGTCATTCTGAAGTAGGCCTGTAGAATTTCAGGCACCTGAACCCACCAGGATCTCCCATTTTTTTCTCTTTGCTCATCACTAGCCTAAGCTTGTGACATATTGAAGTGCTAAGACAATCCAGTCTTGCTTGCTGTTAGGGCATTTTTTATTCCTCTCATCTTGTCTTTATTTTTGACAGGTGTCTGCAAATCCTCTAAACTTGCTGCAGATATAAAATTTTTCTGTTTTTTAAAGGCTTTATCTTGACTACTATTGGGATACCAATTGGTGAGAGAGAGAGAGAGAGAGAGAGAGAGAGAGAGAGAGAGAGAGAGAGAGAGAGAGAGGGAGGGAGGGAGGGAGAGGGAGAGTGTGTATAATAAAGCATGTTAAGATTAAAATATCTTCCCTGGATTGATAGTTTTCTTGGTGAATAGATCTATTTGTGGTTTTAGAAGAAGAGCTCTTAAAGATCATTGAAGAGCTCTTAAAGATCATTTATTATACCCATTCCCCCAACTCTAATTTTACAAATGAGAAAATTGAATTCCAAGGGGATTGAGAGAAACTGTGGTAATAGTGACTTGGCATCAGGAGACTGAGTTCAATCCCAACCTTAGACAGTTAACTTGTACTATGTAATCATGGGCAAGTCATTCATATCGTCAGGTTCCTCATTTGTAAAATGAACATGACAAGGTTTATAATACTCATCTTACAGGATTTTTGTGAGAAAAGAGATGGCAAACCCTAAAGTGTTGCATAGGTCACTCTATTAGAATAAAAGAATTGTAGAGATAGAAGCCTCAGTTAGTGGCGAAGCCTGTACTAAAACCTAGGTCTTTAAAATTCCTTGTCTAGTGTTCTTTCCATTTATATGTATTATTTACATACACATATATACATTCATATACATATATATGCATGCATATATAATGTAAGTATATATAGCTGTATATATGTACACACACACACACACACATATTAGAATATTAGCTCATTTCCAGTAGAGGTTCTTTCTTTCTTTCTTTCTTTCTTTCTTTCTTTCTTTCTTTCTTTCTTTCTTTCTTTCTTTCTTTCTTTCTTTCTTTCTTTCTTTCTTTCTTTCTTTCTTTCTTTCTTTCTTTCTTTCCCTCTTCCTCCTCCTCCTCCTCCTCCTCCTCCTCTCCTCTCTTCTTCTTCGTATCCCTAGTCCCTAGCGTGGTATCTGGCAAATAGTAGACACTTCAGAAATATTTGTTGATTCATTGACAGCATGTAATCAGATGGTATAAAGAACATTAATTCTGGAGTCAGATGATATAGGTTCCAGTTCTGCTTCTGATGCTTACTTGGTATCAGAATGACCCAAGACAAGTCACTTACTCAGTTTCCTCATCTATAAAATAAGGGGATTAGACTAGACATCCTCTGAAGTTCCTTTTTGCTTTATATCTATGATCCTATAATTCTAATGAAGACTGAGTGAAATGGCCTGGGAAATGATTTTGCAAGTATATGGAGTTCCAGTCTATGCAGGGATGCCAGTTTGCATGATACTGAAGTAAAGTAAGATGATGTAACAAGAGCTCTGACTAAGATTGTGGTAATGAGAATGGAAAGGAAGTATAAATGGGAGATGTTACTAATATAATATAACATAAGGAAGCTGAGGGAGTCAAAAGTGACTCAGATTTTAGAATCATAGGATTTGAGAGCCGGAAGAGACTCCCTTGACCATCTGTTCCAACCAGTATGCAAAAATAATAGCCACTGTTACATACCTTTTAACCTGGGCAACTGTAAGAAACATTGACAGTAATTGGGAGCTGTATAGAGAAAAACATGATGAGTTAGATTTAAGTAACATAAGTTGAGGATATATGGGACATCCAAATGCACTTAGAAAAAAATAAGAAAGAAACTAGAGATGCTTCATAACAGCAAGGGTCAACATAGACACACTTTATTAAATACTGATTGGAATTGGCCAATAAAAGTTTATTTTTACATGTTTTATTATTAATATAATTTGTGATGCTAACTTTTTTCCTAATATTGAATCATTCTTGCATTCCTTTCTTAAATTGAATTTCATAATCTAATAAATTCTTGACCATATTATTCTATTCCATTTGACAATGTTACTTAATATATTGCCATTAATATTTATTAATTATATTGGTTTACAGTTTTCTTTTTTTTTTTGTCTTCATGATGTTTTGTAGATGATCATGCTCACTCAACTAGCATTATCCTTGGAGACCATGTCTCCCTGTTCAGAAAGGATAGTGAGTGGGCAGCTAGGTGACACAGTGAATAGGGTGCTAGGCCTGGAATCATGTAGACCAGAGTTCAAATCCAGTGTTAGACACTTATTAATTGCATGACCCTGGGCAAGTTACTTAACCTCTGTTTGCCCCAGACTGTAAAATGGGGATAATAATATCATTTACCTCCCAGGGTTGTTGTGAGAAACAAATGAGATAATAATTGTGAAGCATTTAGCTCAATGCCTGGCATACAGTAAGTGTTCTATATGTGAAGATTTCATTATTATTTTTGGTCTCTTTTGGCTTCCTCAGTGTGGCAACTTTTTAGGTCGGTAATCTCTATGAAATGGTGATAATTAGCATCAATGTCTACTTTTATCCATTTAAAATTTTTTTTTCTGAATCAATATTTTATAGGTTGTATTAGAGAAGCAGTTTTCTGAGCTTCATTTAACAAAGTATCGATGCTATCCTTGTAAACAATATAAAAGAGATTTGGGCTAGATAATAGTAGATTTAGATAGATTCGTTGAAGTTGAACAACTGGACCATAGCCTTAGTCATCTATTGGTCAATGTCAACATAGAAGGAGGTCTCTAGGAGAGCACTTTAAGGATTTCTCATTAAACCTATGCTACTTAACATTTTAATCAGTTACTTGAATCAAGGCATAGATTGCATGCATATCAGATATTCAAACGGCACAGAACCCGGAGAGATAGTTTGGGCCAAAATGACAGGCTGAAATTTTGTGCTAAATCCCATAAAGTGAAATTAATAGGGACAAATGTAAATTCCTACTGTTGTTATTATTCAGTCATGTTCAACTCTTTGTGACCCTGTATGGGGTTTTCTTCTGGTTTTGTTTGATATTTCCTTCTACTACTAAATTCCTATTACATTCAAGTGTAAAACAAAGACATCAGAAATATAAGATGAGGTGTGGCTAAATAGCAGCTTGTGTGGAAAAGGGTTTTATTAAAGTGCAACCTCAATACAAGTAAACAATGTGATATGGCACCTAAAAGCACTAATTTGATTTTAGATTGCATTAAAGGAATCACAGTGTCCAGAATGTAGACAATAATAGTTTGTTGTAGTCTTCCATGAGCAGGCCACATGAATGGTGGACACCACATTTTAGGAACATTGAAAAGCTGGAGACTTTCCAGAGTGCCTAGGATGGCGAATAGCCATGAAATTGTTCTAAGTGAATATCATTTGAAAGAACTGGGGGTATGTAGGCTGGAAAAGAGGAGAGAGGTTGGACATGATAACTGTTTTTAAGTATTAGAAGGGCTATCCTGTATAAGAAGAATTAAATTTGTTCTACTTGGCCTTGAAAGAGTAGCAATGGGAACTTTCAAAGAGGAAAATTTACTCTTGGTATCAAGAGAGCTATCTGAAATGGAATTGGCCTCTTGGGGAGGTTATTTATCATGATGCAAAGTTGCATAGTGGATGATAATGATGGTGAGGACACTGAGACTAGAATCTTTCCACCTAACTGCCCCAACTGCTCCCTCTTCCCTATTACTCTAGAAGGCAACAGTATTCTCTTGGACACTCAGGCTCAACATCTAAGAGTCATCCTGGACTCCTCATTATCTGTCACTCTGACCCATGTCCAATTTGTTGCCAAAGTTCATCCAGTTCACCTTTGCAATATCTCTTGTATATGTCCTTTTTTCTCCTCTGACATTGCCATAACTCTAGTGCGGGAGCTCATCACCTCTGCCTGGACTATAGTAATAGCCTACTGACGTGTCTGCCCTCCTCAAGCCTCTTCCCCCTCCAATATCCCCCATTAAGTCATCAAAATGATTTTCTTAAAGCATAACCCTGTTGTGGCCCCCCAACTCAAGAGACTTCAGGAGCTTCACGTCACTTCCAGGATCAAATACAAAATCCTCTGCTCGGTGTTCTTTATAACCTCCTACCGATGTTTTAATATCTTGCCTCCTAACATATACTCTTCAATCCAGTGACACCGGCCTCCTGGCTGTTTTGTAAGCAAGTCACTCAATCTCTAGGCTCTGGGCATTTTCTCTGGTTGTCCCCCATGAGTGGAAAGCTCTCGCTCCTCCTGACTACTGATTTCCCAGGATCCTTTTATGTTCCAGCTAAAACCCCATCTTCTACAGGAAGCCATCCCCAAACCCTCTTAATTCTAGTGTCTTTGTTAAAATTATTTCCTATACATCCTATTTTTAGTTTGCTTTTTATGTATTTGTTTGCATATTCTCTCTGTAGTTAGATTGTAAGCTTCTTGAGGGTAAGGACTCTTTTTTTGCTTCTTTTTCTATCCTCAGTGCTTAGCACACATATTAATAACAAATGCTTGATAAATATTGATTAATAATAACGATGATGATGATAATAATAATAGCAGTCAGTATTTATACAGCACTTTAAGGTTTGCAAAACTCTTTACAAATATTATCTGAACTCAGAGTGAGGAAGACCTGGTTCTCTCCTTAGAGCGTTATTAACTCTATGACTCTGGGCTCAACCTTTCTCAGTTTTAATTTCCTCGTCTTTAAAATGAGGATCACAAGAGAACTTGCCTCAAAGAATTGTTGTAAGGATCAAATGAAATTGCATATGTGATATTATATTTTAGATATGTGTGTATACCTAACATTTTGCTAACCTTATGATGCTATGTAAATTTTGTTATTCTATTTGGTACAGGTGCTTGGAAAAATAATTCACTGAGTTCAAAGAACCTGACACTAATTGTTCTTATCTCATGAGATGCCTCCTCATGCTTCAAGGATTGTGGCCTGTGGGGGCTGATTCTATTCTGACAGTCCAAGGCTGGTTTCTGACTTTGGGCCCTCAAATGTTGAAGTGTCTGCTGATGCACACCACTTTGCTGCAGGTCCATTTGTGGAAGCTTACCCTGGCTTACCTCCTTTCCACCTTTGATGGCTTTCCAGTGGGTTACAAGAGATCTTGCTGGTTTTCCTGGTGTGATCCCTGTCCTGGCCTCCTCTGCTGCTTCTCTGCTTACCTGAGCTAGTGATAGTTTCCTTGTTTCAACCCCTCTATCAGCCTCTGACCTCTTCTTGCTATCTTGATGTGCAGTTCTGGACTAGATAGAGGAGCCTGACCCCGAGTCTTTTCATAATTCTTTATATTTGGTCTTTCATAGGCTATTTGTTAGGAGTTCTATGGAAGAGTTGGGCTTCTCTATTATCTTTCACTTCTCTATCTTAAATCAAAGTCCACTCAACTACATTTTCATATTTCATGATTTTTTGGGCGACATTTTAAGCATGGCATAAATTTAGGAATAATATTTTATTAGTATTATTAATATTTTATGTAGCAGTAGCTCCACTGTCTGAGGGTTAAGTCTGCTACACTTCATCCCTTCTCACTCCTCCCCCTAAGGTTCTCCACTACCCTTAAAGGGATTGGGGAGTGTCTTTCTGTTTTTGCCATTGGATAGAGTCCCCACTGATTTTATTCCCTCAATTTTAAGGCTCCAATCACCCTAGTTTTACTTAACTACTTAACAGTCAAATTAGGTTTTATAAAGGAAATTTATTTCAAAGTAATACAAAAGCAAACACACAAATACCCCCCCTAACACTTGGGGATATGATTCCCACTATCCCTACCCCTAACCACTTTATTCTCTGGCTAGGAGAGGGGGATTAGATTCATAGTTTAGCTCAGTTCCCATATACCATCTGTCCCACCAAATTCATGTTCAAGGACCAGACAGTATTCTAGAACTCTTGGCATTCTCAGGCTTTCTCTGCTGGGCTGGCTGCAACATCTGTCCTGGAATTCTGGGCTCAAAGAATCTCTGGTTTTGGACACCACTTACTGCACTTCAGACTGAAGAAGAACAAATGAAACAGAAGAGAAAGGTGACCCTCAGACCCTTTCCTGCTTACTTCATGGTATCACCAACTGTGACTGAACGAGTCTTTTATGAGTGGATACTACAGGAAAGGGAGAAGAAGGGTGTCCCAATCAGGTAGTTTTAAAGACATAGACAGTTCTGGCTTTGTAGCCAGTGAGAGAGGCTGCTCCCAAACCTCTGATTGGTCCACACAGAATGTCCATTCCTGTACCAGTCTTCTTGTCTGTATAAACAGGACCCTGGAGTCTTCCATGTGAGTGCTCCCATCTTAGGTGATCTGAATATGCAGGAAACTTTCATTGCATTTATAAGATCATTGTTACTTTCCCCAAATTATGTGCTTTTTGGTGGACTGGCATATATATATATATATATGCATACACACATGTATTATATATGTATGTATACATACATATGTGTATGTATATGTACATACACATACATATTCATTAAAAATGACTGAACAAAAACATAATCTTAGAGAGTTACTTAGGGCATACCAAAAATCTAAATTATTTCCTAGGATTACACAGGTGACATATGTCAGATGTAGGAACTGAACCCAAGTTTTCCTCCCTCCTAGGCCACTTATTTAGCTACTGCTCCATGCTGCTTCTTCCCTTACACATAGTAGATAACTTGTTTGTTGGATGGAATTGAACGGTGATGAATGACTGATTTTATAATGGAAGTCAAATGGAAAATGTTTTACTTAACAGAAACTCAAAATCACAGCAAAGTTTATTGCAGCCCATCTATCTCTTTAAGTGAATTGAAGATGGCATCTAAAAATGGTAGACTACACCTGTACAAATAGTCATAGTCAATAGATGGAGGGTGAAAGATAACCATACAAGTCAATAAGTAAAAGAGGAGATAAGTGTCAATAACCTTAAAAGCAAGATTTGAAGACTAAGCTACCTTCAAGGTAGAGATGACTTTATTCTTGTTCTTCATAAGGGGAGATTAAAATATCAGCTGTGCTAGCTACCTGTGTGGTATTGTGCCTCTAAGAATCAACTGTTTTTTCCACCTGTGTGCAGCCACATTGACACTATAATAGCAATGCATAGTACTTGTTTATCCCTTTCCTAATTCTGTGTGCTCTTTCTTTTCCCTTTCTTGCTTGGATCCCTTTTGACCAATTGTCTCTGTAATTTTGATTCTAATTGCCTTTTCCTACATCAAAAGAAGTCTCTCCCAAAGCAGTGCTAGAATATTGTTCAGCATCTCACTCCAAATCAACAAGGGGAGGACTTTTGACTCAGTGAATTTGCACTGATTTCCTGGGACACACATCTCCTGGTGAGAATAATGGAATGAGGAAAAAACAAAATGAAACTATAGATCTGAGTGGATTTCTATTTTTGACAGGCTGTTAGTTTTGAATGAGTTTTTAGTTCTTTTAAAGGCTGTAGGAATGACAATTTGCTGGAACAATTTTCTGTAGATTATCTATTTAAGTGCTTTGTATGGACGATCCATCCATTCAACAAGGACCACCAGGAACTGTGGAATGAGCTGGCCGGATATACAAATATGTCCCAATTTATGTGAGATATACATAATTGCCCAGAGCAAAACCAATCTTAAAGGGTAGGAATTGGAATAAGGGAGGAGAAACTGGTGTACTTATTTGTAATGGAATGGAAATCATTAAATAGATTAGGTACCGCCCTATTTGTGGGAGAAGACAGTGACTAATACAGTCTTAGAACATGTATTGGTTATATTAAAAAAAAAGGGTGAGGTTTAAACATCTTTGTAGATTATGTAAAGTACGTAACAGGACATCCTTTGCTAATATTTAATTCTCAATTTTCCATCTGTCTTATAATCAGAAATCACAATTCTTAATACTCTCTACCACTGTACTTAAATTGCTCTTCCCAATGAATGGATAAAAATAATGACTCTTTTCTAATCAAGTACTATGACCTTTTTCCAGTCCTTATCCTCCTTGACCTCTTAGGAGCATTTGATTCTCTAAACCATTCCATCCTTCTTAATTTTCTACTTCCTTGCCTTCCATTACACTCCATTCTCCTAGTTCTCCCACTCTGCTCCTAAGACGGCTTCCTGACTCATTCTGCTGAGTGTCCCATAATCTGAGACTATAAGAACTATAGAAACTGAGGGATAGTGTTACATTTTTCCTAGCTTTAGAGGAGTGGCTCTTAAGAGAGGCGGAAGGGTGAGCTAAGACGCGGTATATATGTGATTTGAGCAAGAAGAATTAGAGATGGAAGGAACACTCACTGCCACTGCAGCTGCTGCCACTCTTGATTGGGGGCTAAACCAGGTAGATATCTCCTGAGATGAGAGATAGTATGGTTGCTAGAGTTTGCTAACGACTGTGGTAATTTTTTTCTCCACCAGTCTTTTCTCTCTCTCATTCCCAGGAAAAGTGATTTCCTATTCCAAAGCTTACCTCTATTTTTCAAAATGCCATTTATAATTTTTGTTTAATTAGCTTGAATGGTGGCTAGATAAAATCTGGTCAAACATAGTTGCTTCTGATGTATGTATTTTATTATTTGTAAATAGGGAATTGTAAAAGAGACGTGTAGTGGCAGAAAGGTGTACAGATGAAAGTGAAAAAAGAAAAAGAGCACAAACGTCCAAGTTGTTAAGATATTATCTCAACTTGGGGCTCTTGAGCTCTATAAAAGAGAGTATTATTGGTTATTATATTTTATAAACTTACCAAACCAGAGTAACAAAAGTATCCTTTTTGTTTTTCTCTAGAATAAAAAAAGAGGAAGCTAGATGTCACAGTGGATAGAGCACTGGGCTTGGAATTAGAAAGACTCATCTTTATGAGTTCCAATCTGGCCTCAGACACTTCTTAGCCATGTGACCCCAGGCAAGTCACTTAACCCTGTTTGCCTCAGTTTTCTCATCTGTAAAATGAGCTGGAGAAGGAAATGACAAACCACTCCAGTATCTTTGTCAAGAAAACCTCAAATGA
Source organism: Phascolarctos cinereus (assembly GCF_003287225.1). NCBI lineage: Eukaryota > Metazoa > Chordata > Mammalia > Diprotodontia > Phascolarctidae > Phascolarctos > Phascolarctos cinereus. The sequence goes on along the minus strand of NW_027555847.1, from coordinate 73,289,006 downwards.
GGTCACAAAGAGTCGGGTATGATTGAAATGACTCAGCAGCAAGAAGAATAAAGCAGATGTGAACTTATAAAAAGCAGTTGGGTCAGGGGGAGAGGAGGGAGGCAGGAGCTAGGCTATCAGTCATGCTACTTTCTCCACTGTTTCCCTTCACACATACAAAGAGAAATTTCTCTGTATGGATGGAGTCAAGGGTGGTAAATAGATAATAGGTTATACCTAGTAGGGAGTGGCTTGACAAGAGAGATGATGTATGATATTCTAAGGGTAGGAAGCAAAAGAGAGGGAATGAGAAACTCTCCTCCTAGGGCAGCTCAAGAGATAACATTTTCGCTTCATACAAACTACCCTCACAGACATGTTGTCATACACACAAACCCTCCTCTGAGTTCTCTTCTTTCATCATCAGTTGTTTGCTATATATCTCTGCAAGCATGTACCCTTGAGACCTCAAACTAATGTATCTAAACCTGAACTCATTATACTCTCTCCAAAACTTATCCCTCTTCTCAACTTATTTACTTCTGTTGTTCCTGCTAGGTTGCTTTATTACTTTTGTACTTGTTTTTATCTTACTTTAAGAGGAAAAAATATCATTCCAACAAAGGTTCCTGTAAAGAGAATTTCTGTTATTTGTTCCATAGGTACTAAGCTTTCACCTGAACATCTTGTAGTTAAATTCCTGAGGGTTTTTCTCCATCTACCAAAGGTATAATGTCTCCTGTACTGTATTAATTACAAGCCAGCCCACGTGGAATCAATTAACCTTAATCAACTTATTCTTCCATTCTTAAATCACCTTTTAAACATATTTTAAAGGGTTATGAACTACAGCTAAATCTGCCTCTGTCACAGTGCTAAGTAGTCCAATTAAGGAGCCAGCACTATGCTGCTGCATTTAGAGATGCATCTGACCTTTAGTTTTATTATATGTTTTTCACCTCTTTGACTTTGAAAAAAAAAACAACTTTTTTGCTTAGGCTATAACTCAAAATCCATTTTTTGAGTAGATTTATAGCCAAATGAAGCCCAAGTATGTACTTTTTCTTTTCCAGGAAGTCTGAAAATCAGGGTACAATAAAGAATATGGAATAAAGGAAGGGGAACATCGAGAGGATGGAGTTGGCTTGGGGTAATCACAATCTCAGAAATGGAAACAACTTTAGAGACTCCCTAGTCCAATTGATGTCTGAATAGGAAGCTGATCTAGGGCATCACTGACTCTCGGCCACCTTGTCTTTCCTTGGAGACCTTCACTAATGGAGTAGTCATTCCCACAGCTCTTTCCAGTTTAGATGATTCACATTATTAGGAGACTAAGATTAGGATCAAGGGTCCTCAAGACTAATTACCAAGAAAGCATGGTCTATGGCTTTGAAAATCGGCATATGAAAATTCAGGATCTAGAGCTGGAAGTCACCTTAGGTATCCTCTAAATCTACTGTCTTCATCTTACAGATAAGGAAACTGAGGCTGAGAGAAGGGAAATGACTTGCCTAAGGTCACATTATTGGCAAATAGCAGAAACCGGATTTAAAACTAGCTTCTCTGACTCCAAATCTAGTAGTCTTTCTACTGTATAGCACTCAAGAATTTTGCAGAATGCTTTCTTTATAAAAATCCTGCAAAGTAGATAGTGCAGGTATTGCTAGACATTTTACAGATTGGGAAATGGATTCTGGGTAGCTAATTGACTTGATGAGTATCCTGTGAGTCTATGTCTCCAAGACCACTGCTTTATAATTTATATCTTACTGCCTCTGATCTAACACATATTATCTCCTATTCCTGTGTACTTGAGAGTTTTATCTAACTTCTCCAATGGCTAGAAAAGTACCTAGACTCTTGCCTTGTTGTTCTGACCCAGAAAGAGTTCACCTTATAATTCATTGTTTGGGTGACTCCTCAGTTCTTATAGTGATATCCTGGAAAAGATTTCTCTGGCTTTTGAGTAGCTCTCAGTCATCAAAATGACCTTGCTTAAGGTTTCAAGCTGAGACTGTCATATCATAGCTTCCACTTCTCCCTTTTTTCTCACAATATAGCTCGTGGAGAATTGTGTGAAGGGAGGGATTTTGAAATGAAAAATTTTGAATAAGTAAGAGAAGGGCCTTTGACTTCCACAACCCATCCTCTTTCCCCAAGGAAAACTAGTAGGTTGCATCACAAGTAATATATTATAAAAAGGTGCCCATTAAAATCATCTGAGAACCTTGGGCCCATTAAATGCCAGGTGGTTGGCAGGCAGCTCTGAGATGAAGGTAAGAAATAGGAGTTTCTCTAAGTCTTGTCATCCTTATAAATATCCTTGGGCACAAGGTACTGTAGAGGAGGAGATATCTTTAGAGGAAAAAAAAGGTTATAGAGGTTATATATTATAGAGAGGCAAAAAAGGTTACATTTTGTGTCTTGGCAGTGCCATGTGGATGTGATACTATGATAAACACATTCCCCTTTGCTGTATTTTTGAAAGGAAGAGCACAGTTACACAAGTCAAAATTGCATGAATAGGGATGCATTACTTCTGAGGAAACAAAAAGAAATCCAATAGGCACAGTTTTGCATGACATTTTAGACAAACAAATTGATTTCATATTGTCATTTGCCTGCCAGCACTTAAAGAGACATCTGCATATAAATCTCAAATTCTGAGAAGAATAAGCCGAAATGATAGCAGCCCAGTTAGCTTAAAAACAACAGCAAGCCAGATACTGAGCTGCATATCCAATCAAATGTAGCCCTTCCACTCATATTTAACTAAGGCAGAGCCAGCGATTTCCTGTAACCAAGCAAAGCTTGAGATAGAGGTAATGAGGACAATAACTCTCCAAAAGAAAAAAAAAACCTCTTTAGGTAAGGCAAAGTACTTGGTTACATTGGTGATAGGGTTTTGAAGATTATAGTGGAGAGGCCTGTTGGTTTTGATCAACAGAGAAGCAGTAGCAAAAACAAAACAAAACAGAAAAAACCCCAAAACAACAAAAATAACCAACTTAGTATAAACTTCATTGTGAGAGGTTGCAGAGTTCTGCAGAGGCATGCCCCCTGCTCTTAAGTGGTTTACAAATAGAAAGGGAAGACAGAGTAAGCAGATAGATGATACAACTCACGAGAAAGGATGCCCTTTCAGAGATACATGTATCATTTTGGAAAATTTGATCTCATTCAGAGGCAGTCATAACGTAGAGGATAGAGAGTTGGCCCCTGAGCATAGAAGGTACTGAATTTCAGTCCTGCTTCTGACATGTAATGGTTATGTGACTCTAGGCATATGGAGTAGAGGGATAGTAATTTTGAAAGGGGAACCATTAGCAGCTTGAGAGACTGGGAAAGGCTTCCAGCATAAGGTAGGATTTGAGGTGAGTTTTGAAGGAAGGCAGAAAAACTAAGAGGCATGTGTGAGAGGTCAGAGCATCCCAAGCAGAAGGGATAACTAATGTAAAGGCATGCAGACAAGAAATGAAATATGTTTTTTGAGGAATAGCAAGTATGCCAGCAGTGCTAGACAGTAGAGTTCAGGGAGAGTGGTAAAGTGTAAGAAGACTGGAAAAGTAGAAGGGTCCAGCTAATCAGGAGGAGTTAGAAATGCCAAACAAAAGCATTTCTATTTGATCCAGGATATAACAGGGAGCCACTGGAGCTCATTGATATGGAGGGAGGAGGAAACTGAAAGATGGGGATTGGGGATAGGGAGGGTGGGATTCTTGAGGTTTGGAGTGCTGAGAACCCCTGAAATGCAAGGGCACTGGGAGTCTGCCTTGAAAGAATTTGACCACTCAAGCCTTCTTTCAGTCAAAGTAGTGAGGTTTATTTGTATTGCCTATAGAAGTGGGGCTAGATTCTAAGTGAATCTGTGGTTTGGTAGGGATAAGACTGATACATATAAAAAGGATTGTGAGAAGATTTGGATGGGGTTAAGGAGTGGTAAATAGCCTAGGGGGGCCCAGGTGCAAACAATGAAAGGAGTTAAGTGGTAGGAGAGCCACAGTGAAAGGGCAGTTTTTAATAATATTAATTAAGAATCCTTTTAGGATTATTGTGTATCTAGGAGGACTGTGATGGGGCAGATGCCTCAGGCAAAATGCTAGGGACTAGGTTATATGGGAAAGTTCAGGGGCTGGGCTACTTTCAAAGACTTGCTCTTTTCCTTTTAGAGATCTAGGTGCCATCACCCCCTCAGGGTGACCTGATCAGACCTGGCAGCTGAATGGAGGATAAGTTAAAGTGAGGGAAGACTAGAAGACTATTGAAATAAGCTATACATAATAGAGATTTGCAGTTTCATGTACAATCCTCTTTTCTGTTCTATATTTATGGAAATATCCATTTTATTTGGTGTTTATAAAGCTCAGAATATTGTTTTAAAAAGAAGGTTATTGCAATAGTCCAGATAAAAGATAATGAGAGTTTGAACTCTAGTGTGATTGTGTAAGTAGAGAAAAGGGGACACATATGGTGAAGGTAGAAACCACAAGATTTGTCAATGGATTAGATGTGGGGTGAGTGAGAATGAGAAGCTGAGGATGATACCAGGGTTGTAAACAAGTCTGGGTCACTGGGAAGATGGCAATGACCTTAACAATAATAGAGGAATTCCAAAGAGGGGAGGTTTTATTTTGGGGGTTCTGTTTTGGATAAGTTGAGTTTGAGATGCCTATAGGATATCTAATTCAAGAGGTTCAAAAGGCAGTTAATCATGTCTTAATTAGTTCAGGAGAGGGGCTAGAGCTGGATATGTAGATCTGAGAATCATCTAACTAGAGATGATAACTTCACTCTTGGGAGCTGAAGAGACTACCAAGTGAGATCATGAAGATGAGGTATTTCAATTGCAGAGTTCTGCTGGTAGAGGGAATTTCCTCATGGGGAGTTCTTGATACTAGAGAAACCACAGGTCTAGCCTTCGTCCAAATTCCAACCCTGAATTGAACCATAATTCCCATAGACTTGAGGCTGAAAACTGGCAAAAGTCAAGATATATCTGACTTGAGTTAATCAAAATAAATAAGCCCCTTCTTATGTAAAAATGAACTCATTAGGCTTTTCTTTGCTAGTATTGAAACAAAGTCCACTGTTTTCCCATTTCATTCTGCTTAGCCCAAGTTCCTAGGAAATTCCCATTTGCATTATAATCAGGCCCACTAATTAAAAAAAATAAGTGTTTTCTCCTAAGCTGAAAGAAGGTAGTATTACAGGAATAAAACACTTTCTTCAGCATTATTTTCGGTATTTATGAATTTAGTACCATAAAAAATGTTTCTTTGGAAAATGAACACTTTGAAGTAAATCTTCTACATGTAGACATTGTTTATCTAAAACCTTTCCCCCACATTCTGGAAAAAAATGATGGAGCCTAGTACAATCTTAATTTAGGCAATGGTATGGTGGAAAAATATTATATTTACATAGTCAATAGTTCCTTCCTTCCTTCCTTTCTTCCTTCCTTCCTTCTCATTCTTTTCTTCTCCTCCCCCTCCTCATTTTCCTTCCTCTCCCCCTTCTCTTTCCTCCTCCTCTTCTTGTTCCTCCTTTTCCTTCTTCTCCTCTCTCTCTTTTTAAATAGTTATCCTTGTAAGTTTGCAAAGAATTTGCATTTGAGTTAATATATTTGCCAATGGAAAAAGCAGCCTTTCCTTGTGGACAGAAAGCTAGTGTCTCAGTCAGGAAGACCTAGATTTAAGTTTCTTTCTCTAATATATACTGGCTGAAGGTGACTTGACCCCTCAGTGTCACAAGCAATTCTCTGCAATTCACATACACTGCAGGTCCTTATTCCAATTCCTTTGAACACTGACAAATGCAATCTTCCAGCAAAATTAGCTAGCTACATCTTTCCTTCAGGGTTCTAAGGGTAGATCTGAGGGTTATGGTATTACGTTTCCGATGCCGTGGGCTTGAACCTTCAATTCTGGTGTTTTTTTTCCTTAATGTTATTTGTTGATAGTGATTAGGCAGCCAGGTTTAATTAGCTGTTAGAGAGGAATATTTACTAAGATGTTTAAGAACAGTTGGTACAAAATATCTTCCCCAAAAGTCTGGGGCACATTCTTCTATTATTATACACAAAATTCACAGGGTATTGTGGTTGAACTTTGAGATAACATGGCATAAATAGGTAACTCACAATTTCTAGTTTCTAAAATCCTTTTGTTCCTCATGTAGTATGACCAAGAGGTTCCCCTTAGGCATGTTGTAGCTTTATTTTTTTCCTTTTCCTAGTAGACTCTTTGCAGAAGCTTGACTTTGCATCTAGTCTGTCCTTATCTCCCAATGCAGACACTGTGAGGGGAGTATTCTTAGTTTTGAAATTGTTTTGGATACCTTAACAGGTAGAAATTGTTGATTTCCCTTTTTGACTTTCTTTTTACCCCAACTTTCAAACCATGTTGTTACCTGCCATGTAGGTGATACCAAAGTTGTGTTTATTTTTCACTTAAAACTGACAGAATATCACTGCTATAAATCTGTGTCCTAACTTCATGGGCATCTAAACAAAAACCTACTGCCTTAAAATCTCACTCCATTTCTTCCTTTGTCAAACAACCAATACTTAGATGAAGAAAAGATGCTTTGGAGATGAGTCTACATTAAATATATTTGCCTTGATTAGACCTGCCCTTTCTAACTCAAGAAATATCTAGTCTCAGCAAGATTTCCATAAGGAATGTGACACAAGTAGAAATACTAATAGATTGAGGATTGAAAACCCTGGGGTTTAATCCTGGCATTGACTTTCCCAAACTGTGTAATCTCAAGCCAGGCATTCACTTTTGGGGGGCTCCAGTTTTTTTCTTTTGCAAAATGAGAGGAGTAAGTACTATTCCCTGGACTAGGCACAGCCCTTGTTAGTTCTAATATTTTCTCTTTGAAGTCACTCAGAGGGATTTTCTTTATATCTCACTAAAATGCCCTTCTGAAATGGGATATCCGGACATATTTCCTGCTGCTCCCTTGGAAAGGTAATGAAGTTCAGTCTCCAGAGTCTGCTTTACTCCCTCAGCTTGATGGGAATAATCAGAGTTTGGTTCACTCCCTATGCTACAGGCAAGCTCCCCTTTCCCTCCTTGTCAGACAGCTGACACAATAACAGGAAAGAAGGAACTGCTGTAGCTCAGGCACAATGGGTTTAGCTCACCAGGCAGTAATTCCAATGTAATTTTCAAAGCCGACCATTGGCCTGACTGTGTGAGTAGCAAGCGACAAAAAGGCTTTTCGAAGAATTTTGGGATCATCTATTTTCTACATGACTTGAACTCACACTTTGAATGAGATCCAAGTTGCAGACTAAATTGTATACACCTGACAATACAAGCACTATATACATGTAAAACTAAATATGTCTTTTGTGAACTCTGTAGACAAATCTTAAAAGATTGTGTATCAAATGCATGATAGAGATTTTGAAGTATAAAGGGATTTTTATTGTAAAACTTCTTGGCTCTTAGACCACCTAGTTACTGATAAAATATCTAGTTTTAGAAAATAATACATTTTCTATGGTTTGCATAACCTGTTTTCTAGAGGAAAGTACCATTAAAATTTTTTTGGAAGAGTTGGGTTTTTTTGGGTTTTTTTGCCTTTTTGAAAGCTCAGATACTCACTGTCCAAACAAGTCTACTTAATATTATGTTAATTATTGGACACACTTGAATTAGGGAATTCCTCTTGGGGCTCAGGTGACCCTTAAAATTAAGTATAATAAAAACTCTTTTATCTGGCCTCCTACTAGCCAAAGCTCTCTATTTGACTGACTTCCACATCTCAACAGAATAGTGATGATTAGTGTTTGTAATGACAACTCTGAGACACCACAAACCCCCTAGATGATCTTATAAATCATTTAAGATGTTTGTGAATTTATGAAGCCCCTTTATTCTGTCGTAATCTTTTAGCATTCTCTCTTCCCCCGTGCCCTATTCTTTGTGCTCTCCATGGCCTCCAGTTCCTCTACTCCTGAATAATTTCTCAGGCTGTCACCCCCATCCTGACTACTTTCTAACCTTTCCAGTCCTTACCTGTTGGTGAACAGGTTCAATCATCAGCTGACCACTACTCTCAAACCTCTTGTCCTCTTCTCCTATACGTAAATTCCAACCATGTGTTACTTCTGCCAGCTGCCTTCTTCTTTCCTGCTCATGTGATGTCTACTACAAATTTGACATCCCATTGAACCTTCACTTCAACAAGGCAGTGCTTCTACTCCTTGTCAGATTCTCTATCCTGCTAATCCCAAAGGCTGTCCCAAATTTCCTCCTCTCTTCTCAAGTCTCACATAGCACCCACTCTCCAACCCTCTAAATTGAGCCCCTTGTATAATACTGCATCCCTCATATTGAGGGTATTTATTTACTGAGAACTCTCTCTTCCCCTTTTTTCTTTATTAGGCATTTCTGTGACATCATCATCGACTATATCCTCCTTCATTACAATTTTTTTATGAAGAGCTAACCCTTCTTTTCATGTTGAGGCAAATTTTTCTACACGTGCTCTTTATCTCATCTCCCCATATCTTCTTTCATAGATTGTCACTACCATCACCTCACTTTTTTCCCCTAATTTTTAATTTTCTCTCTCATCTATAAAGAAAACAAAAACAAAATCTCACTAGATCCTACTATATCCCTTCCTGTTACCATCTAGACTTCTCCCTTTCTCAGCTAAACTTCTAGAAGAAACCACCTACCCTCAGTGCCTCCATTTTGTCTTCTCTCACTCTCTTCTAAATCCTCTGTGAGCTCACTTCCAACTAGATCATACACAAAGAGGAGAGGCAAGATAAGCTCAAGGGGAAGACACTAACAACTGAGGGAATTAAGAAAGGCCTCTTGAAGAGATGGCATTTAAGCTGATTTTTGAAGGAAGCCAGGAATTCTAAGAGATGTAGAAGAGGAAGAAGATTCCAAGCATGGGGGACAAACAATGAAAGAAATGGAAATGGGAGATTGAGTGTTGTGTTAGGGGCAGCCACTCAGCCAGTATGGCTGGACTGTGTGGTGTGTATGAAAAAGATTGATTTTTATAAAATAGTATCGCTGTAGGAAAGGGGACAGATTGTGAAAAGCTTTAAATGACAAGGAAATTTATATTTAAACTTGGTAATAGGAAGACACTGGAATTTATTGAATGAGGAAGTAACATAGGCAGATTTATGCTTTAAGAAAATCACTTTGGCAGGTGTCTGGAGGATGTATTGGAACCTGGATTGACTTGGAAACAGAAAGCATGGTTAGAGGTCTATTGTGATAATCCTTCCCACTATCCTTCTAGTCACTCAAGCTTCCAATCTATGTGTCATCATTAATTCCTGACTTTCTTTTCTGCTACTCTCCACTCCTCATAGCCAACCTTATGCCAAGGCATGTCTCTTTTACTGCTGTAACTTCTTTAATATCTGCTCCCTTTTCTCATGTATCATGGCTACCGCCCTGGTACATGTCATTATCACCTCAACCTCATGCCTAGATGATTGTAATGGCTTGCTTGCTGCTTGGTTTTTATGCCTCAATTCTCTTTCCGCTACGATCCATCTTTTCCTCACCTATCCAAGTAATCCTCTGAAAGTGCATGTCTGACTATGCTACCCTTTCCCAACCCCTGCCCTGCCTCACCCCTTCCTGTCACACTCCAGGATCAAACATAAAATCCTCTGCTTGCCCCTCCCCTGCTACCTTTCCTGTCTTCTCCTCCCCTACGCAGTTTGTGATCCAATGACCGCAGCCTCCTTGTCGTCCCTCAGGGATCCCCAGACTATATTTCAAGAACCACTATTCTGTACTCGCAGTCATAAATCTAGTTCAGGCCTTCATCACCTTTCACATGGGTTTGGATGGGCCGTGGTAGCAGCTCCCTATTTGTTTTCCCAGCTCAGAATCTTTTCTTTTCAATCCATCATCCGCACAACTACCCAAATACTCATCTGAAAGCACAGATCTGCTTGTTTTAATTCTCAAGTTCAGAATAAAATAAGTAAAATGTAAAAAAACCTGAAAGCACAGGTTTGATAATATCATCCCCTTGTTCAAGAGATTTCATTGGGACCCTATTGCCTCTAGCATAAAATACAAACAGCTTAGAATTCAAAGCCTTTCAGAGTTTGGCTCCAGAGTTCCTTCCCAGATGTTTCATATTTCAGCTCAATCATTTCCAGTTATCTCTGACTCTTCGTGACCCCATTTGGGGGTTTTCTTGGCAAAGGTACTAAAGTGGCTTGCCATTTCTTCCCCAGCTTATTTTACAGATTAGGAAACTGAGGCAGGGTGAAGTGGCTTGCCACGGATCACGTAACTGGTAAGTGTCTGAGGCCAGATTTGAACTCAGGAAAATGAGTCTTCCTGACTCTAGGCCTGGCACTCTATCCACTGTGCCACTCAGCTGCTCCCTATTTCAAATATTCTACATTCCAGCCAAACTCATTGGCTGTTCTTTCAACTGAGTATTCTGAATTCAGGTTAGCATTTGGAACATTTGTATAAGGGAAATGGTTTCTTGTGTTTAGCAGCATTCTCAACATGATCTAGGCACTTTGCCCCTTGAGATCAAGGATATTGATCATAATCCTGCTTCATCTGCCTCCACCTCTTTGACATGCCTTAGCATTGGCCTTGAATTTACATCTTCATTGGCCCTAGAATGAAGGCCTGGTATGGTTGTTCACTATGGGTAGCTGTTATAATGATAGCCTCATGGATGCTCACTTGAATTGTTTACCTCTTCTCTGTTTTAGAAGAAAATGCTGCATCATAGACTGGCAGGGAGTTCAAGATGTTGGAAATACTTGTATAAATTTTTTCCCGTTTAAAATGGCCGTGAAATGGAAGATTAAGCTTTATATTGATCACATTTCAATGTCATCCTTGGCCCTCTGGAATTCTTATAAATGGCTGTTGTAGAATTTGCCTTGCTACATAATCAGTGAGCTGCAAAAGGACACCATCTAGGAAAGAAAAATCATTGGGGCCATGACATATTTTGTGATGATGAAGAATGACATAGAGCCTAAGAAAGCACATGATTACATATGATTACTTCACTCATTGACTGGAGGGCTATGGGATGTAACTATTGACTCAAAACACCCCAACTGAATAAGCACTTATTAAGTGCCTCCTATGTACAAAGCACTGTTTTTAGGTTCTGAGAATACCCAGACGGAAAATGGCACAGTTCCTGTTTTTAAGTAGTAGTTAAATAAAATAATTTCTATTTCCACATCATTATAAATTACAAGACACTTTCCTCACAGCAAATGGTGATGGTGGTGCAATTAAATATTCTTCCTTTAGCGATGAGTAAAATAAGCATGGAAAAGGAAATGACAGACCACTCCAGTATCTTTGCTAAGAAAACCCCAAATGGGGTGGGGAAGAGTCGGATACAACTAATTGACTCAAAAGCAACAGAAGTAAACTGAAGCTGTGAGAGATGTAAAGAAAAGTAGATCTGCAGTTGGAGGTCCTGGTTCTGCTACTGTCTACATGCCTTTGAGCAAGTCACTACCCTCTAGGTCTCAACTGCTTCCTATCTAAAATGAGAAAGTTGTAGAGGATATTCTTTGTCAGGGAAGGCTTAGACAAGATGGTCACTGAGGTCCATTCCAACTCTGGAAATCTGTGGGTCTCTAATCCTGTCATTCTTTGACTTAATGATCCCTAAGGTCTTTTTTCCAGCTCTAAAGCTGTGATTCCATGATTTAACTTACTTAGGTTGTACGGAGAGTAATTATAATAGCAAGCATTAATAAAACACCTTAAAGTTTGCTAAATGTGCCACAACTGTCATCTCATTTGATCCTCACAGAAACCCTATTAAGTAGGTGCTTTTTTTGCCTTCTTTTTACTAAGGAAGAAAATTGAGCCTCCAAGTGGGAAAGGGATTTGCCTGGGGTCAGAGCTAGTAGGAATCTGAGTCAAGATCTGAACTCAGGTGAACTCTGAACATTTTGGCTCTTAGCCCAGCACTCTACCAAATATATCACCCAGCTGCCTCATATAGAATGGGCTTTAGAGCTGAGATTTTGACTTCATGCTCCAGTCAGCTGGCTATTGGACTTCACCACCTAGACATCTCCTTGACACTTCAAATTGAACATGTCCCAAAACAAGTCCATTATCTCATCCCTAAAGCAGTTCCTTCTTTTTACTTCACTACTAGTCTGTAGTATCACCATTTCACAATCTCCCCTGTCTTTATTCTTTCCTTTTTCTCACTAATTTTATCTATTCATTTACCAGGTTCCATGGATTCCACTTCCACAACATCTCTATCTCTTGCATCTATCCGCAATTATCTTTTCTCTCTACCACCTACCTGGTTTAGACCCTCATTACTTTCTAACTGGCTTTTCACAAATGCTTCCTTGTTTGTTTTCTCACATACACACTCCCTCTTTGCTCCTATCCCGTCCTTTATACTGTACCTAGCATCACTTAGAAATGCAGGTTGAGCTTACAGGCCGTTAGAAACCTCCAAGTCTTTTCACTTGGAAGAAATTTATTCAGCTGGATGCTTCCTAGTATTGCTATGCCTTTTGGGCACATTTGTATTTCTCGTGACTATTTACAAAGCAGCCAACATCTTTGAATACAAGCTCCTTGAGGGCAGGGGCAGTATCATTTTTGTTTTTGTATCCCCAGCACTTTGTGCAGTTCCTTGTACATAGTAAGCACTTAATAAATGTTTGTCAGCTGGATGGAACTGAACATTTGCTGAAATGTGAATATTTTAATTAATCAAGTGCCTGCCTTGTTTCCAGGGCAGTCACCCAAATATGTTTGGTATAGAAGGGAGATGGAGATAATGGACTGAATTCCCTTTTCCTTTGAACATTTTGATTTTATATTGACATAATTTTAATGAACATCCAAGCATTCTACATAGCTGTCAGTTTAAAAATAAAAAAATCAACTGAGCCTGTTAGGAATGTAAGATCAGATAATATCATTTGGCATGCTTCCTTTATGAATGATTCAGTTAATTTGCACCGGAGTTATTTATATATGATGATTGCACATACCTTGAAAGTATTTCTCTAATGATGCCATCTTGTGTAGTTAATATATTCTCCAAATGGGGGTGGGGAACCAGGTGTGAATAAAATGAATTGTATAAGAAGTATGTGAATTAAAGTGTGACCTTACAACATTAATTCACACTTTTAGAGGAAGTTTGATGAGTTTGATATCATTTATATGTGAGTCTTGTATATATGGCTGCAATGCAGTTTGTCTTTAAATTCAATTCAGTTTAACATGCATTTATTAAATCCCTGATAAAGCAGATATTGTAGTGCAAGGGACAATAGTAGATGCTGGGAATAAAGAAATGAAAAACCAATTATTTCTGGCTTTAGGATGTTTACAATCCAGTAAGGGGACAATGCATGTAGAAAAATTTCTATACAATGAATTAGTATGTTTGTAGAAGAGGTACTGAAAAGAATAATGACTCAGGGAAAGCACCTCAATCATTCCTTTAGTAAGCATTTATTAAGTACCTACTATGTGTAGGCATTGCTCCTAGGCACTGTGAATTCAAAGAAAAAAAATGAGACAGTCCCTGTCATTAAGGACCTTCTATTTTATCATGGGATACAATATGTGAGTGTCAACCTTTCTTGGGAATACTTCCCTTGAGTTCACCGTTGTAGATGCCTGCCCACAGGGATTCTAGAACTATCTTATGGGTGTCTACTTCAAAATTTGTAGCTTCAAAACCTCACCATTGTGCTCCCTATGAAACATCTTACAATAGAAAACATTACTAGCAAAGGTATTGACTGAGATGATATATAAAGAAGAGTCAAACAAAACGTATCCTGCTCCAAACCTGGAGTGCATTTCCCACAAATACATACAATGTCCAAGGGAAGAGTGGGCACAAATATGGAGTACCCTGGTAGTGAGGAACACATGGAACCCAAACCACTCACAACTGTAGGGCTATAAGACTGTGATATCTTTTCCCTTATTATAGAGTCTTCAGGCAGTTCTAACCTGGGTACAGTAGCTCTTCTGGGTAGATTGCTCTCCTGGGCTCCCAGGGTCTACTCCTCTCTGCGGCTTGATTTCAAATGGACAAAATTAGTTCTCTCTGGAGTCCACACCTGTCTCCCTATTCTCCTGCCAAAGGTTGAGTTCCTGAGAAGCTGCTTCCTCCCACCAGTGGCAGCCCTTCTGTGTCTGTATCTATGTGGAGTATAGACCTCTGCTTCCTACTGGATATAGTATCTTATACTGGTGTTGTAGTTCCACCTCAAAACAACATAGCAGATAGGGTGGGAGGAGAAAGAACATTTCTATTAGAGAAATGCAAATCAAAACAACTCTGAGGTATCACATCACACCTATCAGATTGGCTAACATGACAAAACAGGAAAATGATAAATGTTGGAGAAACATGGGAAAATTGGAATACAAATGCATTGTTGGTGGAGTTGTGAACTGATCCAATCATTTTGGAGAGCAATTTGGAACTATGCCTGAAGGGCTATGAAAATGTGCATTAGCCTTTGACCCAGAAATAGCACTTCTAGGGCTGTATCCCAAAGAGATCATACAAATGGGAAAAGGATCCACATGTTCAAAAATATTTATAGCAGCTCTTTTTGTGGTGGCAAAGAATTGGAAATTGAGGGAATACCTATCAATTGGAGAATGGCTGAATAAGTTGTGGTGTACGAATGTAATGGAAAACTATTGCGCTATAAGAAATGATGAACAGGCTGACTTCAGAAAAACCTGGAAAGACTTGTATGGTCTGATGCTGAGTGAAGTGAGCAGAATCAGGAGAACGTTGTACACGGTAACAGTCACATTGTGTGATGATGACTAACTTTGATAGAGACTTGGCTCTTTTCAGCAATGCAAGGATCTAAGACATCTCCAAAAGTCTCATGATGGAAAATGCTGTCTGTATCCAGAAAAAGAACTATGGAGTTTGAATGTAGATCAAAGCATACTATTTGGTCTTTTTTTTTCTTCCATTTTTTTTCTTCTTTCTTGTGGTTCCTCCTATTGGTTCTAATTCTTCTTTACAACATGACTAACCGTGAAAATATGTGTAATAGGAATGTATATGTAGACCCTATATCAGATTGCACACTGTCTTGGGGAGGGGAGAGAGTGGGAGAAAATTTAAAACCCAAAAGCTTATGGAAGTGATTGTTGAAAACTAAAAATAATTAGTTAAAAAAAAAAAGAAAATTTCTCTTCCCCTCTAACAATAATTCCCTTTTAGGAGCTTCCCCCCCCCCCCACTTCCTGGTTTGACCTTCCTCTGAACTGCTAAACTCATCCAAGAGTTCAGTTATTTAAAACAGTACAAAGATATACATACAGACAAAGAGGAAACAAAATTATTACTTTTTTTTCCCCTAAAGATATGAGGATAGTTTAGAGAGCCTAGAGAGAACCAGCATTAATTGAAATAATAACTTCAGCAAAATAACAGGATGGAAAATAAATCCATATAAATCATGATTATCTCTATATATTATCAGCATAATCCAGCAGGAAGATAAAGAAAGAAAAAAAATAATCCATTTAAAATAACTACAGACTGTATAAAATACTTGGGAGTTTACCAGCAAAGACACACAAAGGGGCTATCTGAATACAAATATGAAATAGTCATTATGGTAATAGAGACTTCAATTATTTGAAAATATTAATTGCTCATGGATAGACTGAGCTAATATTGTTTAAATTACACTACAATATGAACTATTTTACTTATTCAGTGCCACACTTAAAAAAAAAACTACCAAAGGATTACTTTATAGAGCTTGAAAAAATAATAATAATAAAATTCATATGGAGGAACTGAAGGTCAAGAATCACAAAGGAAATATTGAAAAAAGAAGTGAGAAGGAAGGGGGACTAAGAATACTAGATCTCAAATTGCACTTCAAAGCAATAATCATCAAAATGATTTAGTATGGTTAATAAAAAGAGAGGTTGAACAGTAGAACAGATTATGTGTTAAACATATAGAAGCAAAGCAGTCTAGACTGGTGGTGTTTGAGAAATTCAAACACCCAAGCAACTGATAGTGCTCATTATTGTATTCAACAAAATGTTTTTGTAATATTAGAAATTAATCTAACAGAAATTCAGTTTAGACCAACATTTCTTTTTTTAAATTAATTTATTATTTGTTTTTGACATTCACTTCCACAAGATTTTGAGTTCCAAATTTTCTACCCATTTTCCCCCTCCCCTTACCCAAGATGGTGTGCATTCTAAATATCCCTTCCCCCAATCTGTCCTCCCTTCTATCACCCTCCCTTTCTATCCCCCTCCCCTTTCTATTTTACCCTCTGGTTCTAGAATATCAGGGCAGTTTTCCTTGATAATTTCTTGAAAGATGATGTCTAGGCTTTTTTTTTTTGATTATGGTTTTCAGGTAGTCAAATAATTTTTAAATTATCTCTCCTGGAAGGTCAATTGTTTTTCCAGTGAGATATTTCACATTGTCTTCTATTTTTTCATTCTTTTGTTTTTGTTTTTATAATTTTTTGATTTCTCATAGAGTCATTAGCTTCCATTTGCTCCCTTCTAATTTTCAAGAAAGTATTTTCTTCAGTGAGCTTTTGGTCCCCCTTTTCCACTTGGTTAATTCTGCTTTTGAAGGCATTCTTCTCCTTATTGGCTTTTTGGACCTCTTTTGCCATTTAGGTTAGGCTATTTTTAAAGGTGTATTTTCAGTATTTTTTGGGTCTCCTTTAGCAAACTGTTGACTCATTTTTCGTCATTTTCTTGTATCACTCTCATTTCTCTTCTCAATTTTTCCTCTACTTATCTTACTTGTTTTTCAAAATCCTTTTTGAGCTCTTCCATGGCCCGAGACCAATTCCTGTTTTTCTTGGAGGCTTTGGAGGTAGGAACTTTGGCTTTGTGGTCTTCTGGTTGTATATTTGATCTTCTTTGTCACCAAAGTAAGATTCTACAATCTGAGTTTTTTCCCTCTGTTTGTGCATGTTCCCAACCAAATACTTAACTGGTTAACTCTTTGTGAAGGTGGGGCTCTGCTTCCAGTATGCAGAACATACTGTCCCAAGCTTCAGGAGTGTTGTGCAGCTGTTTTCAGAGATACTTCTAGGGACCTGTAAATTTTCAGTTCTTCCAAGATGATATGATCAAAGGAGAGGTGTTTACTCCTTTCCTGGCCTAGGCTCTGGTCTATGAGTGACCCCAAATACTCTTTTATGCTTTGGAACTGTGAGAATTTCCTCTCTACTTTGCCATAATATTTGCTATGCCAGTGCTCCTCCTAGCCCCAGGAGACTACCCAGGACTGTGACCCAGATCCAAGCATGAGCAAAGCAAGAGAATCCTGACTCAGCACCAGCAGAGAGATCTTTGCAATCCCCTCTGATCAACTACTTGATCCTGCCTCCATCTGAGGGCCAAGAGCTCCGAAAGTACTGTGGCTACTGCCTCATGACTGCAGTTGGCCACGCTCCTCTCTCACCTATATCGGGCAGACCTTTCTCACTGACCTTCTATGTTGTTTTTAGCGTTTGTGGGTTGAGAAGTTTGGAAACCACCACAGCTCCCTGTGATTAAGTCTCCTGAGGCCTTCTTTGTCTTTGCCTGTGCAGCCCACTTGCAACTGTGCTCCTCTGCCTGTCTGGTGCAACAGACCTTTTGGGTTGGGAATTTGTTTCACTCTGTCTTTTTCTGGATTCTGCTGCTCTAGAATTTGTTTAGAGTCATTTTTTACAGGTATTTGCAGGGGTTTAGGGGGCAATCTCAAGGAAGTCGTTGCTTTTTCTCTGTCATCTTGGCCCTGCCCCCTAGGCTAACATTTCTAACTATATTCCAAGATGAGCTCCAAATGGATATATGAGACATAAAGGGTTATATCATAAACTAATTAGAAGAGCAAGGAACAAATTTCCTTTTGGGTATGTGGATTGGGGAAGAATTCATGACCAAACAAGGGATAAAGATGATCATAGAAGATAAAATAGACAATTTCGATGACATAAAATTAAAACACTTTTATACATTAAAAAATAATTCATCTAAGATTAGAAGGGAAACCATTAAATGGAGAAAAAATGTTTCAAGTTTTCCTATTAAAGGTATTATTTCTAAGTCTTATAAGGAATTGATTCAAATTGATAATAGTAAGAATCATTCTCCAATGGTAAATTGTGAAAGGATAAAAATAGGCAGTTTATTTTTATTTTTTAAAATTTTGT
The DNA here is from genome assembly GCF_003287225.1 of Phascolarctos cinereus. Taxonomy (NCBI): domain Eukaryota; kingdom Metazoa; phylum Chordata; class Mammalia; order Diprotodontia; family Phascolarctidae; genus Phascolarctos; species Phascolarctos cinereus. Next base: position 73,270,804 of record NW_027555847.1, on the reverse strand, counting down.
TTTATTTTCAATTTTTAAAAATTTAAGTTTTTAAAAGTTTACAAAATTAATTTTTTAACAGACAGTTTTTAGGGGAAGAAATGATAGCTATTTATAGGTGTATTAAAAATACTCCAAATCACTAATAACTAGAGAAATGAACGTTAAACCAACTCTGAATTTCTAGCCCACTTCCATGAGATTAGCAAAGCTGACAATAAAAGAAAATGGTAATTGGGGAAAGGGCTGCAGTAATGGAGGAACATTGATACATTTGAAAAAAAAACTTATCTGTTTTTTAACATTCTTTTCTAACTTTTGAGTTCCAAATTGTCTCCTTCCCTCCCACACCCTTCCCCAATACATGTGAAATCATGTAAGACATTTCCATATTTAGCTATATTGCAAAAACAAAAACAAAATGAGGAAAGTGGAAAAGTATGCTTCAGTCTGCACTAAGTTCATCAGTTCTCTCTCTAGAGGTGCATAGTGTTTTTTCATCATGAATCCTTTGGAATGGTCTTGGATCATTGTATTGATCATAGTAGCCAAGTTGATCATCATCACAACATTGTTGTTGCTATGTACAATTTTCTTCTGGTTCTTCTCACTTCACTTTGCATCAGTTCATATAGGTCTTTCTGTTTTTTTTTTTCCTGAAACCACCCTACTACTCATTTCTTATAAAACAATAGTACTCCTTCAAAATCATGTGCAACAGCTATTTTAGCCATTCTCAAATTGATGAGCACCCCCTTCATTTCTAGTTCTTTGTCACTCCAAAAAGAACATCTATAAATATTTTTGTATGTATAGGTCTTTTACCTTTTTTTATTTGATCTCTGTGGGATGCAGACCTGGTAGTGGCATTACTGGGTCAAAGGGTATGCACAGTTTAATAACCCTTTTGGTATAGTTCCAAACTGTTCTCCAGAATGGGTTGAATCAGTTCGCTAGTCCACCAACGATTCATCAGTGTGCCTGTTTTTCCTCATTCCGTCCTGCATTTATCATTCCTGATAGGTGAGACGTGGTACTTCAGAATTGTTTCAATTTGTACTTCTCTGATTAATAGTGATTTGGAGCATTTTTTATATGATCATAGATAGCTTTGATTTTTTTCTTCTGAATACTACCTGTTCATATCCATTGACTATTTATCAATTGAGGAATGGCTTTTATTTATTTATTTATTTTTACAAATTTGAGTCACTTCTCTACATATTTGAGATATGAGGTATTTATCAGAGAAACTTGCTATAATTTTTTTTCATTGTCCATGATACCTCTTTAGAAAAATTTAGTTTTTCTGATTATCTCTTTTAAGTAGGTCTATTTTTGCTTTTGCTTTGTTTGAGATCATGATTGCTACTCTTCTTTTTTTTTTTACTTCAGCTGAAGCATAATAGATTCTTCTCCAGACCTTTATTTTAACTTTGTGTGTGTGTGTTTCTGTTTCAAGTGTGTCTCATGCAATGTATTGTTGGATTCTACTTTCTAATCCATCCTGTTATCTGCTTCCATTTTATGGGTGAACTCATCCCATTCATATATCCAGTTGTGATTACTATGTATTTCCCTCCAACCAATTATCTTTTGTTTCTACTTGTCCTCTCTCTCTCTTTTTATCCTGTCCCTCCTCAAAAGTATATTTTGCTTCTAACCACTGCCTCCCTTAATCTGCCCACCCTTTATACCATTTCTTACTCTGATTTTCCTCCCCTTCCACTCCTATTTTCATATTGGGTAAGATACATTTCTATACCCAACTGAGTGTTATAATATTCCTGGTAGTTTTCATTTTGAGATCTATTTCAGGAGATGATTAGTGAATTCTTTGAATTTTTATTGTAATTTCTAGATCTAAGATATCAGGGTAGTTTTCCTTGTTTGAAATAAGATGCCAAGGCTCTTTTTTTTTTTTTTGGTCATGGATTTAAGGCAGTCCAATAGTCTTAACATATGTCTCCTGGATCTATTTTCCAGGTCAGTTGTTTTTCTGATAAGATATTTCAGCTTTTCTTTTTTTTTTCATTGTTTTGACTATTTTATTGTTTCTTGATTTTTCATGAAGTCATTGACTTCCACTTGCCCAATTCTAATTTTTAAGTACTATTTCCTTCAGTGAACTTCTGTCCCTCTTTTTTCCTTTTGCCTACTTCTGATTTTTAAGGAGTTTGTTTCTTCAGTGAATTTTTGTACCTCTTTTTCTATTATGCCATTTCTAGTTTTTATGGTGCTATTTTCTTCACTTTTTTTTGTACCTCCTTTACCAAGCTGTTAATTCTCTTTTCATAATTTTCTTGCTTTCCTCTTATTTTCCTCTACCATTCTGATCTCTTTCTTTAATTCTTCTAGGAATTCTTGTTGGATTAATGTCCAATTAACATTTTTCTTTGAGGCTTTGATTTTACATTATTGTCTTTTTTCTGAGTTTGTGTCTTGGTCTTCCCTGCCACCATAGTAGCTTTTTATAGTCAATTTCTTTTTTGTTGTTGTTTCCTCATTTTCCTAGCCTATTTCTTCACTTTGACCTTTATGTTAAAGTTGGGTTCTGCTCACCTAGGGTTGAGGAGGCACTGTCCCAAGCTTCAGGCTTTTTTTATGCTACTGTTTTCAGAGCTGCTTCTGGCAACCTGCTCTCCCCTTCAGCCACAATCACTAGCATTTCTCTTTACCCTGGAACTATGACCAGGTCTTCTGCTGTCCTGTAGCCACAAGAGCTAGTACTCCTTTCTGTCTTGGAATTGAGACCAGGGCCTTTGTACCAGCTACATCCATTGCCATCAAAGGCTCCTCTGTAATCGCTTTCTGACCAGTTGTCAGATCTTCTTATCTTCTCTAGGCTGAGAGCTCTGAGAAACTGGTACTGCTACTGCCATTCTTGTTGCCACTGAGTGAATGTACTCTGGCCAGTCCTCCACCCCATTTTAGGCCAGAATGTTGTCCTACCCTGACCTTTTGTTGGCTCTGCCACTCCAAAATATGATTTGAGGCATCATTTTAAAGTTCTTTAGAGGGAAATGTGGAGAGAGTTTAACTGGGTTGCTGCCTCTAATCTGCCATCTTGGCTTCCTTTATTAATGTGCTATTGATGAGGGAAGGAATTAGTCCAACCATTTTGGAAAGCAATTTTGAACTTTGCCTCCCAAATCACTAAAGTAAATTTAATCTTTGAAATGCTGATACCATTACTAGGCTTATAACACAGTGATATCAATGACAAAGGGGAAAAAAGGCTAATAAGGTAAATCAAAACTAGATTATTGAAAGTTGTGAGTTCTAGGCTAATGAGTTTTTTTTTTTCAGATTTTATAGACAATAGAGATCCAATTAAGGTTTTTTGAGTTTTATGTAAAATGATCTTAAAAGCTACATGAAATATGGGTTAGGGATACAAGATAACTGGAGGGAAGGAGTCTGGTTAGGAGTATTATAAGTTATACAGCCAAGTGATAGTAAGTTATTGAACAAAGATGGTAGAACCATGAACATAAATAAAGTATGTTTAATAAATATATTAGAGGTAAAATCTATGCATCTACTGATTGAATATAGGGACAGAGGGAAAAGGATGAGTTAAAGACATTCCTTAAATTTAAAATCTGAATGAGAAGATGGTGGTGTGATCAAGAGAAATAGGGAAATGAAAGGGAGGTAAAGGTCAGAAGATGATGAAGTCAGTGTTGTTAAGTGCTATAGGACTAAGTCATCCCTACATTCATACACATAAAAAACCCACTTTTCATTTCTTTTCTTTTCTTTTTCTTGGTCATCCTATATAAATGTGATGATTTTATAGCCTTTCTTTACTATGACTACCTTGGAGAATCCACTCAATACTTTTGCTTTGGGTAGTTGACTTTACAATTTAATTAAAACAGATAATCCTTGACAACTAATGTAAGAATTAGTGAATCATTCCATTGACCTCATTAAAACACATAGAGACAGTATGAACTAAAGAAGACAGCTTAAAAAAAATAATACATTGATTTGTATATGAAAACTACTACATTATTTGGTTAAAAAGATTGTTTTCCACTGCATATTTCTTTTTTTGCCTTTGTGGATCTAGAGAATATAACACAAAATATAGAATTAGCATCTATGGCAGTCAAGTAGAAGACCCATCAGAAAATATCAATCTATACACCTGAGATCCTAGGTTGAGAGCTTGGAGGTGTACTAGTTGTTTACTCCAAAAAGAAAGGGACTTTCTCTATTTGGGAGTTTTCTGTATCAATGAAATCACAGGTTCAATCCTATCCAGTTCCTATCCCTGGCACTAATTATTCATGCCAACTGTCCCTGCTGTTTCCATGGAGAATCTGGACTTGGCATCAACAAGGGTCATTCATTTGTGGATAATTCTTTCCATTGTCTTAAAATGCTGTAGCTCTTATGGGAATTAGATGAAGCAGCCAAAGACGTCAAGAATAATCCTGAATTCCTGTACTTTCCTTAAATGACACAGCTATTTTACATGAAACTTTTATTTAAATATAGACACCTTGGGGTTAGGTGAGGTTGAGAAAGGAGAGCAATCATATGCAAACAATGAAACAAGCACACAAACAAAAAAAAACTAAGATGGATTACATAAACTTTAATTTGAATTTAGACACATTGTAATCCATATACTAAAAAAAAAAATCTGACAGGGTATTGAACTACTCACATATATTATGCTCAAATTGTACCTTTCAATGGTAATGGCTGCTGTAATTACATAATAGCTGTTCACCTGTAATTATAAGTTTCTAAAGCCTGAAATGATTCCACTTGTTTCTACCTGGAGCTTTAGAGTATAATAGTTTCATATAAGTAAAAGTTTCAAAAAGCTTATTCCAACTTTCTGCTTCCTCTTAATATGTATAGCTAAGAAGAGTTTAAAACTGTTTAATCTGATGACTCCAGAGTGCTAGATATTCTTGAAGGTGCAACTATGAAGAGTTACAAGGTAATAGAACTTTGATCAACGTGCTTTGCTAAGCATTCCAAATTTGGATTACTTTATTAATTGATTGGACAAACATTTAATCTTAAATTCTAAATACTTGTTGAATTGAACATTTGGAGAATCAAATGAGCTAATATACGTAAAGCTTTTCAAATTGTAAAGATCTATAGCAGGGGTATCATTAAAATCCCTTTAAGGGGATTTGTTCTGTGAAGTTTGGATTCAGTTACAGGGCCACACTTGACCTCATGGCCTTGAGGCTGCAGGTTCCCCATTCCTGAGCTATAGAAATGCTAGCTATTATTATTGTTATTATTAATAATATTATGTTCTTAATATACGCAGCACTGTGCTGGTTGCTTTAGGAGATGCAGGCATTTAATATTTTTGCTACTCTCAACAAGCCTGTTGTTATTGTTGTTTGTCCTTTGTTCTCAAAGACCAATGACATCAGGAGGGTGATGTCTTAATTTGCAAGTGAACTGGATTTAAGTGAGGCAGAGCTCTGTGGAGTCACCAGCCTCACTCTTTCCTCCAAAGTCATCTCAGTTTAATGGCAAGACACAGGTCAGAACCACTGGAAATGACCCCAGATGCAGTGGGTGACCTTGACCTTTTAAAGCTAAGGTCTTTAAATTAAACTGGGAGGGGAATACTCTCAGGGTTTCTGGCCAGAACAGAAACATTTGCTGTTTATACTCTATTTGACTCAAAAAGCTTACAAACTCATAGGGAAGATAAAACACATATACATAACTATTATACAAAGCAGTCATTTGTACGACATGAATTGTATAATGTTATGTAAGAGTTTAAAGGAAACATATTATATATGGGTGCTGATTAGGGGAGACTTTTGGTTTAGGTAGCATTTGAGTAAGACCTTAGAGGTTGGGTTGGATTTTGAGAGGCAGGAATGTAGGGATTGTTATAGTGGTAGTTGAGTATTTTCATTAAGAGAAAAATGGTGTTTGTGGATTACTCCTATCAGGTAGAAATGGTGGTATTGTCCAGTCTTAACAAGTCAATAAATAGCTTATAGATATGAGTAGTGGTTTCCTCTTTCACCCCAACTAATACTATAATATAAAGGCCAAACAATTAGATTGAATCAATGAGAAGTTTAATCTAATTGGAAACAAATATTCAATCAATTCGGAAGGAATAGAGTGATTTGATCATTGGATAAAGACCAGTAACATTATAGAGGAAGTGTCTTGTGATTGGCTGAGAGAAGCCAGTCTGGAATCACAGGTCAGTGGCAGGCCAGGATAGTGGAAGAGGGCTGGAGGCTGAGAGGGAATTGTTTGAAATAGGGGAGGGGGGAAGAAGAAAGTTTCTCTCTCTCTCTCTCTCTCTCTCTCTCTCTCTCTCTCTCTCTCTCTCTCTCTCTCTCTCTCTCTCTCTCTCTCTCTCTCTCTCTCTCTTTCTCTTTCTCTCTTCTCCTCCAAACTCCCACTTCTACTTGTCCAGCTCTAATCTCATTTCTGACTTCCAGTCTCCTATCTTCAACTGCCTTTTAGAAATCTTGAACTGGCATCCTATAAACATCTTAAACTCAGTATGTTCAAAACAGAACTCATTATCTTTTTTTTAAGCTTCTGACACATAATTTATTTATTTTTAACACTCATTTAAAATTGTTTTGAGTTTCAAATTCTTTCCCACCTGTTCCTCCTCTACCCATTGAAAAGGCAAGCAATATATCATTTATACATATGAAGTCATGCCAAACATTGTCCCATATTAGCCATGTTGCAAAAACAAAGCAAAAATCAAGAGCAACAAAGAAAGTGAAAAAAAATATGTTTCGATCTGTAATCAAAGTTCATCAGCTCTTTCTCTGGAAGTAGACATCAATTTCAATACGGGTCCATTGGAATAGTCTTGTATCACTGTCTTGATCAGAGTGCCTGTCTTTTACCGTTGATCATTTTTACAATATTGATATTATTATGTAGAATGTTCTCCTGGTAGAACTTGTTATCTTTCCCGCAGGACCTTCCCCTTTTCCTAACTTCCCTATTCTATTGATGGGATGTATGGTATATTTAAGGAGGACTAGCACCTTTGATGTGAGGGCTTGCTGAGCCCTTTTTAGGGCTGCTCATTCACTTTTGATGTCTACCTGGCACTGAACCTGTGGCTCCAAGAAGCTATAGCATGGGCAATGCCACAACCCAGTAAACCATCTCAGCAGATAGGTTAAGCCAGGCTAAGGATAACCAAAGGGCCTCAGACCTGTTGGTAAGTCAGAGGGGTGTCTACCCTAAGCGTGTGAAGACTTCCCCAGGTGGAATGGGTGGATGAGAACAATTTGTTCTAATGCCTGTGAAGTCAGCTGAAGCAGACACAGTGGATCACTTAGAGCTTGGTCAGACATCAAAAATATGGTCATCCGCTGCATCCCTGTCCATTGCCAGTTGTCCTGACTTTTGTCTTCTATGACTCTGGAAGAGAGAATGTGGCAGATGGCTTTGTGCAACCCTGCCTCGCTAAAATCCAATTAACTCATGAGTAAGATTTCACCCCCATGGTGATAACATTGATCCTCTTCAAAAACAGAGGACAAACAACAACAATGACAATTACTATTGATGCCACCGCTATCTTCCCACACTTGCAATCCAGATGTCAATCTGGACTCTTCATCTTCTCTTATTTCCCATATCCAATCAATAATCAAGTCCTCTTATTTCTACCTTTGTAACATCTTTTGCATATACTTCTCTCTTCAAACACTACTACCAGTTTGGTACAGTCCCTCATCATTTCACCACTGGTTTATTTCAATGACCTGCTATTTGATTTCCTTACCTTGATTATTTTCTCCCTTTAATCCATTTTCAATTCAGTTGTCACATTAATCTTCCTAAAACACAGGTTTGACCATATTACCCCTCTATTCAATAAAGTCCAATGCCTCCCTGTCGTTGTCAGTAATAAATATAAAATCGTCCGTTTGGCTTTCGAAGTCCATTATAACCTGGTTTCTTCCTGCCTTTCCAGGTTTCTTTTACTTTATTACCTTTCATGCTCTTTGTTATTTATTGACACTGGACTCCTTGCTGTTCCATGAACAAGACACTACATCTTTTCACTCTGGGCATTGTTTCTGGCTGTCTCCTATGCCTGGAATGCTCTTCATCCTCATCTCTGCCTCCTGGCTTCCCTGGCTTCCTTTAAGTCCCAACTAAAATCCCACTTTTTACAAGAAACCTTTCCTAATCCATCTTAATTCTAGTGACTTGATTCTGTTGTTTCTTATCTTGATTATAGCTTATTTGTGCTCATATGTTTCTTGTTGTCTTTCATTAGATTGTGGGCTCTCTGAGGACAGGGATGATCTTTTGTTTTTGTATCTCTTGTAAGTAGCACAACAACTGGCACACTGAAGTGCTTAAGAATGTTGATTGACTGACAGACCATTTGAACCCTTTGGGAAACAGTTTCTTCATCTGTCAAATGGAGGGGGTGAAGTAGAATCTAGTATCACAGAAATGGACCTGGAAGGGACCTCAGAGGGCATCTAATTTAACTCCTTCGGTTTGGAGAGGAGAAAACTGAGGCCTGGAGATGTTAGGTGACCTGTTTAAGGTCATGTAGGTAGTGAGTGGCAAAGTGAAGATATAGACTGAGGTTTCCTGGTACCAGAAACAGTGCTCGTTTACTATTCTACACATAAAACTTAAAAGTGCCTTTCTAGCTCTAAATTTATGACTTTAAGTAGAATTTACTCTATTCACTCAATATTTCAGATGTTCTTAAAGAGTGAAAATGTCAACCCATACTCTGCACACCCAAACATCGTACCAGAGCCTTGTGCAGTAAATCAGTTTCATGAGTCCCTAGGCACTAAATGGCGTAGTGGATAGGGCGCCAGACCCGGAGTCAAAAAGACCTGAATTCAAATCCAACTTTAGAAACTCATTAGCTGTGTGATTCTGCGCAAGTTGGTCAACTACTGTCTACCTCGGTTTCCTGATTGTAAAATGAGGATAATAATAACATCTACCTCCCAATGTTATTGTGAGGATAAAATGAAATGGTATTTGTAAAGAGCCTTGTGAAACTTGAAGCACTATATAAATGCTAGTTATTATTATTCATATATACCTCAGTTCAGGATACTAATACTAAAGTGTGCCCAAGGAGATCTTTTACTAATTTATGTGATTGTGTGTGTGTGATTGTGTATATGAGTGTATGTGTGTGTGTATACTCCCAGCATACATGCATTTTTCCTTCAAGGAAATAATTATAGCTTGTGGCCTCTCCATCCCCCATCTAAGTCATTCTCACTATTATTACATTACATTCAATATGGTGAAAAGATATATCCATAGAGCCCCAGCTCACCAGTATGCAAGCTTGTTTTAGTGAGGCTGCTGCAGGTTGGGAAACCAGAAAAGTGATGTGTGTGTGTGTATGTGTGTGCATTGTGTGCTGTTTCTCTCAGGAGACTTTGTTGGTTTTGCTGGGAAACTTTCTCATTGCCTTTGCTGGGTGATCTCCACTTTATCCAGTAATGATTTTATCTTTTGCAAAATGTTCAGCTATGAATGAGAGAGGGTGTATTTAGGCTAGACTGAATGTCTTTTCAGAGGCTGAAACCAAATTGAAGGACATGTAGCCAGTGGGTACTTCTTCCAATCTGCCCACCCCAGCTGACATTTCTTAGAATACTCATGCTCCTTGAATAGGATTCTGTGCTGGCTTGGCTGCATGTGCTCAGGCCTGGCTTTCAGTCCATCCAGCAGGCTTTTATACTTAAAGTGAATCAATACCAAGAGAGTTATCTGCAAAAGGCCTAAATCATTTGCAGTCTATTTGCATTCAGAATGTTATTTCAGCTTCTCTCCCGCAGAGCAAATGCTACCAGCGGCAAGACCATACCTTTTTTGTATCCACGCAAAGAAAAGGACAGTTTAGTACCATCAGTAAAGATGTAAAGATTTGGATTATTTTTAGAGATTTTCTTTTTCTCCTATGAAAAGTATAAGGAAAAGGCCAGAGTCCTCAGGATTAACATGATTATCGTTCATTTTAAGATCTGGCAAATGCTTGAACCGGTGACTCTCTCTCAAAAGGATGGTTGCGTCTAGAATAAGATAAGGAAATTCTGGCTGTCGAGATGACCTGTTTCTGAATTTTATATGACGTTGCTGTTTTATTCTTTGTTGCACTGAATATATATTTTAAAATGACATTTACAGATAGGCAAATGGATGAAGGATCTAAGATTTTGGTGGCATAGGGAAATCTCTCTGTGGGGACCCCATATACCAGCTGCAGACTTCACCTGTGACTTTAGGGAGCTGCCTGCAGCACAGAGGTGTTAAATGATTCACTTGGGGTCAAACAGACAGTAAGTTTCAGAGATGGCATATAAATCCAGGTCTTCCTGATGCCAAAGCCAATACTCTTATCTAGTGCCTCTCAAAACAAATTCTATGCATAAATAACTCCAAGTATGAAGTCCTAGAACTTATATTTACACGAACAATATCCATGTAGTGTTAATATTTCTGCCTGGAAGGTGAGAGATTCAGTGAATCATCCATTTCTTTACCCCCTCTCTTCTAGGTTGCACCATGCAGAGTTGGTTAGCTTTGTCATATAGGAAACAAAGAAACAAACAAAGAAAGCTAAAACAGCTGGGTGATTGACTGAATGATTTTTGTGGTTCCTCAATGCTGATACCAGGTAGCATTTAAATATGGACTGTGATTTCTTTCTTTCCTTTTCCTTTTATTTTAAGGTTTTCATACAGGTGAGTAAAGTGAGAGGTTTTTACTTTGCACAATTGTAAATATTCTGTTAGAAAGTACTGCTCATCTCAATGAATAGAAGATGCATTTGAATAAAGAGAGCAGAAAACTGAAAACCAGGCTGAGTCATTTGCCCAACTCTTATTTGGGAGTGGATTATCCTTATTGTGGACACATACTTATTTTTGTGAATAATGGTATTGTTTTCTAGGATGCTAAGAAATAATGTTAATTTTTGAGAGGATGCATTGTTAGATTGCATCCTCAATGATTACAATTATTTATCCTGTCCTTAGTTGCATGTGTACATACACGTATATATGTGAATGTGTGTATAATACATTTATATGTATATATGAAGATATACATATACATATATAAATTGGACATTTATTTTGTTTGGTTACATAATAATAAAAATAACTCCCATTTATATGCTCATATCTTTATAGCTCACATTTACAGTTGACTTTTTGGACCACATTTGTGATTTCATGTCATCTTCACAAAGGATGTTCCATCTCCCATATCTGTCCCTTCGCACTGCATGTCCTTCACATCTGACATAGTCACCCTCCTCACCTCTACCCGTTAGTTTGTATGACTTCTTTTAAGTATCTCCTCAAATTCTACCTTTTGCAGGAGGCCTTTCCTGGCTACCCCAGCTTCTACTTTCTCCCTCTCAGAGATTATCTCTAATCTACTCTGTATATATGTTTGTATATACTATACTTAGTTATTTATATCTATTAAAATACAAACCCTTTGAGGACAGGAATTTAACCTTTCTTTGCATCTCTAACATGTAGTCCAGAGCCTGACATACAATAAGTGCCTAATAATTGCATTTTGACTGATTGGATAGGGAGCTACGAGTGAGGACACTGCTTTGACCAATTCAAGTCCACATGTACTTTGTAAGTTATAGTCTTAAAGCATCCCCTGGGGCCAATGAGAAGTTAAGTGACTTGTCCGGGGTCATCGGTATGCATCAGAAGCAGAACTTGAAATGAGTTCTTTCTGATTTTGAGGCCGAATCTCTCCACTATCTCTTCGTCTTTGCCATTAATAAAGTGCTTTGTCTTTAATGTTTTCAAAGTGCAAAATAACCCTGTGATGTTGGTAGTGGAAATCCTATTGCTCCCATTTTAGGAAACCAAGGCTTAGAAAAGTTAAACACCTTGATAGAGATCACCCAGATCTGTCCATATTAAATGTCAGAGCAAGGACTCCAATCCTGGTCCTTTGACTTCAATTAATCCCTCAGTTAACAAGGGTTTCTTGTTTCAGAAAAAGCATAAAATATTCCTGCTCTCAGAAACTTAGATTCAATCTTTAAGTTAAGGCTTTGGTTACAATACCATGTTGATCCATAAACTTTGCTCTAATGGGAGGCAGTATAGTGGAATGGGAAGGAGAGAAGAGAGTCCTTTTTTCTTTTCTTTTCTTTTTTTTTGTAGGAAGGGAAAGATTAACTAAAAATCCAGAAGAGAACATGGTGTAATGGATAGTCAATTGGGTTTGTGGTAAGAAAATATCATAGGTACTAAGAAAAGCTTTGCCTTTAATGAGTTTGTACCTTATGCAAGTCAGAGCCTCATTTTTCTCGGATGTAAACATGAGAGGAGTTGTATTGGATGGTCTTTAAGTTTCCTCCCAGTTCTAGGCCTACTTAGCTGCCTGAAGAATTTGCCATTGCAATGTATGGAAGGTTTTATTAAACCCTCATATTGCAAAACAGACTTATGCTTGAGATGTTGACCATAAGGAAACCCACCTCCTCTTCTGATAAGCACCAAGCATCCTTTTACTTTCCTTCAGAACCAAGGCAGTGCACGTCACTTATAGCACTTTGCCAGCGAAGGGGTAGTTATAGGTTGTTCCTTTTTGCCCATGGTACCCTGATGTACTCCTCTCTTTAGCATCATCAAGGGCAAGATCTGAGAGTTTCCTCCTCTTAGTCAGGTCACCATGTCTTGATACTCCTTGGGTGGCTTTGATGCATTGCCCATTCTCCATCTCTCTTTGTAGAGGTTTGCCTGGTTTTGCATCTAGAAGTGACTGAATGAGTTTTCTGTATATAAAGGGTTATTACTGGAATGCCTGACATGCTGTATACTTTTCAATCGATCAACAAGCATTTATTAATTACCTTCTATGTACCAGACACTGGGATAGGCACTTGGTTTTCAAGTACAAAGAATGAAATGATCCCTACTAGCAAGATGCTTATATCAGAAAAATAGAGTCAAATGAGTGGTGAACCCATGTACCTAAGCACAGTAATGTAAATTAATTTCTAAAACAAATAAAGCCACTGTTTAGAAACTGATTGAACTGTCACTGAAATGCATTCAGGATTGTTTCTCCTGAAACAGTTTAAGACATGCAACTTTTATATAACCCATTCTGGGGAATACAAATAAGCAATCTAGTAGAGGTTTGGGCCATAACTAGGCCTGAGGGGATAGGGCAGGGGGTAGGTAGAACCTCAGAATCTGGCCACAGAATTAAACACACCTGAGGGAACTGAATTTCTAATTATGTTTAAAGGTAGTTTCTGTTGTTGCTGTCTTTGGAGACTAGGCAGATACTTTTTAAAGACTGACTGGAGATTTTAAACATTGGCTGGGAAACAGTGCTTCAGAGTTCACCTCTAAATTCCTTTGAACCAGAAATTTGTTCATCAATAATTAATGCCTTCTGAGCTAGTCTAGACCCAATACTAAGAGCCATGTTTGATGAGAGCTATGTTTATTTGATATTTCTTCCTTTCCCAAGGACCGCTAAGTCCCCAAAGTCATGGCACCTTGTTTCAGTGAATTCAAGAGGCAGTGTGGTCTGTTGGATTGTGTTAGACTTGGGGTCAAGTAGATTTAGCTTCCAATGCTGTCTATGGAACTTATTATCTGTGTGACCTTGGGTGTGTGACTTAACTCTCTGAATCTCAGGCTCATCATATAATGAGTAGTTTGGACTCTGTGATATCTGAGGTCCTTTATAGCTCTAAATAATAATGCTAGCATTTCTATAGCACCTTAAAGTTTGCTTTAAGGTTTGTTAAAATTATCTAATTTTATACTTACAAGAACTTTGGGAGGTAGATGTTATTCTTATCTTCATTTTTTCAGGTTAGTAAACTGAGGTAGACAGAAGTTAAGTGATTTGCCTAGGATCATACAGTTAGTAAGTGGCTGAGGCTGGATTTGAACTCCTCTTCCTGATTCTAGGTCTGGTGCTCTATCTATCTATCTATCTATCTATAGATTGATCATAAAGATCTTTCATCCTTCCCATTCAATTATGTTTGTAGTTCCTTCCCACTTGTAATGAGTTAATATTTTACCTTGCACTTTAATTGAGTTGCTTAAAATAATGTGGTCTGAATTTTGCCCTGGGCTTAAATAGTGTCAACCTCATTCAGGCATGTGCTAGTAATGTTTAACAACTGGCTCTCTGAGAAAAAAAAATAAAAATAAAAAAACAAAAACAGAAGGACAGTGTATTCTGCATTATTAAGATTTTTTCCATCTACTTTTTAAATATCAGTGAAGCACTACATCAAGTCCTGATTTAACAAATTGTCTTGTCTTCGTTTACATTATGCCTCCTCTACTATTTTGCATTACAGCCAAGCCGGTTTTCTCTCTATTCGCTATACATGTTGCTTTGTCTTGTGTCTCTGTGTCTTTTCCTGGGCTGGCTCCTGTGTTAGGAATGTGCTCCTTGATCACTTCCTCCTCATAGAAAATCTTCCATGATGCAGTTCAATTATATAAAGCCTGTCTGGATTCTCCTCAACTGCTAGTGTCTTCCCTCTGAAGTCATCTTATATTTATTTTCTTCATTTACTAAATACATATTTGTTATCTTCCCCCCCATTGTATTGTTATATATTTGAGAGTAGAGATCTAAAATTTTTAAAAATTTGAATCCTTAATTCACAGCACAGTTGCTATTCTTTAGTTGTTTTCAGCTGTGTCTGATTTTTTGGTGGCCCCGTTTGGGGTTTTCTTGGCGAGGGTACGGGAGTGGTTTGCTGTTTCTTTCTCCAGCTCCTTTTACTGATGAGGAAACTGAGGTAAACAGGATTAAGTGACTTATGCAGGGTTGCACAACTAGTAAGAGTCTGAGGTCGGACGTGAACTCAGGAAGACTAGTCTTCCTGACTCTATCTGACTAGAGCCTTGTGCTCTATCCACTATGCCATCTACCTGCCTGCATAGCACAGAGTAGGTGCTTCGTAAAACTTGGTTGAATAATATTGATATATATCAAACATACATATAGATATGTATAATAAACATATAAAGAAGATACAATATTACTTTGGAGGGAAAGGCATTAGTAACTGAGGGTGGGGGGTGGGAATCAGGAAAGGGATCTCTTGAGTCATTGTTAGTCAATAAGTATTTATTAAGCACTTACTATGTTCCTGTTTGGTGCTCTCTGCTAATCGCTGGTGATATAAAGAAAGGCAAAAACATAGTTCTTGTGCAGGTAGGCAGTGCAGTGGATAGAGCACTAGGCCTGCAGCCAGAAAGGCCTGAATTCGAATCCAGCCTCAAACATTTGTTAGCTGTGTGACCCTGGGCAAATCATTTGACCTCTTTCTGCCTCAAGTTCCTCAACTGTAAAATAGCACATACCTCTCAGGGATGTTTTTAGGTTAAATGAGGCAATATTTGTAAAGTCCTTAGCCCAGTGCCTGGCACATAGTAGGTACTTAATAAATGCTTATTCCTTTCCCCTTCCTATCTCTGCCTCCAAGGAGCTCGTATTCTAATGGACAACATACAGAAAACAAGCTAAATTTGGAAGAAACTTGGGGCTTCAAGAAGTGGAGGTGAGGACGGAGAGTACCTGGTGTGAGGGACAGCCAGTTCAAAGGCATAAAGATGAGACGGGAAATGTGAGTTAACGGCAAACTGTTCTCATGATGGCTTTAAGGACCAAGAAAATGGTCTGACAAATGGCCTCCCTGGGGAGAAGGAGCCCTTAGGATGTGTATAAGAACCCAGTCTTAGGAATCTAGAAAGAGAAAGGCAGACTAATGTCAAAGAAGGGGGATAACAACAGGCACAACTGTCTTTAGGTCATTTTCTGCTTATATTTGTTATGGTCCTTCTGCTAATGGTAAATGTAGCATTAGGAAATGAAAGGGAATGGGCTAAAATGTTTCATAGCTCAAATGGGTTGGAAGTGATCAGCAGGTCTCCAATGTGTTTATATGTCTCAGTGTACACCCAAGCTGGCTCAGGAGATTGGTATTTGATTTTTTCAGCTTCCTTAGCTACCTGCATCTACTTGCGTCACTGATATGGGGCACTTTGGAATGGGAGGAGTGAGCTTTGCTGATGTCATTATAGACTCTATCCACCTAGGTTTCCTATTTTGTCTGTTGCCTTAGATTATGATTAACTGGTACTGACAGGCACTAATCTCTGATCTCATTACCCTCTTCACTTGGGCATACAGGTTTGTCATTCCATAATGAGAACTAAACAGGACATTCAACACTGCCACATGCCAAAGGCAGTCCAGAAGAAACAATCAATTAACTCTTTCCTATCAGCACACTGACAATTGTAGAATCCTTACAGGGAGGAAGGGGTTGTCCCAGTAAGACATCAGCTAAAGTTTAATAACGTCACCATAGAAATTGTCAGGGGTCAATGGATGTAATGTTATAATGCAGAAAGTCACCCAGATTATATTGTCAGGGTGAGGCCTTGATGAAATTATGACACTTGCAGATTTGTCCTTGAAAGTGTATCATTATCACTCCCTGCTCCGCATCAACCCTACCCTCTTCAAGAGGCTTCTTTCTCCTCTTGGTGACTAGTCAATCTGGTACCTATACTTGAGAAATAGTGTGGCATAGTGGACAGAGTGCTGGGTTTGGAGTTCAGGAGAGCTTGGTTTAAATCTTGCCTCAGTTATTTCTTAGCTGTGTGACCTTGATCCAGTCACTTAACTTCCTTGTGACTCAAATTTCCTAACCTCTAAGTTGGGGTTAATAATAGTATCAATGTTGCTAGATTGTTGTGAAAGTAACAATGAGATGATATATGTAATGAGCTTTGCAAACCTTCAGGTGATAAATATGAACTTCTAATACTATTGTTTTTATGATTATTAGATATCCCAGTTTTGGCAGGTACCAAAGAACAATTGAAATATACATATATATAACATATATATGTATCTATGTAATACATATGTATATATATATATATGTATATACATATATATAATATATATAATTAAGGGCAGCTAGGTGGTATGGTGAATAGAGCGCTGGCCCTGGAATCAGGAAGACCTGAGTTCAAATCCAGCCTTTGACACCTACTAGCTGTGTGACCCTGGGCAAGTCACTTCACCCTGTTTGCCTCAGTTTCTTCATCTGTAAAATGAGCTAGAGAAGGAAATGGCAAACCACTCCAGCATCTGTGCCAAGAAAACCCCAGATGGGATCACAAAGAGTTGGACACAACTGAAAAGACTGAGCAACAGCCATAGATATAATGAAGCTGCAGCATATTACCTGTTATGAAGTTACCTGAAAAGTGACAGCAAAAACATCAGCAAAGATGTGTATGGGCAGAGACAGTGGTAGACCAATCATGAAGCAAGAGTAGAGAGCTGACTGCCCTACTGATGTCTGTGAAATATTAAAAAACAATCGGAGGAAGGCCTTCAGCATGTTGGGTGGATACTTTGTAGAAGATTTAATAATAAATCCAATAGAATCAATTAACAGCTAGGATTTGTATGGTGCTTTGCATGTGTTATCTTATTTTGTTGTCACAACAGCCCTGTGGGGTACGTGCTGTTACTATTTGCATTTTACAGATGGAGAGACTGAGGCTGTCAAGTTGTGTGTGTGTCATCAGAGAGCTTCTGTGGGATGATCGCAAGGTTAAATGTGTTTAGGGTCACATATCTTGTAAGTATCTGAGACAGGATGGGACTCAGGTCTTCCTGACTCCGAGTCTAGAATTCTATCCATTATACTACCTTTGACTTTATAGAAGCAATAGATAAGAGGTTCATAGAATGAAAAGACATCAGTCTATATAGGTGCAAGGACCATAGAATTAGAGCTGAAGATATCTCAGAGGCCATCTAGTTAAACATCCACATTTTACAGATGAGGAAACTGAGGCCCATGGTGGTAAATAACTTCTTTAAAGTAGTAGGTAGCAGAACCAAATACACAAGTCATCTCACTGGAGATCCAGTTCTTTTTCTGTCTTTCCATGATACCTCTGTCAAAACTCTAAGTAACCAGACAAAAGTAAAGTTATAATATTGCAGAAGTCAGAAAAGACCAATGCTGATCTTCCATGCATGTGTTACAGGAGTGAGGTCTAGATCTTTCTTAGATCTACATAATTGAGCACCTGCTCCAATGGGAGAGATCCCAAGTCCAATGAAGTATTGAAGGAATACTACATTGTTAAGTTATTTTAAATATTGTAGATGTTACACAAGTACACAGATTTGGGAATATTTTGTAGCCTTTTATTTATAAGCAAACAATAGGTAATAAGAACTGATTCTCATGAAGAAGATAGTAGGTAGGAATCAGAAAAGAAGAGTTTAGGTCCTAATCCCGCTCTTTCAAATGAAAATTTGCCATTCATCTAAGATATTCATAGGTATCCTACACCTTTAGATTGTGGATCAAAGTTAGTTCAATAGGTAGGAAGACATTATAGTCCTTGGAAATTCTGTCTACTCACTTTCTTTATGGAAATTTGCCCAGGCTTCTTTGTGGAAGTGGCCTGCCTCTCATGGCAGCATGAATCTTAGAAGAATGGTACTAATGACTGTTTGTTGAATCTTACTTTAAGCTTAATCTAGAAATATAATATTGAAAGTTAAACAAGAATCTGAACAATAAGTATTCATTTTTATATCTGGGGCAAACAGCATACAACCTGTTCTCAATTCATTTAAGGAAAGAGAAGGTGGTATAATCTCCAAGAAGCCATGAATTCATTGTTGGAAAGGTAACTCTAGGTAGAGGAAGATACAATTAGGGCTACATTCCTGAGTACAGTAAAGATGCTGGGGGCAGGGAAGGGGTAAAAAGTCACAATCTGTTATCTTTCTCTTTTTGTTGATTATACTTCCTAATCAGTTGTGAAGCTCGGTTGTCTCAATGCTGCTAAAAGACTTAAAGTACTTTAGGCCCCTTTAAATTGCAGCACGTTGTAGCAATGTGTCAGTCACCCCACCTTAGTTATAGGCCTCCAGTAAAGACACAAATCAGGACACAGAATTTATTAAGCAGGATACATTGGTATATCTTAACTGACTACATGAAAATTCACCGGATTTCATTCCATTTCTAATGTCTGGGAATCTGGCTGGCCTAGTCCTGACAGAAATGATTCCTGTATAATTATATAGTAATCAAAATATAAATGTAAACAACTGAATTACAGGCACCGTGTTCAGCCATAAAATGTCAGGGCTTGGGTAAACAATGTCAGGTTCTGACTTTTAAAAGGATCAATGTCATTTATTAATAGAAAATATTTGCTTAGCATCACAAACATGTGAGGCTCTGAATAGCTTTGCTCTGGACTCATTACCTTGTCTTCTATTCTATGGGTTTAAGCCAGGTATTGATTAATAGTCAATTTCTGGTCAAAAGTTAGGTTACAGTGCAATTAAATTACCCTGTTTGGTCTTAGTGAAATCTGGGCCAAAAGAGAATAATTCATCATGGGCTAGAAATTAAGTACTAGAAATTCATCAGATATCACTGTAAGAAACAAGTGAAATTCAATTAAACAAGTATTTATTAATGTCCTACTGTTTCCCATAGCTCTGTGTTGGGAATACAAAAACAAAAACAAGGGTCCATCTGGACCATGAAAGAACTTTTCTTGGAGAAGTCCTCTGCCTACACATATGCACACAAAGAGGGGTGGGGTATAGATGATGAAATATTCAGGCACACTGAGAAGGAAGGACCAGAGAGGTAGGAGGAGAGCCAGGAAAAAGCAATGTTATGGGAAAAAAAAAACTGAGAAAGGTCAAAAGGACAAAGATGAAAAAGAAAAAGGAAATTGAATCAAACAGTTAAGGGATAATTGGTAAATTTGGAGAGGTTTTAATTAAGTGGTTCCCAAATGAAAACAAGGGCTAAGGATGAAGGATGGTGCGCTCAGCCTGGAGTCATCTTCTTGAGTTTAAATCCAGCTTCAGACACTTTCTAGCTCTATGAACCAAGGAAAGTCACTTAACTCTGTTTGCCTCAGTTTCCTCATCTTTAAAATAAACTGGAGAAGGAAATGGTATACTACTCCTATATCTCTGCCAAGAAAACCCCAAATGGGTTCATGAAGAATCAGACATGACTAAAACAAATGCACTTAATTGTAGCCTTCTGGGGGAAGGAGAGAGGAGCAAAAAAAAAAAAAAGAACAAAGTAGAAAGTAGAAGTGCATAGCAGAGAACAAAGAAAAACTTATAAGGAAGCAAAGAAAAGATGGGCAGCTCTCAATACAACATGTAGTATTTATCATACAGGCTTTCTTAAAATGAAAATTTATCGTTACATATTTTAAATGCTCTCCCGTTTTGCTATGCACAAGACATCTTTTTTCTCTTCTTTGTATTTAAGTTCCAATATTTAAGTTTATGATATGTTTTTTCTTTTCTCTATTTTTATTTGTGTTCTGGTGTTTGAGTCTTAAAAAAACAAAACAAAACCCAAATAACTGAGTTCTTTGAGAACCATTCAGTGATTGGAGCATGAACAACTGTTGCCATGTAGGACTAGCATTTTTGTGATATATAACAAATGAGGGCAAATAAGGGATTCAGGAAGAGATCACTAAAAATATAAAACTGAGAGAGAGTAGCAATAATAATAGCTCCCATTTTATGTTAAGATTTGCAACATTTTATAAATACTATCTCATTTTATCCTCAGAACAATCCCAGGAGATAATTCCATTATTTTCTCCATTTTGTAGAGGAAGTAACTGAGGAAGACAGAGGTAAGTGACTCTCCCAGGGTCACACAGCTAGTGTCTGAGCTTGGATTTGAATTTGATTCTTTTTGACTGAAGGTCCAGTGCTCTATCTGTTGTGTGATCTGTCTTTAAGTAAATATATGCCTCTACCAATGTCCTATCTGTTAGAAATGTCTTGAAGATGAAAATTTCCATGATGGCAAGAAGTTGGAATGGGTGACCCTGGACAAAATCACTTAATGTCTCAAGTGCCCTAAGCAACTCTATGACTGAAAGTTAGAGGAAAGTCATTGATCTACGTTGGTAGAGGAAGGTACTCATTGGGACCTTAGTGAAATAAATGGGTTGGAGTAAAATAAAATGGGAGAGTTATGAGAGGAAAAGTTCTAATATGAAAAGTGGTTTGTTAACAATATAACAGGAGTCCCAGAGGGCACAATGGAAGGGTAGCTTTTATGGAAAATATGATGAACTTAGAGTTAGAAGATACCCCAGAAAATTCTGCCTATGAAAGTTACTAGCTATGGGAATCATAAGAAAACACTGAATCCATCTG
Source organism: Phascolarctos cinereus (assembly GCF_003287225.1). NCBI lineage: Eukaryota > Metazoa > Chordata > Mammalia > Diprotodontia > Phascolarctidae > Phascolarctos > Phascolarctos cinereus. Next base: position 73,249,537 of record NW_027555847.1, on the reverse strand, counting down.
AGCCTTTGTTTCTTCATTTGTTAAATGGGGATACCAATACTAGTAGCACAGTATCTTGTAGTATTGTGGTGGGAATCCAATGAGATAATGTATGTAAAAAAATTTGCAAATCTTTAAGTGCATATAAATGTCAGCTATTATTATTAATAAAACTTTGAAATTGTTCTTTGGAATTTAGCAGTGTAGTGGATGAAATACTCTTTTAGAATGGCATATTCCTTATTTGCTATGTGAATAGCACAAGTAGAAAACTGGGGATTTTCCCATTATTTCTGTAGCGAAAAGAATTATTTTCATAAAACCGACACTGTTTTTACAATTGGTTTTGTGTAGTAGTAGAAATTCATGAACTGATTTCCATTAAAGTTTAAATTCATTTAAGAATGTAGAGTTTAAAAAAAAATTCACAATGACATATTTCAATATAGAATGTTGTTTTAAAAGAGGTAAAATACTTCCCAAGTGAATGGTATTTGAAGTATGATTCAATAATGTAAAATATCATTGATGTACAAGTTTTTAGGAATACATACTGAGAGACATATTGCATTTTATACTCAGTATATTTTAATGACACAGTGTTTTAGTTGTGGAAATAGTGTTGTTTTCTGAAGGACTTGTAAAGTGAAAAGTTGGAAGTTAAAAGAGTAAAACAAAATGCTCTATCACAAATATCCTTATTGCCTCTTCTGTGGGTTACTACACTAGACTTCTAATTGGTTTACTTATTTCCAGTTTCTCCTCTTTCTAGTCCCCTATCTACACAGCTCGCACTTTGATGCTCCTAGAGCGTGGATCTGATCTTGTCACCCCTTTGCTCAAAAAGCTCCAATGGCTCCCTGTTTATTACTTCTAAGTTTACAACCAAACTTTTCTATTTGACATATGATATTGTTCAGTCATTCAGCTATGTCTGATTCTTCATAACTCTGTGAACCATACTGTTGATGGAGTTTTCTTGACAAAGAAAAAAAATGGCAAAAAACTCCCCAAAACACTTGATCAAAAACAAAAACAAAAACACAAAAAAACAAAAAACAACCCAACCTGGAATGGTTTGCTGTTTCCTTTTCCAGTAGATTAAGGCCAATAGAAGTTATGTGACTTGCCCAGGGTCACACAGCTAGTTAAGTGCTGGAGGCTGGGTTTGAACTGGAACCTTTCTGCCTCCAGGTCCAGTGCTCTGTGCACTATGGTGCCACCTAGCTTAGCCTCCGGTTTGACATTTAAAATCATTCAAAAATCTGGTATTGCTTTATTTTTCCAGACTCTTTTCATTTTATTCTCCATCAATGTTCCAGGTCAAATTGGCCTGCTTGTTGTTTTCCATCAAAAAACCACATTTCCAAATTTGTTGTCTTCATTACAGGCCTGGGATTCCTTAGGCCTGGAATGTACTTCTTTCTCCCTTTGCCTCTTGGGATCACTAATTGCATTCAAGGCTCCGTTTGAGTAATCCCTCCTGATTCTTTCAGTCAGTAGTTTTTCTTCCCCCTTACCAGCCTTATTTTTTTATTCATCCTGTGTATATGTTTTACAGCTACTTATCTATGTATCTATCGTTTATCTCCAGCAGAATTCAAGTTTCTTAGAAACGGGTGCCATTTTTGTTTGTTTTTGTTTTTGTATACCCAGACCTAGCACAATATTTGGAACTTAGTAGGTGTTTAACATATGTTTGTTGAATTGAATAGAACTGGAACCAAAGGTGATCCCAGGATGAAGAACTAATTCTTTGTAGCATCTATGGAATGATCTGGAAGGAAGAAACGGAATATATATTTGATGCCAAATATTTTACAGATGAAACTGCCTCATTCCCTATAATTAAGGGAAGAGCCTAAGCTTTGGACTATTTGGACTTTGCCAGCATGCATTTTCTTCAAGCCCTCTACCCTTTTCAGCTCTTTTTTATGTCTCCCTCCATTAGAATGTAAGCTGCTTGGGGGTAGGAAATGTCTTTCTTTTCCCCTGTATTTATATACCCAGCACTTAGCACAGATTCTGACATGTAATGATGCTTAATAAATGTTTGTTTCCTTCCTTTTTCTCTCTCCTTCCCTTCTTTCTCTCCCTCCTTCAGTTATTTCCTCTTGCCTTGCCTTTGTAAATTTGTGAGTCATTGATGTGATTTTCTGAACAGCCACTTCATTCCCATTTCATATAGGTTAAAAGAACCATATGTGTCTTACCCCCTTCTTCTCTTCCCAGTCTGTAGGCCACTTCAGTGCTTCAGTCAATGATGCTCCAGAAATAATAACCAATCGTAGGCCATAGCTGCAGGAGGACAATTCTGAGTTTGACTAAGTCCTGGTTGAGTTCTGTTAACAGACTGTGGGCAGACTCTGCATTTCTATGTGGAGAAGACACCTAGGAATCATCAGCATTTAGAGCTGGATGGAATTTTTGCCACCATTGACTTCCAGGCTCTTTAATTTACATATGAGAAACCTGGAATTCAGAAATATTAAGTGACTTGCTAAATAATTTAAGGCAGTGTAGTTTAAACACCAGCTTGCCCACTTAGCTGGAGAAAAGTCACTTAAGCACTGGAGAAAGTCACTTAAACACTGATGGCCACAATTTCCTCATCCTAAAATGGGGATCATAATTCTTGCTTTATTGTTGAATGATTGTGTAGGGTTATAGTGAGAATCAAATGAGCTAATGCATGTAAAGTGCTTTATAAATATAGTTGGGGCTAGGATCCTTTTCTCTTCCCTGTACTAAGCACAGTGCCTGGCTAGTAGTAGATGCTTAATTAATTCTGGTTGATTGACTTTGCCTTTTGAGTAAATGGGAAGAAAAATAGTATGTTGATGTGTGTGGTTACAAACTGGTGGAGATGGAGGGAAAGAAGAGGAGAAAAAGAAGCTGGCAGAGGGGGGCTGTGGTACCTGGAAAGATGATTCTGGAGTCATTCTCATCTGCTATAGTAGAAATGCCACTAAAAACACCCAGAGAATCTTAGAGAATCATCAGGGTTTTGCCTGAGAAATTATGTAGACTATGGAGCTAGAGAAAGCCATTAACAGTGATAAGTCACTCTGTAAATGACAGACACTGCTAATTTTAAAGTTATCATAACTCTTAGAATCATGTGCACTGGCAGTGATAAAGCTGATTCACTGAATTCTGACTTTTTGTTAAGTCAGTGGTTCATACATGATCTTTCCATAAAATAATGATGGAAAGAAAATTAAGATAATTGCAGATGACATTCATTTAAGGATCAGATAGGGGCTATATTCTTTCTACTTTGATTTTTTTTTTTTGCTTTAGTCAGAAGTGTTCAGTGAAAAGATACATTTCTAAAGGAAGTCCCCAAATGAAATTATCCCTTATAGGTAGACCAGCTTTGTTATCAATATTCATGATAGGCGATTTAAGAACTATAAAAGAAGTATAAACTGTGGTCCCTATTCTCAAAAAGGACATTACCTTAGTTTCTTCAACTCTAAGTGGGAAAGAAAAATCTGTCCCTCCTTTCTCACAGAGTTGTAAGGATTGATTGAAATATTTTGTCTAAAGTGTTTTGTAATCATAAAGTCTTATGTGAAGATAAGTTATCATCATCATCATCATTAGTTGTTGGATGATGGGGTCTAGATGAAGGAGGGTTTTGTAAGTCAGGTGGAAGAATACATTATATTTCATTTGTAGTTCAGTTATTTTAGTTGTGTCTGACTCATTGTGACCTTATTTGGGGTTTTCTTGATCAAGATATTGGAGTGGTTTGCCATTTCTTTATCCAGCTCGTTTTTATGGATGCATAAACTGAGGCAAAACAGATTAAGTGACTTGCTCAGGGTCACACCGCTAGTAAATGTCTAAAGCCAGATTTGAACTCATGAAGATGAGTCTTCCCAATTCAAAATTCATTGTTCTATCTACTGCATCACTTAGCTGTCCCATGCCACGAACTCTGAGCAACATATATTTTTCCTATGGTAGCTAGGTGGTATAGTGGATAGTGTACAGAAAGTCCTAAGTTCAAAACCTACCTCAGAATTATTAGAAGTGTATCAGCTTCAGTTTACTCATCTCTAAAATGGGGAAAATATTTGCACCTGTTGAAAAGGGTTGTTTTGTGGATCAAACAAGATTGTAGTGTAAAGAGATTTGGAAAGCTTAAAGCTCTCACTCTCTCTCCCTTTCTCTCTCTCTTTACATATGTATGTATATATTTACACACACACGCATATATATATATATATGTATATAATGATGTGTTAATGTGAACTGTTATAATTATATTATTTTATTCTTTAGGTAAAATGATTACTTTTTGAGAAAGTTTTTCCTTATGTAAAAGTTTTTATTTCATAACACGTCATAAAATTTCATCATTCACTGACATTCCAAAGTGCTATATACATATAGTTATCAACAATTGTTGCTTGTGGCCTTTTCTCCACACTCTTTTGTCTTGACCTTTTTACATTCTTTGATGTTACTCATCACCCTCTCCTGGATATGCTCTCCATTCTAGATTTTTGTGATATTGATCTCTCCTCCTTTTACCTGTCTGACCTCTCCTTCTCAGTCTTCTTTGCTGGACCTTTGTCCAAATCAAGGCCATTAACCATAGGTAACCTCCAAGGCTCTGTCCATGGCCTACTTCTCTTTTCTATCAGTACTATCATCCTTATTGATCTCATCAGTTCCCAGTGTTTCAATTATCATCTCTAAGATAATTCCAGATTTATATATCAACCTCTTATCTCTCTTCTGAGTTCCAGTCCTTTCTCACCAACAACTTTTTGGACATCTTGAGTTGGATGTCCTATCAGTATATGAAGTTCACATTTAAAACAGATATCATTCTCCCTCCTTGCAAAAACTCTCCCCTCTTCCCAACTTTCCTATTACTATCAAGGGCATCACCATCCTCTGAAGGTGGGATAACTTAGTGTTACCTTGGACTTCTCACTCACACTCACCTACATATCCAATATCTTGTCAAACCTTGTCATTTTTACCTTGGCATTGTCTAGTCCCCCTTTCTCCCACTCCCACAACTACCACCTCTGTATAGGTTCTTGTCATTTTCCTGGAACAACAGTTATTCCTTCCATATCATGACTTTCCCCATTGCAGTTTCGACATATCACAGGTTGGCATAAGAAATTAAATGGAAATGTTTTGGGAGTTTTGTGGAAGTCACAAATGACATGCAAAGGCCCATATGACACACAAAAAAGTTTAGAAACTCAGAAATTCATTACATACATATGTGTGTATATATATATATATATATATATATATATATATATATAATTGTATAATATCAACCCAAATTTTATAATAAGGCATTGTAAACATTTCATAAGACAAAGAAAAAAAATTCAGATTTCTGTAGTATGAAGGGTGGGACAAAAATTTTTACGTGGATTTTCTAGATCATGGGAACACTGTGCCCATAATCTCCATGATGTAGAAGGGATAACTGTATTGTAGTAATCTTCTAATTGCTCCTGATGCCTGAAGTATCTTCCCATTCCAGTTTATCCTCTACTTAGCTACCAGAGAGACCTTCTTAAAATGCATGGAATCCTAATAAAACCATACTAAAACTCAAAGAGCATATTAACGGATTGACTGTCAGCTGAACAGGTTCTTTGTTTGAGCACACTGTCTCAATAGCTCCACTTCATAGCCACCATGATCTATTATAGCCAGCTTTATATCACTGTAATTACATCATCACTACTACTATCATCAGTAATGTAATTTTATTAAGCATCTACTATGTGTAAGGCACTGTATTAGTTACTAGGACTACACAAATGATACTGTCTCTATCTGGAAGGACCTTTAATTCTAGATGACATGACAGGATATGTGTATACAAACCTAAAACTATACAGCTGAATCTTGCACTGAAATATCACTCTAATTATTATCCTAAGTCCTCAAAGGATAAGCCAGCATTTATTTGACATCCTGCAACTTTGAGGAAATTATTGTTTCAATAAATATTTTAACTGATTTCTTTACTTTTTTTAAGTACACCATATATCATCTACAAAAACAACAATTTTATTTCTTTTTTTTAAACCTATGGTTATTCCCTTAATTTCTTTTTTTCTTATTTTATTGCTATAGCCTGCATTTCTAATATTAGGTAAAATAGAAATAGTGACAGTGGGCATCCTTGTTTCCCTCCTAATTTTAGTGGAAAGCATTCTGGTTTATTCCTATTACATATAATGCTCTTTGTTTTAAATATAAATTATTTTTCATATTAAGGAAAGATTCATTTATTGCTATATTTTCTGGTGTTTTTTTTTTAGCAGAAATGGATTTATTTTGTAAGAAAAGTTTCTATATCTTTTAATATAGCTATATTTTTATTGTTTGTCTTATTAGTATAATTAAGTTTATGGTTTTCCTAATATTAATTAAAACTGAATTTATGGCTTAAACCCAGCCAAATCATAGTGTATAATATTTGTGATATGTTGTTTTAGCTTCTTTGATGATGATAGCTAATATAGCTCCTAATATGTGCCAGCAAGTATGCTAAGCAATTTATAATTATTATTTGACTTGATCTTTACAACAACCTGGAAGATAGGTGTTATTATTACCCTCACTTTACAGATGAGGAAACTGAGGCAAACAGGTTAAGTAAGCACAGGGTCATGCAGCTACAAATCTCTGAGGCTGGATTTGAACTTAGGTCTTCCTGACTCCAGGTCCAACACTCTATCCATTACAACATCTTTTTGCTTCTAATATTTGGTTGAACATTTTTGCAATAATATTAATTAAGACTATTGATCTATAGTTTTTGCTTTCTCTTTTGATTCTCCCTGGTTTATGTATCAAGACCACATTTGTATCAGAAAAGAAATTTGGTAGAATACCTTCTTTTTATTTTTACAAATACTTCACAAACATTTGAATTAATGTTTTTTAATGTTTGCTAGAATTGTTTTGTTGGAATGTTTTTAATGTTTGTTAGAATTCACTTGTCAATGTACTTTTTCTTGGGTTCTTGATTTTCTTTGGGAGTTTGTGTATGGCTTATTCAATTTCTTCTTCCCAAACTGGATTATGTGAATGTAATGGAACATCGTTGTATTATAGGAAATAGGAAAAAATGTGATTTCAAAGAGATGTGGAAAGCTGTATATGAGCTTATGCAGAACAAAATGAGTAGAACTAGAAGATTTATACAAGGATATTAATATTATAACATTATATTAATAACATATAATAATATATTATTATGAAAATATTTTTAAAAGATAAACCAGAAAACTTTCCCAGACCTAGAAATGTTTTGAATGTGAGAATGATAATGGTTGCTGTGTCTATCACAGCTGCCACCAGGCTAGCTAAATATAGAGAGAATTGTGATTTATTTATCTGTTTACTTTTTTTAAATAAGTACCATTTTATTTTTTTCTCTTAATTTATTTTGATTTATCAACAGTCACTTCCATAAGCTTTTGAGTTTTAAATTATTCTCCCCCTCCATTCCTCCCTCCCTCCACAAGATGGCATGCAATCTGATATAGGCAATACATATGCATTCCTATTAAACAATTTTCACATTAGTGATCTTGTAAGGAAGAATTAGAACCAACAGGAAGAACCACAAGAAAGAGAAAACGAAACAGAAGAAAAAAAATAGCAAATAGCATGCTTCGATCTGCATTCAAACTCCACAGTTCTTTCTTTGGGTATGGATAGCAATTTCCATCGTGAGACTTTTGGAGATGTCTTAGATCCTTGCATTGCTGAGAAGGGCTAAGTCTACCAACATTAGTCATCACACAACGTGGCTGTTACTGTGTACAACATTCTCCTGGCTCTGCTCACTTTGTTCTGTATCAGTCTGTACAAGTCTTTCCAGGTTTTTCTGAAGTCAGCCTGCTCATCATTTCTTATAGCCCAATAGTATCGCATTACATTCATATACCACAACTTGTTCAACCATTCACCAATTGATGGACATTCCCTCAATTTCCAAGAGAATTGTGATTTAAATGGCAGCTTTCAGGTAATGGAGTTTTTGATCATCATAGGGCAGGAGAGAAGAACATTTATGAAATCAGAGGTATTTAAAAGTATCAACACCCATATAGGTATACATACACATATGTAATACATACATAGACATGTGTGTGTGTGTATGTGCATATTAGTCTATACTCTTCATCAAGTGAATGGATATAGTGCTATAGGAGCTCAGAGAAGGGATTACCCATGAAGAATTGGGTCAATGAAGAATGAAACTGTGTGGATAGGTTGCTATCTGTCTGCATTATTAAAAGGGGTACTCACAATGACAGGACCACAGCTGTGTTGAAGTATTCACTTTCTACTAACGTCTACTCATAATACTTCATGACAAGGTGGAAATAGCTATGAGATTTTTGAGGATGTTCCAGAAAGGCTCAAATTTTGGCAAATCCTACCGAATTGGAAAAAATTCTGCTCCTAAGTAACAGTCTATTGCCTGACAAGACCAGCATACTGAGGAGAAATTCCAGTAACCTGTGGATGATGATTTTAAAAAAAAGATTAGAGAATATAGGAACATATAGGATCACAGACCTAGAGCTGTCACGGACCTTAGACACTATCTAATTCAACCCCATCATTTTACAGAGAAGGAAACTAAATGGCATTGTTGTCTGTTCCCTTTGCCCCGTATTGGAGAGATAGGTGAAAGCTAGGTCATGGAGGGGCTTGAATGCCACACTAAATAGTTTAGAATTTTATTGTTTTATTATTTTTCCTATTGTAATAGCAAAACTGAGATATTTAGATCAGGGATATGATAGATACAAATTTATATCTTTTTGGAAAAAAGGGACAGAGTTTATTTCAAGTCAAGGTTTGAAGTGAAGAAATCCAAGATAATGGGGAACAGCTGTGGGAAAAGAATAGAATGGATAGATTATAGAGATCTTGTACAGAAAGATTCTTCATTTCTTTCTCCTATCTCTTCAAGGTAAAAGGATCCATAAAAGCCTCACAATCAATACAATTTTAGCCACTCAACTACCTTCTAATGGAAAGTGTGCTCTTCAGAAATGAATTCTAGTTTATCTGAAATACCACCATAAGCCAAATCCATTCACTACAAATATCAATACACTGATAATCTCTGCATAACAATAATAATAATAATAATAATAATGATAATAATAACAATAATAAAGATTTCTAAGCCCTAGATGAGGGAATACTTATTTCAAGCATATTCAGTATACCCTCTCGAATACTTATTTCAAGCATATTCAGTACACCCTCTCTCTGGCCCCCAAATCTGGCTAACCCTCTGAGTTTATGGTTTCATGTTATCGGTGCATTCATATTATTTGGTCATCCACATCTAATCATTATATTATTAAATTGTGTTCCTCTCTCTGATTCTCTATAGCAAGATTTTTTCCTCTCTTTTTAATGACAGATCAAAATGCATAGAGCACAATTCTAACAAAACCCATTCTTATGAGCCTTAAAACATTGTGGGAATTCTTACTGTCTGATAATTCATCCCTATTATAGATAGATGTTGAAATGTGGAATGTTTTGAAAGTCCAGAAATGTCAACAACTCCTCTTTGTAATTTGCCTACAAACACATCGCCATGGTCTCTGGGTACTAGCCTTTATACGTAAGCTTGAGAAGCAAAGGGCCAAGTCTCTTGAGTAGACCCTTCAGCACAGAAGATAAGCAGAGAATACTAGGCAGAATGCCACCTAGATTCCAAGTAAAACATAGTAGGGTAAGGACTTCACGAGATACAGAGAATGGTTGTTCCACTTAAAAACAATGCAAACATATAAAAATCTGCACATATAATATTGAGACTTGGCTATATATGAAATGAAAAAAGAAGCAAACAACAAACTAGTGCTTTTATTTTAGTCCCTAGTTCACATAGATTATTGAAGATTTACTGAGAATATTGACATTGTATCTACTATTATCATGAAACTTCCCTGGAGATATTAATATTTTTAGATAACACTGAAGAGTGTATATTTTGAAAAAGGTTCTATGTACAATTATCCCTTCCATATTGCCATTTTCCCCATTGAGGTCTCTATATATTGCAGGTTGGCATAAGAAATTAAATGGAAAATTTTGGGGAGTTTTGTGGAAGCCACAGACAATACATGAAGGCCGGCAGAAGACACAGAGCCTATGATGAAATATTTAACCCAATTTTAGAATAAGGTACAATAAACACCCCATAAAAGATAAAGGAAAAATTCAGACTTCTTTGGTACAAAGGGAGGGCCTTTATATGCAGATTTTCCAGATGGCAGGGGTGTCACACCCCCAACCCCAACTTGTGATATGGAATGGATAACTATAGTTTTTTTCTCTCTCTCCGTGTGTGTGTGTGTGTGTGTGTGTGTGTGTGTGTGTGTGTGTGTATGTGTGTATGTGTGTGTATGTGTCTGACAGGCAAGGCTAGAGGTAGAGGATCAAGATCTGGTTTCATACTAGAAAACTGTTTGGAATGATATAAGAAAAATCACTAAATTTCACTAACTCTTAAACCATGGATCCCCTTATGGGCCATATAGCTCAAAGTCATCAGTGACAGAAAGAAAAGTCCTATATGTAATATGATAAGCAGATTAGTTAAATATAGACTGGCTCACCACCAGTAAGCTTCCAAGTTGGTGATGAGTTATTTGGCCATGATAGTACCATGAAACAATAGAAAATGTAAAATGGTCTTGAATTTGCCCTTGGTTCAGTATGTAGCGCAAATTAATGAGTGCTCAGATTACAAGAGTGTTAAATATCCCTTACTAAGATTACCAAGGATTATAACAACATTAGTAAATAGAAGATACATACTGGGCTTAGATTCTTATAATCTAGCTATTGCTCAGATTCTTAAAGTCTAGCCAATAGCTTACTAACATTCGGATTCCTTAAGAGTCTGCCCAATGTGACTGATAGTCTAATAAACTTTGTCTTTGGCGGAAAAAAAAAAAAGAAGATACATATTGAAATTCAGAGTCAATGGCAGCTGATTGTGGGAGTATTTGAACATGACTCTTTTAGCCCCTCACAGCCTTTTATATTTACATTATTGTAGTCAATTTGTATATTGCTTTTCTGGTTCTGATTATTTTACTTTGTATCAAGTCATAAAGGCCTTTTCATATTTCTCTGTGTTCTTTATATACATAATTTCTTATGGCACAGTACTATTTCTATGTTTGTTTTATTTGTACAAACCCTTTTTAGTTTAATGTAATCAACATTATTCATCACCAATATTGTTCAATATTGTTTCTATTGCATTCACATACTGCAATTTATTTAGCCACTCCCCAGAAAGTGGAAATCTGTTTTGTTCCCAGATGTTTGCTGCCACAAAAAATGCTACTTCATATACTTTGGTTTATAAGGCACACCTTTCTTTTATTTCCATGTAGTATATACCTAGGAATACTACCTCTGCATAATAGTTATATTTTTAGTTATTTTTTTAGCAAAAATTCAAATGAACTTGAAGTTTTTTTTTTTATATATCAGTCTTATGATTTCATTGATTTAGATAACTCCTAGTGAGGAAACTTCCTTTACCAGTGCCCACTGGCAACTCTTCTACAATCTATATTCTTAGAGAACATGAGGTAGTTAAGTGGCTGGCCCATAGTCAACCAACTTATGTGTCAGAGGAGGAACTTGAAGCCCTACCTGCTTGACTATGTCTGGTTTACATGCTGCTTTTCTGGAAGCTGCACTTTCAAAGGGCCCCTCTGCCACCATGCACTGGATATTTGATATCCAGTGGAGGGGAAAACTTGGGGTGGCCTAGGGCACTGGGTTGGGAGGGAGGAAGGAAGGAGGTCTGGTGGGAAATCTTCTGAAATGTCAGGTGAGGGGGTGTACCCCTTGTGGGTATCAAGGAATGTGGGACAGAAGTGTATCAAAGAGTTGCCTATAGCAACAGTGATTCCAGACCAGCCCTAATTATAAAACTCTTTATTAAATATATATGTTGGGCATTGAAATACTTCTAAAATGATAAGCATGCCCTAATCTTGAATTTAGTACATCCTTGGCTACAGAGGAGCATATGTGCCCCTGAAGCAAAGTGTAGACAATCCCCTTTACAGAGACTCTCCCCCCTTTCTTTCTTTGTCTGTCTGTATCATCATTGTTCCTCCTCCTTCTCTTTTACTTCCCTCTCCTTTTCCTCCTCTTCTTTCCCCAACCCCTCCCCTGGACTTTGTGTTAGGCTTTCTAGACTTCCCAGTGGTGCTCAGTAACTCTGTTGGCCTTCTGGGCTAAAGATATAACAACCCAAATGTATGACAGGACAACTAGCCCTAATTTAAGTTTTTTTCTGAAAAGATCATATATTTCATGAGAGAAAGGAATAATTGGCTGATATCACAATTCAAGCCTTCTTTTTCTTCAGTATGATGGTGGCTAGCTAGAGACACAGGAGTGTCCAGTTTTACTCATGAAGAAGACCACTATTTGTTAGAATTTGAGCACAGGGCAGCAGCAAATAAATTGCTGTATATATTTTAATAAACTTAACCATCTTCATTTAATATAGCAGAAAGAATAAAAACAAAATACAGAACAGGTTGCTTCCCTTAACTTAGAGATTTCTGCAGCTAGTACAAATCTTACCATTTATCGAAGTCAGGATTTCTGTAATATTTTATGCTTGATCACCTTGTTTACTTTATCTTTTGGCATTTTTATAGACAATATTTTCTATAGTCTGTAAAGATGCCAAGTAAAGAAGATTGTATCAGACTCCCAAAAGGGCCCAGTAGAGGAGGATGCTTATAGTGTTAGAGAAATGAAGAATTCCACTGCTTTGCAGTGTAGACTATGAGAGTGGTCCATCTCATCCATTCCCTGTGTCAGTAAGAGTCAGAGGTTGCTTAAACACCTGAAATTTCTGTTTATTTCATCTAACCAGTAGGAAAGTATATGAATAAGTTTCTATCTTAGTGAAAGTGGGACATACATACATACATATGGAAAGATTTGGTACTTTTGAGATAAACATGTCTGTGTATATGTTTTATTATTCTTTCATAAAATCTGATTTGGGGCAGCTACATGGCACAGTGGATAGAGCACTGGCCCTGACGTCACGAGGAACTGAGTTCAAATCTGGCCTCAGACCAAACACTTGACACTTACTAGCTGTGTGACCCTGGGCAAGTCACTGAACCCCAATTGTCTAAAAAAAAAAGAATCTGATTAAATATTTAAAAGTAATTATGCTTTGTGTAGAAGATAGTGATTAACAACTGTAAGGGAGACTGTAACAAAGTAGGTGAGGTCACAAGCTAAACGTTTTATATATTGAACATGCATGTACTCCTAGATAGAGCTAATAGGTGATTGATATCAAGTGGTCTCTAGGATCCTTACTGATAGGAACATGAAGCTTGACTGGTACCCACAGCATCCTCTAATGATGACTTATGTTTGTATCTTAATTGTCTGAAACTTTGCCAGCCATAACATTTGGAGAATTTGTCAAAATTGTTTAAATTCTAAAAACATGGAATAATTCTGATCAGATTAGAAATAGGAGAAAAGACATTTCTACTATCTTCAAAATATTTTCACTGGTTTTAATTTGATCACATAGAAATTAACCAAAGTAGGTCAACAGATCCATTGGTATATGTGAGGATTCAGTGGCCTTAGTTTTGAAGACCAGTTCTTCATCTGTACTGGTAAATAGATAAATTATTTGTAAGAGCTGGTAATTCCTTGAATGGATTTGATAAGTGAATTTTAACATCATTTCCAAATAATATATAAAGCATAACTGCTTTTTATAGTTAGTAATTTGAGATGGTTTCTCATGGCAACTGCTGGTGTTTTATAGATAAAATGGAAAGGAGTGAATAGAGGGGGCAACTTTGTCTTCTTCACTGAAAACTTCAGTGATCTGATTATTTATTTTTACATATGCTTTAGATTTCTTGTAATGAACATTAATTACCCAGAGAAAGTTTCCACAAATTGCATCCCCTCCCTAATAGTGGTGTTTGGAAAAAGCACCAGTTTGGGAACTGAGACATGTCTTCTAGTCCTAATTATGCTGATAATAAACTGTGAACTTGCACATTCTACTTCATCTACCTCAGATTCAGTTTTCTCCTCTGTAAAAGGAAAGCATTGGATTAAATAGTCCCTAAGGTCTCTTCCAACTCTGAAATGCTATGATTCTATGAATGTTCTTTCTAGGTGAACAAAAGCTTTTTTGGCAGCTAATTCTAATGTTACCATGGGCAATTTGTATAATTTACAGAGGTGCATTAAATTTAAAGTTCTTACATTATCTGCCAAATGCCTTTGATGATAAATCCAATTTGGTTGGGATGAATGTATTCTCCAATTGTATTACTCAGTATGTCTTTTTTTTTAAAAGTTTTATTGAAGCCTTTTAATTTTTTCACCAAGGTTATTTCCCCTTATTCTTCTGGCTCATCATTGAACCCTCCTATATAGTTAGCTAACTGGCATAGTGGATTGAGCATTGGGCCTGGAGTCAGGAAGACCTGAATTCAAATCCAGATTCAGACACTTACTAGCTGTATAATACCAGGCAAGTAACTTCTGTTTGCCTCAGATTCCTCAACTGTAAAGTGAAAATAATAACAGCACCTACTTTGCAGTGTTGTTATGAGGATAAATGGAATAATAATTTTTAAAGCACTTAACGTAGTACCTGGAACACAGTAGATGATATAAAAATGTTGATTTCCTTCCCCTTTGTAAGAGAGAAAATTTGAACTCAGGTCCTCTTGACTTCAGGCCCAGCACTCTATACACCATTCCACCTATCTGAACCATATTAAAATATGGTTAAAAATCAATATTGAAATATAATTGTATTTTTTTTTAAGTTCATGAATACCAAGTCTAGAACACATGCTCTAAGGCTCATAACATTCCACGAGTACGTGTGGAGCACTTAGGGTGTCTATTTTTTATCCCTTGCTCTGGTTCCATGACATTTGGGCCAAATATGTTCTGGAAGTCTTAGGCTGCTATGAGACATTCACACTTTAGTATAAATTAGTCCAATCAGCTTGCTTGCAGCCTAACATTTAGACGAAGTTAGTTGCATGAATAAATGAGTTAGTATAGGGAGGAAAGGACATAGTTTTGGACCATAGAACACTTTGCATTGGTTGGTCAGAGCTGGGTAGAGTGTCTCAGTGTGGGGATGGGAGGGTATTAAAGGAACATGAGGTTACTGTATATCTAGAGAGAGGGACACTAAAAATTTGGGGGTACAGAAAGAAAGAAAGGGTGATACCAAAGACAATTTTTGCCTGCTTCAAAATTTTGATTAGGGTGAGCAATGCACCTAACACTTCATTCCACTTTTCTTTCTTCCTGGCCTCCTTTTCCTAAGAATCAGAATTCAGGCTAGTATCATTTTTATTACATAAACTCAGAAATGGAATTACAGTGAGGCACCACATCCTACTATAATACTACAATGGACCTCTAATCTCTATGTAAAATACTCTCTTTCAACTCTATAGATTTTAATCCACTCATGCCTCTTATCTAGTGATACTCTTGTCTATGTTGTCCCACATGTCTTCTACAGGAGATTAACCCAACATGTTAGAAGCCTTCTCCTTGATTCCTTGACATTATGTAGGTTCCCATACACCATCTGGACTGCCCATCAATTAATTATTCATCACTGTTATTATGTTGCCAAACACACTTACTTTTTCAATAATACATCTCTTTGATGATAACTGTTATGCTGTTTTTTGCATAGACCACTACTGGTCTATTTCCAAATATGATTAGGAAAAAAGAAAAAAAAAACAACTATATGTTCTAAAATGTTTATAGCAGCTCTCTTTGTGGTGGCAAAGAACTGTAAATTACAGGGATACCCACCAATTGGGGAATGCTGAACAAGTCGTGGTATATGGTTGTGATGGAATACTATTGTGCTACAAAAAATGATGAGCTCAATGATTTTAGAAATATGTGGAAAGACTTGCACAAAATAATGAAGAGTGAAATGAGCAGAACCAAGAGAACACTGTATACAGTAACAGCAATATTGTTTTAAAACAACTTTGAATGAATAAGTCATTTTGACTATTATAAATATACAAATTAATGATAAAGGACATATGAAGCAACATGCTGTCTGCATCCAGAAAAAGAACTGATAAATAGATATATGTATAACATATATGTGTTTATATATACATATGTACATACATACCTATTTCTGTCTAATGGTAGTCGTCTCTAGGGTGGGGGGGAGAAAAAAGAAATTTGTAACTTTATTATATGTTTAACAGGCATTGCAAGTTGTACACAATAGAGTTACAGTTTCATGTGTTATCATCTTTTTATTATACTATGTTATGCAAATGCTTGTTTTATTCCATTAATTTAAAATAAAATAAATATATGTGGAAAAAAAGGAAGAGAGAAAACTGGGTTAGCAAAACAAACCTGCACAATGGCCATTACCTTCCACATCCATATTTCCTCCTACCTCTTTACCTAAAGAAAGATATGTCATTTCTTCTTCAAGATCAAGATTAGTCATTGAAAGTAATCTAGGTTTGACTGTGTGATTGTGTTGACTGTGTATGAGTGTGTAGTTAACATTATTGTAATTATTGTAGTCATTGTAAATGTTGTTCTCCTGTTTCAAATATCTTAGATTCAGTTCCTCCAAGTCTTCCCATTACTCTCTGAATTCTTAATATCTGAACTTTTGTAAAGCACAGTAATATCCATATACCACAATTTGTTCAGCTACTCCTCCATCTCTAGATGACCACTTTCATTTTAATTCAAGTCAATGAACATTTCTTAAGTACCACCTATATGTGAGGTATGTATTGTGTCAGGTACTGATGATACAGAAGCAAAAATTAAGATGAACATTGTCTTTGAAGAGCTTAGGTTCTGTTGTGGAAAATATAGATATGCGAATACACATGCTTGTGATATAATTTCAGGAGGGAGAGAATCCTCACAATCAGAGGAATCAAGAAAGTCGTTGGGGAGGAAATATTCTGCAGTTTAAAGGAAACTAGGACTTCTAAGAGGCAGAGGTGAGAAGGAAATGCATTTTAGATTTGGGGACCACCTGTACAATGGGGAATGTGGGAGGTAAAATGTTACATATAGGGAACAGCTAGTAGTCCAGTCAGATTAGAAAAGGAATTGAATCAAGGGCAGTTAATATGTATGTACGTATGTATGTATGCAATATTTGTTACAATATATCACATTAGACATACTATATATGATATGTAATTGATGTCTTTTGTTTTTATATTGCCTTCATTCTCCAATATTCACTCTCCTCTTCAATGAGTCATCTCTTAAAATAAAGATTTAAAAGAAAAAAAAGAAAACACTTCTGTAATATCAATCCTGATTCTGGAACCAGAGAACCTCAATTTAGAGCCTATCTTAGGCTCTGCTTATGGTCTCTGGAGGATTGCTTAAATTAACTGGACTTTGTTTTCTACATCTGTAAAATGGGGGAGTTGGACAAAATGCCCTTTAAAGTCCCTTCCAGCTTTAGATCCATGAGCCTATGGTATTTCATAGAAATAGACCCCTACCTCTTCAAAGAAGGGGAAAAGGTGCCTTCTCATATCTCTTCTTTGGGGTTAAGGTTGGTTATAATAATTTCATAGCATTCAATTTTGGTTTTATTCATGTTACTATTACATCATTGTAATCAATGTGTATATTGTTTTCCTGGTTCTGCTTACTTCCCTTTGCTTCAGTTGATATTCATTTTCCTTGTTTCTCTATATTCTTGATTTTTGTCATTTCTTAGAGTACAATGATATCGCATTACATTTATGTACCACCATTTGTTTAGCCCCAATTTATGGGTACCTATTTTGTTTCCACTGCTTTGCTACTACAAAAAGTGTGCTAAATATTTTGGTGCATATGGAATTATTGCTTTTATCACTGACATTTTTGGAGTATGTTCCTAGTAGTGCTATTTCTAGGTCAAAAGGTATGGAAATTTTAGCCACTCTTGGCATAATTCCAAATTATTTTCTAGAATGGTTGGTCTGATCCACTGTTTTACCAACAGTGCTTTTCCTTCCATGGTTTCTCTAAAACTTATCATTCCCTTCTTTTTTTCATCTTTTTTTTTTGGGGGGGGCTAGGCAATGGGGTTAAATGACTTGCCCAGGGTCACACAGCTAGTAAGTGTTATTTGTCTGAGGCCAGATCTGAACTCAGGTCCTCCTGAATCCAGGGCTGGTGCTCTATCCACTGCGCCACCTAGCTGCCCCTCTTTTTTTCATCTTTGTCCAATTGCTGTATATACTGAAACCTCAGAGTTGTTTTGACTAACATTTCTACCATTATTAATTATTTGGAGAAATGTTTCACTTGGTTATTAATTATTCTTAAATCTTCTTTTGAAAACACCAGGAATGATACAAACTGAGGTTGGTAGAGCTCTTGAGCTCAGGAGTCCTGAGCTGCAATAGGCTAAGCCAATCAGATGTCCACATTAATTTCAAGAGTAGTATGATGGGTTTCTTGAGGTTGGGGTGGGTCATTAGGTTGTCCAACGTGAGACAAATTGGCTGAGGTCAGAAATGGAGAAGGTCAAAGCTTCCATGATGATCAGAGTGGTACCAGGACTGTGAGTAACCCTTCTCTTCTAAACTGGGCAAGATACGGAGACCAGTTCTAAAAAATTAAAACAAAAAGAACTTTATATACTTTCATCATTTGTCCTTTGGGTATTGGTTTTTGTTGCTATACATTTCTGCTAATTTCTTATATATCTTGATAATGAACTTTTATCAGAAATGCTTGATTCAAAGATGTTTCCCAATTAATACCTTCCCTTATACTAGTTATATTGATTTTGTTAGTGCAAAAGCCTAACATTTTCAGTAGTCAAAATTTGCTATTCTATCATTTGCAATTCTCTCTCTCCTTTGGTTAAGAATTCACTCCTTAGCTGTAGCTGTGAGAGATACCCAATCTAGTTCTCTTCTAATTGTTTTGTGGTCAAATTTTAATACTCAAGCCACATAGACTTTTTGAATTTATTATCAAATATAGAGTAAAGAGAGTAACATAAAATAAATTTGGAAAAACAGACAGAAACCTAGTTGTTTAAAATCTTAATAGCAGGCTAAAATTTTTTTATTTTATGTTTGAAGTTCCACATTCCAATTCCATTCTTTGTCAGTTTTGTCCTCATCCCTGGAATGTTCTTTCTCTTTACTTCCACTTTTTAGAATACCTAGCTTCCTTAAAGGCTCAGTTCAAATGATAACTCCAAGATGAGTCCTTTTCAAATTTCCCTAGTTGATATCTACCCCTGACCCTGAATTACTCTGTGTATATCTGTATACACACACACACACACACACACACACACATCCATACACAGATATCTGTGTGTGTGTATATATATATATATATATATATACACACACACACATACACATATACGTACATATATATACACATACACACACACATATATATATATATATATATATACACATACATACACATATATAAAAATCTTGTGTCTTCCCATCATATTATACCACCCTCCCCACTCACCAGTCCTTCCAAGTATAAAGTAAATTCCTTGAGGGCAGGGACCATTTCATTCTTGTCTTTGTATCTCTAGAGTTTGGCTAATGCCTTAATCACAATAAGTGTTTTATAAATGTTTGTTAAATTAAATTGAATTATTTTCAAGGCAATAGGGAGGCACTGAAGATTTTTGAATAGGGGAGTGATGTGGTCAGATCTATGTTTTGGAAATATAAGTTTGATGCCAGCATTTAGAGTCTTTATGGCACCACAAAAATGACTTGTCTTTATATGTGATGAAACAATCTCATACCATGTTTCAGGTTTTGATAAGATTACAATGACATATTTTTAAGGTTTCTGTAACATTTGCTTAAGACTGCATGTAGACCAAATGAGATAATGTATTTAATGTGTTTTGAAAACCTTAAAGCATTATATAAATATTACTATAATCATTATTATTACCACTGTCCAAAAGTTAGTTACTGTCTCATTTGGGCTGAAGAATCCCAATAATTGATTATTTAGCATGCTTTGGATGTACAAAGTAAAATAAATTTCTTTAGCAAACCCATGTCATTTTGATGACGTGTTGTTCTTGAGAATTTAGGGTTGCTTCCCTAGTTTCTTTTGCTACTGGGGCTTTGACAAACTGTGTGTGAAGGTCAAATACATTCTAGCTAAGTAAAATCCTATGAATTTGTGAACTTCATATAAAAGGTAGGTCTGAAGAGCATAATGTGACATGCTACTTTGCAACCATTCTAAAGAATCTTTTCCTTTGGAACAAGTTTAGTATAGATTGCTTTTTTAGAGAGTGGTCTTACTGACAGCTTATTCTATTTTTTCCTTTCATAATAAAGGGAGGAGAGGGCCTAGGCCAGAGGAAAACAATCCAAGTTTAGTTTTGACTCTTAGGTAGATTAATTTGTTTGTGGCAGACTCAAAGGGTTTTTCGGCTTTTAAATGATGCAGCATAGGGAAGTAGGATAGAAGGCTGGCTTTGGAGTCAAGAAGACATAGGTTCAAATCCCATCCCTGATACATACTGTGTAATTATGACCAACTCTCTTAACCTCTCAATGTTGGAGGTAATTCTCAGGATTACAAATTACAAATTAGTTTTCTTTTAATTTAATTTATTTCAATTAATAGAAATCTATTTTTCTTCTTCCTCTCCCTCCCTGTTGGAAAAAAAAAGGGAAAAAATCTTTGTAACAACTATGCATTATCAAGCAAAATGATTTTTTGCATTGGCCATGCTTTCTTTCTCTCTCTGTCTCTGTCTCTGTATGTATGTATGTATATGTATATGCATATACACACCTATACCCGCATGTATGTATATGTGTATGTATATGTATGTGTGTGTGTGTATAAAATTTTGCTCCTCGAATCTGTCACTTCTCTGTCAGGCAGTATGCTTCATGAAGTAAATTTCATCATAGATTCCTTGGAATGTATTGCATTAATCAGTACTATTTAGTATTTCAGAATTGTTTGTTTTGTGTTCTTGTATAAATTATTCTCCTATTTCTTCTCATTTTACTCTGTACCAGATTATACAAGTCTCCCCAGTTTCTTTTAAACCATCTCTTTCATCATTTCTTACAGCACAAGAGTATTCCAGTATATTCATGTACAGCTTCTTAGAGCCACAGGTGAGAGTTAACATACAAAGCGGCCACATGCTAGTAAAACTGTCTTGGCAGATGTACTAAACCAGGTAGAGAGTAACTGACAGGCCTCAAACTCATCAGTGAATTAGGGGGATGTCTGCCCCAAGCATGGAAAACTTCCCCTGGTGGACGAGAGCAATTTGTTCCAACAGTCATGAGGGTGGCTTAAGCAGGTGTTGTAGAGTGCTTAGACCTTAGTCAAACATCAAAAACACCAAGGTCATTCACTGTATCCTGGGCCATAGCCAGCCATCTTCACTTTCTTCCTGCTACTGGACTTTGATGCCTCTGGAAGAGAGAATGAGGCTGTTGACTTTGCACAGCTCTACCTCACTTAAATCCAATTCACGGGCAAGTCAAGATATCACCCTTTGCACTGTGCTATCATTTGTCCTCTTTGAAAACAAGGAATGAATAACAAAGTCAACAGCTACAACATTTATATACCAGAATTTATTCAGATGTTTTCCAGTTGATGGATACCCCCAAATTTCAAATTGTCTGCCTCTACAAAAAAAAGAGCTGCTATAATTTTCTTTTGATCATTTATATCTTTTCCTTTTTTGTTTGATTTCTTTTCTGTGTTGGCTTTGTATTGGTACCATGAAAATTAACTTTCACTTTGTATTAGTAAAGGAAAATACATACTTCAGGTTTTCCACCCTGATAAAAATCTCAGATCCAGAAAATTAAAAAAAAAACTATAGTGGGTCAGATAGAAATCAACTCTGGGGGGATTCCTTGGTAGATGCCCTTCAAAAGATGTGCAGGTATAAATGTTTGTAACCTTTCCTTTTTCATGAATCCCTTTGGCAATATGGTAAAGCATATGAACTCCCTTTCAGAATAATGTTTCTATAATAAAGTTAGGATTACCAAGGATACCTATTATAATGGAATACAGTTATCACATTATTTAAAAAGTTCACATAGTTCAGGTTAATAATCCCTGTTAAAGGGAATAATAAGAGAATTCCATGGACTTTCTGACCCTAAGTCTGATAGAAATTTTGGAAAGAGATCCTTCACTTTGTAAGATGTGAAAGTTTAATTTTTTTTTTTCTTAAATACTGCAGGCACCTTTTAACTGAGAGCTCTTCTGTGTTCCCAAGAACTTGGCTCCAAGAATGAGTTTGCTCTTTTTAAAAGGGAAAACAGCTATTACAGCCAGGCTCTCAGGAACTAAGAGACTCTGCTTAAAACTGCCGAGGGCTTTTGTGTGTGTGTGTGTGAGGTCCTGGCCTTTCTAAAAGGCATATGGAATCCTAAATGAAATATGGTAGAATTACTCTTCCTTTTACAGGAAGGAGGTAGCATTTCATCTGTGGACTCCAGCTGAAGACAGAAACTGAAACTGGAGAGAAACTCCATAAATGAGTATCCAGAGGAGCTGGGCCAGGTAGCAGCTAAAAATTACCACAAGGGCAACGGAACTTTGCCAAGTAGGGGCCACATGAGACCATCGAAGATGCCACACTTTGAAGAGACTTCCTATTATATAAAATCAGTAGGAAGCACGATCAATGGGAGGAGAGACATCACCAGCACACAGAACTTCCCTTCCCTGTAAGTTTCTAGGTATACATGTTCCCTTTGTGCATGTCCCTCTACGTGTGCCCTGAACACATGTCCCTTGTATGTGCTTCCATACACATGCTTTTCCTACTTATATTCCTTAAACAAATGCATGTTCCCTACATGTGTATTTTCTCCCAACTACTGATGTGGATATTTGTGAGAGAATGTGTTCTGTATTAATGGGGGATGGTGATATTGTGTTGCTTTTTTCCCTTACTTTGGTATTTCATTAAATACATTTGATTTTAACTAAATTAGGTGCATCAGCTATCTAGAAAAAAGAAACATGTTGGTAGGGACATTTGAGCTATGGCTTAGAATGGATGTGGACTTCCAGAGTGCCTTGAATCTTGGCCAGTCTTGTCTGAGAAGGATCCTTGGGTGATATTCTGGTGTGTTTACCAGAATCATTTTATATATATATATATGTGTGTGTGTGTGTGTGTGTGTGTGTGTGTGTGTATACATGTATATATATATATATATATATACAGATACATATATATACACACAGATACATATATACATATATACACATATGCATATATATGTGTGTGTATATATATATATATATATATACATATATAAATACATTTACTTTTCCTTTTTTAAAGAAGTCTTTTTAAAAAAAAATTTACTGCTGAAGGTAGTAGTGATAGATACCCTTTCCTCCAACTGCTGGTTTAAAAGAATCTCCAGCAATGCTTTCCTGGACTCTTCTTGATAAACTATGCCAAACGTCATCAGTAGTTGTTAATGACAGCTCTCCCACCACTATCATTTAAGAAAATTGAGCTGCTAAACCTGCAATCTGCTTCCTTATCATCCTTTGTATTTTGGAAAAGCTTGCTGTCACCCTGGGCATGGCCTGAGTTTGTCATCATTCTTCTCTTGGCTGATATAATTGAACTCACTTAAATGAATGAAATTAAAATAAAATCCACTCCTGAATAAATAGCATGTTTAGATGAGGAAAATATTTAATCCCTCAAGGTGGGTTTTTTCTTCCCACCTGTCTGTGAAGGCATAACATATGTTGGTATGTCCAAATTGAATAGTATAGGTCTAGTTTCTAAGTAGTTGTTAATAGAGAGTATTTATACATCTCTTTGGCTCATTAAGGTTTCTGCCAATTATTCATTCATATTCATCTAATTTTGCTAAATTTGCTTATAACAAACATATTACTGCATAACCTTGGGCATCAAGCAGTCTTTTTTTTTTTTAAGCAGTTAGTATTGAAGTATAGTTGTACCTCTTGCTTTTGAAGTCCCTGAAGCGATAGGCTGACTTTGAATCATTTACAATTCAATAGTGGCTGATTAGACAGTGTTTTATGTATTTCTAGGAGCATTATCCCATCCAATTTTCCCTTTAGCAGTTCTGGAGTAATTGTAATACTTTGTTTCTGGCTTGTCCAGGCCACTGTAGGTTCTGGTGAGTATCCAGGATTAGAGGCATTACTAAAACTTTTTTTTTTTTATGTAAGCAGAAACTTTTTTTGGAAGGGAGGGGACACGGTGATACCATGTCACTGCAGAAGACCTGAAGGTGGGAGGGGGGCAGACAGTGGTACACATGGAAGACAATGACCTGAGGGAAGTCTAGCAACATGTAAAGAGGAAAGTCTAACTCCGAGTGCGTTAAGTGCAGGTATATTGAGTCAGCGCCCTTCCATTTTCCCTAATCTTCTGCTGGCCTGAGAACCAAGCTCTTCAGTTTTTCCTTGTTTTTAGTGTCTTTAGTAACCTCTTTTGATGTTCAAGCCTGTCAGCCACAAGTCATGGGAAGGTGAGATCTGGATCACCAAGGGGAGGAAGGATGCCTTCCATCATCTTTGTCTAACTTTTGAATATTGAGAAAAAACTGCCCGAGTATCTGTTGATTAGGTACTGCTGCCAATCATACAATCAGCAACACAGGGCCTACGGTTTGCTACACTCAGAGTGCAGGCTATGCTTTACATGCAAAAGAGGTTAGTGAGCCCTGAATGTATCAGTTTGATAGTGGTTCTGGGTGCCTGAGCAGGATGCATACAAAGGAATATCCAAGAGTAGATAAGGGAAGCTAGTGACTTACAGATCAAAGAACAGATGGCAGAAAGTAAAAGATCTATATCAGATAAAATAGGAAACTAGTCAATTAGGATCTGTAGCTGATGTCTCAAGCTTAATTTTGCAGACTCTATCTGCTTACCTGATATGCTTATTTTAAGTAAATGACAGTAACAAATTTAAACCATAAATTCCAGGCCTATTGGTAGGTATTGGATACTGAGCAGATATTCAAGATTTGAACTGAACCACAGAAGAGCATCCACATGGCTAGGTAGCATAATGGAGAGAATACTGGATCTGGAATCACAAAAAACTGAGTTCAAATCCAGCATCAGACTCTTACTTCACTTTGTGATCCAGACAAGTCATGTAACCTCGGTCTGCCTCAGTTTCCACATCTGCAAAATGGGGATAATAATAATAATAGCACATACCTTTCAGGGTGGTTGTGAGAATAAAATGAAATAATATTTGTAAAGTGCTTTGCAAATCTTAAAGGCCTATGTTAAAGCTGTTATTATTGTTATTATTATTTGCACCATTATTATGGGCACGCATTTCCTATGTTGTGTGCCTCCCTGTATGTGTTCTCTTTATATGTCCATTCTTTCTTTTTATTTTTCTTTCACAGATTCATATTTTATTGTATCGATATCTCCCTTCCCTTGCTCCCTTTCCATGGTTCTTTTCCTTTCTTTTTAAAAAAAATATTTTATTAATCATTATACCATATGACTTCATAAATATACCTGTGTTATGTGTCCACTCTTTCAAAAGATGCTTATGTGTTTGTGGGCAAGTCTGCCCCAAGATTATAGGAGATATATTTTGTTGCTACTTTTATTATTATGATATATCATTAAATACCTCTCCTTTGAATTGTGTTCTCTAGCTATGTAAAACAAATTGGTAGAGGATGGTGAACTACGGTATAGTTTTAGGGGATGTGGTTCCAAGGAGTAGTTTTAATATGGTGAAAGTGTTCCTAGAGGGACCTATTTTATAATTTTGAAAAGATCCTCCCAGACACTATGTATATAAAAGCCTTATAAAGTTGCCTTCTGTTTCTGTGTGTTGTCTCCCAAATTAGTAATTAGCACAGTGCATGGCACATATTAACTGCTTACTGAATATTGATGATCGACTGGTTAACTAGGGAGTGAATGAAGTAGAGTGAATAATGTTGACTTAGAGTCAGAAAGACCTGGGTTTGAATTCTGTCTAAGATAGTGACTAATTGTGTGACTCTGGGCAAATCACTTAACTTCTCTGCATTTGTTTTTTATATTTAAAATGAATGAGTTTGACTTAATGACCTCCTACCTTACTTTTCAGTTGTAAACCTAGGCTCCTATTTAGGCTTCAAACCATAAGATTAGGTTGATTACTTTCTCTTACAACACTCAACTTTGTTTCTTTTTTTAAAAAATATTTTATTTTATTTTTAATTTATGGAATAAAAAAAAGCATTTCCATAATATAGTATAATAAAAAAAGATATTTGCAACGAAACTGCAAATCTATTATGTACAACTTGCTATTGCTTTTAAATATATAGTAAAATTAAAACATAAATTTATTTTTTTCCTTTTTTTCTTCCCTCCCCCACCCTCCAGAGACGGCTGCCATTAGACACAAATAGGTAGATACATGTAAAATTATTCTATACGTATTTCTATTTATCAGTTCTTTCTCTTGATGCAGTGCCTTTCTTCATATGTCCTTTTTTAAGACCACCTTAACTTTAAAGATCAAATCAGGTACCACTGTCAACAGGAACATTTCTTGAGACCTTTCCTCTAGACATGGCAATTATTATTATCTTCATTTTATAGATTAAAAAAAAATGAGGCCCAGAGAGATTAAGTGATTTGCACATGATAAGGGTCAGATGGAAGACCTGAACTTAGGTCTTTTAGTACTCTATCTACCACTCTATGCCCCCTCCTGTTAATGAATGAATATCAAATTTGTATAGACAAGATTTTTTTTCTAGGGGTGAGACAGATATACACATGTATCTTTTATATGTGTATGTCTCTATTGCATATATTCACACATACACACACACACACACATATATATGCCATTGATACTTTTTTAATATCACATTTATTTCCAAATATATCACTTATCTCTCTCCTACCCAATATATCTTTCTATCTTCAGTAGACTTCATCTATGTCAATTTGTAAAATTGTAAAATATTTTGTAAAATGTTCTGGTACATTTCTGGTTCTTTGAGATCCTTTAAGGATCTTAGTACCAAAATTGAGATTCATTGGCTTGGAAAGGACTTTAGTATCTTTTCAGATACTGCAATACAAAATGCTTACATTCATGATCTTTGTGACCGTATCTTTACTTTTAGTTATCCTCTTTGAGATAGTCTTGAGAAATGGCAATATGCAGATATACATCGGCAATAGGAATTTTATTAAAAAGGAAATAATTCAGAAACCAGTGTAGGTCATGAGAAATGATGATCTAGGAACTCAAAGGAAATAGTTCATTCCATGTTGATCCCAGAGCACCATTTTTTTTTTTTTTGCCAATTGGGGTTAAGTGACTTGCCCAGGGTCACATAGCTAGTAAGTGTCAAGTGTTTGGTCTGGGGCCACATTTGAACTCAGGTCCTCCTGACTTCAGGGCTAGTGCTCTATCCACTACGCCACCTAGCTGCCCCGCAGAGCGCCACTTCTTATGCTAAGCAATCACATAGCCATTGTTATCTCACTGATGTTAAAAAAAATTAAACCTTTGCCTTCTGTGTCTAATTTCAAATATCTCAATAATATTTCTGTGCACAGAATGTTAGAAAGTGATTGATAGCTTGATGTGCTTTCATTGGAAGATCATTATTTTCTATGTTTTGCTAGGACAAAGCTTACGCAGCTGCACACCCTATTATTTTATAAAATTGTGATACGCTATCTGGGCATTATGCTATCATGGACTGCTTCATTGCAGTGAAATCTTTAGGATGGAGAAATTCAAAAGAACATCTACCAGTCACACAAAAGAGAATCTCAATTATCCAAATTATTAATTTATAAGCAGGAGAAGCTGATGAAGTGGTATTGATCAAATACGTATGCATATTTATATATATAGATATATTTATTTACGATGCATGTTACTCTATCTATCTATCTATCTATCTATCTATCTATCTATCTATCTATCACCTATTTACCTATCTAAAGAGATACCATTTTTGGTGGTTAACATACCAGTCTTAGAGTCAGGTTCAAGTCCTTTCTTTTACATATTTTTGGCTGTGACCTTGAGACAGTTTATTAACTTCTCAGTGCCCTAGTAATTCTCTAAAACTGTAAGTTAAAATGAGTTTCTCATCTACATGGGTGGAGCAAGGAATTTTTCACACCTGGATATGCCCACGTATGTGAAATAAAATTTCCAAGTCTGTGCACGTGTATGTATATATGTGTGTGTGTGTGTATACATATATATATGAATATATGTATATGTATGTGTACATGTGTGTATGTGTGTGTGCGTGTGCGTGTGCACACGTGCCAGACCTGTGATTTCATTGGTTAGGGAGCTATTGTTATAGAAATTCACTCTGATGACTCAAGTTTGGGGGGTTGTGGGAAGTGTGGGGAAAAAGAATGCAGATATATAACAAGACTATTTGGTGGGCACACTTTAGCTCCTGCCCAATCATCACTTTCCTGCCCATACATCAAACAGGCGTCTTTCCCTTCCAAACATTTTTCTTGCGAACTTGGTACAAGAGGAAATCTGGCTTCATGAGGGCTAATGGTGAAAATCAAGTTCAGAAGCTGTTAATTCTCAAATGAGGAAATTAAATTTATTCTATATAATTTAATAATGATTTTCTTCTGTAGTTGATCCTATTCTCTGTTACTGCTCGATTTTGTATGATTGCTCAAGACAAAGCCAAAATTTGCATAAAAAATTAAGGAATACTTGACAATTTAAAATCAGAACAATTTTAACATTTCTCATAAGCTTTGATTGGTCACAGAACATGTATTTAATTTTGCATATCCTCTACTACCTTGCAATATTGTTTAATAATTTGTCAATTTAAAATCAATTGAACCATAAAAATCTAGAACAGCAACTAGCAGGCCAGATCTAGTCAAAGAGATTTGAATTTGAGTTCTAACAAGCTTTAACAAAGTAGATTAGTTGCAAGGAAACTTTAGCATCAGAGATAGAAATGGCTGTCATGGATAGAGATGATGGTGTACATCTGTCTTCACACTAGGAGTTCCCGTCATTGATGAAATCATGCAGTTTAGAATTTTAAAAAGTCAAAGTTACAACTAAATCACAGCTACAAAACCTTAAAAATGAAGTAATGGCTAAAAGGCAAGATAATTGTTTTAAGAATTAAACATTGTTTTGGTAAATGGTCAGTTCACCAACATTGACTTCTAGGAAATTATTTTAGACATTAAAGACCTGAAAGAATAAGGTCAAGTAATGAGACATGTGACACTTTCTCACTCTCTGTTATCATGCCTTCCACATAAGAAAATGAGAAGAGGAAAGGAGACGCAGGTCAATTGATATCAAAGAGTTGCACAGTGTCAAGAAAAGGCAAAGGAGACGATGCAAGCATTTTCTCTCCAGATGCATCACATTGTGCGCATCCTAAACTGGAGTCCTGAGGCAGGAACAATCTGCACAAAGAGATTTATTGGATTAAAGCTTCACTGAATACGCAGAAACCAACGAAGACACTGGAATGGAAGAATTAACTTCAGAAGGTGATCTTTGTACTGATTGCAGATAAGGAGCTAACTTCTGAAGTCTAAAGTAGATGAAAGTTCCACAGAAGTTCACATACTATTTTTATCCTTGCTATAGGTAACAGCATTAAACTATTTAGGGCAACAACATTTAAGGTTTGAATCATTGTGAACATGTCATGGAGTCTGATTTTAAAAAAAGAGAAAGACAAAATATATGGTATGTTACAGTGGATTAATGCTCATTCAGCAAGTTGTTGATTATAGCAATGTGGACATTAATGTTCTAACACTACCAGACATCAAGTCCACGAGACAGAAGAAGCCAAATATGTCCTAGAGAAGTTCCTTTGCAGTTAAAAACCATCTACTGCTGTATTCTTTGGTGCAAATTCTTAATGAAAGTCTTCTTCCAGTTACATTTCCTTCATACTCTTCAGAGACCTGGGAAGTTGTTTAGAATTTAAAAGATCTCAGTAGACTATCTTGCCTAGGAAAGGTATCTTTAAAAAAAAGATTCATGTAAGTAAAATCTTGCCTATCGAAAGGCAGAGGACACAAATATTTGCTTTTCAGCCTGTTGTACATTTACTTTGCATTTCTTTATTCTCTAAATGCAGTAATCTGGGATGTTACCCCCTGGTCCAATTTCTATGATGTTTGTTTGTCAATTTATTTTTGTAATGGCATTTCTTAATAATTACTGAATTCATCAGCTCCATTTGAGTTGTAGATTCATAAAGTTTTGAACCTCAAAGGGACCTTAGAGAGTATTTACTCAAACCCATCTTTTTTCATAAAGGAATGAAGGCTCAATGCAGTTAATTGACTTAGCCAACATCACACTGTTACTTAGAGGAACAGTTGTTACTATGGTTCATTTCCTATTTATCTTTATTAAAATCACGTTATGTTATTTGCTAAATACATCAAGCCAGGACTACTTGGCTACTAACCTTGGAATTTTGCAAGGTTATATAAATATTAAATGTAGCATTATAAAATATAGGAGGAAGCTAGCAAAGTTGTTAGAAGGTCTTGGAGCCTTCCATTCCAGACCCTGATGCTTAATAGCTATGGGACAATAGACAAGTCATTTACCCTCTCAATACCATGGGCAGCTCCCTAAAACTATTCTAAGAAAATGCTACATAGGAACTTCTCCATATTGAGGAAGCCACAGGTCTGAAGATTGCTTTTCAATTACTCCCCAATTTTAAAATACATCAAATTTTATTTTAAGAAAACAAATTTTTAAAATGTTCACAATCACAGTCACCATATATGTGTATATATAATATGTATGTGTATGTGTGTGTGTATACATCTATGTTTGTGTATATGTATATACATGCATACATATGTACAACTTGTTTGTACAGAGTTGTTTCTTGTTGTCTCCCTCATCAGACTTCAAGTTCCTTAAGAGCAAGGATTGTTTTTTGCCTCTTTTTGTATGCCCAGAGCATACCTGTCACATAGTAGGAACCTAATAAATGATGGTTGACTCATCTGATGGGACCTTAAAGGATTTTCAAATGGTTTCTTATCTGTTGAATCATTACTACAATGAGAACAGTCAGTAATCCTCATGAATTGACATGATTCCTGGCTATGTGTTATACTTTCATATTTTTAGTTACTGGACTGAGAATCACCAAACCTTAGGGTTGGGAGGGATCATGGATCATCTAGTCCAGCCCTGATCAAGAATCACCCTAAAACAACACACCAGTAAAGTTGTTCTCCAACCTTCTTTGAAGGTTCCTAGTTTAGAAGTGGATAAGCTGACCTTAACCTTCCAAGGTACCCATTCCACTTCTGTAATTGTAAATTTCCTGTAATTGTCAGGAGGTTTTTCCTTACTTAGAACCACAATCTCTCTCTTTTCACCTTCCATTCATTCTTGCTAGTTTCCTTTCTAGAGTAAGAAAAATAAGTTTAATTAGGAGGTGGCCCTTCAAATCCCTTTAAATAATACTATGTTTTTCTTAAGTCTTTTCTGCTGCAGACCAAACATCCCTATTTCCTTCAACTTATTCTTGGATGGTATGGTCTTAAGACTCATTATGGTTGCCTTTTTTGTATGTTCTCTAACTTATTGAAATCTTTGTTCTAATGTAGTGCTCAGCGTTGTGTGCAGTATTTTTGATGCTATCTGATCAGACCAAGGAATAGCAAGACTATTACCTCCCGTGTTCTAGATATGATGTGTCACTTAATGTGGTCTAAGATTGGATTAGAGCTTTTTCTGAGGTCTACTTTGTATTGTTGGTTCATATAGAGCTTGCAGTTTACTTAAAGCACAAGATATTTTTTGACATAAACTCTAGCTATGGATTCTCCATATTGTATCTGTAAAATTGATTTTTTTACGTATAAGTGTAGTACTTTATTTTCACTTTGATACTTCAGTGGATCCACAGTTTCATCAATTTGGGTAATGCCTCCATTGGTTCCTATCCTCATACAAAGGACCTTTTCCATATAGTCCTATAAATTACCCATGGAGGATCCGCTCAACACAATGAAGGTCTTTCTCTAGCTCTCTTAAAATTCCACATATACTAGATAAATAGATAACAAACATTTATTAAGTGCCTACTGTGTACCAGGTGCTTTGCTAAAGGCTTTGAAATATAATCTCATTTTATCCTCACAACAACCCTGGGAGATAGGGCTCTTATTACCCTTATTTTACAGATGAGAAAAGCGAGGAAAACAGAGTTTAAGTGACTTCCCATTGTCACATAGCTAGTAAATGTTTGAGCATAGATTTGAGCTCAAATCTTCCTGACTCCAAGTCCTGGGATCTATCCATGGTGCCACTTATCTGCCTCTGGATGTTTTCATTTGGGCTATATATTTCTTATTATTCAATCTTGCTATAAAACTTTTTCTTGCCTCTTTTTCAACTGTATATTTCCTGGATAATATATTTAGTATTACTTATTGCACAGAAAACATTATTAGTAATATGCTATATAGCCAGCTTATGGCCAGCATGCATCTTTCCATTAGCTTTTAGAACATGTGCAAAACTCACAAGGTCATTGGATCATCATAAGATCATAAGAATTATAGTTGTGATATACCTCAGAGATCACCTCTTCTCCTAATGCTCCCTGAGGATTTTGAGAAGCGAAGGTGAGAAGGAGGTACGTTTCAGGTCTTAGAGACAACCTATTTGAAGGGAAGGAGATAGGAGATGGAATGATTGTCTTAGTCTCTTTCTTTATCCACGTTCTATTTTGGGGGCATCAATATATTGTTTGAATATGTTTGAGACTGTTGTAATTTTATCTAGTATTTTATTCTTATTTTTATAATTTATTATAATTAGATCTTGATCTTTGCTCTCATAGGCTTATTATCTGAGTACACACAGCTAGCTTATTTGGAAGTGGCTTCCACATCACTCACCCATCACATTCTTTCAGTAATTATATGGTCAAATTTATTTTTTGATCGTCTTATTTGGTGTTTGCTCTTTCTAGGACCTCCTTATTCTCATCTTGAAAAAAAAGGCTTGTTTGTTGTGTAACCATGGGCCAGTCACTGAATTTCTATAAGCCTCAGTTTCCATTTAAAAAAAAATGAAGATTCTTATACATTCCTTGTGGGTTTGTTGCAAGAATCAAATGAGGTAATATAAGATTTACAAATCTTGTTGCTGTGGAAGTTTCTATTATTCTTTATTGCTAATAGTAAAATTAACATTATTCTCATTACATACAGGCAGAAGGCTTCTGAAGAGTCCATAAACCTTTGGATTCTTAATTTATTCATTCTAAGTTATATTTTTGACCATTTTAATTGTACTACTCTATACCCAACTTTGGATTCAAGTCTAGTGACTTCAATGTATTATTTGGACAGGAGCTCTTGTTACGTTCTTAGAATTTCTCTAACTCTTCATTGTAGACAGTGGTGTCATGGACTACATTGGTTGATGGTCTTCGACAATCTTAGTATTCTTTTTGCTAACATTCCCCATGAACTCAGGGAATCAACAAGACCAGGCTACACGGAATTGATCACTGAATGCATGATGAAACTCACTTTCTCAACTCCTTTATTTGCTTCTCTATGGGAAATATGGGAGTCAGCCTTTTATTTAACTTCAGTTTCTTATGTCTTCTGATTTCATTTATAGCAAGAATGTCAATATTGATCCTCCAGTAATATGTAAAGTCATTGAACAAAGTTCTTACCTTTCAAGTGCAAACAGCTAAATTAATGTTTAGAGATGGCTTAAATCCATGTGATTCGTAACATCTTTTGAATTCCTTTCCATATGTGGCCGCTATCAATGTAAAAGGAGAAGGGGCTGCACAAGACCAAGTATCAGTTAATATTTGTCTTTGTTTCATGTGTTACCATTGCTATATGTTCATCTGTAAAATGTCAGCCTATGGGTGATAAAACTTCTTTTACTTATGTAGGAAGTATGCTCTGGCCCACTATCCCAGATTTAGGTCACCTATGTCCACTCCTCAGGGTTCTATGGGGATTCATCTAAGGGATTTGGGGTAATGCAATTGACTATAGCTCCATTATGAGTGTATTCTCTTTACCCTTAGTAACCAGTGAACAACTGTCACCCCAGTTCCATTTTAATATCAATTAGATTTTAGAAAGAGATATTTACTTCTAAGATATAGCAAGAGGGAAAGTACAAAATTCCTCCCTCATTTCTCTCCCTTACCAATACCTCAAGGATATCTTCTTCTTTATGCCACCTAGGCCTCTAACAAGAATGAGCTTAGATTAAGCACAGTTTATACATAGCATTGGCTCTACCCAAATGCAGCATTGCTCCCAGATGGGTTTTGGTCCCAAGGTCACTCTATTCCTCAGATAATTGATGCTATGCTGATTGTCATTTTGCGTCTGGATCCTTGGCCCTCCCAGATACCTTGACTTCTGTATGGCTTGCTGACCTAAGCTTTAGAAAGTGATGAGGCCATAGTCACCAATCCCTTTATCTAAAACAAAAGAACAAATACTAAGCCAAAGGATGGAGGGCCATTTTCAAAAGCTACATGTTAACCTCAGAGGGAACAGACCTCTCCCCTTACAGATTGTCTCATCAGTTGCCATTAGTGAAGGAATCAAACCAAGGTGTGTGTGTGTGTGTGTGTGTGTGTGTGTGTGTGTGTATGTGTGTGTGTGTGTGAGAGAGAGAGAGAGAGAGAGAGAGAGAGAGAGAGAGAGAGAGAGAAATGACAGACAGACAGAGACACAGGCAGAGAGAGACAGAGGCAGAGTCAGAGAAAAGAGAGAAAGGATAGAAGTCAACCATTGTTTCACTGAATATCTTCAAAACCAATTAATATAATTCCTATTCATAATATGGCTAGTTTGCTGGGACCAGTTACAGAAAGTCTATACATGCTCCAAAGTGTCTATAAGGATTTTTTATTACATATGTGTCATCGCAACACTCCCAGAAGCAGTATAAATTATCTCCCTTACTATATTTTAGGGATAGTGGCTTATACTCAGCTTTGTATATCTTCAGTGCCCTGCCCAGTGCCTTACACACAATAGGTGTTCAATAAATGTGTTGAAATTGATTAGATAAGTACATTTTAAATAGAAATGGGACAAAGGGAAAAAATGAAATTGGAGGTTGAGAATTCCCTGGTTTTAGTATATTTTCCCATTCTAAGACCATCAAAGCATATGCCAATCACTGAGTTTCTCTGTTTCATTTTTCTTTTTCTTCCTAACATGGGGGTCTGCTTCCCTCTATTATTGTTATGTAGTGTGATGTAAAGCAATAGACTATTAGACCTGGGATAAAGGGACCTGCATTCTAGTCCAAGTGTCAGATAGATGAGCTAGCAACTATCTAGATGTGTTGCATTGAAAAAAAAAACACCACAACTTTCCTGGGCTTCAGTTTCATTATTTGGAAAAAGAAAAGCTTAAATTAGATTATTTCTAAGGGCTCCTCTAACTCTAATGTTATATGGTTCTATATATCTCAGGGAAATTGCATGAAAAATTAATTAATAAATTAACCCACCACAGATAATATTATTCACATATAATTATTATTGTTTTTCCTGTATTACTTTACTGACCTAATAGTAAAGCTGGAAGTAAGCACCATTTCTTAGGACTATATGAAAGAATATTCGCCTCTATCATAGACTATGCAGCGAATGTTAATTAACATGTGTTGAATAAAAATTCTTCATTCCTTTAGGCCCCATTATGTGAAAAAAGAAACCAAACAACAACCACCCCAAATCTTTACTTAGTACAGGTGTTGGAGTAAAATGAACATAAATTGGCCCCTCTGGGTATGATTCTAGAATAAAAAGTAGAATACCAATTACATGTAAATCTTAGTTGATGCTTACATCATTTTCTTCCATTTTATTTGAATGGGGTATTTGACATAATTTTTGTTGTTTTTTGGTGACAAATTCATCAATTGTTTCTCATTTTTTATAAAGTTCAAAGTAGACATTTTGACTAATAGGAAAAAAAAATGCACTCCTCAAACTTAATTAGCTGAGTGCCTTTAGGTACTTTAGCCTCTTGTGGATACTGACCTTTGTTGTTGTGAAAATTAATCAATTATATAAAACATTTTCATGGCGGTTGATGAATTATGGGTTATTAAAGCCCATACCAATTAGATATTTAAAAAATAGACCAATTTTGCTGATGCATTCATTTTGGTAGTTCATGTAATAATCCGATAAGATATTTTATAGGTATTTATAACATTTAACATGTAAAATGCCATGTCTAGATTGCTGGCTTTGTTGGGCAACAGTCAGGTATAATTCATTACTCAAGGTGAAAGTCGTGTGAAGACAGATTGAAGAAACCGCAGATGTTAAGCTTGGAGAAGAGAAGACAGGAAGCAAATGAGAGCCATCTTCAAGGATTTAAAGGGCTGTCATATGGAAGAGTGACTAGGCTTATTTTGCTTGACCTTCAAGATTGGAACTAGGAACAGCGGGTTGAAATTTCAAAGAAGCAGATTTAGATTTATTTTTTTTTAATAAGGAGAAACTTCCAAACAATTGTTGTTCAGTCAGTTAGTCGTGTCTGACTCTTCATGACCCCTGTGGCCCATATTGTCCAGGGAGTTTCCTTGGCAAAGATACTGGGTGGTTTTCCATTTCCTTCTTCAGTAGACTAAGGCAAACATAGACTAAGTGACTTGCTCAGGGTCACACTGCTAGTGAGTATCTGAGGCTGGATCCTGATTCCAGGCCTAGCACTCTATCCATTGAGCCACCTACTTGCCTCTTTCCTAACAGTTAGAGCTATACAAAAGTGGAATGGGCTCAAATCTCTCCTACCCTGGGAGGTCTGTCCTCATTTTTTCCCACATCCTCATGTCTTTTATTCTTGTATTTCCCTCTATCTACTCTGTAGATATCTTTGAATGTACTCAGTTTGTATGGTGTTTCCCCCTTTAGAAAGTAAACTCCTGGAGAACAGGGACTTTAAGTTTCACTTTTTTATGTCCCCAGGTCTTAGCATAGTTCCTGGAACATTGAAAGGGCCTAATAAATGCTTATTGATTTGATTAGTGTGTTCTTCCGCAATGGAAGTCTTCAGACAAAAGCAAGATGACCGCTTATCAGGTAAGTTGTAGAAGGGATCTTGTTTATACATTGATTGGACTAAATGGTCTTTGAAATCCCCTTTTTTGGGTGCAAGGTTGACTGGTATATTGTTTTATTAAATAATACCTTATTTTCCCCCAGTTACATGTAAAGAAAATTTTTAACATTCATTTTTTAAAAAATTGAGTTCCGAATATTTTTCTCCCTCCCTTACCTCCTCTCTTTCTGAGACAGTAGCAATTTGATACAGGTTATACTTTTTTTAAAATAATTTATTTATTTGTAGTTTTCAACATTTACTTCCAGAAGATTTTGAATTCCATATTTTTACCCCATCTTGCCCCTCCCCCACCCTAAGATGGCATGCATTCTGAATACCCCTTCCCCTAGTCTGCCCTCCCTTCTATCTCCCCCCCCTTCTCTTATACCCTTCCCCTTTTATTTTCCTGTAGGGCAGGATAGATTTCTGTACCTCATTTCCTGTATTTCTTATTTCACAGTAGCATGTGGAAACATTTTTTTTCAACATGTGTTTTTAAAACTTTGGGTTCCAAATTTTCTCCCTTCCTCCCACCCCACCCACCCTCATTGAAAAGGCAAGCAAGTCAATACAGGCCATACATGTGCAGTTATGCAAAACACTTCCATAGTAGACATGTTGTGAAAAACTAACTCTATTTCCCTTAATCCTATCCTGCCCCCCCATTTATTCTATTCTTTCTTTTGACCCTGTCCCTCCTCAGAAGTACTTCCTTCTGATTACCCCTTTCCCACTCTGCCCTTCTGTCTATCATCCCCCTGCTCTCTTGTCCCCTTTCTCCCTATTTTCCTGCAGGGTAAGACAGATTTCTATACCCAATTGAGTGTATATGTTATTCCCTCCTTAAGCCAAATACTATGAGAATAAGATTCCCTCATTTCCTCTCACCTTCTCCTGTTTCCCCTCCACTGTAAGAGCCTCTTCTTGTCATTTTCGTGCAAGATAATGTACCCCATTCTACCTCTCCCTTTCTTCTTCTCCTAGTATAATCCTCTCTCACTCCTTAATTTTCTTCTTCAGATATCACCCCTTCATCTTCAACTCACCCTCTGCCATCTATCTATCTATCTATCTATCTATCTATCTATCTATCTATCTATCCATCCATCCATATAATTTTTCCCCTCCCACTACCCTAATACTGACAAAGGTCTCATGAGTTATAAATATCATCTTTCCATGCAGGAATGTAAACAGTTCAGCCTTAATAAGTCTCTTATGATTTCTCTTTCCTGTTTACCTCTTCATGTTCCACTGAGTCTTGTATTTGAAAGTCAAATTTTCTATTCAGCTCTGGTTTTCATCAAGAATGCTTGAAAGTCCTGTATTTCACTGAATGACCATTTTTCCCCTGAAGGATTATACTCAGTTTTGCTGGGTAGGTGATTCTTGGTTGTAATCCTATCTCCTTTGCCCTCCGGAATATTATATTCCATGCCTTGTGGTCCCTTAATGTAGAAGCTGCTAAATCTTGCATTATCCTTATTGTGTTTCCACCATACTTGAATTTTTTCTTTCTGGCTGCTTGCAATATTTTCTCCTTGACCTGGGAACTCTGGAATTTGGCTACAATATTCCTAGGAGTTTTCCTTTGGGGATCTCTTTCAGGAGGAGATCTGTGGATTCTTTCAATTTCTATTTTGCCCTCTGGTTCTAAAATATCAGGGCAGTTTTCCTTGATAATTTCTTGAAAGATGATGTCTAGGCTCTTTTTTTGATCATGGCTTTCAGATAGTCCAATAATTTTTAAATTCTCTTCCTGGATCTATTTTCCAGGTCAGTTGTTTTTCCAATGAGTATTTCACGTTGTTTTCTATTTTTTCATTCTTTTGGATTTGTTTTACAGTGTCTTGATTTCTCATAAAGTCACTAGCTTCCAATTGCTCTATTCTAATTTTTAAGGAAGTATTTTCTTCAGTAAGCTTTTGGACTTCCTTTTCCATTTGGCCAATTTTGCTTTTTAGGCATTCTTCCTCATTGGCTTTTTGGACCTCTTTTGCCATTTGGTTAGGTTTTTTAAGGTGTTATTTTCTTCAGTATTTTTTTGGGTCTCCTTTAGCAAGCTGTTGACTTGTTTTTCATGATTTTCTTGCATCACTTTCATTTCTCTTCCCAGTTTTTCCTCTACTTCTCTTACTTGCTTCTCAAAATCCCTTTTGAGCTCTTCCAAGGCCTGGGATGGATTCATATTTTTCTTGGAGGCTTTGGATGTAGGAGCTTTGACTTTGTTGTGTTCTTCTGGTTGTATGGTTTGATCTTCTTTGTCACCAAAGTAAGATAATGTAGTCTGACTCTTTTTTTGAGCTTTGCTCATGATTCCAGCCAACTACTTGAATTTTGAACTCTTTGTTAAGGTAAAAGTCTGCTTCCAGTGTGGAGAATGTACTGTCCCAAGCTTCAGGGTTTGTATAGCTGTTTTCAGAGATACTTGTAGGGACCTGTAAATTTTCAGTTCTTCCAAGGTGGTATGATAAGGGTCGAGGTGTTTACTCTTTTCCTGGCCTGAGCTCTGGTCTTTGAGTGACCTGCCACAAGCGGTCTTTTCTCTCTTGGAACTGTGAGGAGGGTTTCCTCTGCACCGCCACTATAAGCTCCACCATGCCAGCACTCCTCCTCACCCCAGGACCACCACCCAGAACTGTGACCCAGATCCAAGCACGGCAAAGCAAGAGATTACTGCCGCAGCACTTGATTCCCCACAGCCTGTGGGCCGAAAGCTCAGGACACAGCCACGGCCCAGGCACCCAAGCTCTGTGCTCTGGAACTGGTTCTGACCTAGCTGTTCTCTCACCACAAAACAGACTTTTCCCACTGACCTTCTAAGTTGTCTTTGGTGTTTGTGGATTGAGGAGTCTGGAAGCCACCACAGCTGCGCGTGATTCAGTCCTCTGACACCTGCTCTAGGTTCACTGCAGCCTGTTTACTTCATTTTGCATCCATTCATATAAGCCTTTCATATATCACAACTTGTTCAGCCATTCCCAAATTGATAGGCATCCCCTCAATTTGCAGTTCTTTGCAACTACAAAAAGAACTTGTATAAATATTATTGTATAAATATATTCTTCCCCCCAACCCCAGCACATTGTTTTATGTTTTTGGGGTACAGACCAAGTAATGGTATTGCTGGATCAAAGGATATATATCAAAGTTTTATAGCTCTTTAGGCATTGTTCTAAATTGCTCTCCAGAATGGTTGGAGCACTTCACAACTCTACCAAACCCATTAGTGTCCCAATTTTTTGACATTCTCCCCAAAATTTATTATTTTCCTTTTCTGTCATACTAGCCAATCTGATAGGTAGGAGATGATACCTCAGAGTCATTTTAATTTTCATTTCTCTAATCAATGGTGATTTAGCACATTTTTCTCATATGACTGCAGATAACCTTGATTTCTTTATCTGAAAACTATCTGTTCATATCCTTTGACAGTTTTTCAATTGGAAATTGTATTTTTATTGGATTCTTATCAATTTGACTCAGTTGTCTATGTATTTGAGAAATGACTCCTTTATCAGAGTCTCTTGCTATAAAAATTATTTTCCAGTTTTCTGCTTTCTTTCTAAATTTGGTTGCATTGGTTTTGTTTCTGCAAAAACTTATAAATTTAATGTAATCAAAATTGTCCATTTTACATGTAGTAATGCTGTCTTTGAAATCATTTATAACACAACTTCCAAGTCTGATATTTTGAGATTCTATTATTGCTTCGGGAAGGAACTGTAGCATTTGGAATGGGAGCAGAGCTATCCTAAAATTGACTAAAAATAGAGACTGAATGTTAGAGCTAGAGAGTCAAAGAAGAGTCTTCATTTTGAAGGTAATAAGAAAAGCAGGTGAGAAAGACAAGAGTTGGAGATAAAGCAAGAACTGTGCATTAGGACTAGCCAAAGGGTTAGAGAAAGGAAATCAAGATTCAAGCAGAGCAGCTAACTTGTGGGGGACAACATTTATGTTGAAAAGTCCAAATTCTTTTCTGATTCCTTTACCTTCTGTGAGGAAGCCAGTCTCTTAGTCATGTCTTGAGACTTACTTTTTTTTTTCCCTATATTTCTGTATCCACAAAATAAATAAAAATAGGAAAAAAGAGAAGTTGTGGTTAAATGGAAGAATAGCTACCAGATTCTGCTTGAAGAGGCAAACAAAAGGATTGGTGGAGTTTTTGTTGTTGTTATTGTTATGTCCAAGGACAATAAGACACAGTATGTCACAGGATTTCTGGTTACTTGTATTGTAGTGCTCAGGATAAACATTTTTTCAAAGGAGGTAGAGAAATTCCTTAAAGAATTCTTCATATTAAATCAACAAACATAATTGGTCATTTAAGTGTAAAGGTAGGCACGAGAGAAAACATTTCAAAAATTTAAAAACAATTTAAAAAAGAAAATGGGAGACCAAAAGCTAATTAATATGTGGAAG
Organism: Phascolarctos cinereus; assembly: GCF_003287225.1. Classification (NCBI taxonomy): domain Eukaryota; kingdom Metazoa; phylum Chordata; class Mammalia; order Diprotodontia; family Phascolarctidae; genus Phascolarctos; species Phascolarctos cinereus. The sequence continues at coordinate 73,207,822 of NW_027555847.1, read as the reverse complement.
CTAAAAGTCTATATATCATGAATACTTTCTTTGAGAAGAGAGGCAGTAGATATCAGACATAGCAGACACTAAAAACAGCACAAAAATTAAATTTGTTGCATTTTGACAGGAAACAGCTGGTTACAAAAATGAGAGTTGCAAATGAGCTTTCTGTATTTAGTCAGACTATGGATCAAGATAAATACCAAACTATCAGAGAAAAAGACAAATAGGCAAAAAGAACACTCCTAACTGACCTATTTAAACAAACTATTGATGATACAAAGAAGGGAAAGGAATAAATTAACAGACATAAAAACAGACTATCTTCATGTCCTAAGGATGGCCTAACAGTATAAAGTAACTCCCAGGGGGAAAACCAGCACTTACACAACTTCAGTCAGCAAACAACTGACCTCTTTGTCTAGGGAAGAGATATGTTAGCCAAGGGCAACATTGGTTTAGACTATAAAACTGTTTGTAAAATCCTTACTGTGGAGGATGGTGGAAAACTGTTTAGGGTATTGCCTCATAAAACAGTAAGGAAGCCATGAGGGGAAAAAAAATCAAGTTTACAGAAAACCTGGTAAGAGTAACAACTAAATAGCACCATCACCAAGTCAATTAAGGATGAAAGGGAAAGAACAATGAACAGGCAAGAAATGCAAAGGATTTATAAAAATCTTTACATCAAATAATTTCTCAATCAATGATACGTAGCCATCACATTATAATTCTCCTAGGAGGAGTGTGTGGGAACCAGCTCAAACCAGCTTGCAAGAGCCACTTGTTAAAATTTCAGGATGAGTATTTATACTTTAGGAATGACTACTTGCTACAAATTAGTGTTGATACTTATTTTGTTGACTGTCCCTTGAGAAAGTGATAGGGAAAATATTACTAATTCAGATTAAATCTAAAAGCCTGGTGCATACGTTTTTTAGAGAACCAGATACATTTTTATCAGCTTATCTCCATTACTATCATGGGCCCACATTTGCATCATGAGGAAGAAGAAATGGCATTAAAGAGAGCAGAGATGGGAGAATCAGCTGGATTTGTTCAGCAGAGGAAGTCTGGGGTGGAAGTGACACAATTTTGAGGGATTAAATCTCAGAGTATCTAAAACAGGAAAGGATAACAAAGGCTTGACAACACACACACACACACACAGAGAAGCCAATACAATTTTTAGACCTTATTGTTAACAATAATACAAAGTGACTAGGAAAATATTAATAATTACTAAGCTATTTATCCATTTCCCATCTTTACACTAATTTTCTAAAATAATCTGTACATACATAGAAGATGATCTTGATACAGTTATAAGAAGCAAACAAGTGAGTATCTTAAAAAAAAGTATTCTCTAGCAGATGACATCTTTACAGTTACATAATTGGTTGAAATGTATAAAGAATAAAAGATCCTTTTTTCCTTTCTGTTTATTGATGATAAAGACAAACAACCATTTGACTAGGTTGAGCAAAATGCTTCCTTAAAAACTTTCCTCCAACCAGAGTGTCCTATGAATATTTAAATATCAAATAGAATTCTTCGGGAGCACACTTTGTTGAACCTCTCATTAGTCATGAAAAGTGAGGTATAGAAAAATGGGTATCTGTGATTTCAAAGGTGATTCTTGTCCCTTTCCTATATGTCTAGCACCAAATACAATTTGAATAGGTTTTCCCTAGTTAGGGGGAGGTCTTTCAGAGCCTCTGGCTGTAGAATGACATTCTGCTGGTTACATGCAGCTCCCTGAAAATGCAGAACTTCTTGAAAGGGATCCATAACTACTGAAGAGTGTGGCCTAACTATACACATAGGAAAAACCAAGTCAATTATAAATGCCTATCTTCCAGGGTATGATAGGTATGATAGGCTTGCTGCTGCTGCTTAGGAGGTATAGGTGAGTGGGAGTAGGAAGAACTTGGGCTGAGGAGTTTTCTAGACTTGTGCAGGACCCTCCTATATATTAGGGTCCAATTTTTAATGATTGTTTTTTTGGTTAGGTGCTAAACATGTTGGTGTTTCTATGTTGCTGAGGGACTAAAAGTTTTGACAATACTCTTTAAAATATCACTGCTCTGGCAAAGAAATAGAAATTGAAGGGATGACCATCAGTTAAGGAACCTTCCTGGAAGGTGGTTCTGTCTATTTTTTTTTTTTTTTATGTTAGTGACTCTCTGGGGAGAAGTGTTACTAATTTTTGTTTTATTATAGGCAGCTAGTAGGGGCCAGTGGGATCCAGGGACACAATCTGAGCTAGTTAGATCAGAACAAAAATCAACCTTTGGTGGTAATTTGACCTGGGTTCTGCTAGCTGAGCTCATCTCCAAAAGTGTTCACCTGAGTTCTTCCTTTCCCTCCCTATCAAAGATTAGTACCAGGAGAAGAGTCAATCCTGCCAGTGTATAAAGCTCACAGGTAACATTTGATGGTGACTAGAGTACTGGGCTGGAAATCAGGAGAGTCTCTACTGTGATTCTGTCACTAAATAGCTGTGTGACTTTGGATGAGTTCCTTAAAACCTCCCTGGGTCTCCATTTCCTTATATAATATTATAGATTTGTTCTCTCCTAAGGGGACAATGTTATACTAATAGAAAATAGGACTTTAAAATGGTGTAATTAAAGTCGTTACTTCAAAATAAGGGATTCCTTCTTAGATCTTCATATGGTAATAAGGATTAACATGGTATTTCTTGTATCATTGAATATAAACTCTGAAGGACACAGGTCACTCGGAAGAAACTCATCTTCCCCCACAACCTTCTGGATGATGTAGAGAAAAGGTAAACTCTGAATCAGTGATGCAAAACACATAATGCAATTTAAAAAAAGAAAACCAAACCAAAAAGCAAACAAGTTCACTCTACAGGCTTATGTGTCACTTGCAGGTCAGCTTCCTGAGAAAACTTAAAGCTTTGACCTTTCGATTTCACAATACATGAACTATTCTGAACTCAGACAGAGAAAGCAATTCAGAATTTTCAAATGGTTTCAAGTGAATGAATAACCTTGAACTATCAGTTCAAGTCTATTGATTTCAGCTCCACTTTAGGCTTCAAATGTATTTGCTTTTTTGTTTTTGTTTTTCTTCAAGGCACTCAGGAGACTTCTCAACTTGCACTCCTCTAATGGTCTGGTTTTTGCATTAACCATGATGAATCCTCTGGCCTTTTCAGTTGTCAGAGTTAACAGAAATGGGTTTCTGAAGTCATACCCACTGGAGTTTTGATTTCAGTTGAGCTGGGGGTATGGTTGTGGTATGGTGTAGTGCTGTTGGGGTATTGGGGGAGGAGATTAGCATGACATGGCAATGAGGCATGCTGATCAGGAAAATAAAACTGTGCTAGAAGTCTGTGGGGAAGTACCTAAATATGGGTCGTGGCTAGCTAAAATGTAGCTTTAGTAGGTAGATTGCTGGATTTTGAATCAGATTCATGTTAGTTGTATAATTTAACCTCTGGGACTTAGCCTTTTTTATTCTCAATTCCCTTATCTGTAAAAAGGAGATAATGATATCACCTACTGCAGGGTTCTTGTGAGGATCAAATGAATGAATATATGTAAATATATTGAAATGCTATATAAATGTTTGCTATTATTACAACAATTAATAATAGTATGGTACAGATAGTACAGTTGCTTTTGGAGTATACATATTCTGTTGGGTATATGTGGCAATATGAGGAAGTAAATGAGCTGAAATGAACTATTTGTGACTTGGCATACCTTCTTTTGAACAAAGAGACTAACTTTGCATGAATTGTAAGTCAATTTTAATACGTGAGCAAAAGTTTCCTATAAATACATTAGTTGCCAAACTATTGGAGCTGAAATTGTATCAAAGCAGGAAGAAATGCAAAACCTTATTCTAGGGGCTATGTGCTTAAAAATATCATTTAAAAATTTAGGATATGCCAAGTGTCAACTATTTGCACTGTGTAGTAATGCATATAATTATTTGTATAATTATTAATTCATCAGTAGTTATTTATATAATCAATGCTGCATAAGCAACTAACCAAATATACTTGTTTTTGAGTAATATTAATAATAATGAAAATAATAATTTAACATTTATATAATTCTTTACTTTTTACAAAGTAATTTCCTTATAACTCTATGAAGTAGGTAAGTATGATTATACCTTTATCTACATAAGAAAACTGAGATTTGGAGACACTAATTTATTTGTCCTAGTTGATGAGTGCCAGAACCAAGATTTAAACTCAAATTTCCTGACTCCCAGTTCAGTAGTCTATATACTATACTACACAGCCTTTTTTTATGGACTCTTCACTCACTGATCACATTTGCATGGTAGTTTGCATATGTAAACCAGACCTGTTATTCATTGATATAGGCAATTCCCAATGAAGAAACTTCCTGTACCAATACAAATCTGTACTAGTTCTATAATTTATATTCTTAGAGGGCTGCCTGTGTGGTTGACAAGTTAGATAACTTGCCCAGGGCAGCAGAGCCAGCATGTATCAGAGGTAGGATATAAATCCACATCTCGTTAAAAGAACCTGTCATTTTATTTATTTTTTCTTTTCTTTTTCTTTTCTTTTTTTCCCCCCTCTTCATTATTTATTATGTAATTAACAAAAAGTCTGGAGGACCAGAATTTAGAGTTGAAAATTTTTCTCCCTTTATCTCCCTCCCCCCACAAGATGGCGCACAACCTGACATAGGCTTTACATTTACATACCCATTAAACATATTTTTACATTAGTGAAGTTGTAAGTAAAAATTAAAACCAATAGGAGGAACCATCAGAAAGATGAAACAAAATTCAACTTAAGGTAAAATTAAGTGAGAGCGATTCGACTTCCATAGTTCTTTCTTTGGATGTGGACAGCATTTTCCATCCTGAGGCCTCTGGAGATGTCTTAGATCCTCGTAATGCTGAGAAGGGTTCAGTTTTAACATTCTTAGTCATTGCATAACGTGGCTGCTATTGTATACAAAGTCCTCTGGGTTCTGCTCACTTCACTCAGCATCGGACCATATAGGTCTTCCCAGGTTTTTCTGAAGTCAGCCTGTTCATCATTTCTTATAGAACAATAGTATTCCATTACATTCATATACCACAACTTGCTCAGCCATTCCCCAATTGATGGGCTTCCTCTCAATTTCCAATTCTTTGCCACCACAAAAAGAGCTGCTATGAATATTTTTGTACTTGTGGGTCCTTTTCCCATTTGTTTGATCTCTTTGGGATATAGCCCTAGAAGTGCTATTGCTGGATCAAAGGGTATGCCCATTTTTGTAGCCCTTTGGGCATAGTTCCAAATTGTTCTCCAAAATGGTTGGATCATTTCACAACTCCACCAACAATGTATTAGTGTTCCAATTTTCCCACATCCTCTCCAACATTTATCATTTTCCTGTTTTGTCATGTTAGCCAATCTGATAGGTATGATGTGGTCCCTCAGAGTTGTTTTGATTTGCATTTCTCTAACCCATAATGATTTAGAGCTTTTTTTCACATGACTATAGATGGCTTTAATTTATTCATCTGAGAACTGCCTGTTCATATCCTTTGACCATTTATCATTTGGGGAATGGCTTGTGAAGAACCTGTCATTTTAAAGTCATTCCTCATACCACCTCTCTTTGTGTGTATTACTGCCACTCACTATCATTATAGTCAGTGTAATATACTAGACAGGACTGAATTGCTTTATAGTCTTAAAATTTGACTGGTGACGTATCTTTGATCAGTATAGGCAGACATTTGTCCTGTGTCTATAGAGTCAAAGGAAAGTAAAAAGTTAAAAATAATTCTTAAAAAAATTTAGGAACCAAATATTGCTTGGGGCTCAGAAAGAAGGAAATTGGAAAGTTAAGTGGATTAGGTCTCTATGTCAATCCTACTCATGTAGATTTAATCCATTAAATAGATATATAAGCATTTACTGAAAGGAAGAGGGAGATATTCATATATATAGATGTATGAAACCAAAGAAAGCAACCACTTGTGTTCATATATGTGAGGTTTGGTGTTATTTGATGACAGTTAAGGTTTTTAACATTGGAAACAGAACTGATCATCTTTCTCACTCATCCAAACCTCTTCCTCATCCAAATTGACTTATTTCTTTTGAGGGATCTACTGTTCTCTCAGTCACCTTCGTTTGCATAAGGGACTACCAGTAAAAAAGACTCTCTCTACCAGTGTAGACTAAAAAAATGTTCTCCAACTTATGGTCTTAAGAAAGTTGTCTGCAACACCAAATGGTTAAATGACTTGCCCATAGTCATACAATGAGTATGTGTCAGAGATGGAACTTGGACCCAAATATTTCTCATTTGAAGGCTCTCTCCATATTTACTATGTCATGTTGCCTCTACCTTTATAAGCAGTAGGAATTAAATGAATGTTTGTTGAATTGAATTGATGTCAGTGTCCCTTATCCAGGCCCTTATGTATTCATTCTTGGGTTACTTTGACAGACTTCTAATTACTCTCTCTGTTTCTAATTTCCATGCCTTGCTGTTCCAATGTATACTATCACTTCCTGCTAGATATAGCTTCCTAATATACTATTCCCTGTTACCCATATGTCAGACTCTACAAATCCCTTTCTTCTTGATACATAGACACACAAAATAGGAGATGTTGATGGTCTGTCCCTCTGACTAGATGTTACATGAAGCACTCTCACTCCCATCATCTAAATCATTCAGCCCAGTTGCCCCAGAGAAAGATAAAGGATAAGACCTTTGCCTCTTTCATCTAACGTCTTTCTGGCCGCTGAAAGCCCATCTGTCTGGAATCATTCTTCAATGATTAGAATATTCCCACTTTGTCTGAGGGATGTAAGATGAAGAGGCTCCAACCCAGTGATTCTGAACCCCTGGCAGTCATTGTACAAACTCCATTACTCTTCTCCTTACTGCTTACTCATTTATTTTCATTCCCCTTAATCATCTTTTCCTTACTGCCATGTTCCTCTCTGGATATAGTGATCCCTTCCATTGTGTTCTCTGGAATGCTTGTTCCATAGTTAGCTATGGAACAATAAATAAACTTTTTTCATTTTATTTCTTGCACTTATTAAAACCTGGCTGCCTGCATGCCTGACATGACATCCCTGGGCACTCTTTCTAATACAAATTGTACTTTCACTCATATTTCCTGACTCACTCATTATGGTGGAAAAGTCAGAGTACTTCTTGCTCCACATCACCACTTCCGGGACACTCAAAAAGTTCAGTGCCTGACTCACATTTATTTTCCTCTCTCCAATTCTTGACCTCATATTAGAAGACATTGACATATCTATGTATCAACATCTATAATGGTATCTACATCAATTCACCTCATGTATTTGTTTTTAAGTCTTATCATTTCTACCTTCACAACATCTTTTGTATATAACTCCTTCTCTTTCTCTTATATAGCTATTACCTGGTATAGGTCCTCATGTCCTCACATATAGACTATTTCAATAGCCTGCAGATTTAGTTCTCTTAATTAAATTTCTTCCCTTTCCAGTCAATCTTCCACCCAATTTCCCAACTTAGTCATTTCCACTGACCTACTCCTCCAACTGGCCTTAGCTACACACAGAGATGAACATACCCTTGATCTTACCATCACCTCCATGTATTCCACTTCCATATTTATGAACACTGAATTTCCTTTAACTGTTCATAATTATTCATTATTTTAGCTTTCTGTCTTACGATGCTTAACCCTCTTCTTTGTCCTCACTGTGATCTTCAATCCCTTTATACTCTCTGCTCAGAACCTTATCTACACTGAAAATTGAACCCATTTACTGAGAGGTTCCTCTTGGTCCCTTTTCTCCCTTTTTCTTTGTCTTATACCACACATGTCTTTTCCTACTATCTCCTCTTTCTTACCTGCCCTTCATGAAGAGGCAGACCTATTTTTTCCCAAGGCAAACACTTCTTCATGTATCTTGATCCCAGCCCATGCTGTCTTTTCTGGTAACATTGCCTTTTTCATCATCTGCATTGCCTCATTAATCTTCAGTAATACCATGTTTACTGCTCCTCTTCTGTTTTTAGACTCATATTTTCTCCTAATTCTTTTTTCAGTTTAATATTTTATTTTTCCCAATTATATGTAATTTTTTAAACTTTTTTTTTTAAAAAAACTGAGTTCCAAATTCTCTCCTACCAACCCCTCCTTTGAGAAGGCAAGCAATTTGATATAGTTTATACATGTGTAGTCACACAAAATATATTTCCATATTAGTCATGTTGTGAAAGGAAACACAGTCCAAAAAACCCGGAGAAAAATAAAGTTAAAAAATATATTCCATCAGTTCTTTCTCTGGAGATGGACAGCATTTTTTATCATAAGTCTTTTGGAATTGTCTTGGGTCATTGTATTGTTGAGAAAGTCATTTGCAGTTGATTATCATGTAATATTGCTGTTTTTGTGTACAGTGTTCTCCTGGTTCTGCTTATTTTACTTTGCATCAGTTCACATAAGTCGTTCCAGTTTTTTTTTCTGAGAGCATTCTGATCATCATTTCTTATAGCACAAAATTGAAAATTCCTTCAAAATCATATACCACAACTTGTTCAAGCATTCCTTAATTGATGAACATCCTCTCAATGTCTTTGCTACCACTAAAATAGCTCCTCTAAATATTTGTGTACATATGGGTCCTTTTTTTTTTCCTCTTTGGGATATAGACCTTGTTGTGCTATTGGTGAGTCAAAGGGTATGCACAATTTTATAGCCCTTTGGGAATAGTTCCAAATTGCTCTCCAGAATGGTTGAATCAGTTCACAACTCCACCAACAGTGCTTAAGTGTTTCATATTTTCCATATCCCCTCCAATATTTGTCATTTTCTTTTTCTGTCCTATTAGCCAATCTGATAGGTATAGGATGGTACCTCAGAGTTGTTTCAATTTTCATTGCTCCAATCAATAGTGATTTAGAGTATTTTTTAATGTGACTACAGATGTTTGATTTCTTTGTCTGAAAACTGCCAGTTCATATCTTTGACCATTTATCAGTTGGTAAATGACTGTTATTTTATGAATTTGACTCAGTTTTCCATATATTTGAGAAATGAGGCCTTTACCAGAGAATTGCTGTAATTTTTTCCAGTTATTATTATGTATTTCTCTCATTCCCACTCCCCATTTATCCTTATCTCTCTCTGTCTCTCTGTCTCTGTCTCTGTCTCTCTCTCCTCTCCCTCTTTCTCCCTCTCTGTCCTTTCACCCTATCTTCAAAAGTGTTTTGCTTCTGACTCCTGCCTCCCCCAATTTGCCCTCTCTTCTATCAGCCCATCCCCTTCTCTTATCCCTTTTCCCTCCTACTTTCTGTAGGATAAGACCAGTTTCTATACCCAAACGAGTATGCATGTTATTCCTTCTTTGAGCCAGTTTCAATGAGAGTAAAGTTCATGTGCTCCCTCCCAAAATCCCTCTAATTCTCCTCCATTGTAAAAGCCCTATTGCATCTTTTTTATGTAAGGTAATTTACCCCATTCTGCTCCTCCCTTTCCTTTTGTCCCAGTACATTGCTCTTTCTCACCTCTTAATTTTATTTTTGTAGATATCATCACATCATATTCAATTCACACTTGTGCTTTTTGTCTGTGTAGATTCCTTCTAACTGCCCTAATAATGAGAAAGTTCTTAGGCATTACAAATATCATCTTCCTATGTGGACATATAAATACTTTTTTTTTCTTATTGATAAACTTTTGATTTATCTTTCCTGTTTACCTTTGTATGCTTCTCTTGAGTCTTGTATTTGAAGGGAAGATCATATTTTCTGTTCAGCTTTGGTCTTTTCATCAGGAACGTTTGAAAGTCCTCTATTTCATTCCATTTTTTACCTGAGGGATTTTATTCAGTTTTTCTAGGTAGTTGATTCTTGGTTGTAATCCTAGCTCCTTTGCCTTCCAGAATACCGTATTCTAAGCTCTCTGATCCTTTAATGAGAAACTGCTAAATCTTGTGTTATGCTGATTGTGATATTTGAATTGTTTCTTTTTGGCTGCTTGTAATATTTTCTCCTTGACCCAAGAGGTCTGGAACTTGGCTATAATATTCCTGGGAATTTTCATTTTGGGATTTTTTTCAAGACGTGATTGGTAGATTCTTTCAATTTCTTTTTTGCTCTCTGGTTCTGCAGCATCAGGAGAAGTTTCCTTGTTAATTTCTTGCAAGATGATGCATAGACACTTTTCTTTTTTGACTATGACTTTCAAGTTATCCAATAATTCTTAAATTATCTCTCCTGGATCTGTTTTTCAGGTCAGTTGTTTTTTGCCAATGAGATAGTTCACATTTTCTATTTTTTCATTCTTTTGATTTTTTAAATTGTTTCTTGATGTCTCAAGGAGTCATTAGCTTTCACTTGCTTAATTCTAATTTTTAAGGAATCATTTTCTTCAATGAGCTTTTTTTAATGTCCTATTCCATTTTTTTAAAACCATTTCTACTTTTTAAAGAGTTCTTTTCTTCAGTGAAATTTTGGATATCTTTTTTACATTTGCCCAGTTCTGCTTTTCAAGGAGTTCTTTTCAGTGGATTTTTGTGCCTCATTTGGACTCTTGTTTTTTGAGTTTTTTTTTTTCTTTAATATTTTTGGTGTTTTTTACCAAGCTGTTGACTCTTTTTTTTTCATGATCATCTTGCATCACTCCTTCCTTTTTCCAATTTTTCCTCTGCCTCTCATTTGATTTTTAAACTCCTTTTTGATCTCTTCCCAGAATTCTATTTGGGTGTGAGGCCAATTCACATTTTTCTTTGCATATAGTAGTTTTGACTTTGTTGTCTTCTTCTGAGTTTGTGTTTTGAATTTCTGTCACCATAGTAACTTTCTATGGTTAGGTTCTTTTTTTGTTGTTGTTGGTCATTTTTCCAGAGTATTTCTTGACTTTTAACTTTATGTTAAAGTTGGGCTCTGCTCCTGGGGTCAAGGGGGGCACTATCATAAGCTTCAGGTTTTTTGTGCAGCTATTTTCAGAACTAGTTCTGGGAATGTATAATTGTTCGTTCCTTCCAAAATGGTATGATCTAAGGCGAGATGTTTTTACTACCCTTCTGGCCTACGCTCTCATCTATGAGCAACCATAAGCACTCTTTTCCTCTCTGGAACCATGATCAGGGTCTTTGCTATCCTGTGGTTACAAACTCAAATGTGCTAGTACTCTTCTTCACCCTTGGACAGTGACCCAGATTTGAATATGAGCAGTGCAACAGAGTCCTGCACCTAGTGCCAGCAGAGGGATCCCTATAATCTCCTTCTTATTGTCTCCTTGCTGTCTGTGGCCTGAGAGTTCTGAAGCCTCTGCTTCCATTTCAGTTGCCTCCAAGGCATGCTGGTAGGTTGCTGGGGCATTGCCTACATTGGACTATGCTGCACTCTCACTTCAGTGCAACAGACCTTTCCCACCAACCTAAATTATCTTTTTTTACCCCATCCTTCTGTGGGTTCTGCCACTCCAGAATCCATTTTGAGGCACTATTTAAAGTTGTTTGGAGAGGAATTTTGGAAAGTTCAGGTGAATCCCTGCCTTTACTCCACTATTTTTACTCTGCCCCCTATATCCTTTCCATTCTTAAGAAATCTTCACTTTATCTTTATTTCACTTTTTTAACTATCATCTTATATCTCACCTCTCTTTCATGGCTTAAATTGGGAAGGCTATCTAAAATCAATGCCTCCATTTCTCCTTTAATTTTCTTTTATACCCCTTGCAGTCTAACTTACAGCCTCATCATTCAACTGAAACATCTTTTTCCAAAGTTATCAATCATTATCCTTTGACTCTCTGCAACTTTTCACACTATCACCCTCTTTTCCTTGATACTCACTTTTCTGTACAATTTCATGATGCTTCTTCTTCATCATCTTCTCCTCTCTCTCTCTCTCTCTCTTTCCCCCACCCATCCTACCTCTTTGACTACTCATTTTCAGTCTTATTTGCTATATCTTTACCCAAGTCATGTCCACTAGCCATTATTATCCCTCAAGAGTCTATCTTTTGCCCCCCCCTTTTCTCCTATACTACCTCTCTTGTCAATCTCATTATCTTCCATAGATTTAATTATCATCTTTGTGCGAAGTATTCTCATGTCAGATATCCAGTCCTAATTTCTACTCTGATGACTAGTCTTACATCACAAACTGCCTATTGAACAACTTAAATAATAAATAAATAATCTTAAACACAGCTTGTATAAAACAAAACTCATTATCTTCTTGCTAAAAATTCCCGTCTTCTAAATTTCCTTATTTCTATTGTGCATCACAATCCTCCCCATCTTCCAGGCTCACAACCTTAGTGTTATCCTTGGCTCCTCATTCACATTAACCTGATGTATTTGTTGCCAAATCTTGTTGTTTCTACATTTGCTACATCTTTTGTGTATGTATTCTTCTCTTCCCAACTGCTCCCCTGGTATAGGTTCTCATCACATCATACATTAACTGTATCAATAGCTTACTGATTTATTTCCTAGGATTGTTTCTTTCTATTCTAGTCAGTCTTTCACTCAGCTGCTGAAGTAATTTTTATTAAAGCGCAAATTTGGCTGTGTATAATCCTACTCAGTAAACTCCATAGTAGCTTCAGGATTAAATGTAAAATCTTCTTTTTGATTTTTAAGGCCTCGCCAACCTGGACCTTCCCTACATTTCTAGTCTTACACTTTACTTTCCTCCATATACTTTACTATCCAGTAACACGGGCCTTCTTGCTATATCTAACATGGTATACTTTATTTCCTGACTCATTGCCTTCTCACCATCTGTCCCCCATGCCTAGAATCCTCTCCTTCCACAAAGCCATCTCCTTTCTTCCTTGGTTCCTTCAAGCCCTAGATCAAATCCCACCTTCTTCAATAGGCCTTTCCCACACCACCCATTTCCCCTTGCTAGTTCTTTCCCTCTGAGGTTATTTTTCATTTACAGCATATGTACATGAATAAGCACATATATGTATATACATTTATGTATATGCATATACAATACATGCAAATGTATCATGTGTACACACACATACATACGTATGTATGTATGTATGTGTGTATGTATGTATGTATGTATGTATGTATGTATGTATGTATGTATGTATGTATATAGTTATTTGCATGTTGTCTTCCCCGTTAGTGAGCTCCTTGAGTATAGGGCCCATGTTTTCACATTTCTCTGATACTATGCCCAGGGATGTGCTGGAAGCAATTGATGACAGCCAACTGTTAGATTTTCAGTGTGAGCATTTATGTCTTAGTAATTGTCAAAGGCTACAAAATAGGCTTTATTTATTATTTTGTTTATTGTCTAGGTTTAAGAAGAAGAATATATTAATAATGTAGATTAAACTTAAAGTTATGTCTTGTGTACATTTTTTAACCATAACATCCTTGGCTATATCTCTTTTCCCTCAACTCAAATTTGTATTCAAAGACTTCCATCAGTTCATTAATTTATGTTTTTATAATTTCTTTTTTTGCCTTTTATATTCCACCCTAACTAATCTATTTTTGTTAACTTTAAGAAAACAGCTTACTAATGTCTGCCTTTCTCCATATCCTACATCATTTCCCCAAAACTTCTTCCCAAAACTTGATATTTCCCGGCATCTGCATTTCAATTTCACCCTTCTTGGATCAATCCCATCACCCCAGCTCCCACCCATACACATAGCCTGCCTCATCTTGTGATCATCCGTAAAATTGTCTTTAGATCCTCAGGAATACTTGCCTCTTTTTCTAAATATAGTGTCTTTAGGATCGGGGTTCTTGACTTGGGGTCCATGAACTTGTTATGAAAATATTTCAATAAATGTATATATATGTATATGCACATATACATATATACATATGCACACACACACATATACATATGTAATTCAATGTATTTTATTTCATGCTTGTAAAGCTTTTTTTTTTTTTCTGTGAAGAGGTTGATAGGATTTGCCAGGTAGCCCAAAGTGTCCATGACACATAAAAGCTTAGGAACGTCTGCTCTAGAATAAAAGTGATCATTTCTGCCATCATAAAACTAACAAGTAGATATAAACAATCTAATATAAAAGAAAACATGGTAGATGCATAAGAAAAAAAAACAAATAAAATTCCATTTTGATATTTCATACAAAATACTCATCTGGATAAAATCATTGTCAGTTTCTGTGTTGAAAATCTAACTAACAAAGCAAATATACTTTAACAGTTTCATATTCTTTTTTTCTCACTGTTTTGTTCACAATAGTAAAGCCAAGCCATTTAGCTCACTCCATAGGTCTCTGTATATAGCTGAAAAGAGTTTCTTCCTCAAGGAAATTATAATTTTTATCTTTGCTTTGGCTCTATCTAATCTACTTTCCTAAGCTGAATTACTTGAGATTTTGTGCATAGCTTCGCTAGTTCAGTGGTAACAATGAAATATCACGTGCATAGAAAATGAGATTAGTGTATCAGCCAACACCGTATATTTTCTTTGCTGAACATAGAGCACACTATATTTTCTCTCTCAGTACAACTTCAAAGAATGATCGTATTTCAATGAGAAACCAATTGTCAGAGAGAGTGCAAGTTTGTTTCCAAAAATAATTTAGCTCCTTGGGTCTCAGAAGGAGATGATTTTAGTTTGCCCTTATTCTCATTTGGAAAGATGTCTTAAGTTGGCTTATCCTACAGAGCCACATGCTGACTTATAACCATGCAGCTGCTAGGATCATCTCTTTCACAAACCATTTTCACTGTATCATTGCCCTACTGGAGAACCTATAGTGTCTCTTTTTATCCTCTCACATCTAGATGAAATATCTGTCTTGTATTAGAGGCTGTTCATTAAGTGGCTATCCCATTGCTATCCACCTGCATCTCATTATTCCCAACATAGCTCCTGTGGCTCAGCCATTCCATCTTTTATACAATCTCACAACTAATATCTTCTTCATTTCCTCCTTTGAACCATTACTCACGCTGTCATCCAACCTCAAGTCTCTCCTCTTTCTTCTCCACTGATCTGTGTCCCTTGTCTCCCTCAAGAGCTGGCTTAAATCACAAACATTCCAAGAGACTTTCTGTCAAGAAAATGTCAATCTCAGTCATGAGTGCCTCTTGCTGTATATCACCCCGGGTCATTGTGGCCTCTTTCCCATGTTGCCCTAGAAGAATCTCATTCCAAAAGGAATTAGAAAGAGCTCAAGAGTCTATCATTCAGAGGTATTTCATGAGACAAAATCTGTGCTGGCCTTGTCACTGATCTCTCCTGGCTAATATGGGATGCTGTGATCTAGGTCACCATATTACCACCTCCAGTAACATCCTCCCACAGAGTCTTTCTCATATCAGGGCCCCAAGCACACCTGAGGCATGCTAGCTCAGACACTGTCATTCCTAGATTGCTCTCCTGATAAACTCTGGACATAGTGAGCACACTTACTCTCGTGTGTTCTCTTGGTCACTGAGACACTCTACATTGTGTATACTCCCTGGTCTTCTCATTCCAAACACTCCCCACTCAATTTTTCAAGTTTGCTTTATCACAAGCACTAGTCCTAAGTCAATACACATTCCTTCACTATATCCATTCTAATTTTCAACTACTCTGTGACTGATACCAGCTCTGAGACTCCTTTTCTGTTCTGTCTCTGGTAGGTCCAAGGAATAGTAAGCACCTACCTCATCCTGAAGTTAGAGATATATCACTACTCCACCTCTTCTGTTGTTTAACTCTGTGGCACCATCAGCCCCTTTCAGCTTCTTCTATGCCCTAAATTCATTCTTATCATCCCATTAATTTGTATTATGATGTGTCTCGGTATATACTTATATAGACATGTATATCTGTTTATACACATACACACACACACACACACATATATACACACAGACATGTAATACAAAAAAGTGGAATGATAAGAATGGATTATGTTATGTATTGAACATATATGTGTGTATATATATATATGTACACACACATATATATAAAACAAAATGGAATACACACACACATATATACATAATATGTATGTATATATTAGAACTTGTGATTTAATTGGTATAGGAAATTCCCAATAAGGAAACTTCCTTTATTAATTTATTAAAGAATATGCTCTGTAGCTTGAGTCTTAGAGAGTTGGCTGGCCATTTAAGAACTTCAAGGGTCACACAGCTAGTATGAATGTGAAGTAGCACTTGAGTCAAGGTTTTTCAGACTTTGAGGCCAATTTTCTTTCCATTATACTACATTGCTTCTCATAACTAATATTAGTAAGATATTAATAGCTTACCTGTATATTGGCTTTGTTGTATATTTGTCTTTTAATACATATTAGCTTATCTGATTCTCACATCAGGCTCATGAGATAGGAATACAAAGTATGATTATCCTCATTGTACTGATGAGGAAACTGAGGCTCAAGAAGGTTGCTTTTTCCCATTCCATACAGTTACTTAGTGGTAAAGCTTGGGCCACAGTATACTTTTTCTAATTTCAGTCCAATACCTTTCTACCTTCAATCCAACACCAGTCCTATCTTCCCAGCACTTAGGACTACTGTTTAGATTCCATTATTATAAATCTAATTTTGTTCCCTAGTTGTATAATTTATGCTCATCTTATCTCCCAGCTAAATTATAGTTCCTCAAGAGAGAGGTTATCATTTTCTCTATCCCTTAAGGACCACTAGGCCTTTCCATCTGACCTGAAGTTGAAATTTCTTATGTGTGTTTTCCTCTATTAATAATGTGAGTTCCAGTCACTTTTCAGATGAAGAAATTAAAGCTATCTATGGTCATATGAAGGAATGATCTAAATCACTATTGATTGGAGAAATGCAAATTGAAACAACTGAGTTATCACCTCACACCTATCAGATTGGCTAATATGGCAAAAAGGGAAAATGATAAATGTTGGAGAAGATGTGGGAAGATAGGAACACTAATTATTTGTTAGTGGAGTTGTGAACTGATACAGCCATCCTGGAGAGCAACTTGGAGTTATGCCTAAGGTGCTTTGGAACTGTGCATACCCTTTGATCCAGCAATGGAACTGCTTGGTCTGTATTCCAAAAAGATCATGGAAGGGATCCACATGTGCAGAAATATCTATAGCAGCTATTTTTTGTGGTGGCAAAGAATTAGCATTTGAGGGGATACCCATCAATAGGGGAATGGCTGAACAGGTTGTAGTATATGAATGTAATGGAATACAATTGTTCTGTGGGAAATGATGAGCAGGCAGATTTCAGAAAAACCTGGAGGGACTTGCATGAACTGATGCTGAAAGAGGGGAGCAGAACTGGGAGAACACTGTGTGCAGTGACAGTGGCATTGTGTAAGGATCAACTTGGCTCTTCTCAGCAATGCAGTGATCTAAGACAATTCCAGGGGATTCATGATGGAAAATCCTATCAACATCCATAGAAATAACTATGGAGTCTGAATGAAGATCAAAGCATACTATCTTCTCTTTTGTTCCCCTCTTTCCCGTGGTTTTTCCCTTTTGTTCTGATCCCTCTTTCACAACATGACTAATATAGAAATATGTTTAATATGATTGTACATGTATAACCTGTGTCAGATTGCATGCCATTTTGGGAAGGGAGGAGGAAAAATTTGAAACTCGAAATCTTATGAGAGTGAATGTTGAAAACTAAAAATAAATTTAAAAAAAGGAAAAAAGAAAAGAATGTGAGTTCCTTGAGAGCTGAAACTGTCTTGTTTTTCTATTTGAATCTCTAGCACTTAGCATAATACCTTGAGCATAGTAAGTACTTTAAAAATACTTTTTTCATTAATTCTTTTTTCCAACCTGTTTAGTCTGAGGACCACTGTAGACACCCAATAAATGCTTATTCAAGGAGGAAACAAGACATTAAGTAATTATGCACCCTACATATTAATAGTTTAAAATGGGCTCAATCATCTGCAAGAATTCTGAAGGCGTATTAGAAGAAGGTCTGGCTATTCTGAGTAGCCATGACTAGGTCAATGGGGATTATAGTATAGAGGGAGGAAAAAGGGCAAATAATTGAGGCAAGGTATGAGGAGTTTTGGGTGGTAGGTGGTGCAGTGGATAGAGTGATGGGCCTGGAGTCAGGAAGACTTACCTTTGTGATTTTAAATCTGGCCTTGGACACTTACTAGCTATGTGATTCTGTGCAAGTCATCTAACCATATTTGCCTTAGTTTCCTCATCTGTAAAATGAGCCGAAGAAGGAAATGGCAAGTCACTCTAGTATCTCTGCCAAGAAAACCCCAAATTCGGTCATGAAGAGTTAGACACAGCTGAGATGATTGAACAACAGCAAGAAGAACAACAACAAATGAGGACGTTTAGCCAAAGGTGAGTTAGGAAGATCATCGGTGTAGGCTGGAGTATGTGGAGCCGTACAAAATTGAATTACACCTAGGGGTATAGCCTTTTCATCCCTGACTTGTTCTGCCTTGGGCCCTGAGTGAATTGGGGGTGTTATAATAACGGCTTAAGGACAGGAGAAATGTTGATATGGAATAGTCAATAATGGTTTTTCTATAGCTACAGTGACATTTAAACAATGGAATGACATATTTGGGAAACTGATCCTCCTTCAATGGGTTAATCATAACAAAGGATGTACTTAACAAAAATGGATTTTATTATAATTATGATATATAATGCATATCTGTATATATAAATATACTATACACTATAAAGTATCCATTCTACCAGAGTCCAGGGACTTAAAAAGGTGAAAAAGAAATCAGATCTTTCTATTTTGTTTCCCATTTCCCCAAATTATGGAAATATTTCTTTGTAAATAGAACGATAATCTCTCATAAGAAACATTCCCCTCAGATTGCTCCTTTTGGGTATGAGACAGATTTTAGGTTTGTTTATTGGAGCTTACATCCTTCTGCGGAAGACTATCATCACGCTGCCTTCAATACAAACATGTGCGCTCGGCCCCATTTCAAGAGAATCAGCCTAAAGCCTTTTTAAGATTTGGACAATTTTGAAGCTCATTTATTTTTGCCCCGTCTTTGTTTTTGACTCTGGCAGAGAAGGGCACAGTCATTTCTAGTCACTATGGCCTTTTTTTTTTAAAGTTCATTAAGGAAATGATTTTTATTACATAAATGTGTCTGCTTCAGAAGGCCTTTTCTGTGGGTCACCTTGTCAGTCATCTCAGGATTATTTTCAAATGATTGAAACCAAACTACCATTGTCAAAGTCATTGGGAGATGTGGAAGATTAACTTTTTATAATACTCAGACACTGGCTGATTCCCAGACTTCAGAAATTCACAATGGTTTTACCAGTCATTAAGGAGACCTAAGATTCCTTCTTACCTTGTTGCTGATTCTAAGCATGTCTCTAATTAGAATCATGTGAGACTAACAATTTCCCTTCGCTAATTGCTTGCTGCTTAAAACATAGATTTGGCCCAGTGCAAATATTCACTTTTTGCTCCCATCCCTAATGATCATATTAATTGTAGCTATTTTAAATGCTCACATTGTTAAAGAATAGGGAATGGTTGCAAATTTCTGTCATTTCAGTTGTTTCAAAATACAACTCAAGGTGTCTGTTAAAAGAAATGCAGATTAAAATGGAATTTAATACCCATGACAAATGTTCAACTTTTGGAATCAGAACCATCCGAAATGGGATTTCCTCCATATTCATTACAGATAAAAGTGGTTTCACACAGCTGTCTGTTGATTTTTTGTGCCCAACGTTCTACCTTCTTTCCAGGAAAAAAAAATGGTCCACATACGATTTTGGCTGAATCACAAGTTTTGCAGTTGCCCCCAAAAGGTCCTCTTATAGGTACTTTAATGTGAAGTTTCATTTTATTTGATGTTTTTAAAAAGATCTGTGATATCATAGATTTGGATGTTCCCTCCAACGATGTGGATATCAATTCCATGGCTGCCCGTTCAGTGTGACTCTTGCACTCTAGTAAGTTAACCACAGAGGATGCATCTGACATGCTAGAGGCCTTCCTGTCTTGCTCTTGATTTCACAAGGATCCTTGTGTAGCATGTAGACTGTTTATCTGTCATCCTTCACACTGCTGCATGACCAATACGTATTTTCTTCTTCCTATCATACATTTCCTTGATGACATGTGTGTGTGTACATGCATGTTTTTATCCCAGTGAAAATTAAGGAAAATTCTTAATGACAAAAAAAAAAGGGAGTATATTCTCACACTGATTACCTGGAAAATATCGAATTTCATTGAACTTCTCTCTCCCCTATCCCAAACTAACTTTTGTTTATTGCTTGTACAATAATGCAAACTAGACTAAGCGTATTACTGTAATAGTGTTATCCATGCATAATTTATGGGTGTTATTTTCTACTCCACAGGAAAGGTAGAACTTTAGCATTGCTGGCACAGCAAATATTTCTGCCAGGTATAATTCAAACATTTCCCTCTCTCCTTTTCTCTTTGTATTGGGCTGCCATTTTGGCTAATTATCCCTGACATCTCACCTATCAAGTTCTAAGCTTTCTCCAAGGAAAAGACAAGCAGCTTGTTGCCTGGAGAGCAGAGACCTATAAACCAAATGGGTTTACTCAAATAAAGTTTGTTTTTTGCTCTCAAGAAGGCAAGCTGTTATTTGTTCCCTCCACGGGAAATCATAATATGCTTACGGCAATGTCAGAAAGGTTTTGAACACTAAAAGTTGACAGAATACTTCAATTCATTTAATAAGTATATTTCTGTTCTGTCTTCTTGAAGCGCACACCTGCTACCACCTACAGTCATTGGTACCTATGGTCCAAATCTCTCTTTTACTCTCTCCCTCTCTCTTTCCATTGCTCTCTCCCTCTCCCCCCTCCCTTTCTCTCTCCTCCATCTTCCTTCCCATCTCCTGTCTTCTCCCTCTCCCTTTCTCTCTCTTTCCCTTTCTTTAGTTCCTTCTCCCTCTCTCCCTCCTTTTTCCTTTTCCTCTCTCTCTCCTTTCCTCTTCCATACACTTGATGAGTTAGAAAAATGTTTAGTTTGAGAACTAAAACTGCGTAAGATCTTTTAATCCTCCTAATATCAAGACTGGGAATCATTCTTTCACTTTCTCATTCCCCATTTGCTTCTTGACCTCTTACAATCTAGCATCAATTTAACTTACTCTCCCCAAACTTCTCTCTCGAAGATTACTAACTGCTGAGTTCTATGGCTTTCTTTTAGTTCTTATCTTCATTGCTTTCTCTGCAGATTTTGGCATCGTTGACTATCCTTGCCTCCTGTATTTTCTCTCTTCCCTTGGATTCTATGACGCCTTTCTTCTCCTACCTGATGAATTCTCCTTAGACATTTCCTTTGTTGTATCATTATCTAACTCCTGCCCCATTTGCATAGGTATTTTTCAGGTCTTCCTCCTATCCCTCTCCCACCTCCTTTTCTCTCTTTGTGTTCCCTTTCTTGGTGCTCTTATTAACTCTTATGCATTCCATCACTATTTCTGTGGAAATGGCTCCTAGCTCTGAATAGGCAACCTAGGATAAGGTACAGTTATACCTTCTCCGTTGTGACTTTTCCCATTGCAGTTTCAATATATTGTGGGTTGGCATAAGAAATTAAATGGGAATTTTGGGGGAGTTTTACAGAAGCTGAAGTTGACATGCAAAGGCCCAGCAGATGACACAGAGCCTATGACTCCTATTCTTAACCCAAATTTTACAATAAGGAACTATAAACACCCCATAAGAGAAAAAGAAATTCAGACTTCTTCTCTGATAAGAAGGAAGGGCCAAAAAATTTTATGTGGATTTTTCATGTCGCAGGGGTGCCAGTCCCCTAACCCCCATGATGTGGAAGGGATAACTGTACAATATCTATAACCTTAACATTTTAAACCCAGCATAGTTAGACTACCTTTTTAGCTGTATTTCTTATTTTGATACACTGTATCACAAACTGTGTTCTGGCCAAACTGAACTATTACCTCTCTGCTCTTGACATTACATTTCCTGTTTGTGTATTTATATAAGTTACACACACACACACACACACACACACACACACACACACACACACACACACACACTCACAGTCTCTCTGCCTGACTGAAATATACATCCTTTTCGTTTCTGCCAGTTATAATTCTTAGCTTCCTTCAAAGCTTAGTTCAGGTATTATTTTCTTCATCATTAGTGCTACCTGTACCTCAAATTACCTTGTGTTTATATATGTTGTATTCTTCATTAGGAAGTCAGCCTGTGTTTGAGGACAGGCTGTTTCAAATTTGTCTTTGTAACCCCAGAATCCACCTAGCATGTAGGAGAAACGCTAATTAATCTGAATCGAATGGAAATAATATACATGTGACTAGGAATCTCTCTGCTTTTGAAGATAATCATAGTAAAAACCAAAACAACAACAAAAAAGGCCTAATATTTGAAATTTCACAGGTCAAAATGTGAAATTCGATTGTCTCTTTTAGAATTTTGGTTGGATATTATAGGTATCATATCCCTGCTGGTGCAGAATTGGTAGGGAGTACATGTTCTCAAAATGTCTTTGATATTATCTAATCTACTTTTCTTTTTGCTTAGATATGACTAAGAGTTGATTAAAAATCAACCAATGTCATAATGTATCTGACATTATTTACAAGTTTTATTGGTTTCTTGAGTGCTCAAAATATGTAGGGGTATTGTTTGATCTGCAAATCTACACCTGGATAAAAAAATAACTGGGCATTAGGCTATCTCCTTTTGGAAATGTTGTTTTGGCTGTTGTAGTTGTTGTTGTTGAGCTGTTTCAGTCACATTCCACTCTTTGTGACCCCATGTGGGATTTTCTTGGCAGAGATACTGGAGTGGTTTGCCATTTCCTTCTCCAGCTACATCTGGAAATGTAAGGACATGGAATTTATAGTTGTACAGACTTGGAGATCCAGCCTCTTCATTTTGTAGATGATGAAAATGAATCCCAGTAAGGGTGGGGTGACTTAGTAAAAGTGATAAAGGAGTAAGTAGTATGATTGGGTTTGGAACCCAGCTTTTCTGACTCCAAAACTGTTCTTCTTTTTGCTCTAGAATGACTTTTGGACTTTTCATGAATTTGGTGTGCTAAGGGAGACTGGATAGGGTTTCCAAATCCTTGTTGGCATGTATTTGAGAATGATATATATTTTTTAAAAAGTCTCCAAAATTTCAGGAACCAGGTTTTATTTTCAGTTTTATGTATTTATTTATTTAATTTTATTTCTGCCTGACCAAGCCATTAGAATATCTCTGTTGATTATTGGCCCAAGGAAAAGATATTCAAACATAATTTATTTTACTTCCAGGCTCTGCATTTTGTTATGTTATACAATGTATTACTTGTCAAAGACTATGACTCAAGAGAATGCAGTGTATACATATTGTGTAGCTCACCCTACACTACCATTGTTTTATTTATTTTTTCTTTTCTGCCAAATAGAGCATATTCATTTGCAACAGTGATAATAATGATGATCATAACTATCAAATTATATAATCATCATCAATATGATTATTATTATGATTATTTTGAGATTATGTTTACCTTTCTTAGGATAGAAGTATAGTGGCCATTCATGGGACTTATCCTACCATTGGGAAGTATGGGAGCTTTGATCTGCTCTATTTCTGACCTGGACCAGTTCACCCCTTCTTAGGCAGCCTTATCCCCACCCCCTTCTGGAGATCCCCCATATTGATGCCAGAGTGGACACTGGATTGGGTTTAGCCCTCTCTCAGTTCTGAACTCTCCTGAAGTCAAGCAATCCATCAGCTTCAGGCTCTGAAACAGCAGGAATCACAGGCAGGAGCTACCACTCTCTGGGACTCAGATAGAGCTTAGTGAAGAGTTAGAGATTACTGGCAAGAGGAGGTATGTAACATCATTTGCTGATGGAGGACAAACGAAAAAAAAATGCCAGTACTTACTTTTGAGTCTTAGCAAAAGTGCTAAAAAAGTAACAAGAGGTGAAAACTTCAGGAATGAAAGAACCATAGGACTTAAACGGACCTTTTAAGTACATATCAATCAAATAAAAAATGTTCCTAGAAATCAAAACTATGCCTACTATGTGAATAGTGCAGTATGGCAGGCACTGAGAGAGATACAAAAAAGGGAGAAAATGTGCACAATAAAAAGTAGACACTTCTGTCCAATTAGGGTTGATGATGACGTAGTATGGCTGTTGCACTTGATCCTGATGAAGTAATAATCTGGAAAATAATAGAAAAATTAATTCCAGCATTTGCTTTGGTGTAGGCTAGGACTTTCTGGCCTGTAAAAAGTGGGACAATTGTCACAGAAATGTGTAGGTTGATTTTCCTTGTGTACAGCAAAATCTATTTTCCTACCTCTAGCCCATCACCAGCTCTCTTCTTACCTCTGCTAGCTGAACTAGTGTTCTACTTTTCCAGTTGTTTTCAAGTTTCTTTTCTTCTCAGAAGTCCTTTGACTTGGGTCATAGAGTCACTATTTCAGACTGTTTGACAGCTCCCCAGTTTTCATATTTAACTCAAACTTGGACCACAGTTGTAACACTTGGCGACAATCTCAGGTCTCAGTACTTGCTTTTCCTTGGATTCAGCACATTTTTTCTTTATTCTTAACTCTCCTCTATCTTTTACCCTTCCTCCCATATACAGCCAGCTACAAAGTCTTATCCATTCTACTTACTCAATATATCTCACATCCATTTCTTTATCTCTTTTTAAAAAATATTCCAAATTCTACCCTTCCCTTCCTCTCTCTCTTCCTTCCACTGTCCTTGAGATGGCAAGTAATCTGATATAGGTTATGCACATGCAATCATGCAAAATATTTCCATATTGATAATTTTGTACAAGAAGACTTGAACAAAAACAAATAGAGGTTCAGAAACTCATCACCTGCTAATTTGTCTCACTACTTCACAGGAGGTCCTCCTGAAGTCACCTACTACATCAAATAGAAACTTAAATAGAAATGGAGACCACTGCATCATATATAATAATGCCCATCAGCTGTATCTTAATTTAAAAACCATGTATTAACATTATCTCTTCTATTTTTTATTTATTTTGTCAAATGTTTCCTAATTACATTTTAATCTTGTTCTTGCAACTCAGGAATGTTGAGGCCAGTAGGGCTTAATGTCTGACACTTCTGCTCTATGTACCTGCCAAAATAATTTCCCCCAAACACAAGTCTGACAACATCACTCACTTGATCAGGAACCATCACAAATGCTCTTAGTGTCTAATACAAATTTCACAGTTTGCTATTCAGAGCCCTTTAAAACCTGGCTTCAGCCTTAGAAGTCAGCACATTACAGTGGAAAGAGTATTGTGTGTGTATGTGTGCCAGAAGTACGACTTGAATCCAGGTCTTTCTAACTCTCAGGCCAGTTCTCTATTCCTTATGCCACTGACACATACTGGCTCTATGATCCTAGACAAGTAACTTCTTAATGCCCCACGTGTCTCAAAAAGATGACACATTATGGAAAAACTCCTATTCTACACTGGTAGAAGGAAAATCCCTGAACCAATGAAATCTTAGCTATGGTAAATTTCTTTTCCTTCCTTCCTTCCTTCCTTCCTTCCTTCCTTCCTTCCTTCCTTCCTTCCTTCCTTCCAAATAAAAAGCCTGAGAGACAAAGTTTCTGGGTAATTAATAATCAATGTATTAATTATGCTAACCTGTAATAAATAAATTGATGGTCAATGGTTTCTTTCTGTAACCAAAGACAGAGAGAATGCCTTAAATATTTTTTTGAAAGGGAATGCCTCTGACAGGAGAAATCAGCCCTGACTGGTGAACAATTAATGAGGGGGTAGACTTTTAAACAAGGAGGCAGGCTAAAATTCAGCTCCTTCTGCCGAGAACATGCCTTTATCATGAGACTCAGCTGCTTCTTTCTTTCTTTCTTTCTTTCTTTCTTTCTTTCTTTCTTTCTTTCTTTCTTTCTTTCTTTCTTTCTTTCTTTCTTCTTTCTTTCTTTCTCTTTCTCTCTCTCTCTCTCTCTCTCTCTCTCTCTCTCTTCTCTCTCTCTCTCTCTCTCTCTCTCCCTCCCTCCCTCCCTCCCTCCCTCCCTCCCTTCCTTCTTTCTTCCTTCCTTCCTTCCTTCCTTCCTTCCTTCCTTCCTTCCTTCCTTCCTTCCTTCCTTCCTTCCTTCCTTCCTTCCTTCCTTCCTATCTATCTAACTATACATATGACTCTACATATACACGTGTAAACATTTTATATACACACATTTTATTTTCCTGGGACATTTATATATTTCTGTATGAAGACACATACATATGTAATTACTACAGATACGTGTTATATAATACACACATAGATATGACATTAGGAGAGAGAATGGGATATATGAGAAACATGAAGAAGGACAATTTGAATGGATAGTGTGAAGAGAATAACGTGCAGTAAGTCGAGGAAGTTGGGACCAAAGGATAGTAGTTTTAGAAATGAGAGTGGCCTTAGTGGTCATTCAGTTCTACCCCTTAATTTTACAGATAAATGATGAAGCTGATCCCCAGAGAGGTGAGGTGACTGGTCCAATGTGGGTCTACATATCTATTATCTATTCTCTCTTTCTCTTTCAGTCATTTAGCTGTATGTCTGTCTAATTATCCAGATTCCATCTCTATCTCTATTTCTAGATATTTTCAAGAGACAATGTGGTGGAAAATGAGAAATGCTGGAGTGGATGTGAAAAATTAGGTATGCTGATGCACTGCTGGTGGAATTGTGAAATAGTTCAACCATTCTAGAAAACAATTTGAACTATGCCCAAAGAAATACAAAACTGTGCAATACCACTTACTAGGTCTGTATCCCAAAGGGATCAAAGAAAAAGGAAAAGGACCAAATTTACAAAACATTTATAACAGTTCTTTTTGTGATGGCAAAGAATTGGAAATTGAGGCGATGTTCATCAATTGGGGAATGGCTGAACTCATGCTGTGTGATTGTGATGGAATACTATTGTGCTATAAGAAATGATGAGCTGCATGGTTTCATAAAAATACTGGGAAGACAGGAACTGGTGCAAAGCAAAGTGAGCAGAACCAGGAGAACATTATGAGCAGGAAAAGCAATATTGTAATGATGATCAAGTATGACAGACAGCTACTTTGATCAATACAATGATCCAAGACAATTCGAAAGGACTCACAAAGAAAAAATTCTATCTACATCCAGAGAGAGAACTTATGATCTCTGAATATAAATTGAAGTGTACCCTTTTCTCTTTATTTTTATTGCTTCCCTCTTGCTGTGGGAAAATCCCTGAACCAATGAAATCTTAGCTATAGCAAATTTCTTCCCTTCCTTTCTTCCTTCTTTCCTTCCTTCCTTCCAGACAAAAAGGCTGAGAGATAGAGTTTCTGAGTAATTAATAATCAATGTATTAATTAGGCTAGCCTGTAATCTAATAGGGAGATATCTTTCATATGACATCATATATATAACTGATATCATATTGCTTACCTTCTCAATGAGTTGGGGAGGTGTTGGAGGGAGGGAGAGAATTGGGAACTCAAAATTTAAAAAAATGAATATTAAAACAAATAAAATATGATTTTTTTTGAAAAAAAAAGGTGATGTGGTGTAGTGGATAGAAAACTAATTTCAGAGTCAGAATGACCTGGGTTCAAATCCCAGAAACAGGACACATATTTGTTGTTAGACCCTGGGGAAGTAGCTTAACTTGTCCGTGCCCAAAGCAATTCTCTAAAGCTAAACTGTGCAGGGCATGTGCTGATCTGTATTGGAGGAGGGAGTTTCCTCATGTCTAGATTTGATCTAGACATCTATACATATAGACAAACATTCATTTGTTTACATGTGTCCCCCCAGTAGGATGCAAACTTTGTGAGGTAGGCACTATTTTATTTTTTTCTTTGTAGTTCTCCAGTGTCTGGTATATTGCAGGTGCCTTATACATGCTTTTTGGATTTAATTGGATTGGATTTCTGAAGCTGTGGATTTTCAATAGAATGGAAGCAGATTTAACCCTGCCATGTGACAACCTCTTTTCCCGACTCTAACTCTTGTCTTGTGGTGTCTTTGCATTATTTTTGAAGAACAGTGTTGCTTATTAGGGATTAATATCATCAAAATAACTATTGCTGGTAAAAACATTTTATAGCTTAAAGTCAGGGAATAACTAATGCTAAAATGCATGTTTGGGAAGCTTTGCAAAGAGTGGGGATAAATACCAATAACAGAACATCTGCAGAGGTACAGTGAGCACTAATCACATAGCTGTTTTTGTTAGGGATGTACTTACAAAAAAACAACCCCTCCCAAAACAAAAAACCAAACAACCCTACAACATTAGTACATTTGAATTCAGAATTATCTAAATAGGATCCTCTAGGCCAGGGTATGGATGGAATCTGACTTGTTAGCCCTGCTCAAGGCAAAAGTTGGCACTTGAAAAGTCCTAAGGAATCTTATCTATTTTGCTTTTCAAATGAAGCAGCCAAAGGTTTTCAGCTCTCATTCCTTGTTCGCAGTGGCTAGAGATGGAGCGGGAGTTGCCTTAGCTCAGTTTTTAAAGTGATGCCTGGTTTTTTGAGGCTGGTGCAGTTCCATTCTAATTCCGATGATTCAAAGAAACCTGGAAGGGCTCTGAACCTGCAGTGAGAAGATCTGAATCTGAGTCCTCTCTGCTGTGAACATGCTCTGTGACTCCTTCAGTCGTGTGGGTCTCAGTTTCATCATCAGTGAAACGGAGTCATTTAAAATAGATGGTCTATAACATGTTCTAAAATCTTGTCATTTTGATTCTGACTTAGTCCTGGGTGGGATTGGCAGATCTTTCCTAGCCTGCAGGAGTCCCAGATATCTGTCTCTGTCTCAGATGTCTAATTCTGCCTCAGATCATTCTTTGACTGAGGGCCTATGAGAATCTAGATGAAATATTAGAAGACTGGGAACACCTGGAGGACTTTGGATCAAATCAGATCATAATAGCGGCCACGCGCTGGTGTCTCCAAGATTCTGTGGATAGTAGATGACCTAGCATTGGATCACTCAAAGGACAAAGATTTCAACCCCCACCTCTCCCTACTATTCTCTTCCTGCTTGTCTAATTCTATTTCTGGAAGCCTGAGCCTTGACTAGTACCAAACACCTCCAGAGAAGAGCCTTCATTTTATGTCTTGTGATCTCATTTGTTCATTTTTACCTCATTCTGACAACCCCAGAATCGACCTACAGTATACTGTCTCTGTCTCTCTGTCTCTGTCTCTCTCTCTGTCTCTCTCTCTCTGTCTCTGTCTCTCTCTGTCTCTGTCTCTCTCTGTCTCTCTCTCTGTCTCTGTCTCTCTCTCTCTCTCTGTCTCTCTCTCTCTCTCTCTCTCTCTCTGTCTCTCTCTCTCTCTCTCTCTCTCTCTCTCTCTCTCTCTCTCTCTCTCTCTCTCTTTCTCTCTTTTCTCTTTCTCTCTCCCTCCCTCCTAACCTCTTCTTTCTATTCACATAGGCAGTACTGTAGTTCAGGCCTTCATTCCTTTTTTTCTAGACATTGCAACAGTCTCTTAGTTTTTTTTTCTGTCTTCTGTCTCTTACCACTTTAATCTATCCTCCACATAATTGCCAAAGTGCTTTCCATTAAATACAGAATTAAATCACACTCCTCAGCAAACTTCAGTGGTTCCCTATTCCCTCCAGGATAAAATCTCTTGTATGTATCTTTTAAAGCCCTCCACAACCTGATCTCAACCTATCTTTCCAGCCTTGTTATAAATTACACCCTTTCCTTCACTCTATGATTTATTCAAACTGGCTTCTTTTTTCCTCCTACACAACATTTTATTTCCTGTCTCCATCTCTTTGTACTGATCATCTCCCTTGCCTGGATTTATTCCATCTTGACTTCTTCCTCACAGATCCCCTCTCTTCCTTCAAGACAGAGCTCAAGCATCACCATCTATACAAAGTCCTTTCTGGTCTCTCAATCATTAATGTCTTCTCTATCCTAACTACCTTGCATTTAACCAACTTACCTTACTTGTTAAATTTTTTCTCCTTTATATTTATTCTGTTTATGCTTCTATGGGCAACTAGATAATGCAATAAATAGAACTCCTGGACCTGGAGTCTGGAAGACCTGAGTTCACATACAGCCTCCAGACATTTACTAACTGTGTGACCCTGGGCAAGTCACTTTAACCTATTTGCCTCAGTTTACTCATCTGCTCTCTCAGCCTCTCTTTTCTTCCTATTTCTTTATTTTTTTTCCCGACATACTACCTTCCCCTCCCTTGCACCCCCAGCCTTGTTCTTTTCCGAGTCAGCCTGCAGAGGCTCTCCTTCTCCCCAAAGCACCCTCTATATGTCATAGAGGCCACAAGAGATGCTGCCTGACGGTAAGTCAATAATAATACCATCCTCTTGCATGGAAGGTCACGCATTGCACATTATCTTGTGATTATAGGCTTGTCAGAAATAGAGTCACAGGAATTTTCACAATAGACAGCCGTGCAGGCAAGTATTGTGAAGCCTCTGTTTTCTGGGCAGCATACCAGGACTTCATCTCTGCTGCGGCTGCCCTGCCAATGACATTGGGGCCTGTCTCTCACCACATGTACGCACAACAGCCTTCCACCTATGAGCCAATGGGAAAACACCACTGTGTATAGGTGTTAGGCAATAAAAGGAAGGGTTTATCCTGTGTTACATTGTAAGCATACCACTTCTATTATAATTCCAATAGGAATTACAAGGTTTTCCTCTGTATCTCAGCATTGCTAATGAAACACAGAGGTTTATTTTTAGCAAGCTAGCCTTCTATCATGATGTAGATGTGCCCGTGATATCTTATGCAAGCACTTTGCAATATCTTGGTGATAGGACATGAAAATCTTTAACAGTATACTACTTGGTAGCACTGTCCAGATAGATAGACCGAGTTATGAGTCATCCACTGAGAAAGAGACCCATTGAGTATATAATTAACTTCTCCTTTATTCTTGTTACTGGAGCTTCCTTAGCAACCCCTTCAGAGGCATGCCTTTCTCTTTCAAGCTCAGTGTAGGCTTTCAGGGCAAAGGGGAAAAAATGGCTGCTGCTAACTTTGTGTCTAACACTCACATGTGGGTATTGGACTATTTGTATTGGTTCCTTCCACAAATATTTCTCTTTGAACCTCTCCAGACTGAAAGTTTACTCTGGAAGCACCCAGTTGGATTTTGTAGAAATAAATGCCAATAATTCATATTTCCTCTCTTCCAGTTTTTCTGTCAACCACTTCCTTCCCCAACCCAACAAGTTTAGCAATTGTATTGGTCAAGGACAGTTTTGTCATATTTACTAGCTTAAGAAAAAACATAAAATTTTAAAATTTATTATTTAAAAATGTTTTATTGATGTCTTTTGATTTTTAATAACATCATGGTTTTCCACAATATCCCTCCCCCTGCCCCCGAGAGAGCCATCCCAAATAATAACATTTTAAAAGAATACAATTAAACACAAAGAAAAACGGTGGAAAATCAGCACAACTGATAAATATATTGAAAAAGTCTGAAAACATGTACTAAATGTATAACACCTGTGGACTTCCCTCTTCCAGTCAGAGGGCTTGGGGGAGTCCTCTCATATCTCTTCTTTTGAGTCATGTAATCTTTTAAAACAAAGGTAAACACCTCATAAGGAAGAAGAATCTTCTGCTCTGGAAAGAAGGAAATGAGAAGGGATGGGTAGTGGTGGAGGGGGGAGGGGGGAGGAGGGAGGAGGCACTTGCTGCTTCAACTCTCTCCTGGCTCAGGGCCCCCTGCTGATAGCGGGGACTTTCTGCCTTTGCCCAGACCCACAAGTATCTAGCTACTGTATCTGAATTTCATGCAGGAGGCATCACTAAAACATTATTGTCTAAAAAAAAAATCTGTTTTATCTATTTGTTGTTTATGGATTTATTAATTTATCTAGCATTTATCTATAGGATACACACACATACGCACATAAACATGTATAATCTGGATATAGAAATAGATATTTACATGCAGAAATTTCAATATTAGGAGCTAGAGCTAGAAGGGGCTTTAGAAAGCATATCATTTGATTCTCTCATTTTGCAGATGAGGAAATTGCGGCCCACAGAGTAAATTTTATCCAACTTGCCCAAGGATACACAGGAAGTAAGCTAATGTTATTAAATAAGTTAATGAACATTTATTAAGCGTTTACTATGTGCCAAACACTGTGCTGAGTGATCAGTATACAAACAAAAGCAAAAACAGTCCCTGACTTCTCACAATCCATTTGAAGTGGGGGAAGACATGCAAACAGCTATGTATAAACAGGATACACACATATGTATTATATATGTATTATGTATGTAATACATTATATATATTACACACATATATGAATATAAATATATATGTATGGAAATAATCTCAGTGGAAAGGCACTAACGTTGAGGGGGAGTAGGAGGAAAGGTTTCTTGTAAAAGGTGGGATTTTAGGGAAGGGAGGCAGTAGAGATGAGGAAGGAGAGAATTCCAGGCAGGAGGGATAGCCCGGCAGGATCATATAATCACAGAATTTCAGAGGTCAAAGTGGCACATTAATCCAACCTATATCTGAACAGGAATCCCCCCCCCATCTCCCCCATCTCCCTAACAAGTAGCCATCCAGCTGTATTCAATGACCTCTAGAGAGATAGAATCCCTTACCTCCTGAGGCAAGCTGCATTCAGCCTAAATCTTTCTGTCTGTGATTTTCACCAACTGCTAGTCTCCTCGGTATAGTAGTTTGGTCCACAGATTCTGTTTCATACTCTATCTGCTTTGTTTACCTGGAGCAAACCATCCATATTGTGGCCTGATGGCTTCTCTGCCTTGCACTGGGTGTGGTTTGATCATGTTATCTCTGACCACTGTCTTCTTGAGGGAAGACGGAAACTAGTGAATCAGAATGAGCTCCATTTCAATTGTGGGTATGACAGCCATTTTCATAAGATTCACATCAGCCCAGAGAAGGCATATGCTGGGCTTTTGGCATCATGCAAATGAAATAAAATGCTCATTCCACTCAGGTTTATCATGCGCGCCCCCTCCCCCTTCTAAAAGATACGTGACTGACTCTGCCAAGCTGATTATACTTGTTATCCTTTCCAAGAACATTACTGTCAACTTTATCAGGCACTTGGGTTTATTAAATAGATTATTGCTGCATTTTTAAAGCTAACTGTTAACATGTGCTTAAAGGAGACTCATTTCAGTACATTAAGTGAAACAAATGGATTCATAATTACAAAGTAAATCATACTTTAGAGAATGCCACCCATTTAAAGGAAAGCTTTTATGAGGGCACATGGATGTGTATTCCCCTCTACCCCAACAAGAAAGGCAGAATGATGAAAATTTGAACATATATTTCAGATATATACAATAATTTAAATATGATTTCAAACAAATGTTAATAATTTTAGTAATTAATTAGTTTAAAGGTAAGGGATTGATGATCTTTGGGAATTCTTTTCAGTTTAAATTCTATGATCATTCTGTGAAAGAATCAAATAAAGAAATACAATAGATGACTTTTAGAGGAAGGGAAGGTGTCAAACTTATTTGTCTAGAGATACAGTCAAAAATATGCCATCTACTTCAGATATTTATATTTCTAACTTTAAAAATACATTGTATGTATAAAGTGATTTTTTCCCTTTCCTTCCTTGTGACTTTTTTTTCAGAGGTTTGGGGAAGAGGTGATGTGCCTTGGCATTTAGCCCTTCTTTTAAGCCCCTGCTTCTCAACTTCTAGGTAAGCTAGTTGTTTCAGAAGGAAAAAAAAAAACACATTGGATTGAACTTTGAAAAGTTATTTCAAAATACCACCTAATGCATATTCTCCAAGTCTTTTAAAGGTTAAAAGAACAAAGTACGGTGAAAGAAACAGAAAAGAAAATTGGAATTCAATTCAATTCAACAGACAGTTTTAATGTGCCTACAAGGGTTCAATCAGAGGCAGTGTGGCTTTGTGGATAGAGGTCCAGCTTTGGAGTTAGAAAAACCTATGTTCAAGTCCCTCCCATATACTAGCTGTAAGACGGTGGGCAAATCACTTAATATTTCAGTGACTTTCTAGGCAATTCTTAGGTTGTAAATTACAGAAGAATTTCTAATCTGCATTGGGAAGCATAATCTTCACACCAGGCATTCCCTATACGGATGAATGGATTGGTTCTGACTCACCAACCTCTGCTCCCTAGCCAACTTGCTCCTGAGGAGGAAAGCAAATAAGTCATGGAGACTGACACTTGGAATACAAAGAAAGCATTCATATGACAATAAGATCTTGAACTCTTAGAGCAGCAAAAAATCTCAGAGGTTATCCCGTCCACACCACTTTCATTTTAAAGATGAAAGACTATGGACGAGGGAGCTCTAGTGACACTGGGAGGATGCAAATGGAATAGTGAGAAGTGAAACCACTGGGAGGTATGAAGTTGAGGAGAGTGAGAAGGTTGTGGTATACCCCCCCATATGTATACATCTATATCTATATGTGCATATGTGTGTATATATGCATATGTACTATATATAATATATGTATATATACATATATACATACACACATATAGGGGTGTATATATATAACATATATGCATATGAGTATATTACTTTGTATATCTTCCTATTTGGTTCTGTTTTTTTAGATTCAGTCCATTTTAATCTGTGAGACTTATTATTTTTGTTATTCTTTAAATTTTGACTCTGTCCTCCAGAGTCTTTGTTGTTCCTGTCCTTCGCAGGTTTCATAAGCATGCCATCTGTGCTTTCAAAAAAAAAAGCAATGATATGAATATTAGTAGCACTGGACCAAGACTAGCAGAAACCTGAACTAGAAGTAAAAGGTGAAGGAAAGGTGAATATGTTCAAATGCTGTTAAGTCCATGATGGTTTTGAAGGCCCTTAAAAGCGTAAAAGAAAAGGACCTTCTGATACATGTTGAGGTGGGAGGAAGCAGTTTTGTTCTCATCTATGAAATGGAAGTTTGGATTAGATAATCTGGAAAGACCCTTTCAACTCCAAATCTATGGTCCTACAGCATGATCCAATGAAATGGTGAGGAAATGAAATCTGGGAGGAAGAAAGACATGATAAAGTAAGAAGGGTATGGAAGGGGTGTAAAGAAGGAACAGAAGATGATGGCCTTCCATAATTGAAGGAGCAAAGATGACAGAGGATTGAATGGATAGTCCACTGAGGTAACCTGCCCAGTTCAATCAAGCCATTATGATCAAATTCTGCCTTTCTGAATCACCATGCTTACTGCTGCTTCCATTCTTGCTAGCAAATGGTCAAAGAGACAGGTGATGTATGCAATGTTTGTTAGTTTAATTAAGGGAAAACTACCTTTCTTTTTCTCAGTCCCTGAGTTGAAATGATTGTATCTTAAGAAACATTTGTCTCCATAAAGTGAAATGTTTGTTCCTTTTTAAACTGTTTTATTACCAAATCTATGCTTGAGCATACTGCTGGAGCCAGTCATTGTGAGGAGAAATGATTGGTCCTCTGGGGCAGTCACAGCTAGAAAGCCCAATGGAAGACACTGTCAACCAGGTTCCAATCCATGTCAGTGGCAGTTAAACAATGAAGAAGAGAACTGTGATGTTTTAACTGTGTTTCATTTAAAGACCATTAAATATTTATAGCTTTCCTTCCAACTGATAAATCATTAATAAAGTGTTCTCTTCTGAAGCATTCCAACACTGCTGAAAACTCCACTGGCATCAATAGAATCCAAAATAAATTTTTGACAGAGGAGCTTAAAAAGTTTTCTCTTTTTGCAAGCTCAGATGTCTCCCATCACAACCAGATGGTAGAATCCCCAAAGTGTTCCATATACATGCAGGGATTCCTAAGGACCACATCAGGAAATGAATTTCTAGCCCTTGGTATCCATTTTCAAAGAGGATTGACTAAACATCAAACCCAGGCTAACCATCAAGTCAAAGAATGCCTTTGATGGATAGGAACTGCCAACTTACTTTCCGTGAATTCTGTGACATGCTCCTGACACTCACCTTGGCTCCTCTGTATCTCTGCAGGAACTCAGAGTCCCCATTTGTTTGTTGGGGAAAGAATTGTGCCTTTGCTTTCTTTTGAAGGCCACAGTTGTTAAATGTGCCACCTGAAGAGATAAATAGCAGCTAATTTGCTGGGTAATTGTGTCATCATTTGGGATGGTACTGGTAGTTCTCAGAGCCTGAGAGTACCATGATAAGTCAGCCAGAGAACTGGACTTTAGAGATAAAGCCTTAGACTCTGTACTCAATCTTAGCAGGAAATTCAGTCTCATACAGTAGGTCAAAAGTTTCAAAAAAAATCACTGAATGGCAAAAAGACAAACCAGATAACCCATGATTGGTTGGACTTTACATACCTCAAGGAAAAGTAGCACATTGAAGCTTTGAAAAATAGCCCCCATACTCCGTTCCTCACGACTACTTTTTCTTATGCTAGACTTCCCTGTAGATCACTCAGAAATGCTGAAAGAAATTTGGTCAGATGAATTCACTAGCCAGAGCTATAACTTGCATGAGAGACAACTGGGGATTTCTTTTAGGATGCTAAAATTCAGAGCGTGGTATGAGAATTTGAAGTCTTTCATCAGATTAGTGAGAATTGTTTAAGAAGGTAGCTACCAGATTATGACATAAGAATAATCATAGAAAATATTTATATAGTATTTTAAGGTTTGAAAATCTA
Source organism: Phascolarctos cinereus (assembly GCF_003287225.1). Taxonomy (NCBI): domain Eukaryota; kingdom Metazoa; phylum Chordata; class Mammalia; order Diprotodontia; family Phascolarctidae; genus Phascolarctos; species Phascolarctos cinereus. The sequence continues at coordinate 73,171,171 of NW_027555847.1, read as the reverse complement.
ATTGCATATATGCAAGATGTGTGCCCATGTTGAGATCCACATGGGACAGAAGGCTCTAGGGGAAACATTGACAAATATCTCTAGAATCTTACCACTCCTCTTCAAGAGTGCCTCCTATTACCGCCTCGAGGAGAGCAGGAGAAGGGATCACCATACTAAAATTATATTTCTGATACTCTAAATATTGCTGATTTAGGGACATGATATTTAGGTTCAAAACAAAAGCCTCTAACTTCCCTGGTCACTCTCCTTTAAAGGGGAGGGTAGCCTTTAGCTTACAATCCAGAGTTTGACACATTTGCATCAAATACTAGTACATAGAAGAGCATCACAAATAGTGAAGGATGAGTAAAACCATTTGTCTGAACAATAGCAAACAGAGAAGTTAAACTATTTAGAATAATTTTCTCTGTCTAACTGAGAGAGAGAGAGAGAGAGAGAGAGACAGAGAGACAGAGAGAGGCCATGATTGCACCCAATGGGGAAATTCCTCAAACTCTCTAGTAATGCAAGCTGGAAGTTAAGGACATGTTGAGGAGCCCATTTCCCTTACATGTAACTTACAAAGTCACTCTTTCTCCCAACACTTCTGGAGTTGATTCCAGAGAGATTATGAGAAGTTTAAGTAACTTGTTTACAGTCATACATCTAGTAATGCTCAGAGGCAGGATTTGACCTCAGGTCACTCTGTCAAGTTATCCCACTAGGTATTCAGTAAGCTTTATACCAGGTTCAGCCCAGCCTTATCCTTTCCACAGCCAATTTTAGGACCTGGTTGTGCCATTTACCCTAGAAGCAAAAAAACAAAAACAAAAATCTAGTTATGAATCTGTCAACACCAATAGAATTGGTGGTATTTGGAGTTAACAGAGAAACATTTTGCATAATGCATTTTCAATTGTTATATCACCTGTTAGTAGATCTTATTAAGATGAATCACTATCCAGAAAATAGAACAAATTGCTTAATATAAGATTTAAGATAATTCTGACATCTTAAATACTCAAGAAATATGTATCTATGCAAACATTTGATCATTTAAAATTTTAATTATGTAGGTTTGTATTCACTAATAAGTGTTTTTTTCCCCTTCAGCAGTTATGTGTGCTTTGACAATGCTTATTTTCATAACATACATGAATAATATTTAAGTATGGTGACAATATTGTTCACATTTTTTTTAGTATTTAATAACATCTTAGTACTAAAGTTAATAAAATGTAATATTTTAAGGAGCTAATGCCAATTGCTTTAAAATGAAATGCATTTAAATTCATTTTGTAATCTTGAAGACTTTTCAAAAACTATCTGTTATTTCTAGGGAAAAAAGAGTCATAAAATGTATTCCTTTTGCTAAAACTCCTTAAAATACAAATGAAATATCAAGATAAGGAATACATTGCTTTAGAAATGATTCCCTTGACACTTCTGGTTTTGAAAAATTAAAACAACAAATTTGAAATATATTTTAATTTGAAGTTAAGTGCTGATTTATATACTATTGCATTTATCATTTGTATATATTTAAGTGGAAACATACTTGGAAATATAACAGATGTTGTGCATCATTCAATTCTTTGAATAATTAATAGTTGATTGTTTCATCTTTTAAAAAGAGGTGCATTTATAATGATCCCTCAAAGATGAGATTGACCTTCAGGTTAGAAAAAGTTGTTTTTTTTTTTGTTGGGAAAATAAATCTTTCCTCAGAGTGTGGGAGAATATATCATTTACTTCTCCATTCTCTAGAGTGCGGAGGGTATTGTTAGTACTCCATAAACATCCAAGAGAGAGAACAATGACCCCATTTAATTCTGACAAAGATGAAACATTCTATTGAGCATCTCAGTGTCTGACCGTTGGTGACCTTTGGTCACATCACTGGCTATAAAGTTTAAATTTACACAGTTAAGCACACTATATAGATAGTTCTTTCCCTTCATAAGCTAAACACTAAACATGTCATTGTAACAGTGTCTTGCAATAATACTCATGATAGCAATTGAAGCTAAAGAGAAAAGAGACCTCCTCAAAAAGCTGTACCTCTACACAAGTTGCTGTGACCTTACCTTTCCTGATGCTTTCCTTCAATGCACACACCCCAGAATGGATCTGATACCAGTTGGTTATCTGAAGTATATTAATATTTTCTGGTGCCTCTATGTCTTAAAGTATGCTATGGTGCCTCTCTAGATGGGGATAGGGAACCACTGGGGCATAGGTGGAATAGGTGTGGATGTGCAGCAAGAATATTGAGGGGAAAGAGGACTAAGTACCTTTGAGACATACTAGTGTTATCTAAAGCAGCAGTTATCAAACTCAAACAGAAATAGATCCCTGCAGGCGGTATATTGATTTAGAAAACCACTAATTAACATTATCCATATTGCATTTTTTGTTTATTTTGTTAAGTATTTCCCAATTACATTTTAATCTTTCTAGACACACTGGAGGGTTCTACAGGTGGCTTGGCTATCAGTTTGACACTTTTGATCTGAGGCATTTGCTACAGCCAGGAAGACTTCAATACAAATGTAAAACAGAGAGAGAGAGAAAAGATGTTTTTATTGTCACCCATTATTTCTGTGCCCTTTCTCCCTTTTGACTCTGTCTCCCCCATTCACCTCCTTCTCCTCCCCTAGCATTTGTACCCTTTATCCCAGGTGTTCAGGCTATCCATATTTCCACTGACTGCCTGGGAATTCCTATGTGGACCTGAAGATTTTGCATATCATTCCATGTCCTCAACACCTCTCTATTTTCTTCCTCTATGTCCAAATCATGCAATGCTAGGTCCTTCCTCAAACGATGTGGTATCACGTGCTTTGTGTTTTCAGTTTTTAGGGTAAGAATTTAATTACTAGTAAAACACTTCTTTAGGAAATTTTGAAAGTCATGAACCTGAGAGTGGAGAGTTGGCTGGCAGGCAGTTGTGCCATAGATAAATGCCCATTTCCTTTAGGTATTAGAATTTTTCTATTATTTCAGTTCTGTCGACTAATTGGGCATTGAGGTAGATTTACCAGGGGGATTCCAGTAAAGGTAAAAAGAATTTAGTCTTGGAACTCACTTTTGGTTGTAAGTTATTATGATTAAGGGGAAGGAATCATGAAGGCTTATTGACAGAAGCTAGTAGGCAGAGAGAGCTACTACAATCTGTGGATTTATTTCAAGCCTAGTAAATGAGTACGTATTGGAGGAGAGGAGAGAGGAAGAGAAGAGAAGAGAAAGGAAGAGAAGAGAAGGGAAATAAGTACCATTTGGATGTCATTTTGTTTCACATAAAGAAATTAATTAAAATTCATATTTTTCTATTATGATCGTTTGTTTTGGTGTCATGACTTTTTTTTTTTACACTAGGGGTAGTTAGGTGGCTCAGTGGATAGAGCACTGGGCCTGGAGTTAGGAAGACCTGAGTTCAAATCCAGCCTTGGACCTTTACTAGCTCTATGACCCCAAACAAGTCACTTAGCCGCTGTTTGTCTCAGTTTCTTTCTTTGTAAAATGCAGGTAATGGTAGCATTGCCTTTCAGGGTTGATATGAGGATCAAATGTGATAATTTTTGTAAAATGATTAGCACATTATTTGGTAGGCAGAATTACTATTACTACTACTACTCTACTTCTACTACTACTACTAGATTTTACTTTTCAAGAAAACAGTACAGAGACTGCATCTTCAATCTTTTTATGGTCCACATGGGATCATGGGATAATATATTTACAGCTGGAGTGGACCTTAGAGTTCATTTAGTTTTATCCTCCTATTTGACAGTTGAGATGAAGGAAAATTGTATGCAGTCCCACAGGTAGTGAGGTAGTGACAGAGCAAATATTTAAAGCCTAGGCCTAAGAGTCAAGTGTCAGTGTTCTTTCCACGGTGCCATGCTGCCTCCTCACAATGCTTACAATACAGTAGATACACTAGAAGTGTGTTAACATCTACACTGGAGTCCTTCACCAGTTTGAGCAGAGATGACCTGAGAATTATGTAAAGAATACCTAGAAAGGAAATATGTAAATACAAAAAAAAGTAGTGATATAAAGGATGCCAATTAAGAAGTATAGGTCATAGAATTAGAACTTCAAGAGACTTAGAGGCCATTTGGCTTAACCCTGACCTTTTTCATATAAGGAAAGTAAAGCCCAGAGAGGTGAGTTGATTTGCCCAATATAATGAATGATAGAGCTAGGATTTGAACTCAGGTCCTTGTGCTTCAAGTCTAACATTTTTTCCAGTTGCAACATATGTAGAAAAATGTGTTTGGAATATAGGACTTACAGCCTCTCCAGTGTCAGCCCAATGAAATATATGAGACTCAGAAAAATGTGCTGGAGTTGGAAGAGCTGAGTTTGCATTTCGTTTCTGCCACTAACTTTATGTGTGACCTTAGGCAGTCCACTTTTCCTTTGTAGCCTCAGTTAATTCATCTATAAAATGAGGGAATTGTGCTAGGTTATTATGAGGTTCCTTTTAACAGTGTATAACTTCCAAATTCTAATAAGGACAGCAGCGTGCGTCTCATCTGCTAGATTTAATTGTTGGTCATATTGCAAAGTATTGGAGCATACCAAATTTCCTATTGTCCCTAATATGAACATAAGGTATATAACTATTCTTGGCAGCCACAACTCCTTCTTTGCAAACAGTCTGATCTTTATCAGGCATCAAAGCAGCTTGAAGCTCTCATCATACTGCTGACATCTCAGCCAAAGCATATGGTTCTAGATATGGTATAATTTATGCAGAATCTCCCAGGAATCTTGAAAACATGCATGTAAGGTCTAAAATGGGGGCTGTTTGGGGGGAAACATGTATGATTTGGATAATAATTTTTTCCTTCCTTATCCCCTGACTCAAATAGGCAATCTTGATTGACAATGACACTGATAGGATGAGAACAAAAGGAGAGAACAGGAAGAAGGAAGGGAAGAAAAAGTACAGAAAGAAGAAGAAAAGAGTAGATGTGAAAATAACTTCTAAACAATTTTAGGGATAATGTTCCTCTTTGTCCTTCACTCCACACCTTCTGTTTCAACCTCTTAAGATATAAATATTAGTATAGTATATCTCCAACTTCTCCCATGATTTGGATGAAATATGCAATAGGTAGATAAACAAATGGTACCTTAATAGAAAAGACTGATAGGTAAATGGGAAGGTAGATAAGTAGACATATAATAGAACATTTATCAAGCACTTACTATGTTTCAGTCACTTGTGATAAGCACTGAGAATAGAAAACAAGAACACAAGATGGTCCTGACTTTCAAAGAACTTACATTCCAATGGGAGGGGTATGAAAAAGAAGAGGGGAAAGAGAGTGGCACCAGTATGGGAGCAAGACAGCTGTAAGTAGAGTAGGAAAATGAGCAGCCATGGAGATTTCTGAAGGTTTGGAGGTTGTAGGTAAGTACTCACTAATCATGGAGTCAGCCTCAGGGTAAGTTATCCTCAGATGGGTAAGGCAGCTGGTGTAGAGTTGTGCTTCCTTTTCTCTGAATCTGCCCACAGATATTTCCTTATAGGATTCCAAGCAGAATTATAGTAATTTTGTACTTTTTAATATTTTGATCCTATTGATTAGATTTTTTAAAAAGTCTCCTATCTCTCTACATCTCTGATTTTGTAAAATTAAAAAAAAATGCTTTTGTTTCCCTGTTCCTATTGGCTACCAAACAAGGCTTTATAATGATCAGGATTCTACCATTTTTTTCCAGAGATGAATTAAATTGTTTGACTCATTTTAATTGGGAATTTGTAAATTCCTGCTAAGTACCCATGCAAATTGCTTAACCACTTGTAAGATAGCTTCCATCAACTGTTCTACTGGAGCTGCTCTTCCCAAAGTTTCCAGTGATCTCCTCATTGACAAATGCAATACTGTTCTTACTCCTCTTTCCTTTTGATCTCTCTCCAACAATTGTCACCATTTATTATTCACAGATTCTTGATATTGTCTCCTTCCTAGGTTTATCCCCATAGTGCTTTCTTGAATTCTTCTGTCTGCCTGCTTCCTCTCATTCTTCCTATCTAGTTATTTTTCTTCCTTTCTCCCCTCTATTTTTGTGACTCCAAAGACTTTCCTTAGCCCCTTTTGTTCCTTTACCTACATTGTCTCCATTGACAATCTCATTCATTCCTATCACTTTAGCTATCACCTCTGTATAGATGACTCTCAAATATACATTTCCAATTCTGCATGTTCAACAGTGTGTTAGGCATTTCTACCTGGTCATCCCATAAAAAACTCACGTTCAATACGTGTCAAACTGAGCTATCTCTTCCTTAAAAATCTGCCTGTCTTCTTAACTTTCCTATTACTGTTGATGAATTTTTTAAAAGATCACCTAATTTTGGAACTTAGAGTCATCATTGACTCTTCTGTCCATATCCACCAAGCCCAAATCATCATTTGTCAATTCCTTCTGAAATTTCTTTAACGTTGATACCATCCTTTCTACTTCCACTGCTAGCACCCAAGTTTGGGTCCTCATTATTTTTCATCTGGACAGTTGCAATATAATCCCAATAGGTTTCATAGCCTCTAGTTTCTCTCTTCCCAATCCACCCTTCACATGTTTCCCAAAGTAATGTTCATAGTACATAGGTATGATCACATCAGCATGTAGGAGTTCCTCATTATCAATTCCCCCACTCATAAATAGCAAAACTTTAGCATGGCATTCAAAGCCTACAGCAATCTAATTCTAATCTGCTCTTCCAGCCTAATTTCATAATATTCTCATTCAGTATCCAACCCTTCTCTGAGTGGTGGCTATGACTGATGACAAATGAATGGATATGCCCAGAAAATTGTTAGATTTATTTTCATCCAATCTGTATGTTAGAATCTGGACGGTATGGGTACTATTTCTTAATTTAGTAATTTTTTTGGTAACTAACAAATAATAAACATCAGAATTGCATATTCTCAATACCTATCAGTCGACTTTGTGTGACTCTAAAGGTGCTGTATGTTAAGAAAATTAGCTGCAAGAACTCTGATTTCTTTTCATACTTTCATCAAGTTTATCCTCTGTTGATATATAAACCACTCTTTAAAAGATTTCATTGTGCTGAGAAAATAAGCTAGACTGTCAAGGTTCTGCATATGCCCCATAACCACGGGTCTTGCCCCAGTTCCCTCTGTTTTCAGTTGTCTGGCTGAGCTTGGTGGCATTACAGAGTGCATCCACACTGTTGTCCTTGCCTGGACAAGCTTCTTTTAGTTTTTTCCTAATGACGGGAGGACCGTGAAGTAGAGTTGAGTTTTCTTATAAGTCTGTAGGTTGCTCTGGACAGCACTGCCTTCATGGTATGGGAGGAGATGGGCTGGGGTATGAGTGATCATGGTTAAGTGACTTGCCCAGGGTCATAGAGCTAGTAATTGTCCAAGCTATATTTGAACTCAGGAAATTGAGTTTTTCTGACTCTGGGATCAGTGGTCTATCCACTGCGCCACCTTGCTACCTAGAAGCTATGTAACTGTGCAAACCATTTGAAGTATCTGAGCCTCAATTTTCCTCATCTATAAAATAGGAATATTAATAATAGCCATAATATCTAACTCATAAGATGAAGATAAATAAAGTTACATATCTAAATCACTTTGTATACCTTAAAATACTAAAGAAATGACAGTTTTTATTGTTGTTGCTGATATGCTTGGTACTGAGGATGCAAATCAATTAAACTACAATTATTTATTAAGTATCTGCTAAATTCCAGGCCCTGAGCTAGGCACTGTGGATATAGTCCATTGTATTTTTGTTGTTTGGGGGAGTTTCAGATTTTAAATTAGCTCCATTGGCACAGCCTAACATATAATTTTTATTGACCTATAAATCATCTTCTCAGAAAGTTGACTTGGGTTACTGATAAGTTGTCACTTGTCCATAGTGTCCATAGTGTCCATAGCAGTTTACATACATATATACATACATTCATATTAAGTATAATATAGTATGACAGACCCAAAGAAGATAGACTAATTGCTGTTGGAAAATTTTTGAGAAGAACTAAATTTGCTTTGCTTCCTAATTTCAAACTAGATTTTTGCATAATTTGGAGATTTTCTCTTGTAAGTTATTCTTTGTATGTCCAAAGGTCCTAAAATGTTATATTCTTCCCTCTCTTTTGTCACTTCCTGAGAACTTTAACTAGCTCTGTCCCATATGGCCTGGATAGAATGTCCTATATCTATGAAAAAGGCTCCATGGAAGATCTTGTGATCAATGACTCTTACTGACATGTTGTATGAGCCCAGGGGATCTACATTAAATAAAATATCATTTTTCTTAACATAAACTTTAAGGCACAATAAAACTTTTTTTTCTCCTAAAGGAAAATGTATTTGATTAATCATTTTTAGGCTTATCCTAAACACGAGTAAATAAACATAAGACCATAGTTCACTTAGTCTTTTTCAAGGTTCAGAACCTAAAGCAATTAAAATTAATATTCTCATTGTATTGGATAGTAATATTTCATATTGTATGGTCACCTGGTTAAATTTCTGTAGCATGTTAGCCCTCTATTCTGTTTTTCAGTGGTGGTGTCCTCCCACTACTGCCTTACAGAAGGTTGACATTTGCATTCAGGACAATAGAGTATCTCAGGAAGTCTTATTCGCTATGTTTTCCTGGCAAAGCTTGCAATTTGCCTCTCTGAATGGAGATTTAGAAAAGCCTTCACTCATCCCCTATCTTTTCCTCTGTGATATAATCTTTCCCTGTTACAAATGTTATCACATAATAATTATTAACATTTAGATACTTCATCCTGGAGTTTCTTTAAGGAGTGTTTACCTGGGAGTAAATGGGATGAGTCTGCATGGCATAATGGCCACTAAGACCTTTGTATGGGATTTGATCATTTGACGAAAGGAGTGTTTGGTATTTTCCACAATTCTTTCCCACTTAGCATATGCTTTGTTTTAACACAGTATGACATAAACATTAGCTTAACATGATGTAACATAAACATTAGCTTAATAGGCAATACAGTGTAACATTAGCTTAAGTCATAATATTCATAAATGTTAACCTAACATATACAACTTCATAAACATGAGTTTGACACATAATAGAGTACTTCTAACCAAGCCCCCAAGCCTTACACTAATAGTCACCCAGAAAAATATATATCCTACTGGCTTATTTTCCTGCATCCTTTCCCTTCAAACACAAATATTAACTTAACACATAATTTGACCTACTTATATTTCACAGCAAGCCCCCTCAGCAAAATTTCCCTTATGTCTAACATAGTAGAATTTTGCTGATGTTACTCCTCTTCTATACAATCTGTACTGCAACCACCACCACCACCAAACAAACAAAAGCAATCTAAAACAAAAGAAATGCAAATTTTTAGTTCTTAGCATGACATTAAAGGCTTTCACCATATCCCCACAATCAATCTTTCCAGTCTTATCTTTTAAAATATGATAAAGTGGATTGAATGCTATACTTGGATTCAGGTGGATCTTGTTTGTGTCTTGCTTCTAATACTAATTAATTACACCACTTTGAACCTCAGTTTTCTCCTCTATAAAATGTAGATAATAATACCTGTGGTACCTACCTCCTTGGGTAGCTGTGAAGCTTAAATGAGGTCTATGGGAATCACTTTCGGAATCTGAAAGTCCTATATAAATGCCCAGAGTTATTACCCACACATTATATTGTAACCCAACTAGATTACTTACTGTCTTCACACATGTTTTCCCTTATCTCTGAGGCTTGGCTAATTTCATTCCCTCCTTGAAAAGTGGCTTCTTCTCCATGTTACCTACTGAAATTCTGACCAACCAAGGTCCTCCAACTTCATAACTATTATGCCTTGCACCATACCATGTGGCTATGAATACATAAGAATAAATGGATGAACAGATATCTATATCTATGTCTATTTCTATATCTCTTTGTTGCAACTCCTCTTGATGGCAAAATGTAAACAATTGGGCTCTTCAGGGATTGGTACTAGAAGTTCATATTTAACATCTTTATAAGTATTCTAGGATAAGAGTTTATTATGAAATTTACTTATTTGCATTTGACACCAAGATCTTTCAGGTAGTGAATTGCTAAATTGTCAATGATAAATTATAAGGGGTGGCATAGGGTGGGAATAGTGTTCACAATGTTCTGTGAAATAACAGAAAAACAGTACATGAACTTCATTCTGACAAGTCAAGATTAATTGCTTTAGGGCAAATATTAAAATCTATGTATTTGTGAGGGCAACTTGGGGGCACAATGGATAGAGCACTGGGTCTGAAGACAGAAACATTTCTCTTTCTGAAATCAAATCCAGCCTTAGACGTTTACTAGCTGTGTGCCCCTGAGCAAGTCACTTAACCTTATTTGCTTCAGTTTCCTTATCTATTAAATGAGTTGTAGAAGGCAATGACAAACCACCCCAGTGTCTTTGCCAAGAAAACCCCAAACAGGGTCACAGAGAGTCAGATATGATTGAAATGACAGAACAGCATTGACAACAAGTATATCTGTGACATGATAGGATTTAGAGATGGAAGGAAATTAGAGTTCATTCAGTCTAACTCCCACATTGTGCAGTTTTGGAAACTGAGGCTCAGAATGAGGAAGTAGCAGTGTAGTGTATATCTATTAGTGTGATGTAGGCATAGTGGCAAGGATGCTGGGCTTAGAGTAAGAAGGACTTGAGTTCAAATCCTTAATCTGACACTTAACTAGCCACATGATTCTTGGCAAGTCACAACCTCTCTGACACTCAGTATCCTTATCTGTAAAACAGAGGTAACAACAATATTTACCTTACAGGGCTGTTGGGAGGATCAAAGGAGATAATGTAGAGAAGGTGCTTTGTAAACTTTAAGATGTTCATTCTTATTATCACTCATAATCACTCTGATAGGAAGGGGCAGATAACCATTCATATCTAGATTATTTGACATTAAATCCAATGCTCTTCTTATTATACCAACACTGCCCTGTCTGTGTGTTCAACTTTAAAACTGGTGAGGAAAGGGGCTCTAGCATTCATTATAAAATGCTGTTTGGCTACATTAGGGCTGCTGATAGCAAGAAGATTAAAGAAATTTGTGTACTATTAGAAAGGGTTTTGGAAATTAACCAAAACTATGGTAAGCCTTTACCTCACAAAACAGGTATCTCAAGAAAGCCATAATAAAATTGGAAAAGGTCCAGAGAAGGGCCACTAAGAAGGGCTGGAAAGGTTTCTAGATGAAGGTAACCAGCTGAGGTTGTTGATTCTTTGTTTCTTGATTTGTATAATGTGACCAGGTGAATCATGGGAATAAATAGAACCGAATGAAGCAATTGCTCTGAGTCTTAGCTATGCCACTGACTACTCTTGTGACCATGGACAAGTGACTTCAACTTTTTTATCTTCAGTTTCTCCATCTGTAAAATGAAAATGGGAATATTGTACCTCTATATTTCATAGGATTTTTGGAAGTCTAATCTTGAGGAACTGCAGCTGGACCCAAGGGGTGGAATCACTTGACCCTTCCTGTTCTAGGGCCAAGCAAGGGGTTCTATTGAGTTCATTCCTTGGGGGAGACTGCCTCTAATACCCCATGCCAGTCCTCTAAGGTTAGTTTTACCTATTGCTTAGTAGATGGGGTTCACAAAAATCATGGAGAATTACAGGTACACAACATTCAATTTAAATTATTTCTGAAATGGCTAGTTCATTCCTACGGATAAAAAGAGATACTAAGCATAGAAGACTTAGTGCCCAATGACAGAATGATTTCAAGCAGTATTAGTAACTTAATTTATAGCTAACAGAATATAGAAACAGCTGTCAAAACTGCTAATTAGTTATTTTTCATTTTAACTCAGTTCTGCACTGTGCAGACAATTCCTGGTATACATGTGCTGGCCAAACAGGCAGCCTTAGGCCAATCCTGTCAGGGGCCATCTTCTCTTAATAATAATAGCTAACCTTTATATAGTCCTTACTGTGCTCCAGGCACTGTGCTAAGCATTTATGATTATCTCATTTGATCCTCAGTAACCCTGTGTGCTAATTTTATTCCCATTTTGCTGATGAGGAAACTGAGGCAAACAGAGGTTAAATAACTGGCTCAGGGTCACACAGGAAGTCATTGTCCAAGGACAGATATGAACTCAGTTCTTCCTGACTCTAGGCCCAGTGCTTTATCCACTGTGCCACCTAGCTGCCTCTTCTGATTACAAAAGATTCCCTTGTTGTCAGACGCTACTGCCTCAGTAGGTGGCGACGCCACAGTTTTTGAAGACTTGTGGACTACTGGAACTCTCAAGATCACTTCTAATCCTGGTTTCACCCATCTCAGGCTTGCTGCTTGGTCATCTACTTAGGAAATGAAACACAGAAAAATAAAAAGGCAGCGAGGAACACAGACTCATTTACCCAGTTGAGTCTGTACATAAGCTGCAATATGAGCATGGTCACGACCATGCTGGGTTAAACAAAAGCCAGCCTTTCCATACGGCTTATTGGAAACCTCAGAGTTACATGATGCCACCTGGAGAGTTGAGGGCAAAGAAACCAAACTAGAAGCCTTCTCCTCTTTTAATTGATGCAGGATCCTGCATTCCTGCCACTGTCAAGGTGTAGGGGGAATGTCAAGGTACCCCTCACGGTTTGCCATGACATGTCAAAATCCCAAGCCTTTCCAATGCTATCCCCATATGCCAGAATCGGACCTCAGTTTCTACAAGGAAGATCAACTCTGATGATGATTATTACATGAGGAAAAGATTTTGTAAAATGTCATATACTCTAGAAATGTGAGTTAATATTATTGGTTACCTTAAGAGAGAGCGCATGTGATAAAGATGGTGCTAGGTGGTACAGTGGAGAGAATGCTGGGACTGGAATCAAAGAAGACCTTAGTTCAAATCCGTACTCAGACATTAACTAACTGTGCGACCCTGAGTAGCAAAATGGGGATAATAATAGTATCTACATCCCAGGGTTACTTTGAGAATCAAATGAAGTAGTAATTGTAACATGTTTAGCACAGTGCTTGACACATAATAAACTCATTCATTCTGTATTGCCTGGTATACTCTTAAATGCACACTTCTGATTTGGATAAATGCTATGAACGTGGATAAATGATTTATTTGCTAATCACTATATGTGTTCGCTGTGGAATAGACATTTGATGGGAAGAGAGTCAATTTTGGATATATAGATTGAAGCACTCCTCAATTAAGGGATAATGATTAGAAATAGAGCATGAGCATAAAAATTAATTCCCTAGACTGACAGTATTTAAGAAAGCAAATAGATATAATTCTAGCCCCATACCCTCATTCTCTGAGGAAAGCAGAGTGACCAACTTCTGGACCCAACCTTTTGCTTCCTCTCCTGGCAGGAATCAAAATCTCCTTTAGAGAAACGTGAGGAGAAGAGACTCTAAAGGTATCTATGCTTGCTCACATGTAGACAGACTTATGTGGACAGAAATAACCTACATTGGCGAAACACCAGTTACCAACAGTGTACATCACACACACACACACACACACACACACACACTACGTACACATACATATATAGCAATAAAAGGTATAATTTAACTATTAACTAAGCATATTATATAATTATACATAGAAGTATAAGTATATATGGAAATCTATATGAAAGTTGCTTTAGAAATGTTAAATTAAGAGAAACAACACTACCTTATGTTTTACTTTGTGTTATCTTCTTTTGTAGTTATAGCCTCATTTCCTATAAAATTTTAGTTCGGAAACAGTTTAAAATTATTAACATATGCGTGAAATCACCTTTTGGGTAAGCTTCAATTGAACAAACTTGAAAACTGCCAGTTTTTTCATAGTAATAGAATGAAACATTTATATTTTCCAAAGGCACTTAAAAAATATTTCATCTGAAGTACTAGTAGATAACTCTCCTTCTACTGCATGAGGAATTTGTCTGCATTATCATATGTGATGCTGTATTTGCATGATGTATCTAATACTATGATTTCCCTAGGTGGTATCAATTTCCTTTATGCTTTCATATTTTAAAATCTCTTCATTTCAAGAGAGACATACAAACAGAGACAAATAGATAGACAGGCAGACACATATACACATTTAGGCTCTATGCAAGGAACATTTTCCTAACAATTAGAGCTGCCCATGAGTAACATGAATAACCTCAGAACATACTGGGTTCACTCTGTTTATAGGTCTTCAGACAGAATCTAGATGACCATGTATTAAGGAAATCATAGAACAGATTTTTTTTTTGCTTAGTATGAGTTAAGCTAAGTCTGTGATATTTTCTTAATACTGTAGCAGGGTTTTAATTCCCCAGATTTCAAAAAGAAAATGCAATACTACTAGTTTATAACTTGTTATATTCTTTTGGGAGGGAATTGGGGGAGACTGTAAGGTCAAGTAATCAATCAAGTATCTATTAAGCACTTATCATATGCCAGGCACTGTGGCAAGTACTGGGAATACAAATGCCATCAATGAAATAATCTCTACAGGCAAGAATTTAAATGGTGATAACCAGCATATACGTAAGTGCACACGGAATAAATATAAGAAGAATACATGGAGATAAAAATGAAGTAGCTAAAGACAAAGTAGTATGAGAAGGATGACACTAGCAGTTGAAGAAAAGTTGAAGGGAAAGGTTTCACGTACAATGTGGTGCTTGAACTATGTCTTGAAGGGTTGGTTAGGAGGAGAGGCTATGAGGCAGAATGGGTATAGAGAAAATCACAGCAAAATGGTGCTGGGTTTTCAAGTTCCTTCACCCCAAACACACGATGTGATGGACAGTAGCTCCAACTATATATTATAGTGCCTCCCTTCTTGTACATAACAATTAGTTATGTGATTGCTTTTCCTTTGTAGGCGTAAATTGTCACTCAATAAGGGATCATCCTAAAGACAGCAATAAAGTAAAATGAATAATGTGGGGGCAGATGGATTCATCACAGATAAATGAAGGGAAGGGATATGTAAAAAAAAACTATTGCCAAGGAATGGGGAAAAGATGACAGAAGGAAGAAAAGGCTTCAGGGGGAAGGAAGGGAGGAAATAAGCATTTATTAATCATCTATTATTTACCAGGCCTCATGCTAAGTGCTTTACAAACACCTCATTTGATAGGTAGAGGGAGGAAGAGCAGGGAAAATAAAGCAACCAACTTATGACCCACTGATGGCAATGTCCCTGACAATAAATTTGGTCAAATTACTTGACCTATTTGGGTCGTGGTTTCCTCAACTGCAAAATTAGGGGGCAAAAATATATTCTAAATCACTAGGAGAAAGAGAAATGAAAATTGACACTCAGGTTGTAAATTGAATGGTTGGAGAGGATATGGGAAAACAGGTAGATTAATATATGATTGGGGTCAGTCAGCCAGTCAACAAGCATGTATTAAATACCTACTACATGTGCCAGGTGCTGTGCTAAGCACTGAGGATACAAAGAAAGACACAAACATAGTCCAATTTCTTAGATACACCTTCTAATGGGGAAGACAATACACAAACAACTTTTACACACAAGATGTATATATATACCTATATCTATATCTATATCTATCTGTCTATATCTGTCTGTCTGTCTATCTACCTGTCTATCTATCTATCTATCTATCTATCTATCTATCTATCTATCTATCTAATCTCCAGGAGAAACTACTTGGTACAGGGGATAGAATATTAGACTTAGATTTGGGAAGATGTGAATTTCAATTCTGTATCAGTTGTTTACTAATTGTAGGATCCAGTCACTTTACCTCTCTCAGTCTCAGTTTCTTCATCTGCAAAATGGGGATAATAATTACACCTGTCTTACAGGGTTGTTGTGAGGATCAAATGATATAATATATGTAAGGCACTTTGTAAACACTAAAGCACTATGTAAATTCTGGCCATTATTATTATCATCATCACTGCCATCATCAAGATATTAGCCCAGAACTGGGTTTTTACCTTGGATGTCACAGAGTCCATCCCCCCTCATTTTATTGTTCAAATAATCAAAAAGCATGTACTAAAGCCTTTATCTGTGTCAGGCATTATGCGGAATGCTGGGAATACAAAGAAAGATCAAAACAGTCCCTGCCCTCAAGGAGCTCACTTTCTAATGAGGGCAGTAATATGTATAAATTGGAAAACAGATACATAGAGAGTAGATGAAAGAAAACCTTTCAGAAGATAAAAGCAGCTCAGGGGACTAGGACAGGTCTCCTCCAGAGACTGGCATTTGAACTGAGTTTTGAAAGAAGTATTCCAGGCATAGAGGACACAAGCCCACAAATGAGAGATGGAGCATTATCTGTAAAGGAACAAATTGGCCAGCATGGCTACATGGCTACTTGATCAGGGGTTTGCATTTCTAGCTTGAAATCAATGAGACTAGTAATTCAAATAGTTTCATTCCTCTAGTTGTGCCCATTACTTTTTTTTGTCATTGTTGATGTTGTACCTATGTACATGCATGGGGGTGAGGGTAGTTAGGGTTGTAATGGAAAGAAAGAACACACAGTCTTAATATTTACTTCTATAGTCAGAATTACCCTGTGGTATACAATACATATCAATGGAAAGATAGACATCCTTGAATCACAGTACCATCTGGGCTGGGGAAATGGACTCTTCTTTATCTCTATAATCGAATGTTTCTTTTCTTCTGACACGGATCCCTCAGGATGAATAAGGAAAGACAGATTTGGGTTTGGTTTCATTTTCTATTTCTGTAGCACTTAGTACCTCTGGTGGCCAACTCTCTCTGGACATCCAAGAATGATTGAAAATTCCCTGTGGCCTATAATGCAACATTTGACTTGAGAAGAAGATTTCTTTTTGGCACATCTTTGATCACCTGCTGGATTTCAACAAGCATGTCTGACCAAATTGACAGGACATTTAGAAAGATTTTCCATGGCAATATATGAACACACAAGAATTATGACCTGTTTAAAGTATGATTCAGTATGTAGGCACCTTGTTATAGGCCTTTGCACTGCTAGAGGGACTCAAATAGAGCTTCACGTTCATTTTCTTTAAATCCTTAAATTTCCTCCAAATAATTCTTAAGATGGATAATTTAGACCAGAGGAATTGGTAATAATGAGCAGCAGCTGTGGATAATGCCTGTAACAAAGAAAGAAAGAAAGAAGTTATCACAATACTAGTAAGTGTTTCAAATTAGCTATTTAATGTTAATATGGTCAATTCTTTTGTATTCCTATTTTCTAAGTCTTAATGTGCCCAATACTTTAGTATGTTCCTGTACTCAGCAAAGAAACTTTCCATCTCTTAGAATTATTTGTGTACTAGTTTCAGTACATAACCAGATTCTAGAAAGAACAGAAAATATTCAATTGCAATATTTTGATATATATTTATCAATAACAATAATAACACACATATACATTATATGTATATATATTCAAGTTTTTAAAACTTTTTTCATATATTATTTTTTTATGTCACAGGTAAAGGAAAAATTCCTCTTAGAAAAAGTTGTCCTTGTTCTAGACAAATTTATTTTGAATATTGCTGAAATATATTTTAAAAATTTGGCTATATTGGTCGGTGTTACATTTAAATCTTTGAAATATAATTCATTTCAACAAATACTTATTGAGCATCCCGTAAAGGTAAGACACTGGGCCTATAAAAGGTTCAGAGCTGTACAACACATAGTCCTTGCTCTCAAGAAACTCATAATCTAGCAGGAGAAAAATGATTCACCTTCTGTCTTGGAGTATTTCTTCTTTCACCTGGGGAATGAAATAGTTGACATAGGTTTCTGGAACTAATTTTGCCATAAAATGTGTTGGGATTTGAAATACATCCATAGAATTTATAAATTCTGGGATGATTGAGACTGGTTGGGGGAAATTCTGAAATTATGGAATATTCCTAGGATAAAGGGAATTTGGTAAAATTTTAGCTCCAACTAGATGAATTTAGAGGCAGCTAGGTGGCTCAGTAGATAAAATGCTGGGCCTAGAGTCAGGAAGATCTGAATTCAAATCTGGCCTCAGACTCTTAGTAGCTGTGTGACCCTGGGCAAGTCATTTAACCTCTGTTTGCCTTAATCCACTGGCAAAAGAAATGGCAAACTACTTCAGTATCTTTGTCAAGAAAAGCCCATGGACGGCATTGGTATGTTCCATGAGGTCATGAAGAGTTGGACATGACTTAAGAACAATGAGAAGAATTTGTACCTTTTTATATTGGAAAATAACTATATTTGAGATATTTTACACTTTCAGATGTTAAAATATTATATCATAGAACTTTTTCCATAGAACTTCTTACTGAATGAAACACCAAGGTATTATGGAGCAAAGTGTGGAGAGTGCTGGGCAAAATGGTATTTAAGGATCTAAGTCAAATATAGGCACACAAATAACTGTGTTATAATGTAGGAAGAGATGACTGACGTGAGAAAGGGATGAACAATTTGGGAGTGGAAGATATATTATTTTGGACTGTAAGAATCAGAGAAAAATCATAATGTTGGTTACATTTGGCTGGGATTTAAAAGATAATTAAGACTTTGACTAATAGAAATATTGGATTTAAAGATTTGAGTAGAGAGAGCAGAAGAAGAAATGAAATAGTATTCTGAAAGTATAGGCATGTTCATAGAATAGTGGGTAGCCCAGCAGACATAGAAATGTAAGGCCATAGTATATTCAGGCTGAAAGGGACTTTATAGGGTATCAGGTTCAATCTCTGCATTTTACAAATGAGGAAACTGAGATGCAAAAAAGAGGAAGTCATATTTAAGGTTGCAAAGCTAGTAAATAACAGTGATAGGATGAAATTTGAGATCTTCTGACCTCTAAACCAATTCAGTTTATACCATACCATGGGTCTCATTAAATGCCACTTTACTAAAAAAATAAATTAAATCCATCAGAGTCCAAATGTACAGGGTGTGTAAAGGGTGAGGAGTGTCAAGATACACACATGGACATACACACATATGTACATATACATACACACACATATTTAATTTGTTGCATCTTGTTAAGTTCTCCATGTAATTTATCCTTTGGAATTTACATTTGTGTATAAGCAATTATCTCAAGGTGGTCATTAAGTCATGCTCATTATAGCCACATAGGATGTCCTTGAAGACTCCAAAAGGAAGAAGGATTTCCTTCATACTGTGAGATTTTTTTCCTATTCCTCAGTTTGCAGGTAATATTATGCTGATGGCTTCATGCCCTCTAATATTACAGGGCTGCCTTAATGACATGAATTCAAAATAAGTTAGACTAACAATTCACCTGGGGAAAAAGCCAAAAAATGAGGAATGCCTATTTTTTAGATCTGATTTACAGTTGGAAGGGAAACTCATTTTCTGTTAGTCCATCACTACACATATGATTGGTTTTTCAGAGGGACCATGCACTGATCTCAGAATTGAATAGGAGGCAATGAATTACCTGGCTTACATTTGGGAAATTGTGAAGTACTTTCAATGATCCCAAGGTACTCCCTGAATCATAAACTCTATATTTTGATCCTAATATTTCCTGGCAATGTTATATGGCTGTGAATCATAGAACACTACAACCTCTCAAAAATTCAAAATTGTGGTTGACTCACAGGGCAATGGAGAAACCTGTGATGACTATCAATAGACAGCAACATATTATCAATGATGAATTGACAAAAATTGGAAAAGCTTATAATATAGGAAATGTTTGCCTAAAAAAAGTTTGGCCAATCATGGACTGAATATTAAGGAAGACAATCCGATTGATGCTACCCATGAAAATATGGGTAGATCCTCTTCTTGAACAAGAATAACCTAGAATGAGGTATGGTGCCATCTGCATCAATGGTAGGAGTAACCTCCAATAAGGGTATAATCTGAAATGAGCTTTGAGGTAGCATGATATACTGGATAAAGCACTGGACTTGGAATTAAGAAGATCTGAGTTCAAATCCCACATAGCCATAAGATGTGTAACTCTGAAAAACCTATTTTAGCTCTTGGGGTGGAGATGTCTCAATAAAACAAGGGCACTCACTTGATGGCCTTTCCAAGTCCTATAATCCTAAGGCCCTATGATCCTACAGGCAGTAGCAGTAATAAGTAATCAGTATTATGGTAAATGTTTAACACCTAGCCAGAAAAAATAGTATGCTTGGCCCATTTTTAATCTTAATCTGCATTATTAACATTTTTACCACCACCTTTTAAGGTCTAGACAATGAATAAAAATGAGACTTTTGTGAGCTAGTTTGAGTTGGCTCCAGCATAACCCTGAATGTTATCCTACCCCTTATCAACTGGCAGTGTTTGCCTACATTGCCCTCAGTCTTTTTTTTCAAAGCTAGGAGCAGTACATCCTGAATATCAGAACACAGAACCTTGGATAGGTATTGATAAGACTAACGTCATATATCTAGTTCCAGTATCTAGGAGCTTGGGTACAAACAGTGAAGATGTTAGGGAGATTAGAACAAAATAAAGCCTTAAAATTCAGCTGAGTTGTAAACTGAGGGGTTTTCTAAATTAAAATAATGTCTGAAACTTGTTCTCAGTGCCAAGGTCATAGTGAGGAGAGGCAAGCTGTCAAAGGAAAATTGTAAGGAGACAATGATGAATAAACATTGGCTAGGAAAGCTTTGGCCTCGTTTCTTAATGGGAAAGAAGAGACAAGGAGAGGAAAGAATAAGGAGGGGTTCAGTAAGCTCTGAAGTGGGTAAATCAATAGTAAATTGCTTTTGTCACACCTGCTGTTCATCTGGACATAGAGATCAGAGTAAATTGTCAACTGTTATTACAACCCTTTGAAATTCTGATTAACTGTCCCTTCTGCACTGGATAGATAGCAAGCATATCTGCTTTTTTTTTTTTAATACTAGGGCTTTTTTTTTCCCTAGTAAACATTTATTTCCCCGTAAAATTCTGGAGATTTTGCATAGGTGAAAAAAACACAGATTTAATTCATTCAGCAAATAACATGTTTAAAAAATTGAGCACCAATTGTGAGCTCAAATAACTAGGGGTATAATAATGATAACCAGAGAGTGCTAGGTAAGTGCTAAGTACAAACATCAAAGTGCATTTTCGCGATGTCCATGAAGTCCTTCCTAAGGGGACAGATGTGATAAATACAAATTCCTTAGCCTGGTATTAGTAACCGTCCACAATCTAGCTCTAATCTGATTCCAAACTTATTTGATATCATTTCCCTTCGAAACATTTTTTTGTCCAGTCCCATGTGAATACAAGATGTTTTCTGAATTCAACACTTCATTTCTGCCCCTCTGCATTTGTATAATCCATCCTTCTATCCTGCTATCTCTCCATGTCAGAATCTTCATCTTCCTTCAAGGCCCCCTTTAGGTGTCACATATAGAAGAGTGTTGGACAACTGGTCAGCCTCCTTTGATTTCTCTTTCTCCCACTATACATATTCTCACAAACACACTCACACAAAGTATTCATGCTCTAACTCTCATCAGATAACTTTGTATTTACTTATCCATGTGAAGCCTTTTTTGTGACACTAGTGAGAGCTTGATATAGGATCAGGTGATGTCTCAGGCTATTTGTCTCAGGTTCCCTTTAGACCTTCTTTCCATTGGGGTAGTTATTTATGGGACATAAATGTTCACAGAGGACTAACACCTTTGATCTGAGGGCTTGCTGATCCTTTTTCAGGGCTGCTCATCCAACTTTGGTTTCTACCTTTCACCCAAACTCTCACCTATGGCTCCAAGAAGCTGTAGCATGTACAGTGGCTACATTCTGGTAAAGCTTCCTCAGCAGGCAGGCTAAACCAGGATGAGGGTAAACAACAGGCCTTAAACCCATTGGTGAGTTAGGGGGGTGTCTTCCCCAAGCATGTGAAGACTTCCCCCAGCAGAATTGGTGGATGAAAATAATTCGTTCCAATGGCCGTGAAGGGAGCTGATGCGGGTGCTGTGGAGTACTTAGAACATAGTAAAACAATGAAGACATCCACTGCATCCTGGGCCACTGCAAAGCCTCTTGACTTTGTCCTGCCACTGGATCTTGAAGACTCTGGAAGAAAGAATGAGTCTGGCAACTTTGTACAACATATACTAAGGTGTTGGACAACTGGTCAGAAGGATTACAGGGGTCTTTTTGCTGGCACTGGGTGCAGGATTCTACTGCATTGCTCTTACTCAGGATCTGTGTCACAGTCCTAGGTCACAGTCCCATGGAGAGAAGAAGCTGTAGCACAACAGAGTTGCAGCTGCAGGGGAGCAGTGATCCTGTTAACACACACACACACAGGGTGGAAAGGAATATTTTCTGTGGCTCATAGACCAAACCCAGGCCAGGAGGGTAGTGAACACATCTCTCCTTAGATCATGCCATCTTAACAGAGCTGAAAACTAATAGATCCCCAGAACTAGCTTTGAAAAGAGCTACATAAAAAATCCAAAGCTTGAGAGAGTATTCTCTTTAACTCAGGAGCAGAGTCCAACTTTAACATAAAGTTAAAAGTCAAGAAATAGAATGGAAGTTGAGCAAACAACAACAAAATGAATCTGACCATAGAAGGTTATTATGATGACAGGGAAGACCAAAACACAAACTCAGAAGAAGACAATAGTCAAAACTGCTAATCCAAAGCCTCAAAGAAAAAAAAAAGTGAATTGGTCTTAGTCCCAAAAAGAATTCCTGGAAGAGCTAAAAAAGAATTTTAAAAATCAAATAAAAGAAGTAGAGGAAAAATTGGGAAAAGAAATGAGAGCGAAGCAAGAAAATCATGAAAAAAGAGTCAATAGCTTGGTAAAAGTGATACAAAAATACTGAAGAAAATAACACCTTAAAACAGAATAGATTTTTCCCTTATTCATACATCTGACAAATACATTTTCCCATTCTCTATTAATTTACTTATTTCATCTTTTATGACTAATTAATTTATCCATTTTTGATAATTTATTTTTAGTTTTCAACATTCATTTCCATAATATTTTGAGTTTTAAATTTTCTTCCCCTCCCACTCCTTTCCCCCCACCCCAAGACAGCATGCAATCTTAAATAGGCTCTATTTATATATTCATATTAAGCATATTTTCCCATTAGTCATGACGAAAGAACAATTAGAACTAATGGGAGGACCCAAGAGAATTGAAGCAGTAAAACAAAACAACAGAAGAAAAGGAAAACAAATAGTGTGCTTCCATCTGCATTCAGACTCCACATAGTTCTTTCTCTGGATATGGATAGCAATTTCTGTCATGAGTCCTTTGGAGTTGTCTTAGATCCTTGTATTGCTGAGAAGAGTTAAGTCTATCAATATTAGTCATCACAAAACATGGCTGTTACTGTGTATAATGTTCTCCTGGTTCTGCTCATTTCACTCTCGTCAGTTCGTGTAAGTCTTTCTATGTTTTTTTTTTGAAGTCTGCCTGTTCATCATTTCTTTCAGCAACAATAGTATTCCATTCCATTCATATACCACAACTTGTTCAGCCATTCCCCAATTGATAGGCATCCCTTCAATTTCCAGTATCCCAAAGAAATTAAAGAAAAGAGAAAAGGTCCTATCTGTACAAAAATATTTATAGTTGCTCTTTTTGTGGTGGTAAAGAATTGGAAATTGAGGGGAGGCCCATCAATTGGGGAATGGCTGAACAAGATGTATTATATGATTGTGATGGAATACTATTGTGATATAAGAAATGATGAACAGGATGGTTTCAGAAAAACCTGGGAAGACCTATATGAACTGATGCAAAGTGAAGTGAGCAGAATAAGGAAAACATGGTACACAGTAACAGCAATATTGTAATGATGATCTACTGTGAATGATTTAGCTATTCTCAGCAGCGCAATGATCCAAGATAATTCCAAAGGACCCATGATGGAAAATGCTATCCAACTCCAGAGAACTGATGAACTTTGAATGCAGATTGAAACATACTTTTTCCAGCCTTCTATATTTTTATTGTCTTATTTTGTTTGTGTTTTCTTTTGCAGCATGGCTAATATGGAAATATTTGTCATGACCTCACATGTATAATCAAAATTAAAGTCTTTGCCTCCTTAAGTAGGGGGAAGGGAGGGAGGGAATTTGGAACTCAAAGTTTAAAAAAAAGTTATTGTTAACTTTTTTACATGTAATTGGAAAATATTTGATGAAATAAATTAAAATAATTTATTTTAAATATAGAATAGGCCAAATGGTAAAAGAGGTACAAAAACAATGAAGAAAAGAATGCCTTGAAAAGTAGAATTGGCCAGATAGAAAAGCTCAATGAGGAAAATAATTCCTTTAAAATGAGAAATGGTGGGGAGGACTTCTGGGAGCCAAGATGGTGGAGTAAAAAGTAAATTGCGCTCACTCTCCCTTATTGACCTCTAAAACCCCAGAAAATATTACCCCAGGAAAAAACTCTGGAACAGCTCAGCCAGCAGAAAGATAGGGTGCAGCAGTCTTTTAGGCTGGGAAGCTTGGGGTATTGATGGGAAAGCTACCTCTTGCTCTGGTGGAAGTGGAGCAGTACAGCATGTGAGGTATTCTAGCAAGCCAGCAGCAAGTCCCACCTCAGCAAACCAGTAGGAGATCCTGAGCCTCAGGGTGGTGGAGCAGGTAAATGTCAACACCAGGAACCCCCCCCTCCACACACACACACACACACACACACACACACACACACACACACACACACAGCCAAGTGCTTTGGCATAGGCAGGGGAACTAGTAGACTCTGGCTCTTAAAACCACCATGTGTGCTGGTGGGCAGGCATCCATTCTGGTCCATCAGCACAACTCCAGGAAACACAACACCATGACGCACACCTCTAGGAGGGCAGGCATCCCCCAGCAGCCAAACCTTCCAGTGCTTCAAAGTCTCTTGGGTGATGCATATACTTTGACCTAGCAATAGCACTTCTAGGGCTATATCCCAGAGAGATCATACAAATGGGAAAAGGACCTACATGTATAAAAATATTCATAGCAGCTCTTTTTGTGGTGGCAAAGAATTGGAGGTTGAGAGGATGCCTATCAAATGGCTGAACAAGTTTTTGTATATGAATGGAATGGAATACTATTGTGTATAAGAAATGATGAACAGGCTGATTTCAGAAAAACCTGAAAAGACTTGTGTGGTCTGATGCTAAGTGAAGTGAGTAGAACCAGAAGAACATTGTACACAGTAAACAGCCACATTGTGCAATGACTAATAGTGATAGACTTAACACTTTTCAACAATGCAAGGGTCTAAGACATCTCCACAGGCCTCATGATGGAAAATGTTATCCACAAAGAAGAAAGAACTATGGAGTTTGAATGCAGATCGAAGCATACTATTTGCTATTTTTTTTCTTCTGCTGTGTTTTATTTCCTCTTTCTGGTGCTTCCTCCTATTGGTTCTGATTCTTACAACATTGTGAATTTGAAAATATGTTTAATAGGAACGTATATGTATAGCCTATATCAGATTGCATGCCATCTTGGGGAGGAAGGTGAAGTGTGAGAGGGAGAAAAATTTAAAACTCAAAAGCTTATGGAAGTGAGTGTTGATAATTCAAAATAAATTAATTTAAAAAAAAAGAAAAAGTTTAGGGGAAAAAAAAGTAGCCTGGGTGATCAGCCATCCTCTAGGTGCCAGACCCCCGACTCCCACCCTGAGATCTTCGGCGTTGCTGGCCCCAGCATAGCAGCAGGTAATCTGCCAGACCCTTATAGCCTCTAGCTGCCAGCACCTGAGGCCCCAGCACACAAAACCAGTGATCAGGTTCCTGGTCCCCAGTACAAGAAGCTTGTGTCAGTGCCTCCTGTGTTCTAGCAGGAGAGCTCAACTTTTTAAAAAATTAATTTATTTTTTTAAATTTATTTTTAGTTTTCAACATTTACTTCCACAAGATTTTGACTTCCAAATTTTCACCCCATCTTTCCCCTCCTCCACCCCAAGATGGCATGCATTCTGAATACCCCTTCCCCTAGTCTGCCCTATCTTCTATCTCTTCCCCACCTTCCTCCAGTATTTTTTTGGGTCTCCTTTAGCAAGCTGTTGACTTGTTTTTCATGATTTTGTTGTATCACTCTCATTTCTCCTCCCAGTTTTTCCTCTACTTCTCTTATTTGCTTCTCAAAATCCTTTTTGAGCTCTTCCAAGGACTGGGACTGATTCATATTTTTCTTAGAGGCTTTGGATGTAGGAGCTTTGACTTTGTTGTCTTCTTCTCTGGTTGTACGTTTTGATCTTCTTTGTCATCAAAGTAAGACAATATAGTCTGACTCTTTTTGTGCTGCTTGCTCATGATCCCGGCCAATTATTTGAGTTTTAAACTCTTTGTTAAGGTAAGAGTCTGCTTCCAAAGTGAAGAATGTACTGTCCTAAGCTTCAGGGGGTTGTACAGCTGTTTTCAGAGATACTTGTAGGGACCTATAAATTTTCAGTTCTTCTAAGGTGGTATGATAAGGGGCAAGTTGTTTACTCCTTTCCTGGCCTGTGCTCTTGTCTATTAGTGACCACAAGCACTCCTTTCCGTTGTGGAACTGTGAGGAGGGTTTCTTCTCTACAGCCACTACAAGCTCCACTAAGCCAGAGCTCCTCCCTGCCCCAGGATTGCCACCCAGAACTGTGACCCAGATCCAAGCATGGCCAAAGCAAGAGATTCCTGCTTCAGTACTGACAAAGAGATCCCTGCAATCCCCTCTGATCAGCAGCTGGATTCCCCCTCAGTCCATGGGCCAGAAGCTCAGGAGGCAGCCCCTGCCCTGGGGCCATGTTCTGTTGGGGAACTGAGGCTGAGACCGTGAGCTCCTCTCTCAGTACCACAGAAACAGACTTTTCCCACTGAACTTCTAAGTTGTCTTTTGAGTTCATGGGTTGAGAGGTCTGGAAACTGCCACAGCTGCTCTGATTCAGTCCTCTGAGGCCTGCTGCAGGTTTGCTGTGGCCTGTGCGCTCATGCCAAACTGGGCTTCTCTACCCACCCAGCATGATATACCTTTCTGATCAACCATCCAGGTTGTCTTGGGCTGGAAATTTGCTTCACTCTGTCTTTTTGTGGGTTCTGCTGCTTCAGAATTTGTTTAGAGCCATTTTTTATAGGTATTTGGTGGGGTTTGGCGGAGAGCTCAAGCAAGTCACTGCTTTCACTCTGCCATCTTGGCTCTGCCCCTGAGTAAGAGCTCAACTTTAAATGCTAGGAAATAGGCAAACATCATGAGCAAAAAGCTGAAATGGATAATGACCATAGATCCTTTTTATGGGGAAGGGAATATCAAGGCAGAAATTCAGAAGAGGACAACATTGCCAATATGCCCACATCTGAAACCTTGAAGGGGAATATGAACCGATCTCAGCCCAAAAAGCCTTCTGCGAAGAACTCAAGAAGGATTTTTAAAAGTCAAATAAGAAAGGTAGAAGAAACACTGGGAAAAGAAATGAGAGGTATGCAAGAGAAAGTCAATAGATTGGCAAAGGAAGGGAAAAATTGACTATAGAAAACAAATCCTTAAAAAATACAATTGGCCAAATGGAAAAAAAAGTATACTGAAAAAATCAACTCTTTAAAAAGCAAAAGGCCAAATGGAAAAGGAGGTACAAAATCCAATCAAAGGAAACAAATCATTAAAAATTAGAACTGAGTAAGTGGAAGCTAAAGACTCTGTGAGACATTAAGATATCAGTCTAACAAAATCAAAAGAATGAAAAAATAGAAGAAAATGTACAATACTTTATTGGAAAATCAACTGACCTGGAAGATGAGGACATTCAGGATCAAGGAGAGATAATTTTAAAATTATTGGTCTACCTGAAAGTGATGATGAAAAAAAAGAGACTGGACAATATTTTTCAAGAAATCATCAAAGAAAACTACCCTGAGGTCCTAGAACCAGAGGGTAAAATAGTCATAGAAAGAATCCACTGATCTCGTCCTAAAAGAGATCCCAAATTGAAAATGCCAAATATTGTAACCAAATTCCAAAATTATCAGGTCAAAGAGAAAATACTGCAAGTGGCCAGAAAAAAAACAATTTAAATAGTGTGGAACCACAGTCAGGATTATGCACGACCTTAAAGATTCTACATTAAAAGTTTGGAGGGCTTGGAGTATGATATTCCACAAGGCAAAAGTGCTTGGATTACAACCAAGGATCACCTACCCAGTGAAATTGAGCATAATCTTTCAGGGGAGGAGGTGGACATTCAATGATATAGGGAATTTCCAAACCTTCCTGATGAAAAGACCAGAACTCAACAGAAAATTTGGTCTTCAAATACAAGACTCAAGAGAGGCATAAAAAGGTAAACAGGAAAGAAAAAAAAATTACTCCATAAGGGCAAACTTTTTGTATCCCTACAAGGGAAGATGATACTTGTAACTCTTGATAACTGTATCTTTATTACAATATTTAAAAGGGGTATATATAGATAGAGGGCATGGGTATAAGTTGACTTTAATGTGATGATAAAAAATCTAATTAAGTAGTGAAAAGGGATTATACTGGGAGAAGAGGAAAGAGGAGGCAGAAAGGGATAAATGATATCACATGAAGGGGTACGAAGACTTATTACAGTAGAAAGAAAGAAGGGAGGGAGATGAGCATCATTTGAACCTTACTCTCATCAGATTTGGCTCAAAGAGGGAATAACATAATCAGGTATAGAAATCTAATTTACCCTATAGGAAATAGGAGGGGAAAGGGGAAAGAAAAGGGAGAAGTGGATAGGAGGGAGGGAAGTAAATGTTGAAAACTAAAAATAAATTAAAAAAAATTAAAATGGGATAATAATAAGAAAAATAGAGAGGTGGGCAAGTGGAAGCTAATGACTCCATGAGACATTAAGAAATAATAAAATAAAATCAAAAGAATGAAAAAATAGAAGAAGATATGAAATATCTCATTGGAAAAAACAGCTGACTAATTTCAGAATTAATAGATTAAAATAGAGTAAAAGAATCCAGGCATCATCTTTCAAGAAATTATCAGGGAAAATTGCCCTGATATTCCAGAACCAGAGGGTAAAATAAAAATGGAAAGAATTCACCAATCACCTCCTAAGAGAAATTTCAAAATGAGATCCCCAGGAATATTATAGCTAAATTCCAGAGCTCCCATGTCAAGATGAAAACATTGCAAGCAGCTAGAAAGAAGTAATTCAAATTTCATGGAGTGAGGATAATACAAAATTTAGCAGCTTCTACAATAAAGAATCAGAAGGTTTGGAATACAATATTCTGGAGGACAAAAAAGCTAGAAGTATAAACAAGAATCACCTGCCCAGCAAAACTGAGTATAATCCTTCTGGGGAAAAATGGATATTTAATGAAATAGTGGACTTTCAAGCACTCCTGATTAAAATATCAGAACTAAATAGAAAATCTGACTTTCAAATTTTCTCAAGAAAATCTAATTCAAGAGAAGCATAAAAAGCAAGTTTCTCTGAAAATGTCCTTATTTCTCAAATAATTAGAGAACTGAGTCAAATTTGTAAAAATAAGAGCCATTCCCCAATTGATAAATGATTAAAGGATATGAATAGGTAATTTCAGATGAAGTAATCAAAGCTATTTATAACCGTATGAAAAAATGCTCTGAATCACTATTGATTAGGAAATGCAAGTCAAAACAACTCTGAGGTAGCACCCCACACCTATTAGATTGGCTAATGTGACAGAAAAGGAAAATGACAAATGTTGAGGGAATGTGGGAAAATTGAGACACAAATGTACTATTAGTGGAGTTGTGACCTGATTTAACCATTCTGGAGAGCAATTTGGAACTATGCCCAAAAGGCTACAAACTCATGCATACTCTTTGATCCAGCAATACTCTCACTAGGTCTGTATCCCCAAAAGATAAAAACTGAAAAGGACCTATACAAACAGAAATATTTTAGCAGCTCTTTTTGTAGTGGCAAAGAATTGGAAATTGAGGGTCTGCCCCATCAATTGGGGAATGGCCGGATAAGCTGTGGTCTATGATTATGATGGAGTTATATTGTACTGTAAAAAATAATGAGTAAGAAGCTCTCAGAAAATCCTGGGAAGCCTTATGTGTATTGATGCAAAGTGAAATTGGCAGAACCAAGGGAACATTGTATACAATAACAACAATATTCTATGATGATCATCTGTGAATGACTTAGCTATTCTCAGCAATATAATGATCTAAGACTATTCTGAAGAACTTATGATTAAAAATGCTACCCATCTCCAGAGAAAGAACTAATGGAGTCTGAATGCAGAGCAAAACATTTTTTTTAAACTTTATTTTTTTTGTCTGCATTTTCTTTCACAACCTAATATGGAGACATGTTTTATATGACTGTACATGTATAACCTATATCAATTTGCTTGCCTTCTCAATAAGGGGGAGGGGAGAAGAGGAAGGAAAGGTGGGAGATAGATAATTTTGAGCTAAAAATTTTTAAAAAATGAATGTTGAAATTATTTCACATGTAATTGGGGAAAAATAAAACATTAAATATATCTATCTATCTATCTATATCTATATCTATCTATCTATCTATCTATCATCTATCTATAGATATATATATTAAAAAGACATTACCATGATGTCATTGGTCCTTTTTGAAAATGAAGAATAAACAACAACAAACACTCACTCGGAAGGTGACAAAAATTGGGCCTTTTCTTTTTAATTTAGAAACAAACTCATAAAAAAATGTACAGTGTTCTCCCTTGTAAACAGGTTATATATAGCAACTAAACAGTTATAAGAAAACAGGAAATTTGCTGGGATAGTGATGCCAGTTAACCCAGGCAATGATTGGGAAAGGGAGAAGAAGTGGGATATGGAGACTTCTTCATTTCCAACAGGGTAATCAGCAGATATATCCAGGCCAGCGGCACATTCTGTGCAGGAAATCTACTCCTTAAATGGGTGCGTGAACTAGGTATGGCTCTAATTGCATCTGATTATATTTAGTTCGGTGTAGCAGCACCCTTCCTTTCTAATCTTCACTGTTAGTGTGCTTCTGCCAGACCCTTGGACACTTTTCTTTCCACGTAAATTCCCAGGTTTCTTGTCCATCTATCCTTTGGTCTCTCCTTCCAGTCTGGGAAAACAAAACGAAACAAAAACAAAAACAAACAAACCAAACTACACTTCCCATCAAGATCTTTGATAATAATGGCTACACATCTTTTTATCTCCTAGTTGAATGGAAATTCCTGTAGGGCAGGGTCTACCTTGTTTTTATACCTCCATTGGCTAACATAGTGAGCTAGTGGCTAGTGCTCTAGTAGCTTTCACTCAGCTGAGCTCTGAAATAACTAGGCACAGCTACACCTTCAATCTGATATTCTATATCCCACCCCCACCCCATAATCCTTAATTTCAATCATTATTACCTCCTGGCAATTCTCTCCCTTCTAAACCAGGAGAACAGGCCTAAAGCAGAGCCAGGCTCATTCTGGCAATTCAAAGGTGTGTAAGACATAGATATAATGAATATCCCTAAGGGTTTTATAGTACCATTGTTAGCAATAACACTATTAACATATTCAGATACAGCACTTTCTACAAATCAACTCAATGAGGTAAATAGTGAACATATTGTTGTCCACATTGGGAATATGAGGAAACTGAGTCTCAACAAAGGTAAGTGATTTTCTATGTATTTATTAAGTTTTGGAGCCAGGATTTGAACCTAGATTCCCTGACTTCAAATCTATTTGTTGATGTTGGTTAGTATAATAGCTATCAGTCTAAACATGTGCTTAATATTCAGCCACTGTCTGACCCATCCTATTTTTGTGTAGATGTACTGAGGCCTGGCTCACTCCAGGATACCTGGAAATTTCAATAATAATACTAGATTTAGTAGCAGGAGTATTGCATTCTGGTCCTGCCATTGAAAATGATTTGACATGTGATCTTGGGTACCATGTGTCTATCACTTCTTTGAATGTAATGAAAGTAAACTACTTGAGGGCAGAAATTATTTCATTTTCAACTTTGTATCTCCAGTACCTAGCCCAGTGCCTGGCATATAGTAGTCACTTAATAAATACTCATTAATTGATTTGAACCTCACCTTCCTCACTTTAAAATGACAAGACTGGATTATTAGGTCATCTCAGAGGTTTCTTCCAGTGACAGCATTATACATTTTTTGACTTGTGGCCTTAATGAAAGAAAGCTGAGATTGATACTTAACCTTTGGGCTCTACATTCTCCACTTCTGCTTTACTAGGGTATTTTGAGAATATGAGGTGAAGTCTTTAGAGCTCCTTGGTTACATATGATCTGTAGAAAACATCAGTAATATACTTTAGCACCATAGGCTCTGTTCTCAAGAGCATTAACATCTTGTTCTACTGAGATAGAGTCATAGAAAAAGTTGTGAATCACATAAATGGAATTAGAGTTTCATGGCAAACTTGGGACCATAGAAGGTAACTGGTTTTTAAAAAGGTTATCGATTAGGTGGAGCAATGCAGAGGATAGCAATGAAGACAGCGAATTGAGTCCATGGCATATGAAAATTGGTTGAAAGAAGTGAGGATTGTCAGCCTGGAGAAGAGAATGCTCAGGGGCAAAATAACTGTCTTCTAGTACTTGAAACATTGTCAGGTAAATGAGGAATTAGTCTGCTTCTGTTTGACTCTTGAATTGACAAGTAAGTGCAATGTGTATAGAAGCTGCAAAAAGGTATATTTTGGCTTGACATAAAGGAGAAAACAAGACAAAACAAAACAATTTCCTAACAATCTAAGCTGTCTAAAAATAGAATGGGCAATTTCAAGAGAGAGTGGATTTTTTTCTTAATGGAAGTCTTAAAAAAAGATGGGATGGCTATATACATATATATATATATATATATGTATATATACATATGTATGTAAAATATTTGTTTATGTTTTAGATAGAAGTGATTCTTGGGTCAAGGTTATATTAAACTAGAAGACACTTGTGTCCCCTCCAGTTCTGACATTCCCCGATTCGGTGTTTTTAACTTCGTGACCTTAGATAAGTCCTGTTATATTTGTTTACCTCTGCAGGATCACTCCCATTCAACTTCTCTTCAGTCCCACTTCCACCATGCTTGTTCTGGTCCTAATTTTATTTCACTGAGGCTATTGTATTGCCCTCTGACATTATCTTTTTACTTCTACTTTACCCTTGCCAAACACTCCTCCACACTGCTGTCTGAGAATTTTTGCTGGTATATTACTCCTTGACTCAAAAAACACCAGGGGGTTTTGCTGTCTACTAAAAATAATGTAAAGTCCTGCCTCTCAGATTCAGTGTCCTTAAAAGTCTGGTTTGAATCTATCTGTCTAAACTTATCTCACATTTCCCTTCATTTACTCTTTGCTTCAGCCAAAGCAGAGTATTCTCCATTTCCAGTTCTAGTTACACCTTCTTCTTTCTCCATACCTTTGCTCATCTCATCCCCTACTACCTTCTCTCCATCAACATACTCCTGTTCCTTCAAGATATAATTTAGTTGTTACCTCCATAAGGCTCCCTTTGATTCTACTCCCTTAAGTTGAAAGTGATCACTTCTGATCTCTCATAGCACTTAAAAATAAGATACTTTTAATATATTCTTCTATGTATTTTTATCTCTCTGTTAATGCCCTTCTTTTTCTCTAAGACATAATTTAGTGGTTACCTCCTCCATGAAGCCCTCTGTTTCCTCTCCCTTAAGCTGAAAATAATTACTTCTAATCACTCACAGCCCTTTGTGGTTTTAATTTTAAACTTTCATTGATATATTTTGATTTGACATCACCTTCATTTATGAATACATCCATTTTCATGTCCATATCTAATGACTCATCCCTTGCAATAAAGAATAAAAAAAAGTAGAAAAATATCCATTAGGCACAGCTAGTGGAAACATAAATTGAGTCTAGAAGTATATTTAGTATTCTACATCTATAGTCTCCCACCTCTGTGAAGAAGGGAGGAGATACATTTTCTCTGATCTGCATGGACAAGTTTATTCATTATAATTTTATAACATTCAATTTTGCTTTTGTTGTTTTAATTTTCATTATAGTCATTGTGTATATTTTCCTATTTTTTTACTCCATTCTTTATCTCTTAAGTCACAGAATTTTTCAAATTAATAATTTCATGTGGGTTGTAATATTCCATTAAATGCACATATCAAAATTTGTGTGGCCATTTCATGAGGGCCCAAGGGATGGGCATCTAATTTATTTTCAGTTCACTGCTACCACAAAAATACTGCTGTGAACTTTTAGTGTATATCTCATGGATGTTTAGCTGGAGAGAGCCTTGTACTTCTCATTTCCCTTTTATCAAGAGTACTTATATACTTGTCCCCTGTTTTGGCTTTACTTTTCTCTATTTGTAGTTTTGATGGTGTTAGCCAGTTCAACAAGATTCTTTACCTTATCCTTAAATATTTTACTCCCTGGTACTATTGTTGTTCATGCCACAGTAATCCTCAATCCAAGGTCACACTGCTATTTTCCTTCTCTACTCCCATGCCTGAGATCCTCAACATTGCTACAGACATTCATAAAACTCTGCTTCCTTAGTCCTTCACAAAGTCATGCTCATTTTTAACTATGCACTTACTGCTACTCAATAATCCTTTTATTCAAATCTAACTCCATACCACAATACCTATTTCAAACCTTCTTCTCTCTCTTGTCTTATCCATAACCCTATATATTTCACTGTAAAACTTTTAGAAGAAAACATATTTTCATACCATATCATTTTTTCTTACTTCCTCGGAATATGGCATCATGTGGATGCCAATGAAACATGTAGGCTATAGTTATCCTTTACTCTCTCTCCCTACCACCTTTTCTGGTCATATATTTTGTAACAACTTTCTCTTACCCATTTCTCTGAAATGCTTTACAAAACTTCTGTATAATTCCTCATTATAATGTGTTGCATCTTGCTCACATTCACTATGAATCTTTCCATTGAACTTTGGTGAACCTTAACTCCAGTTTTTCAGAGACTGTATAGTGTCATGCCTTTTAGCCGGACAAAAGTGTTAGAAGAATGCTGTTTTTTTTAAAATGTACTTTTGTGTCATAGTGATGCCATGACTCCAAAGTCATTAAAAGCACTTTACAATTTCCCAACTGGAAAAAAAAAAGATTGGTTTGTTTTTAGGAATGAATCACTTGGGGATATGGGTTGGGGGGGCAAAGCTGTGACAGTGGGTTGAGGTGCCATAAGCATTAGTATATGCTGCCCTCCTCTTCCCCTGAAAGTTCTTGGCAGATTTAATTCAGAAAGCCTACTTTAGCTTAAAGAGTTCTTCCAATTTGATTATCAAGATCAGGCATTCAAGTAGGGCTGTTTCAGCTCAGTGGTCTACCCCAGTTCATTTAGCATTTTTCATTTTATCCTGTTGTTTCCATACTTCCTATTCTCCCTAAACAATATCCTTCCCAGTGTGTTAGAAAATTCATTTCACTATCTTCATGTATAACAGATAGGATGCAGTGATGGTTTCATCCTCCAAATATTCATTACTGAATTACCAATTTATGCATGTATATTATCTACCTCTCTCTCTCTCTCTCTCTCTCTCTGTCTCTGTGTATGTGTGTATTTGAGATAGCTATACACACATAACACACACATATGCATGTGTATGTATATGTATATGAATCTATACATACATACATACATACAACTTATAATTATGTAGAACTTTTTAGGAATAATTCCTCACAATGCACTTAGGATCACAAACAGTGTACATTTTATAAAATGTAGTGGTAATAACCATTAATAGTAGATGATTTTCAACAACTGTACTAACCAAAATTAAAGAGAAAAATCATCTGAGATGGACAAAAGACTGCCTACTTGGTTAAGCCTGGTTAAGGAGGAACTTTAGAATCTAAGACTTTTTATCATAAAGTTTGTAAGACGTTTGAATTGTCTAGTGTGAAACAAACAAAAAAATTTCCACCTAACTGCTAAGCCCAGTCTAGTGAAATTAAAATCCTGCTCAGCCATTCATTTTTAAATAAGCAAACAAATTAAACATGAATAAACTTATGAGAAAATCACAAATGTGCATTTTATAAATTATGCCTCATATATATATATATATATATATATGTATACATGCCTCATATGTATACATAGTACGTGCACACACACACACACATATATTTGATAAATGTTTAATTTTTTTCTACTACATAACTACTTAGCTACTCTCCTCCCTCCAACCTCACATAAGACCCAAACCTATTGAAAGTATAATAAAGGAGAAAAAGACCATTTTTGATGGTGATACACAGTGATGACCCTAGTGTGAATTAGTTGTATCTCACAGTTGGAAATGTTCTGAGAGATCATCTAGACCAAACCATACCTGATCAATAATTCTCTTTATATCACATGCAACTAGTGGCCATTTGTTCTTGCTTAAAGTCTGCCAGTTCATGTCAACCTATAACTTCCTAAGGCATCTCATTTCACTTTTAAGTAAGTCTAATTGTTAAGGGCAGCCAGGTTGCACAGAGCTGAGCCTGTAGTCAGGAAGACCTGAATTCAAATACGGTGTAAGGTACTTACTAGCTATGTGATCTTTGGCAAGTCATTTAACCCTGTTTGCCTCAGTTTCCTCATCTGTAAAATGAGCTGGAGAAGCAAATGTCATATTGGCCAAGAAAACTCCAAATGGGGTTATGAAGAGTCAGACATGACTGAAACAACTGAATAACAACAATTGTTAAGAAGTTTATCCCTAGTGAAAGCAGTGACTTGCTTGAGCTCTCCCCCAAACCCCTCCAAATACCTAAAAAATTGCTCTAAACAAGTTCTAAAGCAGCAGAACCGACAAAAAGACAGAGTGAAACAAATTTCCAGCCCAAGACAACCTGGAGGGTTCATCAGAAAGGCATATCTCACCAGGTGGGGAGAGAAGCACAGTTCGGTGTGGGCGAGCAGGCCACAGTGAACCTGAAGCAGGCCTCAGAGGACTGAATCACAGGCAGCTGTGACAGCTTCCAGACCTCTCAACCCACAAACGCCAAAGACAACTTAGAAGGTCAGTGAGAAAAGTCTGTTTCTGTGGTGAGAGAAAAGCTAGGTCTCAGTCCCAGTTCCCAAGTGTGGCCCCGAGGCAGTGGCTGCTTCCAGAGCTTCCTGCCCACAGACTAAGGGGGAATCGAGTGGCTGATCAGAGGGGAAGTGCAGGGATCTCTTTGCCAGTGCTGAGGCAGGAATCTCTAGCTTTGCCCAAGCTTGGATCTGAGTGGTGGTCCTGGGGTGAGGAGGAGTGCTGGCGTGGTGGAGCTTGTAGTGTCTGTGGAGAGAAAATTCTCCTCGTAGTTCCAAGACAGAAAAGAATGCTTGTATAGACCAGAGAATAGGCCAGGAAAGGAGTAAACACCTCACCCCTTATATACCACCTTGGAAGAACTGAAAATTTACAGGTCCCTAGAAGTATCTCTGAAAACAGCTGTATAAACCCCTGCTTGGGACAGTACATTCTCCACATTGGAAGCAGACTCTACCTTAAAAAGAGTTTAAAACTCAAGTAATTGGCTGGGATCATGAGCAAGCAGCCAAAAAGAGTCAGACTATAATCTTTTTTGGTAAAAGAAGATCAAAATACAACCAGAAGAAGACAACAAAGTCAAAGTTCCTACATCCAAAGCCTCCAAGAAAAATATGAATCAGTCGCAGGCCTTGGAAGAGCTCAAAAAGGATTTTGAGAGGCAAGTAACAGAAATAGAGGAAAAACTGGGAAGAGAAATGAGACTGATGCAAGAAAATCATGAAAAACAAGTCAACAGCTTGCTAAAGGAGACCCAAAAAATACTGAAGAAAATAACACCTTAAAAAATAGCCTAACCCAAATGGCAAAAGAGGTCCAAAAAGCCAATGAGGAGAAGAATGCCCTAAAAAGAAAATTGGCCAAATGGAAAAGGAAGTCCAAAAGATTACTGAAGAAAATACTTCCTTAAAAATTAGAATAGAGCAATTGGAAGCTAGTGACTTTATGAGAAATCAAGACACTGTAAAACAAATCCAAAAGAATGAAAAATTAGAAAACAATGTGAAATATCTCATTGGAAAAACCAACTGATCTGGAAAATAGATCCAGGAGAGAGAATTTAAAAATTATTGGACTATCTGAAAGCCATGATCAAAAAAAGAGCCTAGATGTCATCTTTCAAGAAATTATCAAGGAAAACTGCCCTGATATTTTAGAACCAGAGGGCAAAATAGAAATTGAAAGAATCCACCAATCTCCTCCTGAAAGAGATCCCCAAAGGAAAACTCCTAGGAATATTGTAGCCAAATTCCAGAGTTCCCAGGTCAAGGAGAAAATATTACAAGCAGCCAGAAAGAAACAATTCAAGTATTGTGGAAACACAATCAGGATAACACAAGATTTAGCAGCTTCTACATTAAAGGACCACAGGGCATGGAATATAATATTCCGGAGGGCAAAGGAGATAGGATTACAACCAAGAATCACCTACCCAGCAAAACTGAGTATAATCCTTCAGGGGAAAAAATGGTCATTCAGAGAAATAGAGGACTTTCAAGTATTCTTGATGAAAAGACCAGAGCTGAATAGAAAATTTGACTTTCAAAGATAAGACTTAAGTGAAACATGAAGAGGTAAACAGGAAAGAGAAATCATAACAGACTTATTAAGATTGAAGTGTTTACATTCCTGCATGGAAAAATAATCTTTATAACTTATGAGACCTTTGTCAGTATGAGGGTATTTGGAAGGAAAAAAATATATGTATGTATAGATAGATAGGAGGGCACAGAGTGAGTTGAAGATGAAGGGTCATACCTGGAGAATAAAAGTAAGGGGTGAGAGAGGATTATACTGGGAGAAGGAGAAAGGGAGAGGTAGAATGGGGTAAATTATCTCACCAAAAAAAAAACAGAAAAAGAAAAGGCTCTTACAGTGGAGGGGAAACCAGGGAAGGTGAGAGGGAATGAATGAATCTTATTCTCATAGGATTTGGCTTAAGGAGGGAATAACATACACACTCAATTGGGTATGGAAATCTTTCTTACCCTACAGGAAAATAGGGGGAGAAGGGGACAAGAGAGCAGGGGAGTGATAGAGAGGAGGGCAGATTGGGAGAAGGGGTAATCGGAAGCAAACACTTCTGAGGAGGGACAGGGTCAAAAGAAAGAATAGAATAAATGGGGGTAGAATAGGATTAAAGGAAATAGAGTTAGTTTTTCACAACATGTCTACTATGGAAGTGTTTTGCATAACTGCACATGTA
Source organism: Phascolarctos cinereus (assembly GCF_003287225.1). Taxonomy (NCBI): domain Eukaryota; kingdom Metazoa; phylum Chordata; class Mammalia; order Diprotodontia; family Phascolarctidae; genus Phascolarctos; species Phascolarctos cinereus. The sequence continues at coordinate 73,131,943 of NW_027555847.1, read as the reverse complement.
TAACCTATATTGAGTTGCTTGCCTTTTCAATGAGGGTGAGTGGGGAGGGAGGAGGGCAGAAAATTTGGAACCCAAAGTTTTAAAAAGACATGTTTCAAAAAAAATGTTTTCACATGCAACTGGGAATTAGAAATACAGGAAATGGGGTACAGAAATCTATCCTGCCCTACAGGAAAGTAGAAGGGAGGGGAGAGATGGAAGGGAGGGCAGACTAGGGGAATGGATATTCAGAATGCATGCCATCTTGGGGTGGGGGGAGGAGTGAAATGGGGTGACAAGTTGGAACTCAAAATCTTGTGGAAGTTAATGTTGAAAACTAAAAATAAATAAATTTTAAAAAAATTAAAAAAATTAAAAAATAAAGGTGGAACTTGGACCCGGAAAAAAAATACACCTCCTTCTCTTCTCTGGCACTGCCACCACTCTGGTAAAGGCCGGAATCACCTCAAGCCTTGGTTGATGCAATAGCCCCTGGCAATCTGTCTGCCTCAAATCTGTCTCCATTCCAATCCATTTTCCATTCAGCCATTAAAGTAATTTTCCTTAAAGGTAAGTCTTATCATATCATTCTCTTCCCCATGCTTATTCTACTCAATAAACTCCAGTGGCTTCATATTGCCTCCAGGAGCAAATACAAAATGCTCTCCTACCTTCCAGTGTTCTCTCACCTTACTCTCCAACATGTACTCTTCAATCTAGTGACACTGGTTCCTGGCTGTTCCTTGACCAAGACACTCTATCTCTTGGCTCCAGGCATTCTCCCCAGCTGTTCCTCATGCCTAAAATACTTTCCCTTGTCTACTCCAACTACTGACCTCCCTCGCTTCTTTTAAGTCTCATCTAAAATCCCACCTCCTACAGGTAGCCTTCCTCAAACCTTCTTACATCCTATTTATCTTATATATAGCTAGCTTTGTAGATATTCATTTGCATGTTTTCTCCAATATTAGATTGCAAGTTCCTTGAGAACAAGAACTAGCTTTTGCGTCTTTTTGTATCCCCAGTGCTTAGCACAGTGCCTGGCATGTAACAGGAACTTAATAAATGTTTATTGATTTGAATTGAATCTAAAAAGATATCTAAAAAGTACCTACAACTAGTTTGCTTTATTCATTCATTCATTATTCATTCAAAAAATATGTACAAGTGGTCAGTGGTTGTTTACTCCCCAAACATAAAAAAAGTTTATCCCTGCATCAAGCTTAATCTATATCTTTTGAAACTTCTAACGCCCCCCCCACACCCCAGTTCTGCCTCTGGGGTCAAACTGAAAATGTCAACTTCCTTTCGTACATAATAACTTTACAAATATTTGAAGGAAAGCTATCATATCTGCTCCTACTCCTTTTTCTCCAGCTTGTCATTGTCTTTCCTAAAATATGTTCCTTAGAACAGAAAATAACTTTCCATTTATGGTCTAAGCAGGCAAGGCACAGGGGGGATCATCACCTACCTAGCTTTGGACACTGTCTTTTTAGTTTATCCTAAGATTGCATTTGCTCTATTCTCTATCACATTATTGATTTGATTAATGTTAAAGTTACAATACAATATAACTCGGAATGTTTTCAAACAAACACTATCTAGTCATGCCTCCTACATATCATGGTTGTGACAGCAATTTCACAATTAACTCCACAGTAGCTTCTTAAGGTCTTTTGTGATCGGTGAGTAATAATATGGAACAGATGCCAGGCCAAAGTGAATTTAACTCCACAGACATGGCTCTAAAAGGGTTAATAGCTTTATTTAGTTAACAGTATATCAATATTTACCACCCCTAGCCCCCACCCCTGTTGATTTTACAAACAATTGTATTGGCTTCGTGTCAACAGCAAAGACTGCAAGACCTCTTATCAGAAAAGGCTATTTATTACCAAATTCCTCTTTGTTATTATGCAATTTATTTGACAATTTATGCTTTTTCCTGTGTAAAGGCTATGTCTGATGATATTGTACTTTGTATGTTTTGGATAAACTTATCCAGGAATCACCCTGCACTGGCAATGCTTTCCTCTCCCTTCCATACGTCAACCTCTTGATTCGGCAGTTCAACTCTCCACTCCCCTCTGCTTGCTGCTTTGTGCTATTGCCAACCACATTTTGCCAAACCTCAACCCTATGTTACTCTTAGTGACTGCCTTCTTCTTGGCTGTGTGATTGAATTGAGCTAAAAAAAACCCCAAAACATCTCCAACCTTGTTGATTAGATCCATTACAAATTTCTACCATCCAATTTCTAATCTCAAATGTGCCCTCACTGTATCAAGGCAATGATTCTACTCTTCCCTGATTAATTTACTGTACTACTTTCTGTAGCAGAGAAGGCTGGGCCAAACCTTCTCGTTTCCCCTCAAGACTGCCACAGCACACCCTTTCCTCACCCTCTCTGTTGGGGAGTGGTGGGGGGAATTACTTCATTAAGAAAATTAAGCAATTTGCTAAGAGTTCTCTCTTTTCCCCTTCTCACCTCACGTTTATCAGACACCCTTTTGCTGCCATTATTTCTTCTTTCACTTTAGTTTCAGACAAAGACTTGGCCTTAGTCCTTGCCAAGGTCAACCCCACCTCAAACCCTCTGATTCTATCTTTTTTTCCTCCTCCCATCTTTTCCAGTAGATTGACCCCTTTATCACTATTGTCTCTCATTCTCAGTCTTTCCCTGTCTACTGGCTTGTGTCCTGCTACCTAGAAACATCAAATGAGTTAGCATGTGTAAAGTGCTTTGCAAATGTCAAATTGCTCTATTAATGTTAGCTATTATTTTCCATGTCACCCTTCCCCCATCTTCAAAAAGCTCTCACTTTACCCTACCTTCCCTGCTAACTATTGTCTCATATTTCTTCTCTCCTTTTTGGTTATGTACCTTGAGAAGGCTATCTATATTAGGTGCTTCTAATTTCTTTCTCTTCCCTCTCTTCTAAATCTTCTGCAATCTGGCTTTCAGCCCATGATGCAGAGTAATTGTTCCCTCCAAATTTACCAGTTCTATCCTAACTACCAGGTTTAACAACCTTTTCTAAATCTTCATCCTGACTTCCCTATAATACTGTCAATCACCTCTCTTCTGGGATACTCTCTAGACTTCTGTGACACTACTTTCTCCTAGTTCTCCTTGTACATGCCTGAATACTTCTCAGTCTCTTTTGCTTGACCTTCATCCAGTCAATCTGTAATCATTTATTAGGCACCTACTATATGCCTGGCACTGTGTTAAGCCCTGGGGATACCATAAAAGGCAAAAGACTTTTGCATTCCCTGCTCTCAAGGAATTCACAGTCTAATGGTAGACACAAGTAAATAACTATCTACAAACAAGAGAGAAGGCACTAGAATTAACAGGGATCGGGAAAGGTTTCTTGTAGAAGGTGGAATTTTAGTTGGGACTTGAAGGAAGGCAGGGAAGCCAGGAGGCAGATATGAGAAAGAAGAACATTCCAGGCTTTGATTCCAACATTCCAGCCAGTGAAATGTTCTCCTAATAAAATGTTCTTGCTGATACTTCTTTGTCTTAATGTGTTCTTATCTGTCAGTCTAAGCAAGGAGGCTACTGGATTCTAGAGTAAGGAAAGACTTGTAAGGTATTAGAAGACTTGAAGGTGAGGGTGAATGCCAGCTTAGGAAGGAGTTTGAAAGCCAAACAAAATGTTATATTTGATTCAGGAGATGATAAGAAGCCACTGGAGTTTTTTGAGTAGGGAGGGGTGAGACCCATGCACATAGTCAGACCTCTGTTTTAGAAAAAAACACTTTCACAGATGAAAGAGAATATACTGGAGGAGGAGATAAACCAAATAGCAGGATATTGCAATAGTACAGACCACACCCTTTAACTGCTGGTGTCCTCCAGGCCTCTGTTCTGCGTCCTCTCCTCTTTTTCCTCTACACTACCTATGTTGATGGTTTCATTACCTCCAACTGGTTCAATTATTTCTATACATAGGCTTCCCAGATCTAAATATCCAGCTATATTTTCTCTCCAAAACAATAGTCCTTCAATGACAATTTCCTTTTGTCCATCTTGAACTAGATGTCACATTCTCAAACTCAACATGTCTAAAATGGAACTCAAAGTCTTTTCCTCCAAATCCTCCCCTCTTCTGAATTTCCTTCTTACTGTCAGTGGTACTACCATTCTTATAGTCGCCTAGACCTGCAATCTCAATGTTATCTTCAATTCTTCACTCTTATTACATGTATCTAGTCTTTTACTAAACATGGTCATTTCTTCTATGACATCTGTAGTATATATCCCCTTTTTTCCAATCTCACTGTCACCAGACTAATTTAGGCCCTCATTTGGGGCCTTGAACTTGGAGCCTTACTATTTTTTTTTAATTTTTAAGTTTTTAGGCAATTGGGGTTAAGTGACTTACCCAGGGTCACACAGCTAGTGTCAAGTGTTTGGTCTGAGGCTGGATTTGAACTCAGGGCCAGTGCTTTATCCACGTCACCACCTAGCTGCCCTGGAGCCTAAAACTGGTCTTACTGCCTCAATTCTCTCTATACTTCAACCCATCCTGTAGACCTAACCATGTCAGTCTCTTACTCGATTAACTCTAGTGGCTGTCTATTACTGTCAGGGTGAAACATAAACTCTCTTTTATGTTTAAAATTCCTTACTAAATTTCCAGTATTCTTTCCCTTTACCCCCTTTTATGCAAGCTACAATCCAGCTGCATAGGCTTATTTGATGTTCGTTATCTATAACACTCTAATTCCTGTCTTTGTTCCTTTGAAATGATTGGCTCCCATGCCTGAAATGTTCTTTTTCCTCACATCTACTTCTTAATTCCCAGGTCTTTCTTTAAGATTCAGATCAGCTCAAATTCCCCACCCCTGCTCCTAACTGCTAGTTTTCTCCTTTGGGACTACCTGTCATCTACTCTGTCTGTACTGTTTTCTTCTTTATTTGTATCCCAGTGCCTGACTAACTAATGCTTATTGACTGGGTGCCTCTCTATCTTGTTTATAATTTTTATTTACGTGCTGTAACATAGGTTCTGACCCATGATGGCTATATGACTCTAGGAAAGTCTTCCTAGGCAAGTAAGACTATGAACTGCAGACACATTGCTAATCTGCTTTGTTAGAAGAAGCTCCTTCCTCATGGAGAGTTTCCTATACAAATGAAATAACATATCTAGGGGAAAAAAACACATTGCTCTACTTCAATACAATATGGCAGGTAACTAAATACCATGATCTTGGGACTCCCAGAAAGCTCCATTGTCACCCAAATATCTCCTCTGTTAGTCTGCCATAGTACCTTCAATTGCCACATTAATTATACTTGTTGGACTAAGATAATAAAGGCTTCTGTGAAAAGATGAATGTTACATGAAAAGGGTAGATAATATTATAAGCTCTTTGAGAGCAAGGTTAGTATTGCCTGTTATAGTGATTTGCCCTGAGAAGGTCTTCTGTTGAAGTTTGCTTTACTGAATTCAATAGAAAGACTAGCGACACAGATAGTAAATATCAGATCTGGAAATCAAACCCAATCTTCTGAGTGAAAGTCCAATACACTTTCTATTATGCCACACTGCTTCTGGAGAGATATTTTATCCTCACTTTTATTAGATTTCTCATTTTCTTAGTCATAATATTTGTTATATGATGAATAACTAGTTGTGGGACTTTGGATCAGTCACAAAACATCTTTGGATCTTAAGCTTCCTTATCTTCAAAATATTTAGGCTTATCTCTAAAGCAGAACCTTACCTAGGGTGAGGAGACCAGGGCTTTGTCTCTGGACATCAAATTTAAAAGATGTTTATAGTACTTGGAGTTCTGCAGAAACAGAGAAATAGCAATTTATAAGAATAATTAGTTAAAATATGAAGTTACCTTTTTCCCTATTTAGCCTCCCACAAGCATCCTGAAACCTTTATTTCCCTCATAGCTCTGCAGGGGGAGACAATTCTCTAGTCCCATATAACTGAGGGCATACTTCAGGTTCCTTGCGTAGATTTTATAATATTTGCCCTGAGCACAAAAATTCCTAGTTATAGCTCAGCTCTAAATTCTGAAATCTAAATTCTTTCTTCCAGAAAGAGAATTCTGTTATGACTCTTAATTTAATCTATTTTTTTGTCCATGAGCCTATTTGACAGCATATTCACCTCTTAGGTCATTGCATAGTAGCAGGGGAATGCACACAATGAAGTTTCAATACTAAATGTATTCCTTTTGGTGTTTAATCCACCAAAAAGGCATTTAGTTATTATAGTAAATCAGCCATTATCTTGCAGATTACTACCGTTCATAAAAAGAACCTTAGGAAGCTATCTGAATCCTCTATCTCCTAGTAAAATGTCCTTGCTGATAATTATTTGTCTTCATGTGGCTTATCTGTCAGTCCAAGACAATTCCAACTCTCCTAGTTGTGAAGTGTGTTCATTTCCTTGGGTATTACATTTGTTGTTTATCTTTCTGCTTTATCCAGAAGGAACCAAAGCACCCTGGTGTATGATAGTATATGGGTTTTCTATCCCTCTGATACTTAGCTTTAAGTACGCCTCTGCAGAAATGGTAGATATTTAACTCTTCTTCAATAGAAATAGTTTCTTAATTTAGATAAGGAAAAAGACCAAAAAATGCCTCCAATATTTTAGTTTGGGTCAGAGATAGTAGAATCACAACTTTAGATTTGGAAGGAAACTTGGCAACCATCTGGTCTAACTAATCCAAATACAAATAAGATTGCCCCCCCCAATTAAAATTTAATATGAAGATGACTAGTGGGGGAATCCACTTACCCCCCCCCCAGTTGGTTGATTCTACTTTGGCATAGCTCCAATCAGTCATTCAATAAGCAGTTATATGGGCTACTATGTGCCAGGCACTGTGTTAAGGACTGAGGAAAAAGACCATGCCTGCCTTCACTCTATACTCTAATAGGGGCAACAGCAAGCAGACAGATACGTACAAACAAGCTATATACAGGATAAATAAGATATAATAGAGGGAAAGCAATAGAATTTAGAAGGGTTGGGAACAGATTCTTTTAGAAGATGAAATAATCATTAGGAAGATTTTTTATTGACTGCAAACCTAAATTCTGCCCCTTCAGCAAATTCAATCTGCTAGTTTTTTTCCTGTTGAGGCTAAACAGTACACATCTTATCTTCTCTTACACATGGAAGTCTTTCATTTGCTTAAAGGTAGCTATTATCTCCATTAAGCTTTTTCTTCTCTGCTCTGAACATCTCCAATTTCCTCAACTAGTTTTCATGTTATATGTATTTAAGGCCCTTCACCATCTAGTTTGCCCTCCTTTGGACAATGTAGTTTATCAATATTATTCTGAAAAGGTGATGTTCACAATTAAACACCGTGATCCAGGTGAGATTTGACCAGAGAACTAGAACTATCACCTCTTTTTTTGGGGGGGGGATTGTATGGGGACATATACCTTGAAAATGTATGACTATAAAAAGAAATACTAAAGTCCTCACTCTTGTGGGAATTGAGAGAACCACAATGACTCCATCTTGTGGCTCAATTCTGGACTTGGATTGGGATGTATGGGTGTTCAGGGAAGGCTAGTACATCTGGTGTGAGGACTGATGATCCCTTTTCAGGGCTGCTTTATACCTTTGGTGTCTACCTGCCATCCAACTCTCACCTATGGTTCCAAAAAGCTGTAGCATGCACAGCTGCCAGACTGATTAGGCAGACAGACTAAACCAGGTTAATGGTAGCCAAGGGGCCTTAAACCTGTCAGAGTTAGGGGGGGAGTCTATCCCAAGCATGTAAAGACTTCTCTTAGTGGAATATACAGTTGTGAAGAGTTTGTTCCAATGGGCCATGAAGGTGACTGAAGAGGAGCACTGTAAGTACTTAGAGCTTGATTAGACATTGAAGATACCAAAGCCATCCAGTGCATCTCAAGCTATTGCCAGTCATCTTGACTTTTGTCTTGCCATTGGACTCCAAAGACTCTAGAAGAGACTGTGAGGTCAATGACTTCATGCAACTCTGCCTCACTTAAATTTAATTTATGTATGAGTGAGAAGATATCACCATGACATTTTTAACTACCTCAAAGTCCTGTGGTGATAAGCAAATGATGAACAGTAGCTATGGATACACTTGGAGCTGTAGTCACAATCCTGGGTAGTCCAGGGCATGGGGTTATCTTCTTACTGGACTGAAGCAGCAGTGGAATTTGGCAGCACCCCTAGTTGTCTGAGTAGCCTTTCTTAAGGACAGCACTGCTCATCTCCTGAGCACAGGGCCAAAAAACACCCCTAAAAATTGTCAGCTTCACCCAATCCAACCCTGGCCTGCTTACCACAGCAGACAGAGATCCTGCTCTGTGTTCAAAACACAAAACTTTTGTAAAGATGCTTCTACTCACCATTGGTACAAAGGATGTGCACATAGTTATGGACAACATGAGATCCAGTAGATCTGAAAGAAGAAGAGCTCTTGTGAGAGAACTCAGCCTTGAGTGAAACAAGGCTTGCAAATGAAGGTCAGCTTACTGGAGCTGGATATATGATTTTCTGCAATGTTCACTCCCCAAAAGGAGTGAACAATAGGCTATGACAATGTGCTTGCCATTTGCAGGAAAGTGCCATGCCACCATCAGTGCATATGTTTCCACTATGATGAACCCTGATGAGGTCAAGAGAAATTTTATGAAGACCTGGAGGCCCTCACATTCAATGTGCTGAAAGAGGACAAGCTTATAATTCTGGGCGACTTTAACATCAGATTTGGCGCAGACTATCAGACATGGCAGGGAGTCCTTGGGAGGAATGGAGTCAGAAACAGCAACAGTGCAGTCACTTATTCCTGAAGACTTGTGCATCTTATGACATTCTCATCACCAATACTGCCTTCCATTCACTTAAGTGCAATAAAACTTTGTGGATGCACACTTGCAGCAAACATCAGCCTTTAATAGACTATGTCATTGAAAGGAGAAGAGAGAGACAGGATGTGAAAGTGATCAAGGCAATGGATGGCACAGAGTGCTGGACTGATCATAGACTTATCCTTTCCAAGCTAAACATTCATATTCAACAAAAGCAGAGTCCCCAAGACAAGACAACTACTAGAAGACTTAACATTAACAGATTAGAACATTTCTCCCTACATGAACAATTTGTTGCTAACTTGGAGGAAAAGCTGCTCTAATACCATTGGCAACAATGGAGCAGAAAAAGAGTGGACAGCTTTCAGAGATTTGGTTTATAGCATCAGATTTTCTCATCTGGGCTAGAAAATTCATAAACATCAGGATTGATTTGATGGAAATAATGGGGAAATTCAGAAGTTACTAAAGGAAAAGTGAGAACTCCACAGGGTTTACCAGCTGGACAGTTTGTCCATGTTTAAGAAGGTAGTGTTTAACTCCATCAAAAGTAAAGTGCAAATGAAGCTTAAAAAGATGCAGGATTCTTGGCTTAGTAAAAAGGTAGATGAAATTCAGTTTCCCACTAATAGCAACAATCCAAAGTGCTTTTATAATGCCCCGCTGGTTATTTATGGGCCAAAGACCTATGGTGCATCTTAACCACTGAGCACTGATGGAGCCACATTGATTAGTAATAAGTGATCCTGGAGAGATGGGGGGGTGGGGGGAATACTTTCATAGTGTTCTCAACAGACCATCATCAACCAATGCTGAAGTCATTGACTGTTTCCTCAAATTAAAATCAATCCCTCTTTAGCTGAACTTCCAACTGTAGAAGAGGTTTTGAATTCCATTAGGCTCCTCTCATATGGCAAAGCCCCTGCTGGTAATTCCAATCAAGCTGAAATTTACAAGGCAGGGGTTATCTTGTCATACAAAAGCTGACTAGAATCTTCCAAGTTACATGACAAGAGGAGATTTATCACCAGGAATTCAAGGATGCCTCTATTGTCTATCTTTATAAAGAAAAGGGAAATACGCTGTCCTGTGACAGTCACAGTGGGAGGTCTCTCTCTTAGTCATTGCCAGAAAGATTATTGCCAGAGTCTTCCTTAACAGGTTGATCCTTCACCTGGAAGATGGTCATCTACCTGGGAGCCAGTGTGGCTTGAGAAAGGGTCAAGGAATGGTCAATATAGTATTTGCTGCCTGACAACTTCAAGAGAAATGCTGAGAGCAGAACAGAGATCTGTACACAATGTTCATTGCTCTGACCAGGGCCTTTGATACTGTGAATCATGAGGATTTGTGGAAGTTCATGGCAAAATTTGGTTATCCAGAGAAATTCACCAGTATTTTATACCAGTTTCACGATGGCTTGCTTACCCAGGTTGTGGACAATGGATGATACTCTAGAGCTTTCCCAGTCACCAATGGAATGAAACAGGGTTGTGTACTTGCCTCCATGCTTTTTAGCATGAATTTTTCAGCAATGTTGTTGGACACCTTCAACAAGGATGAAAATAACATTAAGGTCAACTATCACACTGAAAGCATATTATTTATCTTGAAAAGGCTACAAAATTAAGACTAAAGTGGAAGGAGATGATTGTGCTCTCAATGCAGCTTCTAAAGCTGACATACAACAGATTATGGATCTATTCTCTTCTGCTTGTGCTAATTTTGGCCTGACAATGAACACCAAGAAAACAGACATTTTCCACCAGCTTACACTGTGCCATCTGTATGTGGAACCATTAGTTACAGAAAATGGGGAAACTTTGAATGCTATGGATAAGTTCAGTTACCTTGGCAGTATACTTTTCAGGGATGTACACATAGATGATGAGGCTGATGCACACATTGCCAAGGTTAGCTCAGTGTTTAGGAGATTCCTAAGGAACAGGTGGGAGAAAAGAGGTATTAGACTGCCTACCAAACTGAAGGTCTACAGAGTTGTTTTGCTGACCTACTTGTTGTGTAACTAAGAAATCTGGACAGCCTACCAGCACCATGCCAAGAAATTGAATTACTTTCATTTCAGTTGTCTTAGATTCTGAGGGTCACCTGGCAAGATAAAGCACCAGACGCTGAGGTCCTTTCTCAAGCTGAACTACAAAGCATCCAAACTTCACTGCAGAGACCACAACTCTGGTGGGCTGGCCACATCATTTGAATACCAAAAGTTCATTTGTTTTAAATACTATTTTATGGAAAACTCACACAAGACAGGCACTCACATGGAGGTCAGAAGAAGTGATCTGAGGACATTCAAGGTCTCTCTGAAGAACTTTGGAATCAAGACCTGAGGGGCACTGGCACAGGACCACCCAGCATAGCATGTCCACATCAAAGAAGGTGCTGTGCACTTTGAGCAAAGAATTGCAGTAGCTCAAAAGAAACATGAGATGTACAAATTAACAGACATCTCCACTTTAAATGTTCATATGGACTATTTGTATCCAACCTGTGGTAGCACCTTCTGAGCTCATATTAATCTGATTGGTCACAGTTGGACACAGCATACATTCACCCTGACATAGTGATGTCATTTTGGTCTTCTTCAAGTATGAATCACAACAACCAACCAGCTCAGTTCCTCTTCTATTCAGTTATGTGGCTAGTCCATGGCTAGTCTTATGAGAAAACTATTCAATTATGGGAACCATGAGAAAACTTTATTGCATTGTTTGGACCTAGCCCTGTGTGTCTGGGAAGCTGACCACCTCTACCTGTTGCCTAGAGATCCTTAACTAAGGACCCTAAGTTATACTGACCAGAAACCCAGTCAGATTTGAATATTGATGCAAGGAGTTTCTCACAATTATTCATATTAAGCAACCCATATTTATTATCTGAAAACTGGCCCCATACTGGTCAATCAATTACTGCTTCCTTGTTCCATTGATTGAATAAAGACACTAGGAGTAGTGGGATACTTTTTTGTTATTTCACTGAATTGCGTCTTTTCACTCTCCCTGTCCCAAATCAGAAAGCCCCTAATCTTTCCTCCATTCGAAATCGGATTACCTAATCTTTTATCCTGGTATATATCCTGTTAATAGATTTTTCTGTCTTAAAAGAAAACTATCTCTTCCCTGTATTCGGGTCCAGTGCCAAGCTGAGGTGACCTGGTTCCAATTTGTTATGCAATTGGCATGCATTGCTTAATAAATTGATAGTCTTGGAAGCTCAAACATTTGTTTCCTCAGTCATTTCAATCAATTCACATATCACACCCTTACCGACAATTTGCAAACCATGGTATATGATGGCACAAAGAAGAAGAATATCTGTTTCTCTAAAAGATGATGACTTCTAACATAAAGATTTTATATATGTATATATGTATTTTTTTCTCCATCAGTCTTCCCATTCTACCTTTCTTTCTTTTTTCTCTTGTACATTCTGCCTCCCACGTTCTCTGCATATGCTGTTTAAATTATATACATATATACACACATGCATGTATATAAATATACATATGTATAAACTCTAAATATATATATACAAACTCTAAATATATGTTTGTGTATACGTATGTGTGTGTTTTTATATATATATATATATACACATACATATATATACACACATATATATATACATACATATATATGTATATATATATATATACATATACATATATGTGTGTGGGTGTGTGTGTAAATAGTCCTACTCTCATGTTTTATCAGCCATGGAAGCAAACCTGCATTCAAAGATCTTTGAAATATTTGAGATTTATTTTAATATATAATATTTACATTTACTTAATGTAGTACATATAATATTTTTATTGCTTAATATTGATAGTATTGGACAAGATTTGCAATTTCACTGGTTTAACAAAATCATGATGAGCAAACTACCCATGCTGGTATAGGTTGGTACTTGTTTAGCAATTTGTAGTATTTGGTACTTTTGTTCATCTCCTTCCAGATACTCTTTCCTCTCTAGAATTTTGTGAAATTGTTTTCTCTCAGTTGTCTTCCCACTTGACTAACTGTTCCTTCTCAGCCTTCCAGCTAGATCTTCATACATATCATTCCCACTGGATGTATTCTCATGAGTACCCCCCGGCAAGGTTCCATCCTTGCTTTTCTTCTCTTTTCTCTCTACACCATATCACTGAACTCCTCTGTTTCTATGGGTTCAGTTATCATCTCAATGCACATGATTCCTAGATGTATATATCCCGCCCTAATCTTTCTCCTGAGGAGCATTCCTGTATTACCAATTACCTTTTGTCCATCTTGAACTGACTGTCTAGTAGGCATCTCAGGCTCATCAGGTCCAAAATAGAACTCATTATCTTACCCTGCCCTCTTCTGATCTTTGCTATTACTATTGAGGGCACTGCTAACCTCTCAAATATGTTATCTTCTCTCCCACTCTTGTGGTCACCACCCTTGTTCAGGCCATCATCACTATCAACTCTACTAGTGCAATAGCCTTCTAATTCATCTTGCTGCTTTTGGCTTAACTCCCTCACCTCTACCATCTCTTTTCTTTTCAGTTACCAAGATTATTTTCCTGAAGTGTGTAGGCCTTACCATTTCATTCACCACTACCTTCACCCCGTTCCTCCCCCACCCCAACCACGCTGTAAATTTCAATGGCTCACTATTATCTCCAGGATGAAACTTAAACCAATCTGCTCTACATTGAAAGGCCTTCATAACATTGCACATTCTTACCTTTCTTGTCTTCTTGAACTTTGTTCCCCTCCTCATACAATAATATCTAGGTGTACTAACCTACTTGGTGTTCCTTGCATACAACATTCTATCTTCTTTCTTCATCTGTGCATTTTCACTGTCTGTCCATCACATTTATATGTTCTCTCTCTTCATCCCAACCTCTTCCTTTCTCTGGCTTCCTTTGAGACTTCACTCAGATCCCACTCACTATAGGGGGCCATTCCCTTGTATATTTTTTGCATCTATTCTATCAATCTTGTAAGCACCTAGTTATTTATATTTTGTCTTTTCCATTGGAATATGAGCTCCTTGAGGGTAAAATTTTTTCCTCCTTATTAATCTTAGTGCCTGGTGCTTAGCAAAGACTTAATAAATGCTTGTTGAAGGATGGACTCAATTAGCAAATTAAATGATTTGCTGAGAATCACATTGTAAGTAAGTGCCAGATATGACTTTAACCTGTATCTTCCTGACTTCAATGCTGTCTCTTTAACTTTTATGCTTTGTATTCACACACACACGCACACACATTTCAATACTTCTGTTGATGTAGATGGTCACTCGAGGACCAACTTTGTGTTTATAGCAAATGAGCTAACATATGCAAAGCATTTTGCAGACTTTAAAGTATTATAAATACTAATTATGATTATTGTTATTATTAGCCTCTTTGATTATAATTAAGCTGGTTCTCAAACAATAAATACAGGTTATAAATGAGGTAATACTTGAAGTCATATCAGATTAGTAGAATTTGCCAGGCTTGAACTCTATTGGCATATCTTTGAAGAAAGCAGGTGCATCTCTATGACTTGATGAGGCAAGAAAGTAGGATTATATATTTACAATTTGTGTATGCAAACAGATATTTATAATTTAGCTATAAATAAATGTAGCATATGATATTTGGAGATGGGAGCTAAGGGTTGGAATCTAGAATTGTTAATATTGATATGGGATTTTTACTATGTGCCAGACACTGTGCTAAGTGTTTTATAAATATTTCATTCGATCCTCAGAACAACCCTGGGAATCTTTTACATTGCTTACTGGGACATAGAAACCATTCAGGAAATATTTTTGAATGAATGATTGAATACACACACATACACACAGAGGAAAGCCTATATATAAGAAAACTTTTATATATATCTGTTTTCAAGCAACTTCCTTAAAATGGTAGAATATAATGAATGAAATTAAGATGATAAAAATTCAGGGAAGTTGGTGATACATAAAACCTTTGCCTACGACTAAATGAAATCTGATTACTATTGTTGAAATTTTTAAACACATTTCTGTACTGTGATTTTCATGAGGTATAGCAGTTATTCTCAAATGTTGTTGGGAAAGTAGATAATACAGATGATGATAGAAATAACAACATGCCTGGATCCCACAATCATACCTGTGGAGAACTGAGTTTCTTCTCCACCAGCTTCTGTTCAGTTACTAATGGGAGTGTTATATTTCCCCTTCCTTCATGGTTTTCTGGCTCTGAATGAAAATTCATCTTTTCAAACCCTAAAACTATATACATTCTCTTAAATTCAATAATCCAATTACATATTTAAATAAATCAATATAGAAGCTGAAGTGACATCTGACTAACATTTCCAATGATAACTCAGTGGGTAATATAATTTAATTTTATAATTCATGAATGATGCTTATTTTTAAAAGACTTATGTGGTTAGATGATTGATAAAACAGATGAATTCATCCCCATATCCTCTATTAATAATTTTTCAATAAAAAAGATTAAGGCATAAGATCACCATTTGAGTTTATACTACAAAAAACCTCATTATTGATTATCTTCCCATTTAATATAAATACAATTTATTTTTGCAGCTCTTTAAAAGAGGTTATATGTGCTTATCCTTCTTTATCCATCATATAAAAGACCCACAGATAAGATCTCTTTATCCCTATCTCTGTCTACCTACCTGTCTACCTTCCTTCCTTCCTTCTCAAACTGTGATATCATCTGTTGTGGGACTTCCTAAATCAGCTATGTGGTACAGTAGATAGAACACTGGGCCTGGAGTCAGGAGGACCTGAATTCAAATCTGGCCTCAGACACTTGCTAGCTGTGTGACCCTAGACAAGTCACTTAACCCTAGTTGCTTCAGTTTCCTCATCTGTAAAATGAGCTGGAGAATGAAATGGCAAAACCACTCCTGTATCTTTGTCAAGAAAACCCCAAATAGGGTCATGAAGAGTCAGATATTACTGAAACCACTCAACACTACCACCCACATGGGTCAAACCTCCCTATATTAATGTAAACTAGTATGTAACTTAAATTCTGAGAGAATTGCCTGGGGCTCTGAGAGGTTGTCCCTTGCTTAGGATCATATATTCATTCTGTGTCAAAGCCAAGATTTCCACTAAGGTTTTTGTGATTGCAAAGTATGTTCCCTATACCCTCCTCCATGTTGCCTTTCCTGACAATATATAAACACCTCCTATCTTCTCATTTTGTGACCAAAGTATTTAAACTTCAGCTTCAGTATTTGACCTTCCAGTGAATAGCCTGAATTAATTTCTTTAAATATTGATTGATTTGTTCTCCTTGTTGTCCAAGGGACTTTCAAAAGCCTTCTTCTCCAGCACTACAATTTGAAGGCATCTATTATGAGGCACTCGGCTTTTCTTCTATTCCAACTCTCACAGCTATATGTTGCTACTGGAAAAACCATAGCTTTTACTACACGTAGCTTTGTTGGCAACGGGATGTCTCTGTTTTTTACTATGCTGTTAGATTTGCCATTGCTTTTCTTTCAAGGAGCAAGCTTCTTTCAAGAAGCTACAGTTGCTATCTGTGGTGATCTTTGAGCTTCTCTCTCTATTTGCCAGGAAATATAGTTACTAAAGTCTTAGAAAATTAAGGAGTATTTTAATAAGCATATAATCTTAATATTATTTTGAAAATAGTTTTGACCTTGTAGAATCCATGAAAGGGTATGAGGACACTTAAAGGTCATTAAACCACACTTTGAGAACCAATGATGTAAGGAACTCTTTCAATGAAGAGTGGTAAGTATTCCACAAATTAAAGTCTTAGATTGGAGGTTCTTTACCTGGAATCCCTGGATCAAGATTTCATATAAACTAAAAATCTGGATGGGAAATTCATTCTCTCTCTCTCTCTCTCCCCCCATACACACACCTGCTTGTGAATATACATACATACATACATATATGTATATATATATATGTATATATATATACATATATATATATGTATATATATATACATATACATATACACACACACACACACACACACATATATATATATATATATGTGTGTGTGTGTGTATGTATATATATATGAAATTTGTTTCCTTTGTAGTATTAGGGTTTTTTTTATTGGCATTTTAATTATTTTGAAGAGATCTGTAGGCTTCCTCAGACTACTGAAGGTGCCCATGTGCCAAAAAATATTCTGATTTTAACTGTTAGGCAAAGCCATTAGACACAGTCTTATCATGTGTATAAGTAATTAGCCAAGATCCAAGGACTTAAGTTGGTCTGAGTAGGCCACTATGCAGATAAGTGATAGTCATCAGTTCTCTAGAATGTTGTAGCTGGAATGCTTCCTTGACATCTCTGGTGCCAAATGCAGAGCAAGCCATGCTCCAATTATCAGTTTTTGGTCTGTGAACTTATTTCACAGGAAATTACAGCAAACTCCACTAATACCCTCTTCAGATATCTCATAGTAACATATAAATGAAGATTGGTTTTGCAAAGTCTACAACAGCAGTGGTCCTACCAAACTGAAAGACTTTGAATATGAACCAATGCAATTCATTATGAGGAGGCTCAGTATCTTTTAATTTTTAATTTTTAAAATTTTTAAAAAAATTTTTATTTTTTATTAAATTTTTAGGCAATTGGGGTTAAGTGACTTGCCCAGGGTCACACAGCTAGTAAGTGTCAAGTGTTTGATCTGAGGCCAGATTTGAACTCAGTGCCACCTAGCTGCCCTGAAGAGGCTCATTACCAAAGGGAAATTGTACATTTATTTTTGGCCACAGTAATTCACATTCCTAATGTGTGAAGGTTTTGCAGTCTACTCAGTGGAAGGAATATGCAGAGGAATGAAATTATAGAGCTTCATAAATATTAAAAGAGATGCTGTTAGCAAAAGCCAAGAATCCAAATTTACCTAGCTCCTATGGCTCAAGAGTTTCATTGATATTTTTATTTGTTGATGCTCTTATAATAAAACATGAATCAATAAATATAGGGTAAAGTAAATCTCAGGAATCTGCCAAATGATGTGAGATGCAAGCTCCATCTCTCAGTATTTATTAGTGATGTGTTTTGAGACAAAATGCAGATATTTTCATAACCTTAAATGAAGAAAAGCGGGGGGACAGGGAAGATGGAGAAATCATATTTCTCTATGTTAAAGAACCAACTCATTTTTCTTTATCTACTTTGTCTTTAGGAGCTTGTTCACGTAGGCAACAGTTATTAAGCACATCTGTATACAACACTGCTTGACAATATATTTTATTGCCTTATTGTCTAATCACATCATGCTCAAGAGAAAGCAAGGAACAGTGGTCAGAAAACCCAGAATGACCCTGATTTATGTTTCGCCTCTGATACATACGTATTGTGTGTGACACTCAGCAGATCACTTAAACTTTAATGTTCTAGGCAATTCTTTAAGATGAAAAGTTACAGAAAAGTAGCTAACCTGCATTGGTAGAGTGAATTTCTTCAACTGAAAGTTCCTATACCAGTGAAATCACAGGTCTTGTCCCCCCTATTCCATGTGTATTTATTTTGTCTCCCCAGTAGATCAGAAAATCTTGATGGCAGGATCCATGCCTTCTGTTTATTTCTGTTTACTATTTGGTACTTGACATACTGCTTATTGAATCTCTATTCATGGATTAACTAACAAAAGGAAGGAAAGGAGTTAGTTTCATAATCCTAGCTTCATAACTGGGAGTGACTCAATCAGATGCAGCAGAGGCTTCCAGAGTTCTCAGCCCACAGGTGGTAAGGGGGCAGATAGACAGTCAGAAAAAAAGATTAAAGGATACCCTTTGCTGGTACTGGAAGTAAGACTCTGTTGCATTGCCTATACACAGTTCTGGCTCACAGTCCCAGGGAAAAGAGGAGCATTAGCAGGGGCAGGGAAGATCAAAATACAACTCAGAGAGAATGAGATCAAAGCAGTTACATGCAAAGGCTCAAAGAAAAATATGACTTGGTCTCAGGCCCTGAAGAGCTCAAAAAGAAAAAAAAGAATCCCTGGGACCAGATGGATTTATAAGTGATTTTACCAAACATTTAAAGAATAATTAATTCCAATACTATATAATTTTTTTAAATAGACAAAGAAGAAGTTCTGCTAAATTCCTTTTATGGCACAAATATGGTGCTAATATTAAACCATGAAGAGCAAAAACAGAGAAAGTTACAGTACAATTTCCCTAATAAATATTGATACAAACATTTTAAGTAGAATACTATCAAGGAGATTACAACAATTTATCACAAGGATCATACACTATGACCAGGTGGGATTTATACCAGGAATGCCAGGCTGTACATGGTATATTGCATTATGATTAACTGTTGAATAACTTAGTTATTCTCAGCAATACAATGATCTAAAACAATTCCAAATATCTTATGGCTATTTGCCTTCAGAGAAAGAATTGATGGACTATGAAAGCAGATTGAAGCATGCTTTGTTTTACTTTTTTTGGATCTGTATTTTCTTTTACAACATGAATAATATAGAAATATATTTTTCATGATTTCACATGCATAATCTATATGAAATTGCCTGATTTCTCAATGAATGGGGAGGGGAGGGAAGAAGAGAATTTAGAAGTAATTGCTTTAAATGAATGTTACAAATTTTTACTTCTAATAGCAAAAAAAACCAACATTAAAAAATGGACTCAGAACAACAGTATTCAATTACATTTAAATACCCAGTTTGTTTAGCCATTCCCCAATTTCTTAGCACCTTTCCTTCTAGCTTTGTCACCACAAATAATTTGAAGACAATTAACAAAATAATAAATTAAGACAGAAGGTGATATTTGTTTATTTAAATTTATCCAATTGTATATTTCATTTAGGTGAATCTACTTTTCTTGATCATTCTTTTCCCAGAACGTGGAACACTAGAGCAGCATATCTGTGTGACAAACTCATTATTTAAATCCTGTAACCCCTGTTCCCCAGCCACCCTGATTTCTCAAGAGGCAAGACTAATGGGATATTAGGTAGCTATACAGAGCCATTTAAATATACTGGCCTTATCTTGTAACTGAATAGTTACTTAAGAAATGTAAAATCCCATATAGAAAAGGTTTAGGATGACATTGCTAAGACATGATTGTGATGTAGCCAACACCTAATTATACAAGTTCAATTAAAGACATTAACTCATCTGTCCTTTGGTTGCTTGTAGTTTTTAAAAATTATTATATACCATTAAATCAGCTCAAAAATATATTTAGGTCTGGAGACTAACAATTGAAATTTAATTATACAAATTCATCCTCTTTGTTGCCTAAAATTATGTAATGGGCAGTGAGGTTATGAGATTTTATTCATTAAATGAAATTTCATTAAAATGCCATTAAGAAAATGCTCATAAGAGAGTCCTTCAGGTCTCAAGAGATCCTTTTAGGATCATATTAGGCAATGGGATATAGTAGAGAAAGAACTGGCCTCAGAATAAAGAAGTCCTGCCTTCAAGTTTTAGCTAGGACACATACTGGCTGCATGAACAAGAACAAATTCCTCACCCTCTCAGTGATTCAAGAAATTCCTTAAGATTTTCAGTTGCATAGCTAGTGCCATCTTGCATTAATAGAGGATGTTTCCTTACCTGAGAACACTAGTATAATGAAATCTGACGTCCATCATAAATGAGTGCCTATGATCAAATTATTTGTGTAGTTATTGTCTTCTCAGTGTGTATATATATATATATATATATATATATATATACATACATATATGCATATATATATAAATTAACAAATAGTTGGAGTTCAGAAATCTAAACAATATCTTTTTTAACATCTAGCTGGTATTTTATGTGATTTATTTATAAGTATTTATTAAGGACATTGCATATGCAAGTCACTATGCTAGGTGTTATGGATAACAATTAGGAAATAAGGAGGTAGTCCCTGACTTCAATGAGCTTACATTCTAGCTAACCCTCAACATTTCCAGAATAGAAATAGTATGCATCTATGATAGTATATATAATGGTATGAGCAGTGAGGTGATGTAACGGATAGAGCGCTGGGCCTGGAGTCAGGAAGACTCATCTTCATGTATTCAAATCTGGCCTCAGCCATTTGATCCTGGGCAAGTCACTTAACACTGTTTGCCTCAGTTTTCTCATCTGTAAAATGAGCTGGAGAAGGAAATAGCAAACCATTCCAGTATCTCTGCCATGAAAATGACTCATTAACAACAACTCCACAAGAGTTTGGCAGCTAAGTTTGTAATTTGAACCTTCTTAATGCTGTGTTAAGACAAATTTGCATGACATTTAATTTGAAATGGTGTATGGAATACGTTTTTAAAATGTGAGATATCTTTTACGTATTGGTACATTAACATTATTAATGCTTATATCAGTAATAAGAGTTGAGAGCCTTTTAAAATCTCTAAAGTTTGCCCTTAGGTACAGTAGAACAAATGACTTCTTTCGTCTTCAAGAAAAGCTTTCAAGCTGTCTTGTGTAATACAGTAGCCTGAACAATAACATTACTGTAATAGGTTATTCAAACGCCTTGACTAAGTTAGATCACCATTTCCCATGACTTCCAAGCTTCCAGCAGAGCAAGGTTCAGTTTAAAGTTTGGGATAAGAAGAAGCACAATATTGAGAAGGCTCTTTTTTCTACCTCATGCTTATGCTAATTTGTGTAAATGTATCTATTTGAACAGCATGGATCTGAAGAATTAAGGGGATTAGAAAGTTTTATAGGTACAGTTGTCCTTTATATCTAAGTTTTCTCTTGCTAATGTGATTTTTCTTTAACAGACTTTCCATAGTAGAACGTTTGTCTGACGTCTTCAGAACAACACTATAATATCACCTACATTTCTCTTGTCAATGTCAAACAGTTGTACAGTTATTGATTTAGAGCTGGAAGTGACTTAGAGTCCATCCTAACTTCATTTGATGATGAAACAGAGGCATAATAGAGGTTAAATGACTTGCTCATGGTCACACAGGTTTTATGTATCAGAAGTAGGATGTGAACCTCTATTTTATTGGTTCCAAGTTCAGCCTTCTATCTACTATGCCACAGTCTAACATAAGCTAAACAAGATGACTGAAAGGCTTCAGTTATAACAAATGACTATCTTCCTGGACCATTGCAATTATATCCTAATTTGTCTCCCACTTCACAGGTTCCTCTATTCAATTCAATTGCCTGGTAGCTGTTAAACTGATTTTTATTGAAGCACAAATCTGATGATGTCACTTTCCTACTTAAAATTGCCAGTGATTCCCTCTTGTCTCAAAGATAACTAAAATCCTAAGACAGACATTCATCCCTACCCCACCCCCAAATAACAAGATAACAGTTTACCTACCTGGTTTTCTAGTATGATTTCATGACTCCTCTTATCACATTGGTATGTGATCTCATGCCTCTCCAACTTTAGTATATAGACCCCATTTTTAGAATACATTCCTTCTAGCTTATAGAATTTCTAACTTTCTTCAACGTGTACCTCAGACACTATCTCTTACAATTCCAAGAATTTTTTCCTTATTTATCTCCTGTCTGTTAAGATTCTCTCCCATTTGAAATTTCTTTGTATATAAACTACTTTACTTATCCATAAGAATATCAGTTCCTTTAGGACAGAGACTTTTTCCTTTTGGTCTCTGTAACCCCTAATACTTAATACTTTTTATTAATATAATATATATTACTATACTAATACTTAGTACCCTATTTCCCTAATAATTACGTCTTACCCAAAGCACAAGCTTAATGTTTAAATTCATTTGAATTGAAATGTTACCGTGTATGAAGAAGTATCATTATTGTTACTATATGTCTGTTTTTCTTCTATATTTCTTCTATGATATTTCTGGGATGTGTTTGTTTTTCTTTCTGACAAAACCATGGAAAGCCTGAAAGCCTTATTTGTTTTTTAAAGGAATGTCCCTGAAACGTGAAAATCAACCCTGATTGGTGGACATTTAATGAGGAGGTAGACTAGAAGTCTTCAGATCCTCCTGCTGAGAATGTGGCTTGATCATGAGACTCAACCACCTCCAGCAATCTGGACAGGGGACTCCATCTCCATCCAGACTACTCTGGTTGGTTTTTTTCCTTCATGAACTGGTCACCCTAAATTCTAATAGAGAGATACAAGGAGAGGAATTATTCAACCAGGGGCGAGAACTTGTCCAGACTGGATTCGTTTACACTTTAAACAGAAGTAAGTTCTCCTTGTTGGGTGGGGTCCAGCTCAACATGGAGGAGTTTCCCTGATGGTTAAGGGGTTCTGATCAATCAATTATGTCTTTCAGAGACTAACTGACCTTCCTATAGAAGGGCATTCAGAGTTCATCAGTTCTTTCTTCTGGCAGAGATAGCCCTTTTCGACATTGGGGCCTTTGGAATTGTCTTGGATCGTTGTCTTGAACATAGTAGCTAAGTCTTTCACAGTTGATTATGGTTACAATACTGCTGTTACTGTGCACAATATTTTTCTGGTTCTGCTCTCTTCCCTTTGTAGCATTTCATATCCTGCTCATTATTTTTAGAGCAAAACAGTTTTCCAGCACATTCACATACCACAACTCATTCAGTTGATGGCCATCCCTTCAATTTCCAATTCTTTGCTACCACAAAAAGCTGCTATAGATATTTTTTTTTGTAGAAATAAGTTTTTTTTTTCCTTTTTGGGATATAGACCTAGTAGTGTATTTCTTTGTCAAGGGGTATTCACAGTTCTCTAGGGTTCTCTAAGTATACCTTCATGTCATCTGCAGAGTGAGAGTTGTGTTTCCTCATTGCCTATTTCTATTTTTAATTTCTTTTTCTTGTCTTATTGCTATAGCTAGCAATTCCAATATAATATTGAATAAAAGTGTTGATAATGGACATCCTTCCTTCACCCCCGATCTTATTAAAAAGACTTCAAGTTTATTCCCATTAAAAGTAATACTTGGTTTTAGATAGAAAATACTTATTTTTTTAAAAAAAATCTCCATAAATTCCTCCTTTCTTGTAATAAAAATGTATTATGTTTTGCATCTATTATATTTTGTCAAAAGCCTTTTCTGCATCTATCAATATAATCATGTGACTTTTTTTGTTATTGATATGGTCAATTTTGCTGATAGTTTTCTTTTTAAAGTTTCTATGTAATAGTATTTTCCTCCAATTACATATCAAGAAAGTTTTTAGCATTCGTTTTATAAGATTTTGCATTCCAAAATTTTTCTCCTTCCCTACCTACCCTCCCCTCTTATGAAAATGGTGAGCAATTTGATATAGTTTATACATGTGCTATCATGTAAAACATATTTTTACATTTGTTACAGTTGTGGAAGAAGAAACATCCAAAGGGAAGATAAAAACATGAGAAAGAATGAAGCAAATGGGGAAAATATGCTTTGATGTGCATTCAAAGTCCATCAATTCTTTATCTGTATGTGGATAGTATTTTCCTTTCTGAGTCCTTTGGACTTGTCTTGGATCATTGTGTTGCTGAGAAGAGCTGAGTCATTCATAGTCGATCCATAAGACAATGTTGCTGATACTGTGTACAATGTTTACCTGTTCTGCTCATTTCACTTTGCATCAGTTTGTATATGTTTTTCATTACTTCTTATTGCATAGTAGCATTCCATTATATTAATGTACCACAGCTTGATCAGCCATTCCCCAACTGATGTGTATTCCTCAATTTCCAACATTTTGTCGCTGTGAATAAGGCTGCAATTAATATTTTGTACTTGTAGGCCCTTTTACCTTTCTTATAATCTCTTTGGGATATAGACCTAGTAGTGACATTGCTGGATAAAAGTGTAAGCACAGTTTGGTTGCCCTTTGGGCATAGTTCCAAATTGCTCTCCAGAATGATTAGATTAGTTCACAACTCCAACACTGCATTAGTGTCCCAATTTTGCAACATCCTATCCAACATTTATCATTTTCCTTTTTTGTCATATTAGCCAATCTGATAGTTGTGAGGTGGTATCTAAGAGTTGTTTTAATTTGCATTTCTCTAATCAGAAGTGATTTAGAGCACTTCTTCATATGTCCATAGATATCTTTGATTTTTTCATCTGAAAACTGGACGTTCATATCCTTTGACCACTTCTTAACTAGGAAGTGGCTTGTATTCTCATAAATTTGACTCGATTCTCTATATATTTGAGAAATGGGGCCTTTATCAGGGTCACTTACTGTAAAGATTATTTCCTCTCTTTCTGCTTTCTTTCTACTCCTGGTTGCATTGGATTTTTTTTTTTACAAAACTTTTCATTTTAATATAATTAAAATGATCTATTCTATATTTTGTAATGCTCTCTATCTCTTGTTTGGACCTAAATTCTTCCCCTCTGCCTGCCATAGATCAGACAGGTAGAGTATTCCTTCCTCTTCTAATTTGATTTCTCCATTATCTGTGGTTCCTTCTAGCAAGTTCTAGTTTCCTTCTTTATCTCCTTTAATTGGGTCTGTTTTTGGTGTTGCTTTGTCTAAGATTATGATTGCTACCTTTGCTTTTTTTTTTTTTACTTCAGTTGAAGCATAACAGATTCTGCTCCAGCCCCTTACCTTTACTCTGTGTATGTTTCTTTCTGCTGCAAATGTGTTTCTTGTAAACAACATATTGTAGGATTCTGGTTTTTAATACACTCTGCTATCCACTTACATTTTATTGTAGATTTCATCCCATTCACATTCACAGTTTTGATTACTAACTGTGTATTTCCTTTCATTGTATTTTTTCCTGCTGTTTATCCTTTATCACCTTTCACCCTTTCCCTCCTCACCAGTGTTAGCTTTTGTCTACTACCTCCCCTGATCTGCCCACCACACTGTCATTCCTCACCCCCAACCTTTACTTAATCTCCTTCCCTCCTACTGCCCTGTCAGGTGAGATAGATTTCTATATTAAACTCAGTTATCTCCTCTTTGAGTCAATACTGATGAATGTAAGGTTCAAATGACCTACCCTCCCATCTTCTCCACTGTAATAGGTCTTTCTCTCTTCTTCATGTGAGATAATTTACCCCACTATACCTCTCTCTCTTCCTTCTGCACCCATTGTACTCCTCTTTCTCATCCCTTAATTTTTTAATGTCATCCCCTCAAATTCACCTTATACCCATACCCTCTGTCCATGTATATTCCTTCTATTTCTACTGTGAGTGAAATAGTTTTTAAGAATTATAAGTATCATCTTTCCAGCTGAGCTCTATTCAATCCCTTATGTTTTCTTTTATCTTTTTACTTGTTCATGCTTCTCTTGGATCTTGATATTGGAGGTCAGATTTTTGGTTTAGTTCTGGTCTTCTCCTTATGAAGGCTTTAAATCTTTCTATTTCATTGAAAAACCATTTTTCCACTTGATATATTATGCTTAATTTTTGCTAAGTAGATGATTCTTGGTTGCAGTCCTAGCTCCTTTGCCTTCTGGAATATCATGTTCCGTGACTTCCCATCCTTTAATGTTCCAGCTGCCAAGTCCTGTGTGATCCCCTGATATTTGAATTGCTTCTTTCTCATCACTTGCAGTATTTTTTCCCTTGACCTGATAGTTTTGTAATTCGGCTATAACATTCCTTGGGGTTTTTATCTTGGGATCGCTTTCTTGAGGTAATGAGTGGATTCTTTCGATGCCTGTTTTGTCCTCTGATTCCAGGACATCAGGACAGTTTTCCTTGGTAATTTCTTGAAAGACATGGTCCCTATCCTCCTTTTGATTGTGTATTTTAGACAGTCCAATAATTCTGACATTGTCTCTCCTGGATCTATTTTTTAGGTAAGTTGTTTTTCCCATTAGATATTTTACATTTTCTTTCATTTTTTTTCATTCTTTTGAATTTGTTTGATTGATTCATGATGTCTCATAGAGTTATTAGCTTCCACTTGCCCAATTCTAACTTTTAAGATGTTGTTTTCCTCAATTAGCTTTTGTATCTCCTTTTCCATTTGGCCAATTCTACTTTTAAGTAATTTCCCAAGCTGTGGACTCTTTGTTTCATTATTCTCTTTCATTACGGTCATTTCTTTTCCCGTTTTTCTTCTACTTTTCTTATACAATTTTAAGCTCCTTTTGGAGCTCTTCCATAGTTCTTTCTGGGCTCTGAGACCACTTCCCATTTTTCTTTGGGGTTTTGCCCATAGATGTTTTGACACTGTTGTTCCCTTATGAGTTTGAGTCTTGGTCTTCCCTGTCACCATACTAACTTTCTATGGTCAGATTCTTTTTTGTTTTGTTTTGTTCATTTTTGGGGGCCTTTTTCCTTTCTTTGAGCTGTGTACCAGATGAGAGGGGCACTGCCTCAGACTTCTTGTGCTGGTGGCTGCAGGCCCTGGCTCTTTACACGGCGCTGCACTGATGTTGCTCTGAGGCCCACAGGGGACCCTCATGTTTAGCGCTGTGCTGAGGGGGTGGGTGTTGGCTGGTGCTGCTGGAGGCTGTAGGAGTCTGGAGGCTCATTCGGTGCTGAACTCAGATCCTAATGGTGCTGAACCCAGCATGTGCTGAGTTTGGTGGGGTGTTTCTGAATTTCTCCAGGGATACACAGTCTGGCCTCTGGAGGTTGCCTGTTTGTCCAGGGCTATACTGAAGCTGGTGAGGCCTGTGCTGGCTGCTACCTCTTTGTTTAAGCCCCCTGTAGTGTTGCCATTTACCTGTTTGCCTGGGGCTGTGCTGAAGCAAGTGGAGGTCTGGCTGCTGGAGAATGCCTTCCTGCCCCGGCTCCACTGAAACACATGGCTCTTGGAGATGGAGTATGCCATTTCCCATGCTAAGGCATTTGGGGGGAGTGTCACGGTATTGGCATTTACCCACTCCCCTACACTACAGCTCAGGATCTTCTACTAATTTGGTGAGGTGGGGCTTGCTGCTGACTTTCTGCGATGCTTCCCATCCTGGACTGTGCTCACCCTTCACCTGATTGAGATGAATCCCTCTTGCCTCTCAGCCAAGTTCCCAGGCTAAAAGATTGTTTTATTCCATCTTTTTTGCTGGTTCTGCTATTCCAGGATCTGCCTTAGGGCTTTACTTTATGGTTGTTTGGAAGTGAGTATTGGAGTTTATTGCTTACTCTGCCATCTTGCCTTCCAGAAGTCTGATAGTTTTCTTAATAATGATCCATCCCTGAATTCCTGGTATATATCCTGCATAGTCATAATTTATGATCTTTGTGATTTATTCCCTGTGATTTCCTTCCTACTATGTTATTTAAATTTTTTTGCATCAATATTTATTAAGGAAATTGGTCTATAGTTTTCTTTCTCTGTTTTTGTTTTCCCTGGTTTAGGTATCAAAGCCATATTTGTGTCATAAAAGTAATTTGGTAGGACTCTTATTTTTTCAAATAGTTTATACAGTGTTGGGATTAATTGTTCCTTGAATGTTTGGTAGAATTCACTTGTAAATCCATCAGGTCTTGGGGATTTTTTTCTTAGCAAGCTAATTGATGGCTTGTTCAATGTGTTTTTTCTAAGATAAGTTATTTAAGTATTTTATTTCCTCTTCTGTCAACCTGGCAATTTACATTTTTGTAAATATTCATCCATTTTACTTATATTGTCAGATTTGTTAACACATAATTAGGCAAAATAGCTCCTAATTATTACTTTAATTTCCTTTTCATTGGCAGTGGATTTACCCTTTTTATTTTTGTTATTGGTAATTTGGTGGTGTTCTTTCTTTTTAAAATCAAATTAATCAATGGTTTATCTCTTTTATTTTTTTTCATAATTTCAGCTCCTAATTTTTTTACTGTCCAAATGTTTTTTCTTTCAATTTTAATAATTTCTTCTCTGATTTTTTCAGGATTTCCATTTGGGTGTTTCATTGCGGATTTTTTTGTTTGTTCTTTTTCTAATTCTTTGGTTGCGTGAATGATTTATTGATCTTTCTCTCTTTTATTAATCTATGCATTTAGAGATATAAAAATTTCCTTAAGAACTGTTTTGACTGCATCCCATAAATTTTGGAACGTTTTCTCATTGTTGTCATTCTCTTTATTGAAATTATTGATTGTTTCTATGATTTGTTCTCTGACCCACTCATTCTTTAGGATTAGATTATTTAGTTTTCAATTAATTTTTAATCTCTCTTTCCATGGCCCTTTTTTTGGATTGTAATGTATATTGCATTATGGTCTGAAAACGGTCCATTTAATGTTTCTGCTTTTCTGCATTTGGTTGTGAGGTTTTTATGCTCTAATACATGGTCAATTTTTGTGAAGGTGCCATGTATGGCTGAGAAAAAGGTATACTAATTTCTATTCCCATTTAATCTTTTCCAGAGGTCCATTATAGCTACCTTTTCTAAGACTCTGCTCAACTCATTAACTTCTTTCTTATTTATTCTATGTTAGATTTTTCTGTCTTTGAGAGGGGAAAGTTGAGGTATACTGCTAGTATAGATTGATTGTTTATTTCCTCTTATGATTTATTTAACCTTTTCTTTAAGAATTTGGATGCTATGCCATTTGGTACATGTATGTTTAATATTGATATTACTTTAGTGTGTATTATGCCTTTTAGCAAGGTGTTGTTTCCCTGTTTATCTCTCTTTACATAGGTCTATTTTTTTCTTTTTCTGAGATCATAATTGCTACTCTTGCCTCATTTATTTCAACTGAAGCATAATAGATTTTGCTCCAGCCCCTTATTTTAACTCTGTGTCTCTCTCTGTTTCAAGTATATTTCTTATATGTTACATATAGTTAAATTCTGGTTTCTAATCCATTTTGCTATCCTATTCTGTTTTATGGGCGAATTCATCCTATTTATTGTGCATGTATGGTAAGGTGCAGGGGGTTTCCCAATTTTGGTATGAGTCTTCAGGCAAGGGACTTTGGTGATTAGGTGGACAGTATAAAGAGGAGCTAGGTGGGATGATGCCTATAAGCATTTCTGGAAAGGGAGACTTAGAGAGAACCCTTTTCTCTTTTCTTTTGGAACTTACTAGTCTGCATGAGCTAGCCTGTGGAAGAGACCACATCAGTCATGAAAACAATTTTAAACCTACCAACCAAGCAAACAAAAAACAAAACTCTTTAATTCATTGCCTTGGTCTGATAGTCTGTCTCTGCCACAGTGACTATGATGGTCATGGCTTCATTACTGGTCTGTTGTATTCGTAGGGCTATAATAGAAATTGTCAGAAAAGGGAGAAAGTCTAAAGAGAACCCACCAAAAAAAATCACAATTTTCCCTAGGGTGCACCCTGCTTATTAAAGCATGCAGAAAATGTCTGATCTCTGCTAGTCCAATAATTGATCTTAAAAATTGAGGCAGTGCTCAGAAAGATACTTCAGGATAAGGGAAAGAGCAACTTGGAAACTACTTTATGATTGGTTGACTCTTAAAGACCCTTTATCTTCATTCTAAAACCCTATTCACATCCATGTATATGTCCATATGGTTATTCTGATCATTGAAACTATTCAGGGAAGAAGTTGGGATTATCTGTATATCCAACTTCGATAAATATTGTGAACATTATACCCCCCTTCTGTTGCCTTCTCCCTTTCCTTCTCCCTCTTCCCTCCTTCATGCCTTTAATTGTTTCAGTTCATTTATGGTTTTATGTAAACAATTCCACATTTAACCAGGTAATGCATCATTCTACCTTGTATTTGAAATATTTGTTTCTGCCCATCAGGAGTAAAATGAATGTTCAACTTGATCTGTGGTGCACCTCTCAAGAATTGTTGCACACATTCTCTGCCATAATTGCAGCACAAAAGAAGCTTGATGGTCAACATCAGTAGTAAAATAAAACAAAATAAAAGCACTTAATGAAACAAACTGAAGATCCTCTGAAAACAGCATTACTGACCCTATATAGCAACATACCTTATAAAGATATAAACTCTTTTTTGAATTGAACTCATTAGTAGAGTAAAACAAAATTTTCTTGAAAACTCATTAGTCCTGTGGATCAAGGAGGGTTGGAAAAGAGAGGCTGCCAGGGGGAAGTGTGCATAGGTTTAGGGTAGACAAAATTTAATTGCTTAAACTAAAAAGTAATTTAAAAGTACAAAAAAGTTTTATTTGGGAAGATAAAGAATGAAGAAAAAAGAGAAGTCAGAGTAGGAAGGAAAAAGTGAAATGTAAATTGTGCCCCAAATAAACCTAACAAAATTGGATCCTATTTCTACTTATTGTGAAGACATTCTTATCTAGAAGTTGAAATAACTTTTGGTTGAGTTCTTTGTTTTTTTAAAATTCAGGAGAAGCTGGCTACCAAATGGGAAGTCATTTGGATGTTGTAGTATATAAATAAAAATATAGCATTGAAAAGAACTTGATAAGATACACTTACGTTTTTTCCTTGATGTTTTGTTTGGAAAATAGCCAAATCACCCTAATTGTCTTGTATTTCCCATCTCAAACATGATGTTTATCCAAGTTAAATTTATTTGACCTCAATGTTTTTATTTTTCTTTTGTTGCCTCAGGAGGTGTAACATTGCATAGATGGAGAATATAGGCAGGTTTTTTACTGGGCACCATGGTGTCCATTTCCCAACTCATTTCTACAGGACTTTATAGACTTTTTTTTGTCACTGAGGATTCATTACATACTTTATAAAATATCATTGTGTCTGGTTTTAATTAAATTTTGCTCGTCAGGTGCACAGCATGAATGTAAAGCTAATAGGGTAGTTTGTCATCTTGTATTTTCTTCGATATGTAGTTGGTTTTCTCTCTTAATTGTCCACCAGGGTTTACTGCAGTCTGCTTATTATTTGTTTGCATTTCTTTTTCTTCTCCCCAATTACCTTTACTGACAAGCTGGTGCGCTACGCAGACTTGAGATTTGTGGATTTTTCCCCCTTTGTGTTTTAAGCTACTTTTTTTGGGAAAAAAAGTTGCTATGAACATAATTTTAAAATCTTCAAAACTGATTAAACATACATTGAAAATAAGTCATAAAAATCATCAGTTTCACCATGTAAATCGTAAACATTTATTGGTTACTCCTTATGAAGCCTTTCTTTTTTTTTCTTTTTTCCACTGTCTTTTACATGTAACTTATTAAGTACAGCAAACAATTTCAATGAATTTTGCTTCATTTTCTTCCACTCCACAGTGGAGTAATCATTCTGTAATTTAACAAACTGCTGAACAAATCTACAAAATCCTAAATGTAATGTAAACTTGGATATAGTATGTTACAAAGTATAAATTTGTTATTTGATGTTTAATTCTATCTTTTCCATCTAGGTATTATGGATACGTTATGGATGTAAAATGATATTCATTTTTCAGGGTAAAAAATTGACTGTAACTTCTATGTACCACATACATTCTTTACAATGACTTGAACAACTAAAATATCCTTAGCTTAGTCTCTTTTTGGCAATGACACTTAACATCTTCAAAAATAACAATGCCTGTGGATGAAAGAAGAGATTACTATTCTTAAAAGCCTGTTAGCATCCATGTCAGCTAATTATCAGTCATTATGCCCTCTACTTAACTGACACAACTAAGAAGGAATATAAATTCAATGAACTTAAATAGTGAAAAGTACAGAGTTTAATTTTTAAGCTTCTCATTCTTTCTGCTATTCAGTGAAAATGATTACTTTTGACAGGATGCACTCAAAAATATTTTTCTCAAAATACATATAAATAAATAAGTAGAGGCATGAAATACCACATATAACTCAGATGGAAGCATGGTAAAAATCTTGCCAACAGGAAGGAAAGAGATCCATAGTTACCTGGGCTTTACCTTCAAAAATTAAATAATTGAAAAAAAGATGGTAAAACTAAATAAAATATTTCTATTCTCCTTTCTAGTTAACTATAAAGAAGCCATCATTGCTTGATGTCCTCTTCCAGGAATTAATTCATCATGACTTTTGCCAAATCCTTTGCTAAATGATCATGTTTCTCTGCATTCTCAGTAAGGGGCAGTATTGTGAGAGCAAGCAGGGCCATCTAGTTTTTCAACTGCATCTAGTCTTTCAAATTCCAACTCTTGCTTTGAAAATTGTGAAATTCTTCACTTGCCAGTTTATCTAATTGCTTGATCTTGACAATCTAGTTTGGGATTTCTTTCTAGTATAATTTACATAACTATTGATAGCTCTACACTTACCTCAGTCAGTTAGTCAAGAAGCATTTATTAGCCACTTACTATGGGAGTAGATCTCAGAGTGGGATCTGAGCAGGGAAGCTTTATACCTTAAAAATAGGCTTTTATACCCTAAAGATGTCAGATATGTGAAGGGACATTCCTAATTAGATCCAGATGAGAAGGTGGAATTCCCCAGTTCATTTATCATTTTCAGACTCTGGTGGGGGAAATTGGGTGAGGCTTTGAATTGGTAATTGGTGACCCCAGGAATGGGTGTGGGTATGCAGCCACTGAAGTCAGCTGGGAGTCTTGTCCAGTTGGGACCCAACAGGGTCAGAATGAGTTAGGACAGTGGAAATGTACAGGCCATCTGTCATTGCTTATATATTTATGGTCATAAGGACCACTTAGCCTAAGTGACTCCATATTAGAATTCTGTTGTTTTAAAATAGACTATCAAACAATATATTTAAAAATTCACAATTATTACATAAGTATGTCCTAGTTCCAGTTATATCATTGTGTGTCTGCTTTGGGATCAACTATATCCTGTCATAGAAATCATGAATGTTCTGTTCAGGGAGCCATAATATGATACCTTTTTAATCATATCTTTCATCCTTCTGTAGAATAGTTATGAGAAATTGTTTATTCACTAAGTCATGGCTAATATAAGTGTAAAGTTGGCATACTTCTTTTGTGGATTTGTAATTCATAATGTACTGCATGATTAATCTACTCAATTTATCTTGTAAGGGTAATTTTATCATTCTACATTATTGGAAATGATATAGTCAGTTTGAATGAAAAGTTCTTGATAGATGACAGCTTCCCTTTTATCATATGTATCATTTTTATTTGTATTATATTCTTGGTCACTCCTGGAGATGAATGATCAAAGATAACGTATCTGTTCAAAGGTCTCCAGTTACTTGTTAAAATGCTAGGGAACTTATTCATATATGATAACAAGGAAGAATGGATGATCATCCATCTGCCTATACTGTTTAAAGAACTCTAATGCATTTTTACTGTTATCAATCAGCAGCAACACATCCTGAGATATGTGAAGATAACTGAGGTAAAAGACAAGGGGCATAATAAACCATTATTTTTGTCCTATGATTTACAAAATCTTTAATGTGCAAGGCAGCTAGTGGGGAAAATATGAACCTTCCAACAGTACAGATTTTTCACTAAAGTTCATATAGAAATAAGCATCCTAATGTCCTATTGAAGCCATATCTGAATGTATTCTACCAGTTATGTAGTGTGTATTTAGATATCTTATATATTAAGAAAAATGTGTAGGTGGTGCTTTTTGTCTATCATGGCAACATGGACCATTAAATCATTCTTCTAGTGGACCCTAACTAGATGCTCTCATCCTAAATGCTAATATTTACCTGACCTTATAGAGGATTGTACCAGTGGACTGGGTCTGTGTTTTTTGGGTCTTTGTAATAAACAAACTACCAGTTTTTTCAGTAGTGTAAAGATCTTGTCCCTCCAAAGTAATTGGAAAAATAATTCTGTTATGTCCACCTTTTTGAGAAAATTACTTAGGACATTTGTAGGAAATTACTGACAGTCTTTCTTTTCTGATTCTACAAAGTCGCCATAATACTACTTAGGTATCGTGGGATAATTTTTTGCTGTTCAATGCAAGTTTAGGATAAGTCCCTGAATTTTCTTTATTTGTTTAGGATTTCTTAAATATAAATTTATTTATTTTTAGTTTTCAACATTCCCTTCCACAAGTTTTTGAGTTCCAAATTTTCACCCCATCTTCCCCCCTCCCCCCACCCCAAGATGTCATGCGTTCTGAATATCCCTTCCCTACTCTGTCCTCTCTTCTATCTTTCTCCCCTTCTCTTATCCCCTTCCCCTTCTATTTTCCTGTAGGGCAGGATAGACTTCTGTACCCCATTTCCTATATTTATTTCCCAGTAGCATGTGAAAACATTTTTTTAAACATATGTTTTTAAAACTTTAGGTTTCAAATTTTCTCTCTTCCTCCTCCCCACCCACCCTCATTGAAAAGGCAAGCAACTCAATATAAGTTGTACATGTGCAGTTATGCAAAACACGTCCATAGTAGACATGTTGTGAAAAACTAACTCTATTTCCCTTAATCCTATCCTGCCCTCCCATTTATTCTATTCTTTCTTTTGACCCTCTCCTCAGAAGTATTTACTTCTATTAACCCCTTTCCCAATCTGCCCTCCTCTCTATCATCCCCCTGCTCTCTTGTCCCCTTCTCCCCCTATTTTCCTGTAGGGTAAGACAGATTTCCATACCCAATTGAATGTGTATGTTATTCCCTCCTTAAGCCAAATCCTATGAGAATAAGATTCACTCATTCCCTCTCACCTTCCCCTGTTTCCCTTCCACTGTAAGAGACTTTTCTTTTTTTTTTTTGTGAGATAATTTACCCCATTCTACCTCTCCCTTTCTTCTTCTCTGAGTATAATCCTCTCTCATCCCTTAATTTTATTCTCCAGATATGACCCCTTAATCTTCAGCTCACCCTGTGCCCTCTATCTATCTACATATACATACATATAATTTTTTTCCTCCAACTACCCTGATACTGACAAAGGTCTCATGAGTTATAAATATCATCTTTCCATGCAGGAATGTAAACAGTTCAATCTTAATAAGTCTCTTATGATTTCTCTTTCCTGTTTACCTCTTCATGTTCCACTTGAGTCCTGTATTTGAAAGTCAAATTTTCTATTCAGCTCTGGTCTTTTCATCAAGAATGCTTGAAAGTCCTCTATTTCACTGAATGACCATTTTTTCCCCTGAAGGATTATACTCAGTTTTGCTGGGTAGGTGATTCTTGGTTGTAATCCTATCTCCTTTGCCCTCCGGAATATTATATTCCATGCCCTGCAGTCCTTTAATGTAGAAGCTGCTAAATCTTGTGTTATCCTGATTGTGTTTCCACAGTACTTGAACTGTTTCCTTCTGGCAGCTTGTAATATTTTCTCCTTGACCTGGGAACTCTGGAATTTGGCTACAATATTCCTAGGAGTTTTCCTTTGGGGATCTCTTTCAGGAGGAGATCTGTGGATTCTTTCCATTTCTATTTTGCCCTCTGGTTCTACTATATCAGGGCAGTTTTCCTTGATAATTTCTTGAAAGATGATGTCTAGGCTCTTTTTTTGATCATGGCTTTCAGATAGTCCAATAATTTTTAAATTCTCTCTCCTGGATCTATTTTCCAGGTCAGTTGTTTTTCCAATGAGATATTTCACATTGTTTTCTAATTTTTCATTCTTTTGGATTTGTTCTACTGTGTCGTGATTTCTCATAAAGTCACTATCTTCCAATTGCTCTATTCTAATTTTTAAGGAAGTATTTTCTTCAGTAAGCTTTTGGACTTCCTTTTCCATCTGGCCAATTTTGCTTTTTAGGGCATTTTTCTCCTCATTGGCTTTTTGGACCTCTTTTGCCATTTGGGTTAGGCTATTTTTTAAGGTGTTATTTTCTTCAGTATTTTTTGGGTCTCCTTTAGCATCACTCTCAGTTTTTCCTCTACTTCTCTAACTTGCTTCTCAAAATCATTTTTGAGCTCTTCCATGGCCTGGGACCAATTCATATTTTTCTTGGAGGCTTTGGATGTAGGGGCTTTGACTTTGTTGTCTTCTTCTGGTTGTATATTTTGGTCTTCTTTTTCACCAAAGTAAGATAATATAGTCTGACTCTTTTTGCACTGCTTGCTCATGATCCCAGCCAATTACTTGGGTTTTAAACTCTTTGTTAAAGTATGAATCTGCTTCCAATGTGGAGAATGTACTGTCCCAAGCTTTGGTGGTTTGTACAGCTGTTTTCAGAGATACTTGTAGGGACCTGTAAATTTTCAGTTCTTCCAAGGTAGTATGATAACCGGCAAGGTGTTTACTCCTTTCCTGGCCTGCGACTACAAGTACTCCTTTCTGTCCTGTAACTGTGATGAGGGGCACCACAACCACTACAAGCTCCACCAAGCCAGCGCTCCTCCTCCCCCCAGCACCGCTGCCCAGAACTGTGGCCCAGATCCAAACACGGGCAAAGCAAGAGATTCCTGTCTCAGCACTGGCAAAGAGATCCCTGCAATCCCTCTCTGATCAGCCACTGGATTCCCCCTCAGTCTGTGGGCCGGAAGCTCGGGAAGCAGCTGCCCCCCCACAGGGCCACGCTCTTGGGGAATGGAGCTGAAACCCCACCTTCCTTTCTCAGGCACCGACAGAAACAGACTTTTCCCACTTACCTTCTAATTTGTCTTTGGCATTGGTGGGTTGAGGAGTCTGGGAACCTCCACAGCTGCCCGAGATTCAGTCCTCTGAGGCCCGCTCCAGGTTTGCTGCAGCCTGTGTGCCCACACTGCACTGCGCTGCGCTTCCAGCCCGGCACGATACACCTTTCTGATCAATCATCCAGGTTGTCTTGGGCTGGAAATTTGTTTCACTGTGTCTTTTTGTGGGTTCTGCTGCTTCAGAATTTGTTTAGAGCCATTTTTTATGAGTATTTGGAAGGGTTTGGAGGAGAGCTCAAGCAAGTCACTGCTTTCACTCCACCATCTTGGCTCCACCCCCCCTGTTTAGGATTTCTTAAAAAAAACTCTATTGATCTCATAAGAGAAAAAAAAATGGTCATGGAGAGGCAGGAACAATTCGTTTTCAGTTTTATCAAGTAGTT
Source organism: Phascolarctos cinereus (assembly GCF_003287225.1). Lineage (NCBI taxonomy): Eukaryota > Metazoa > Chordata > Mammalia > Diprotodontia > Phascolarctidae > Phascolarctos > Phascolarctos cinereus. The sequence continues at coordinate 73,094,356 of NW_027555847.1, read as the reverse complement.
ATATCTAAGCTGGCTTATGATAACATCTTTGGTCCTTTAATGATATTCTGTATCTACCTTTCAAACATTTGAACCTGAACTTGTAGTCTACAAGGCAAAATAACAGATAAATAAATACAAAATATAAACAATCTTTTGGGAGTGGTGACTAGATTACTAACCACTGGAAGGTCAGGACAGGCTTTACGTAGGAAGTGATACTCGAGGTGACTATTGAGGAGAACTAAGAATTCCAGGAAGTATAGATGTGGAGAAAAAGCATGCTAAGTATAGTGGGTAGCCTTTGCAAAGGCATTGAGATGTGGAAATCTTGGGTCTAGTTCTGCTCTAGTTCTCCATAAAGTTATATTTTGTGATGTTATGATGTCAAGAAAAGCCTTTTTTGTAGAACTGAAAATATGAATGTCAAATTTAAGATGTAGTCAAAGTAAATCTAGACTTAACATATCGTTATTTCTGGGGAGGAAAGATGATGTTTAAGGATACTCTTAGACTTGAGTTTTCCATGTGGTCATATTTTATGTATTAGAAATACAAAGAACCTGAGTATAATGGGAACAGAATAAGCTACTGGTCAATGCATATTATTTCCTTAGAAAATTCCTGATGTTTAGTGATATTAAAGAGATATTTTGTGAATTTCTAAAAAAGAAAACAGTGATCACAAAGCAACAGCATGGCTTCATCATGAACAGGTCTACTAACTTTATTTCCATTTTTAAGGAAATTTTTATTTCCATGTAACTTTCATATAACTGTTTCATGCTATTCTTGTGGAAAAGATTGGGAGAAATAAGCTAGACTGAGAGAATTGGACCAACTGAACTCTTGTCCTTAACTTAACCAACTTAACACTGAGAGTCAGGCAGGGTAAGAGGCAATTGTTTTGTCTTCCTCATGGCCTCCATGAAGCTGTGAATATATGACCACCTCTGCCTCTTTGTGTTTGTCTTTTCCTCATCGTAGGTGAATAAGTTCCTGGAACATAGTCGGCATTTAATACATCATTATTGACTGACTAGTGAGATTATCCATGACCTTGTAGACCTAGTGAATTCTGCCTGCTCTGAATATGATCTATTCCATCTTTTTTTTTTTTTGGTTAGGCAATGGGGTTAAGTGACTTGCTCACGGTCACACAGCTAGTAAATGTTATGTGTCTGAGGCTAGATTTGAACTCAGGCATGGGCAGTGTTCTATCCACTGAGACCCCCACTGCCCCCGATATGATCTATTCTTAATCAAACCTGTGTGACTATGCTAGAACGCATTGTCTAGTATTGTGACTTCTTGATCCATAGCCTGAAATTAATTATTCTTTCCTGAATATAGTTCTTTTCAACCAATCGAAGAAGGGCTTACTCAGCTAAAGCAGAAGAAAAATTAACTCTGGGCTTTTTGTTTCTGCTGTTTTCTTTCTTTCACCTTTGTAGAGATAAGACTACCTGGAGTCAGGGCTGTGGAAGTCAGGGAGGGTTGTAAAGGTCTTGGTCCAACAACTGACATCCTAGTCCCTGTAGGGATGACTATTTAAATCAAGCACAGCTTGCAAATTGCAATTATTCTGGTCACTAACCCTACAGACCCTGGGGAATTTTGTCTTTTCAAGACACCACAAAATTTGCCATTCCTTTATAAAAGCAGATTGACATAAACAGTACAGGTTTTCACAAAGGTTAAGTATTCAAGCAGAGTCACAGAGGTAGGCCGCTGAAAGCTTATTCAGTATTTCTATTGACTAGATAATTTCTCATAGTATTTGGTAACATGTAAGGCTAATCCTACTGGGACTTATTTGACACACACGCATATGAATGTATGTATGTATACATACATGTATGTATATACAATGCATGTATATACAATAAATATACACATGATATTAACCATTCATTGGAGTTCCACCTCTTTTCACAGCTATGGAATAACTGGCTTTGGCCAGGACTGTACCATGGCTCTGGGGTCTCTGGCATCTTTGGATCATTGCAGTGACAGCAAGGCTGTCCACATTGTACTAAATTATTTTATATTTATTGAGTATCTACAATGAGAGCGACATTTCATAGTTTTTGATTTCCTTCATGGAGATTCCCAGGGAAGGTTGTGTAATTCTACTGTAACATGGATGCCCTTGATTATAGGACAATTGTCTGGAACATGGGCAGATATTCCTCATCTGGTTTCATTTTATCATGTGGAAATTTAGGGAGTGTCTCCTTCTGGCCATATGTATGTCTTGATCCTGTGTGATGACTAAATCCTCTAATTGGCTGCAAGACTAAAAAAATTGATGGCTTAGAGATTACATAAAAGCAAGCCAAGGGGCTGTATAAGGACTATTTAACACTTGTCCTGAGAGTCAGGCAGGGTAAGAGGCAATTGTTTTGTCTTCCTCATGGCCTCCATGAAGCTGTGAATATATGACCACCTCTGCCTCTTTGTGTTTGTCTTTTCCTCATTGTAGGTGAATAAGTTCCTGGAACATAGTAGGCATTTAGTACATCATCATTGACTGACTAGTGAGATTATCCATGACCTTGTAGACCTAGTGAATTCTGAAAGTACATTTTTTCATCCTTTTGACTTTGTTTTATTGTTTTGTAAAGTATAATGGAGTCATTAGCTTCTATTTATTCTAATTTTTAAGGAATTATTTTCTTCATTCCATTGTGGTACCTCTTTTTCCATTTTGCCAGTTATGCTTTTTAAGGAGCTCTTTTCTTCAGTGAATTGTGTACTTTTTTCCCCCCCATTTGGCTTATTCTACATTTATAGGTGTTATTTTCTTCAGTATTTTTGTGCCCCCCCCCTTTTTTTGGGCAGTCTGACTTTATTAGCCAAAGGCAGGCCTGGCACCTCAGGTGCTCTTGGGTGGGCAAGTTTGCTTCTTCTTCACCACAATTGGCTTCTGGCTCCACAGGATGGCACTGGCCTGGTGCAGAGCGGCCCTGCGGAGATCTTTCCAGTATTTATTCTTGCTCATAATGTGTCAGACACTGTTGAGTGTGGCCTGAGCATTTTTGTTGATTGTGGTCCTCGCGTAGGAAGTAGCAGTTTTCCTCTGACCTACCCTGCGCTTTAGCACCACTGTGATTCCCTTGCTGTCCACTGCCAGCTCGATGCCCACGTCTTCTAGTGGATCAGCTGTTGTAGTGGAACGAGTTTCCAGCCTTGTTGTCGGGCTCGGTGCTGTACATCTGCTTGCTGAGCTTGATCAGGAAGCTGGAGCAGTTCTGAAGGATCATCCACTGCAGGTGGGCCGACATGGTGGTGGGGTTCTGCCCTTGTGGCGGCTCTTGGAGCTGGAAAAGGCCGCCTTTTTTTTTTTTTAACCAAGCTGTTAATTCTCTTTTCATAACTTTCTTGCATTACTCTCATTTCTTTCCCCAATTTTTCCTCTGCAATTTTTAACTTTTTAACGCTTCTAAGGAATTATTCCTGGTCTTGGGACCCATTAGCATTTTTTGTGACTTTGCTTGCAGCCACTTTCACATTGTTTTCTTCTTCTAAGCTTATGTCGTGGTCTTCCCTGTCACAATAGTAATTTTTATGGTCTTTGTTGGTGCTGCTGTTGCTCATTTCCTCAGCCTGTTTTATTTTGTACTTATGTTAAAATTGGGCCGTGCTCATCTGAGGGTGGGGAGGTGCTGTGCCAAGCTTTAGACTTTTTCATGCTACCATTTCCTCCAGGTCTGTAAGTTTTCAGTGCTTTCAAGGTGATGTTATTTTGGGGGAGATGTAGTCACTGATCTCCTGGTCCTTTACCCAGGAAAGTCCCCTCTTCCCCTTCATCTGCAAGTATTAGCATTAGAATTATGACCAGGGCACCTGCTCTTTTGTGACTGATTATAAGCTCTCCCCTGCCCCTCTGCCCTGGAACTACAACCCAGAACTGCTTATGAGCAGTAGAGTTGCCAATCAATGCCCCCTCTACCTAGTGCCAGCAGAGGGTCTCATTTAATCTCTTTCTGACCAGTTGTTCAACTCCCTTTCCATCTCTTGGCTGAGAGCTCCAGAAGCTACTCTTGCGGCTGTTACAGTCACCTTCAAGGCCCACAGTTGGTATTCCTGCTGCACTCTTGTCCTGTTTACATGGCTGTGTAACAGACCTCTCCTGCACTCCTCCTAAGTTGTCTTAGGCTGAATAAAGGTCTCCCTCTGACATTTTCTTGGCTTTATGCTCCAAAATTTTATTTGAGGCACTATTTTAAAGTTGTTTGGAATGGAATGTTAGGAAAGTACAATTGGGTCCCAGCCTGTACTGTGCCATCTTGTCTCTGTCCCCCACTATAATCTCTTAACAACCTTCCTTCTTTTTAGAAATAGATACCATCCTCTTATAACATCGTCTTACTACCCTCATTATGATCATTTATTATATTCTAGGACTTCTTAGTCCTTCTTTCCAGCCTACTTCCCATTTCAACCTCTATGATGATGATTCTCCTAACACACTGACAAATAGTTCCAAGATTTTTTCATCTTTGATGATATTCTTTTATTTTTCACTCATGCCATCTATAAGTATTCTCATAGCTTGGATTTTATTGCTGGTCAGTACTATTCTACTTCTAAGATCTTGGATTCCTTTTGTTCTCTACAACCTCATATCCCTCCAACTAGATTATCCATCCTCATTAAATCTGATATTCAAATTCATTGTGATTGAGGCAGTGAGGTGGTACAATCAATAGAGTGGTAGACTTGGAGTAAGGAAAACCTGAGTACAAATTATGACTTAGACATTTATTAGCAATGTGATCTTGACCAAGTTGCTTAAAAACTCTCAACTCTAATTTCCTCCTAAGTAAAATGAGGATAATAATAATAATACCCAACTCCTAGGGTCTATGTAGGAATCAATAAAGATAATGTATGTAAGGTACATTGTAAACCTTAAAGTGCTATATAAATGTTAGCAATTACCGTCAGTCTTTTGAGTCCTACTTATTTGGATGGACCCCATTTCCACTTCATTTGTTTCCCTACCCAGCTTGATCAGCCATTTTATTATAGTTTTGCTAGTATCCTGAGAATCAAGATGAAATAGAATTATTCTGACAAAAGTTCTTCTTCCATACTCAGCTTACTCAGGCACCACCACTGATAAACCCTACTCTTGGCTTTCTCACATTCTGTTGTCAGGTTGCTGACATTGCCAGATAAAATAATGAGGATGAACCAATTTGTCTTACTATAAATTCATACTTTCTAAACTGTGGTGGACACCCATTCTCAGGAGAGAAATTACAGTGGGATATGTTGATTTTGGAGTAATTTTCATAAAGATGATAGTTGATCACAGAAGAAATAATGAGATCCTTGATGGGGGGTCCCTCTGGCCTGATAAAACTAGCCTTTAGCTCCAGTTTCTTTGCCTCATCCTAATTATATTTGAAATGTCCACCATGTCTTTAATATTACTCCTTTCTCATCCTGTCTTTTAGAATCCTAAGTTGCTTTTGAAGCTCAGCTCAAGCATTACCTTTTACATGTACACTGGACTTTTGAGTTTGGGGGTCTGAAACCCTTCTCCTGGACAGGAACGTGGCAGCAAAAGATATAGTACAAAGTCTGACAATGTGCAAGGTCTTGACACTAAGGAAGGGGTCTCTTATATGGGCACTTGAAGCAAGGAGAGGTACATTCATACTATTATAGGGTCTGGAGCAAGGAGGCTTCCAAATTCTATCTGTAAAAAGAGCTGGAGTAAGAGCCACTCTCAGGATCAGTGAAGAAAAGTGGAGACAAGAGAGGCCTTGGTTTTAGTGGAGGAAAATGTAAGACCTTGTGGGCAGCGACTGTTTCATTTTTATTTTTGTGTCTCCAGTGCCTAGCAGAGTGCCTGGATATAGTATCTGTAAGTGCTTAATAAATTCTGCCGAATGAATAAAATGCAATGCCTTCCTGGGTTATTTATATTAATGGCAGACAGTAGCATTGCAGTTTTTGATTGATAATGCTTTGCTCAGTGGTTTTTGTGATGCTAGTAGGGTCATTAAACACTGCCTTACTGCATGAATATGATTCTAACAAATTAGGAGAAAACATTAGATAATAATATTTTCTTCCCAATACCAGATAGTGTTGATAATTATAACTGTAGCATGAGTAATCAGCCAATCTTATCACCTCTCCTGCTTATCTTTAAATTGATATCTGACAGAACAAGTCTTGCCAATTTTATTTTTTTTTTATAGTTCACCTTGATATTCTTGAACTTTTATTTTTCAATGTGAGTTTCATTATTTTTCATAGTTGTGTGAAGTAGGCCATAGTTGCTTCAGTGTTCAACACGTACTAGACACTTATTAAATATTTGTTTCTTGCTTGTTTGCTTGATATTTTCATTAGTAAAGCATCTAAACTCAGATTATTACTTGTAGTATCATATTTTGTATATTAACACAACCTAACTATAACTATTATCACTCCCGTGGTATAATTCATCATTAATTTCTGTAAAAAAGCAAACTGAGACAAAAACTAGAACTGCTATATGGTTGTCTGTATGTGTGCTCTGACTTGTTTATTAGTAGACGTTTAATGTATTTCATTCTTCTTTTGAAATATTTCTCTATTGATTTTTAATAGAATTTTATTTTTCCCAATTATAGGTCAAGGCAATTTTTAGCATTCATTTTCACAAAGTTTTGAGTTCAAAATTTTTCTTCTTTCTCCCCTCCCTTACCCTCTTCCTAACATGGTAGGCAATTTGATATAGGTTATGCATATGCTATTATGTAAAACATATTTCCATATTAGTCAGAGGTGTGAAGGAAGCAACAGATCAAAAGGGAGAAAAACATGAAAAAGAATAAAGTAAGTGAAAAAGTATTCTTTGACCTGCATTCAGAGTCCACCAGTTCTTTATCTGGATGAGGATAGCATTTTCCCTCCTGAGTCCTTTGCACTTGTCTGGGATCATTGTGTTGCTGAGAAGAGCTGAGTCATTCATAGTTGATCCATAAGACAATATTGCTGATACTGTGTATAACATTTTCCTGGTTCTGCTCATTTCACTTTGCATCAGTTTGTATATGTCTTTCCAGGTTTTTCTGAAATGTGCCTGTTTATTACTTCTTAGTGCACAATAGTATTCCATTACATTAATATACTACAGCTTGGTCAGCCATTCCTCAGTTGATGCACATCCCTCAATTTCCAATATTTTGCCACGATGAGTAAGGCTGCAATTAATATTTTTGCACATGTAGGCCCTTTTACCTTTTTTATGATCTCTTTGGGATATAGAATTAGTAGTGATATTGCTAGATAAAAGAGTAAGTACAGTTTGGTTGCCCTTTGGGCATAGTTCCAAATTACTCTCCAGAATGGTTAGATCAGTTCACAACTCCAACACTGCATTAGTGTCCCAATTTTCCAACATCCTATCCAACATTTATCATATTCCTTTTTTGTCATATTAGCCAATCTGATAGTGTGTAGTGGTTTCTAACAGTTGTTTTAATTTGCATTTCTCTAATAAAAAGTGATTCAGAGCACTTCTTCATATGCCTATAGATAGCTTAGATTTCTTCATTGAAAACTGTATCCATATCCTTTGACCACTTCTTAACTAGAAAATGGCTTGTATTCTAATGAATTTGACTCAGTTATCTATATATTTGAGAAATGGAGCCTTTATCAAGGAGACTTGCTATAAAGATTGTTTCCAACTCTGCTTTCCTTCTAATCTTGGGTGCATTGGTTTTGTTTGTGCAAAACCTTTTTCATTTAATATAACAAAATTATCTATTTTATATTTCATAATGCACTGTACCTAGTGTTTGGTCATGAACTTGCAACTCACTTAACTCCTTTAAAAATTCGTATGATATATGACTTGATGCATATATCTTTAGTATTCATATTATTTCAATGCCTGTGGTACCTTTTAGCAAGATGTAGTTTCCTTCCTTATCTCTTTTAATTGGGTCTAATTTTGCTTTTGCTTTGTCTGAGATCAGATTGCTACCCCTGCTTTTTTTTTTTTAACTTCATCTGTATCACAATAGATTCTGCCCCTTCCTTTACTCTGTGTGTGTTTCTGCTTCAGGGATGTTTCCTGTAAACAAGATATTGTAGGATTCTGTTTTTTGATCCACTCTGCTATCCACTACTGTTTTATGAGGGAGTTCATACCATTCACATCAGTTATGATTACTAACTGCGTATTTCCCTCCATTGTATTTTTCTTTCCTGTTTGTCCTCTTTCTCCTTTTACCCTTTCCCTCCTCACCATTGTTTTGCTTCTGTCTACCACTTTCCCTAGTCTGTCCTCTCTTCTGTCAGTCACCCCCTGCACCATTTACTTAATCTCCTCTTTCTTTCTTCCTTCTTTCCTTTTACTTTCCTGTTGAGTAAGATAGATTTCTATATTCAACTTGTGCATATAATTCTCTCTTTGGGCCAAAACCAATGAGAGGAAGACTCAAATGATGCCCATCATCCACCCTCCCATATTGCTATCCATTGTAATAGTTTTTTTGTGCCTCTTCATGTGAAATAATTTCCCCATTCTACCTCTCCCTTCCTTCTGCACCCAGTGTTCTCCTCTTTCTCATCCTTTAATTATTTTTTATGTCATTCCTTCAACTTCACCTTATATCTGTACCCTCTGTCTATGTATATTCCTTCTATCTGCACTTAGTGGTACAGTTTTTAAGAATTACAAGTAGTATCTTCTTATGTCGGCATGTAAACAGTTCACCTTCATTGAATATGTTTTCTTTTCCCTTTTTCCTTTTCTAAGCTTCTCTTAGGCCTTGATATTGAGGATAAAATTTTTTGTTCAATTCTGGTCTTCTCCTTATGAATGCTTGAAATACTTCTATTTCACTGAATGACCATTTTTCCCCTTGGAGTGTTGTGCTTAACTTCAATAGGTAGGTGATTCTTGATTGTAGTCCTAGCTCCTCTGCCTTCTGGAATATCATGTTCTATGACTCCCAATACTTTAATTTTGCAGCTGCTAAGTCCTCTGTGATCCTAATTGTGGCTCCCTGGTATTTGAATTGCTTCTTTCTGGTCATTGCAATATTTTTTCCTTGACCTGATAGTTCTGTAAATTAGCTATAATATTCCTTGGAGATTTTATTTTGGGATCTCTTTTCTTAGGTGATTGGTGGATTCTTTTCTTTTTTCCCTTTTAAGTACTATTTTTTTTAGTATTTTATTTTTATTTCCCCACAGTTACATGTATAAACAATATGTAACATTTGTTTTTAAAACTTTGAGTTCCAAATTCTCTCCCTTCTTCCCTCCCTACCCTAGCCTCATTGAGAAGGTAAGCAGTTCAATATAAGTTATACACGAGTAACTTTGCAAAACATATCTATAATAGACATATTGTGAAAGAAAACATAGACAAAAAACTAAAAAATAAAGTAAAAAAGTATGCTTCAATTTGTATTCAGACACCATCAGTTCTTTCTCTGGGAATGGACAACATTTTTTATCATAAGTCCTTCAAAGTTGTATTGGATTGTTGTACTGCTGAGGATAGCTAAGTCATTCACAGCTGATCATCTTACAATATTGCTGTTACTTTGTACACAGTACATTTCACTTTGCATCAGCCCATGAAATCTTTCCAGGTTTTTTTGACAACATCTTGCTCATCATTTCTTATAGTACAATAGTATGCCTTAATAATCACGTACCAACAACTTGTTTAGCCATTCACCAATTTATGGGCATACCCTCAATTTCTAATTCTTTGCCCCCAGAAATAAGCTGCTATAAGTATTTTTGTACATATAGGTCCTTTTCCTTTTTTTTTTTTAATTTCTTTTGGGATACAGACCTAGTATTGGTATTACTAGGTCAAAGAGTATGCGTGGTTTCATAGTCCTTTGGGCTTAATTCCAAATTGCTCCACAGAATGGTCAAATCTGTTCACATCCCACCAACCCTGAATTAATGCCTCATTTCCCCCCACATCACCTCCAACATTTGTCATTTACCTTTTCTGTCCTATTAGCCAATCTAATAGATATGAGGTAGTACCTTAGAATTGTTTTAATTTGCATTTCTCCAATTAATAGTGAGTTAGAGTATTTTTTCATATGGCTGTAGATAACTGATTACTTCATCTGAAAACCATTCATGTCTCTTGGTCATTCATCAAGTGGGTAATGGGTCTTATTTTTATAAATTTGATTCACTTCTCTATGTTTGAGAAATGAGGCTTATATCAGAGAAACTTGCTTCAAAATTTTTTTTCACAGTTACTATTGCTAATTCTATTTCCTCCATCTAAATCCCCCACTTATTCTATTTTCTCACTCCTTTCACCCTGCCCCTCCTCAGAAGTATTTCTGTCCCCCCCCAATCTGTACTCCTTTTTGTCACTCCCTCTTCCCTTATCCATTTTCCGTCCTACTTTTCCGTAGAGTAAGATAGATTTCTACACCCAATTGAGTATTATTCTCTGTTTGAGCCAATTCTGATGAGAATAAGGTTCAATCACTCCCCACTCCACCCCTCTGCTGTAAAAGCTTTTTCTTGCCTCTTTTATGTGAGATAATTTACCCCATTCTACCTCTCCCTTTTTCTTTTCCCCAGTATATTCCTTTCTCAACCTTTTACTTTTTTATATATCATCCGTTCATATTCAACTCTCACGTGTATGCTCTGTCTATATATACTCCTTGTATACCCAACAATGAGAAAGGACTTATGAGTTAAAAATATCATCTTCCCATGTAGAAATGTAATGAGTGTAACCTTATTAAGTCTCTTATAATTTCCCTTTCCTGTTTACCTTTTCAACTCACCCTGTGCCCTCTATCTATCTATCTATCTATCTATCTATCTATCTATCTATCTATCTATCTACATATAAATAATTTTTCCCTCCTACTACCCTAATACTGACAAAGAACTCATGAGTTACAAATGTCATCTTTCCATGCAGGAATGTAAATAGTTTAACCTTAATAAGCCCCTTATGGTTTCTTTTTCCTGTTTATCTCTTCATGTTTCACTTGAGTCTTATATTTGAAAGTCAAATTTTCTATTCAGCTCTGATTTTTCTTCAAAAATGCTTGAAAGTCCTCTATTTCATTGAATATCCATTTCTCCCCTAAAGGATTATACTCAGTTTTGCTGGGTAGGTGATTCTTGGTTTTAATTCTAGCTCCTTTGCCCTCTGGAATATCATATTCTAAGCCCTCTGATCCTGTAATGTAGAAGCTGCTAATCTTGTAATACATAAATTGGTTTTTTTTTTTTCCTGGCTGCTTACAATATTCTCTCCTTGGCCAGGGAACTCTGGAATTTGGCTGTAATATTCCTGGGAGTTTTCATTTTGAAAATATGAAATAATTGTCTGGGATCATGAGCAAGCAAAAAGAGTCAGACCATAGAATCTTTCTTTAGTGACAGAAAAGCTGAAAACATACAACCAAAAGAAGACAACATAGTCAAAGCTCCTACATCCAAAGCCTCCAAGAAAAATATGAATTAGTCCCAGGCCGTTGAAGAGCTCAAAAAGGATTTTGAGAAGCAAGTAAGAGAAGTAGAGAAAAAACTGAGTGATAAAAGAAAATCATGAAAAACAAGTCAACAGCTTGCTAAAGGAGGTTTTTTTTTTTTTGCCACAAAATACTGAAGAAAATAACACCTTAAAAATAGCCTAACTCAAATGGCAAAAGAGGTAAAAAATAAAATATTTCATTTTGGGATCTCCTTCCAGTGGTGATTGGTGGATTCTTTCAATTTCTATTTTGCCCTCTGGATCTAGAATATCAGGGCAGTTTTCCTTGATAATTTCTTGAAAGATGATGTCTAGGCTCTTTTTTTAAATCATGGATTTCAGGTATTTCAATAATTTTAAAATTCTGTGTCCCAGATCTGTTTTCCAGGTCGCTTGAGTTTTTCCATGAAATATTTCACATTGTCTTCTATGTTTTTCATTCTTTTGGTTTTGATTTGTTTATTGATTTCTCATAAAGTCATTAGCTTCCATTTGCTCCTTTATAATTTTTAAGGAATTATTTTGTTCAATGAGCTTTTGGACCTCATTTTCCATTTGGCCAATTCTGCTTTTTTAAGACATTCTTCTCCTCATTGGCTTTTTTGACCTCTTTTGCCATTTGGGTTAATCTATTTTTTAAGGTTTTGATCTTCTTTGTCACTAAAGCAAGATTCTGTAGTCTGATTTTCCCCCCCCTCTGCTTATGTTCCCAGCCAATTACTTGACTTTTAAACTCTTTGTTAAGGTAGGGCTCTGCTTCCAGTGTGGAGGGTGTACTGTCCCAAGATTTAGGTGTTTTGTGCCACTGTTTCGAGAGATGCTTCTGGGGACCTATAAATTTTCAGTTCTTCCAAGGTGGTATGATCAAAGGTGAGGTGTTTACTCCTTTCCTGGCCTGTGCTCTGGTCTATGATTGATCACATGCCCTCTTTTCTGCCTTGGAACTGTGGAAATGTGCCCCCACAAGCTCTACCATGCCAAAGCTCCTCCTCACCCCAAGACCACTACCCAGGACTGTTGACTAAGATCCAAGCAGGAGAAAGCAAGAGAATCCTGCCTCAGTACCAGCAAAGAGATTCCTGCAATCCCTTCTGATCAACCTTGATTCCCCCCCTCTGTCTGTGGGCTGAGAGCTCAAAAAGCAGGTGCCACTACAGGGCTGTGCCAGGACTGGGGCCACACTGAGTTCCTCTCTCACCAAGGTCTGACAGACCTTTGCTAATTAACTTCTAATTTGTCTTTGGCATTTGTGGGTCGAGAAGTCTGGAAACCATCACAGCTCCCCTTGAATCAGTCCCCTGAAGCCTGCTCTAGGTTTGCTGAGGCCCCATCTTTGCCTGTGCGGCCCATGCTGAAATGTACTCCTCTGCCAGCCTGGTGCAACAGACCTTTGCAGGCACCCATCCAGGTTGTCTTGGGCTGGAAATTTATTCCACCCTTTCTTTTTGTGAGTTCTGCTGCTCTAGCATTTGTTTAGTGCCGTTTTTACATTTGGAAGGGTTTGGGGTAGAACTCAAGGAAGTCATTGCTTTTACTCTACCATCTTGGCTCTGTGCCCCCCTCCCCCCTTGCTTGATTTTCAAAATTATTTTTGAGCTTTTCCATGGCCTGAGACCAATTAATATTTTTCTTGGAGGCTTTGGATATAGGAGATTTGACTTTGTTGTCTTCCTTTGAGTGTATGTTTTGATCTTACTTGTCACCATAGTAACTTTCTATAGTCGGAGTTTTTTTTCCCCATTGTTTGCTCATTTCCCCAGCTATTGGTTGACTTTTATGTTTTTATTAAAGTAGGGCTCTGCTTCCAGGGTGGAGGGTGCACTGTCCCAGGCTTCAGGGGTTTTGTGCAGCTGTTTTCAGAGGTCCTTCTAAGCTTCTATAAGTTTTCAGTGTTTCCAAGGTGGTAAGATCTGTGTTGAGGTGTTTACTACTCTCTTAGTCTGTGCTCTGGTCTGAGTGACAACAAGCACTCTTTTCTTCCTTGTAACTGTGAGAAGGGTTCCTCCCCTGCACTGTGGCCACAAACTCTACTATGCTAGTGCTCCTTCCCATGTTAGGACTCCTACACAGGATTGTGACCTGGATCCAAGTATGGGCAAAGCAACAAAATCCTTCTTCAGTGCTATCCAAAAGATCCTGTCATCTCCTTCTGACCAATTGTTCCACCTTCTCACAGTCTGTGGGCTGAGAGCATGGGAAGCAGTTGTTGCCACCGCTGCTGCTGATTCAGTCACTCCTGGGGCCTGCTCCTGGTTCCCTGGGGTGTGTGACCAGCACTGGACTGTACTCCACTCTCACCTAGATGTGACATACCCTTCCTGTTGACCTTTTGAGCTGTCTTTGGCATCTGTGGGCTGAGAGATCTGGGAACCGCCACTGCTACCAGTAATTCAATTCCCCAGACGTCTGATCTAGGTTTGCTGGGGCCTGGTCTGTGCTACTGTGGCCTGTGCTGGACTGCACTCCTCTTTCACCCAGGTGCAACAAACCTTTCCTGCTAATCTTTCAAGTAGTCTTTGACTAGAAATTTGATTCACTCCATCTTTTTTTTGGTTCTGATACTCTAGAATTTGTTTAGACTCTAATCGTTAGAGTCATTTTTAAAAGGTATTTGAAGGATTTGGGGGAGACCTCAGGCAAGTCCTTGCCTTTACTCTGCCATCTTGGCTCTGCCTCCTGGAGGATCCTTTCAATACCTATTTTGCTCTCTGGTTCCAGGATATCAGGACAGTTTTCCTTGATAAATTTCTTCAAAGATGCTGTGCAGGTCCTCCTTTAGATTATAGCTTTCAGAAGCAGTGCTAAGATGCCCTCTACACAGTCCTTGGCTATTCAATTTCTAAATGCTTACCATAGTGATACCTACTTTATGAAGTTTTTCCTGATTTTTCCAAGTAATCTCATCATTTACTAAGATAACCAGAATACTTATCACTCTGTCATATATTTGTATTCTATCTCATATTGTATTTATTTGATTATATCTGTTCTACCCTATAAGATTTTAAGTTTCTTAGGGGCAGGTAAATGTGGGAATGTTTGTGTGACCTGCTTCATCCGGCTGGTATGAGAAAAGTGTTTCATAAAAGTTAAGCCATTATGCAAATCTACTCATGTTGTTAAGAAAGTCAACCAATGAAAATATGTTGAATATGATTGAATCTTTGAGAAGTGATCATCTAAATCAGTGAGCTATAGTTTAATAAATTTGATAAATATCTTTAAATTTTAGTAGTGATGCCTTGAAAACATTCTTACAATTGTGCTCATATAAGCAAGGACAATAAGGGGAAATCACATGAGAACATGTTTTGGGACCAATTTTATTCTTATGGATTAGAGATCAATGCAAAGTTAACATTAATGATTACAATTCAGCACATGTTCTGGAACACATGCCCTTGTTCCTAGAACCTTTTTTTAAATGTATTTTTTTAATTTGTCTTTCATTTTTTACATTATCATAGTTATTGCTAGTTTTCCTCCCTTTCTCAGAGAACCATCCCATATACAAATAACACTTTTTGAAAAGAAACAAAAAGAAAAAGAAGAGGAAAATGATCAATAAACTGATCAATACATTGAAAAAGTTCTAAAACATGATGTATAACACTTGTGGACCTCTAATATCCATGAAAGGGTGGGATGGGTGTGTCCTTTGGTATATCTTCATTTGAGTCATGCCACATCTTTATAATTTTGTTACATTAACTTTAAATTTTTTGGTGAATGTTTGCTTTTTTCAATTTACAGTTTTTTGTTATCATTGTATATATTGTTTTCCTGCCTCTTCGCAGAGTCAATTGATAGCCCATTGGATAGAATAATGGCCCTGGAATCATTAAGACCTGAGGTCAAATCTTCCCTCAGATACTCTGAGTGACCCTGGGCAAGAGACTTAACTTCTATTTACCTCAGTTTCTTCAACTATAAAATGTGAACAATCATGGTATCCACCTCCCAGAGTTGTTAGGATCCAACGAAATAATATTTGTAAAAAAAAAAAAACAGAACAAAACACTTAGCACAGCGATGGCTGTACTTCACTCTACATCAATTTATGTAGATCTTTCCATGCTACTCTGTGCTCATATCATACATCATCTCTTATAGAGCAGGGTTATTTTTGTTAAAATTCATGTACCACAATTTGTTTAGCCCTTTCCCAATCAACAGGCATCTACTTTGTTCCCAATTCTTTGCTTTCACAAAGTGTTGCTATGAATAGTTTGGTGTGTATGAGAGCTTTCTTCTTCAATGGCTCTTTTGGGGTATAATACCAGCAATGAAATCTCTGATTCAAAAGCTATAGACATCTTAGTCACTTTATTTGCCCAATTCCAAACTACTTTTCAAAGTGTTTTTGTCATTTCACAGCTCTACTAACGATATATGAATACATAGAATGCCTGTCATTTTATAACTCCTCCAACATATATCAGCATTTCTTGTCACTCTTTGTGTGCCAATTTGCAGGGTATGAGGCAAAATCTAAGAGTTGTTTTAATTTGCAGTTTGCTTATTAATAATGATTTGGAACATTCTTTGACCTGGTTGTGTATACTTTGCACTTCTTTTTTTGAGGATTGTTTGTTTATAACATTCGATCACATATCTGTTTGGGAATTGCTATGAGTCTAGGTCTTTTTTATTTTCCTCAAATGAATCTTGTTATTTTATCAAGTTCTTTAAAGTATCCTCTTCTCATGATGGGTATAGTATAAAATGCATAAATTAACTTCTGTAGTCTTCTTGTTAATATTATTGTTTCATCAGCATTGCCTACCCATGAACAATTAACATTCCCTGTGCTTTTAATTTATTCTTTATTTCTTTAAGGATCACTTTGTAAATGAATCTATACAAGTCTTTTGTGTGCTTTGGTAGATCAGTCTTCAGATATTTTGTGCATTGTATAGTTATTTGGAATGGGATTTCCCTTTCTATTATTGTTTCTTAGATTTAATTATGGTTATATAGAAATGCTTTGGAATTTGTTTTGCAGCCTGTGACTTTGTTATTATTAATTGTCTTAATTAGTATCTTTGCTCATTCCTTATAACCTCCATTTCTCTATGATACCACCATATCATCACCAAATAGGGATAGTTTTGTTTCCTCTTTACCTAACTTTACTTTCTCTTGTCTTACTGCTATTTCTAGCATTTCCAGAATTCTATCAGATACTAATGGGAAGAGTGGTTATCTTTGAACCTTGGCAGGCAATGTGGTATAGTGGAAGGGGTGCTGTCTCCAGAATTAAGCACATTTGTGCTTAAAGTTGTGTACAACTCTTGCATCTCATACTCACTACCTGTGTGACCTTAAGCAAGTCACTTATTTTCCATGGGCCTGAGTTTCCTCATCTGAAAAAATAAGAGTGTTAGATTAAATTCCCTTCCAGCTTTAGATATTATGACCCTTACTGACCAACCAGACAGAACTATTGCAATAGTAAAATATTCAAATGAGACAAATCAAAAACCAAAGTGTGTGTTTTAACACACAACTGAAAATCTCATCACTGATTCCCATTAGTGTAGCCTGGGGAAATCTCTTCAAGACCCATTCTTGAAAGGGAAAAAGGTTGACACAGATCTTGATGTAGGCAGACTGAAGCCTATGTATTTAGAGTTTGCAAGGGTGCAAAAGGCCATCACATTCAACTTTTTCATTTTACAGATAATGAAAATGAGGTAGGCTAAGTGATTTGCCTTAGAATCACATAGCTAGTAGGTATTCTTGGGCAGGATTTGAATCCAGGTCTTTTGATTCCTGAGTCTAAAACTCAGTCCACTATACAACTTATTGCCTGAATCCCTGCCTAAGTTTCCACAGCTAGCTGTTCTTCACAGGTACACCATGGTTTTTTTCATTTCTCTGTTGGTTCTCAGGAACATGATTGAACCATGCAGCTCCCAGACTTTGCCATTACAGTCTTGCAGAGTCTGCTGAGCACTTCTCTTACATACTAAATACTCCTTTCTCCTCTTCTTCCTAATCTCTTCCTCCCATTGTTGTTTCCTGACACAATCAGCCCATATTATATGTCCACATAGGAAAGAAATGGAGTCCTAGGAACTTCTCATTGGGCTTGCAGATTCTGGAAAATATAGTCTTTGCTAATTAGGCGTACTTTAGGTACTAGTGAGATGTTTGCCATTCAGTTTAGCAAAACTAGAATGAATTAAGGGAAAAGGAGAAAAGAAAATGATTTAAATCCAAATGAACTATGAATCATTTGCAATTTGTGGCTTATAGCTTGACTAAAACATGAAGCTTTAAAAAATTGTCGACATATTGCCATTAGGGAACAAAGCTTAACTTAGCAAATTGCATTTCCCTTCTGTATTTTTCTGATTTCCTCAAAGTGGCAATTCGTTGCAATTTGGCAAGATGAAAAATGAAAGGTACTTAACTGTCTTGATCATAATCTGGAAAACTTATGTTGGCTTTTGTTTCTGTACTTTGGCTCTTTTCTTTAGAGAGGCTTAGAAAAAGCAAACCAAAAGGAAAATAATTTGATCTCAGAGGAGACATTTCAGGTTCTATAGGTACAGGCCTTATGTGTTTCTGCTCCTCTTCCTTCTATTTGTAATTCCTTGCCATTATCAACCATTAATTTTTCATTCCTACCTCATGTCCCTTTAAGATATAATTCTTTTCTGGGGTGAATACTTTATTTTTTCAATTATTCTAAGACAGTTTTTCAGGAATTAATGAATATCATCTCTCTTTCACTGTTTGTTTCTGGTGAAGTTAAATTCTCAGAGAATCATTTGACATTAGAAAGTTTTAATTTCCTCTGTCTGTCTGTCTGTCTGTCTCTCTCTATTTAAACATTCGTTTTCCTCCCCCCCACATCTGTATACATGCCCCGTCTTCCTACAGAATGAGACTTCTGAAATCCAAAGCCTTATTTCCTTTGGCCTGGCTAAGAATATAGTTACACATCTATCTCATGTCTTTCTTTTTCTATGACTTTCTTTGAAATAACTTTTTCTAATGAGTTCATTTCCACAAATATTTAATTATAAAGGAGGCACGGTGGTATAGCAAAAAGTTCTACAACTAGGCCAAGGTTCCCAGTTCAAATCCAGACCTTTCCTCTCACCACCACCCAGAACCAGTATTTCATCTCTCTGGATATACCATTTTGCAAGAGTTCCTGAAGTATGGAATTCTGACTTTTTATTTAGTTCCCCCCTCAATATGTCTACATTTCTTTGGTATATTTATGTGTTCTCTTTTCAAGTCAACAGTTTTTACCTAAAGAGATTTTTCTTCCTAACCTGTTGATTTTTTTCCTGCAAGTCATTTTTTCTTACACCTTGTGAGTTTCCTATCCGCCATTATATTTTTCAGAGAAATTACTGTTTTATAGAGATTGATTGTCATTTATTCTATGTTTTCTATTCTCTTACCTGTATTTTTTCTTCTTTGGAAGCTCTAGTTTCCCTTCTTAATTTTTCTTTTAACTCCATTATTGGTCAATTCCCAAACTGTAGTTATTTCTGGGTAGTCTTATGGTAGTGACTATAGTCCTTGCTATATCATCAGTATTTTTAATGTAATTTTTTAACCCTCCAAGGTACTTATTCATGGAGTTATATATATTTTGTTTATTCATTTTTCCATTTTATCAGTCTTTGCATTTTTCTATGATATATATCCTATGATAAGTGTTTTCTTATCTCCTATTTTCTGTTTATTCTTATTCATTTAATATATATATATATGTATATATATATATATATATATATATATATATAGTATATTTCTCATCATTTGGAGGTGATGGAAGGGATCTGAGCTTAGGAACAAATGAAATATTTCAGAGTTAGGCCCCTATCCTTCTGTCCCATAAAATATTGGAGCAGTCTCAGTCCTGTTGCCTCCTATCCAAATGTCCTACTTTCCAGAGCCCCAAACCATGTTGGATTCAGGAACCTCCACCTGTTGAGGGCTAAGAACTCTGAAAGGCAACAAAAAGGGCTGCCTAAGGTAGGAGGAATTCAGGGTGTGGGTCTGATGAACAGAAAATCATAGGAAATTCTGCATTGTGACAGTTATATAGATTTCTTTTCTCTAGAATTTACCTTATAAAGATTTGTTTCTTTCTCTTCTTTTTTTGTGGTTTTAATATTTTATTTGATATGTTTTTGTTGGTTAAAGGAGGTGAAGGAGAGCTGGAGGTAGAAGCAATCTCTCCCACAGCCATCTTTTCGATCTAATACCTCTTATTTATGGACAGATACACACATGTGGAAAAACTTGATTGTATTATCATAAATCACAACATTGAAAAGATCTAGTTAAATAATGGAGAGGAGATCATATCTTTTATTGAATAGCCATAAAATTAATATAGGAAATTCTTTGTCTACCAAATATAGAAAATAATAACCTTAAGAGTGAGAGGGATTTCAGAGATCATCTAATCTACCCTCAACCTAATTTTATGGATGAGGACATAGACTCAGGCTAGTGCAATGACTTGCACGTGGTCATGAAATTGCTATCATATAAGCATGGAATATATGAATTGGAAGGCACTTTAGAGGTTTTCTAGTACAGAACTATCAAACTCACTGCTTGCAAGCTGATCCCTAAACTCCAGAATGTGACATGAACCAGATTAAAATGTAATTGGGAAATGTCTAACAAAATACATAAAAGTACAATACAGATAATGCTACTTTGTGGTTTTCCAAGTCAGCATGGAGTTGGATCCTTTGTTTCTGTTTGAGATCAGCACCAATGGTCATAAACCCATCTACTTTGTGAATGAAGACGCTGAGAATGTGTTGGCTGGAGCTAAGGTTTCTTAACTTTAGTCTAGGACCTTTTAAATTAAATCATATATTGCAGTAGTAATGCTAGTCTATTCCAATGCCCGCAAGATATGAGATGACAAAGTATGTTACAGTTGGGACCCATTTAATGAAGTTTTAATGTCTATACCATCAGTGACTCCATATCTCACCTTCAGCCTGCTTTCACACCAACAATTCTTTGTTCTCAGAGATAGGCTGGCACTGCAAGGTTATACTGAAACTTTTTCAGTGCCCCAGGTATAATCCTGTTAAGGGGAAATATATATTCACCTACTCATTAGTTTAGATTTCAAACCTCCATCCACTGTGACTAGAGCACTGAGTCCAGACTCAGGAAGACCTGAGTTCAATTCTTCACCAAACACTAGCTGCATGACCTTAGGCAAGTCAAAATCTCTATATTCCTTAGTTTCTTCAACTATAAAATGTGAACACTAATAGTACCTACCTCCCAGGATTGTTAGAATTCATTGAGATACTATTTGTATCTCAACTAATTGTACTTATCACAGTGCTTGGCACACAGTAAGGGACTTAATCCTCTCTCCCTCTTTCCCTCCTTCCCTCCCTCTCTCTTTCCTTCTCTCCCTCATTTCCTTCCTTCCCTCCTTCCTTCCTTTCTTCCTTTCTTCCTTCCTTCCCAATTGCTTACAAAACAATGCATCAACATAGTACCTGATATTTATACAAGTATTCACTTAAAATGATTACATAAGGCAAAAGGATTGTAATATATTAAAGCAAATACAGAAACAATAAGATGTATTATAATGTTTGCATATCCAGATCACACTCTCCCACCAGTATATCCAATAATTATGGTAGAGAGCAGCATATACTTTCAGGAACTTAGAAAGGAAACACATGAAAGAGGAAAGCTCATGTGTTTTGAGTAACTCACAGCTCTATATTGCTCTTCCATTCAGTAATGTCTGCAGCAAATGAAAAATGTTTTCCTGTTCATTACTTGATTATTGTTCCTTACCACTCTTCAGCTGGAGAAATATTTTTCTCTACTTGAACATACCCTCTATCAGCTCTTTTCATGACCCATTACATTTAAAAAGACAATTAGAAAGTGTTAGTTCTTAATGCAAATATTAGTGCTCTTTAAGCTAAAGAGCTACAACGTTTCTCAAATTACCTGTCTATGGGATGGTATATGTCTGTCCATCCATCATCCATCCATCCATCCATCCATCCATCCATCCATCCATCCATCCATCCATCCATCCATCCCTCTCTCTCTCTCTCTCTCTCTCTCTCTCTCTCTCTCTCTCTCTCTCTCTCTCCCTGTCTACCTATCTATCATCTATCTATCTAATCTTCCCAGCAACTTATTCATTCACTCAGATGCTGTACAGCCCAACAGAATGGAGCTCACAGAAACCTAGTTCCCACTTACTAGGACCAGAGCAGTTGCAGAGACATCTCTGCATTTCCTCCTCAAGCCAGAGGTGGCAGCAGAGATCAACAAGCTCTTAGGAAAAATACCTTTCTCCAATTCTTGGTGTTGTTGAAGAGCAATAGTTGTCATTCAAATTCTTGCCTAATGAAATAAATTCACTCTTGAAATTGCTCATATGAAGGCCTTCCTTAGCAATTCCTTCTAATAACTACAGTTTGGAGCAGTTTTTCATCTATTCCCCTTTCTACCCCACTTCCCTTATAGCTTCAACTGAGCAGTTTTTCAATTCCCTCCACCCACCCTCAATTCTTTTTAGGTTCCTTATTCTCTCCAAACACTCTCTTGCTCGATGTCTTTCTTGTTCTTCTCTTCAGTGGCTTAAATGATAGCCTTCTGACTCTTAGTGACTTACCTTGTACTTAAAAAATTGCAATTCCCCAAATTTGCCCTATCAAATCTATAAATTTTTTTATTAATTATACCCCATAGTCTAAATATTTATGATTTCTTATTTTCTTAGTTCATTATAAAACATATATATGCAAAACAGCTGACATACCATCATGCTTTGCAGCACTCTGAAATTCTCAACATAGTCTATAGTTTCTTCACACTCACACTTTATTTAGTTTTTAATAAATAAAACTAATTTCCTGCCTCTTTACAACATTAAGGTATTCCCAAATAAATGAGATATCACTTCACAATGTTGAAAAGAAGTCCTGAATCTTTTACACCATTGATAATTCTTCTCCAAAACTAGGCAATTCCCACTTAAAAACAGTGTTTCTTCAAGCACAGATTTTAGCCATCTATATTAAAACGAAGTTATTTTTCTACCCATATTAGATATCAAAATGTCACTCCATAACAATAGTAACATAGATCATTTGACAATCTTTATAGTTTTTTTTTTACACAAAACTCTCTCTCTCTCATCATTGTTCTTTAGAAAAATGGCCTTAAAGAGATCATGAGCCTTGTACCTGTACATCACTAATCTTATCAATTTTTTTGCTTATTTTGAAACTTAGATGAAGCAGTCACCAAGGCTTTGAATTTATTTCATTTTGACTTTTCTTCTTTGTGCCCCATATCAGATAAAATGTAAAGCCTATTAAATACTTCTTTTGCAACCTCTCCCTCATCTGTCTGCTACTCCAATCTCCCCTACTTTCACCAACTTTGGCTTGACAATGGAAAAAAAAACCAAACATCTCCTAGTGGTCTGGTTCCAGATTTTCTTCATCAAATCAACTTTGAAAGCAGGAAGAATAATCTTAAACCATGACTTTGTCTACGACATTCTCTTGCTTAAAAACCCTTTGATGGTTGCCTTTTTGTCCTATTCTTTAATCTGGTAGTCAGTGCTTTCCAAAACCTGGCTCATACAGATTTTTTTCTCTTCATTTCTACCACTCCGCCAGGTACCTATAATAAAGTCAAGTCAGTTCACTTGGTTTCCTATGCAAGCTACTTTGTGTTTTTCCACCTTGACATTTGCTTATGTCTTGCCCTTTTTCTATAATTGTTCTTTTCTTCCTTTTCTTCAAATCTTTATTAGTCAAGTCAATGTATATGTTAAGTATGCACTATCTGCTAGGCCTCCACCCAGGCACACTAAAATGAAAAATAAAATATGATAAAGGTCTTACACTCCCAAACTTTTAGGATATTTTAAAGCAGTCATAATCAAAACTGTCAGCAGATCAAAAATAGAGAAAAAAATCAATCGAAGAGAATAGATAAAATAGACACTGAAAGATGTTTATACAAGATTAGTCCTCGATAAATTGTTAGAAAATAAACATTGGGGAAAGGATTAATTATTCAACAAATGTACTTGGAAAAATTGGGTAAAATTTGGTAGGTAAAAGTAGTGGGATCCACTTCTTATCTCATGTAACCAACTGATTTCAAGCTGGACCAGAGGGATAAAATGTAAACACTATTCTATAAAAACATGAAGAATTGAGGAAAACTATTTATGACAATTATAACAGATTAAAATATAACATCTAAACTACATTAAGGAAATGTTAAAAAGTTATAGAAATCAAATCCCCATTTCTATTCCACAGATAGTCAAATAATATCAGTAGATAATATATAGAAGAAACAAATATGGTTAATAATCACTTGAAAAAATTCCCTACCTCACTAATCAAAGAAATGAAAAATAAAATTACTTTGAATAGGGAAAAATAAGTAAAACCAGCTCAATGCTGGCTGGGTTATAGAGAAATAGACTGATTCCTTTCTGGGAATGTTGTGAACATGAAAAATCCCTTTGAACAGGAATTATGGCATTTGCAATTAAAGTATTTTTGAAATCTTTTTTTTTATATAATCCCGTTGTTGTGAATATACCAATTAATGTTTTTTTTTAATGTGTGCTGAAGAAGGAAATATTAATATCAATAATGTTCTCTGTAACTCAAGGCCAAACGTGTCAGAAACAATTTTGTTTAATTTATCATAAATTTATATGCAACCTATTTCTAACATGGCGGGGGAGAGAGAGAGAGAGAGAGAGAGAGAGAGAGAGAGAGAGAGAGAGAGAGAGAGAGAGAGAGAGAGAGAGATCCAAATGGACATAATTTACTCTTATCCCTGACATGACTCTAGCCAAGAAGATTTCAGATAACATTCATAAGAATCATGAACAAGGAAATGATATCTTAAAATACAGCTTAGGTTAACATACCAGAATTTAGGAGTCAAGTCAATATTCCATTCTTCCAGGATCATTCTCTTCACTCCAAAATTGAACAAAGGGGCCTCCTTCCTTTCATTGATGTCTTACTCCTTTCATAATGGAGAAGAATTGGTGCTAGTGCTAATCACTTCAAGGAAGTGGGGAGACAATGACCTGAACAAGATGAGAGTTAAAATTTGGCTCTTTGTCATTCCTAATCAATTTCTGTAAGGAAAGTTTTTTTTTTTTTGGTCCTCTTGTCCTGAACTATCTCCCACCTTAGTTCTAAGTGACTTTTCCCAAAAATCTGTTAAAAGCTTTAGAGAGGAAACTTATTATTTGTCAATATTTCAATTTTCTTAAAAGTGAAGTTTTAAATAGGCTTTCAAAGGTACCATGTTCAAAGATTTTCATAGAAGCATTAAATGGAATTGCAAAAATAAAAACTCTAAGGAGCCAAACATCAAAAAATAGAGCAATCGCTAAATATATTGTGGCATATCGATGAAAAGGAATGTTCTAATTTAGATGGACAAGTATGAAATATATAAATAAATTTGAAAAAACTTGTATGAAAAAATACAAAGTGAAAAAAAGCAGGTTCAGCAGAATAAAGTGAGTACCTACAAACTGTAATCTTATGAGGAAAGACAGTGAGCATGAATGGGCAAGGAAACACATTGGAAACTTAGAATGTGACAGAAAACATGTTAAGATACAGTACCATTAAATTAATTATGTATCAACGTGTTGATATTTATAAAATTCATCTGAAACAGACTTTAGAAGAAAATTCATGGTTCTATTAGTCATAGAAAGACACTAGTGAATCAAGAATACAAGTATTTAAAAAGTATAAAATCAACAAATTAATAATTCTCAAACATGCACAAAAGGTAAAAATAAAGTTAGTAACATTAAAATATAACTGTAATGCTAATAAAATAAATATCAATGTGTTGAATATGCTGTTAGTTGAGTGGATATTTTGAAAAGAAAAGAAAAACAAATTTCTAAAATAAAAATGAAGAATTATTTATAATGAAAATAGAAAGAAAACTTTTTGCAAGGCTTTTTACATTCAACTCTGTGCCAAAAATTGAAAGCTTACATGAAATAAATGGATTTTCCAAGAATATGAAATACCGAAATTGACTATACTATTAATAGAATATCTAAAGAACCCGGTCTCAGAAAGCAAACTTAAGCAAGTCACAAATGAACTCCCAAAGATCACGTGTGAGTTCATGTGTATGTTTGTGTATGTGCATGTGTGTTTGGTGGTGTTTTGGGGGTAATAATCTCATACAGATTGATTTACAAGTCTATTCTATTGAACATTTAAAGAATGTTATCACTATGCTTCATAAACTTTCCCCAAATACTTCAGGGTT
The DNA here is from genome assembly GCF_003287225.1 of Phascolarctos cinereus. NCBI lineage: Eukaryota > Metazoa > Chordata > Mammalia > Diprotodontia > Phascolarctidae > Phascolarctos > Phascolarctos cinereus. The sequence continues at coordinate 73,068,537 of NW_027555847.1, read as the reverse complement.
TAGCTATTCAAAGTCCCCAGGTGTGTGATCATTTAAAAATAAATAGCCAATCTGAATGTTCCATTCTCAAATTCACTCAAGAAAATTGGTCTTACCTTATAAAGGTGAGCCTACAATTTTATAGTTGATTTGACACTATATTGATGAAATCTTCAGACTACATCAGTTGGTTTGGGGGTGGAGAATCATGACCATCTGCCTTACATGTATACATTGTCTTCCCTATTAGAATATAAGCTCAGTCACAGTTTTTTTGTTTATTAATTTTTTCTCATGTTTACACAGTTTCTATTCTGTCACAAACAATTAATGCTGGCTAATGGATTGATTGTACTTATCTGAAATGCTTGGTATCCATGAATATTCTATTATAAATGCAATTTAATTGATTTTTATTGTTATGAATTCAATGTGTAAAATTATTTAAACCTTTTCCCCCCATCTGGTTTACCCATTGTTCCTCCCACACACATGTACACAGCAATTCTCCGTTCTTAAGATTTCTTTATTCATATGATTTTCAGTGCACATGTATTCAAATAAAACATTCTATAAAACAATAAAATAATGAGCTGCCAGTTCCAAAAGCATAGCATCCTTGCTTTCTGAGTGTTTTTAAAATGTTAATCTTTAGCATCACTGACAACAGCATTAGAAGTGTATTAATACTTAGTGTCTTCATTTATGTAATCATGAGCCATATCTGGCAGCTGGATAATAGATGGTGTTTACATGCCCTCTGCAAATGACAGGCAGGAACCAAAAATGAATGAGGGAAACTTTAATGCAAAGATATTAACAAATAAATAGCTTACGCATCTTTTACAAAAGGGTAGTACAGTGGGGAAAGAAAAAATAAACCATAACCCACAGAATCTGAAGCCAGATAATATTAAAATCCTAACTCAAGCCTTTACTACACATGCAACTTTGGGTAAATAACTCACTATCTCTTGGCCTCAAGTTCCACAACTTTAAAATAAGGGATTGAACAGTTGGCCTCTGTATTCCTTTGAGCTCTTAACTCATGATCAACTAAGGAAAAGAGGCTATGTGTGCTTAATGTCAATCCGACTGCCAATCGTTGTTTGGAGTTCTTAACCTAAAATATAGTCATTTTAATGAAACAGAAAGTATAAACCTCAATTCCATAGTGATGAAAATCAAATCTGGAAAGGCTAACTAAGTATTTTAAATTATGAAAAGGGTTACAGCAACTTCTTTGTTGTTGTTATTGAGTTGTTTCAGTCGTCTCTGACGGTGACTCCGTTTGGGGTTTTCTTGGCAGACACTAAAGTAGTTTGCCATTTCCTTCTCCAGCTCATTTTACAGATGAGGAGCTCGGCAAACAGGGTTAAGTGACTTGCCCAGGATTATATAGCCTGTAAATGTCTCAGGACAGATTTGAACTCATGGAGATTAGTCCTCCAAATCTGCATGATTCTTATTTCAGTTGGAATTCAGGATGTAGGGAAAATGATCATGAAGTCAACATTTCTTTAACTGTCCAAAATATAGTTTCCTTTGCCTATGGACAACAGGTTTATAAAAGTATCTGTCAGTTTTAAAACACAGCAAGCTTAGCTCTCTTCATTATATTTTAAGTTAGTTTAGTTCTGTGCAGAAATTGAGGGGTAAACCAGAGCAAAGTCACATAATAACTCGAATGTTCCTTTTGTTAAAGGTAGAAAACAAAATGTCCCAAGAGCAAGGCAAATAATATTTTGTATGTTCTCTCTCTGTCTCTCTCTGTCTCTGTCTCTCTGTCTCTCTCTGTCTCTCTCTGTCTCTCTCTCTCTTCCCCTCTCCCTCTCCCTCTCCCTTCCTTCCTCCCTCCCTTCCTCCCTCCTCTGAACTACTAAGAGGAGAGACTGAAGCATATGACTGATTTGGAAAAATACAAGTAAATGAGCTATCCCTGAGTCTTTTCTGGATTAGCAATGTTATCATGGTCAAAAGAAGAAAAAAAAACATGGAAAAGGAAAGCTACGGTTGTAGACAGTATCTCCAAAGAAGGTGCCAACTTCCCTCCTCTATGAAGCTGACAGTAACCAGTATATAAAAATAGAATTATCCCAAGTTTCTGAATTGGTGTTATAAATTAACCCTTTTATAGAAGATCTGACTGTAGGAAAAGAGCCACGTGGGACATCTTTATGGAATTACCATCACTCTACTCCTTCCTTTTAGTATCATCTCTTGAAATCTATGCTTATTTTTAAAACTGGAAGTCATGTTAAGTCCCAGTTCTAGCTCAAAGATAATAATAATACAAATTGCTTTCAGCTTTGTAAAAGAATGATTCTTTCATTTAACTACAAATCCCAGAATGCCACTCATCTCATACTACACATGTAAAGTGCTTTGTAAACAGTAAAGCTCTATGTGTCGGCTATTATTATTAAATTTCAAATCATAAATCACCTAAGTTATTTATGATAAGTGACATTGACTTAGAGATACTATGCAGGGACTCTCTTAACTGTTTTATTATTCTACCTGGCCTGAAACATTATAATATATTTTAATAAGAGGAAGAAAGAGATTGTTAGGACCATGTGTCCATCCTCTGTTAGTGCCTGAAATACGCTGAGAGAATTTTAATTTTCCACAAGAAATAAGTGAGGGGAGTCTTCTACATAAAGTATTCTAAGCACAGAAAAGATTGTGAATAGGATTGTTACTTTCAAAGCAGATGTTATTGTTTATCTACTTTATATTATCAAAAGGCTTGGGGATTTTCCTGTTGCAAAATATAATTCACAGTAAGTGGGCTTAATCATTTTTTTTCTGAATGTTGAGTTTGAGAATTAAACCTGTTCATCTAATACTTAGTCAAACAATCTGCCAAAAAAAGAAGAATTTTGAAATTAAGCTATTAGGAAAGATGCATAACCTATATTTTTTGAGCCAAATGTGATTAATATATGGAATCCATAGGGGTGGAAGAAGTGAGAGTGATAAAAGCTATATTCCCTCAAAGACGAGGCAATGAGAGTATAGTCACATTCAACATAATAAATACAGTCAGGCTGAAGACTTATTTGAGAGACGTATTTTCAATTGAGAATAATTATAGTAATAATAGTCATAGTAACAACAACAACAACAACAATAACAACAACAATAAGCTGGCACATGGTAATCCAATTATGTGATGATGTTCCTAGCAGTGATATACAACCTAAACATGGTACTGCATAAAACCAGATACTAATATGAAGAATAATTCTTTCTCTTTCACCTGTTTTTACAGTAACTATGCTTTCTTTTTGATAGATGAAGGAGAGATGAGGGGAACAGATTTGTGACCGGGGCCCTGAGAAGGTAAGTGACTTTCCCATGATCACATATTCATTGTGTCAAAGGTAGAACTTTAACCTAGGTCTTCATAACTCTGAGACTAGCTCTCTATCCACTGCTGCAGATACATCTCTAACAATGACTTGGAAACTAAAACAAAAGTTGAGTAAATTTAAGATATCTGAAATTTTCCCAAGAAAACAATAATTTAATCCTTCAAGTGTTGAAAAGTTTATTTTGTTTGAGACTGAAACTATATATACCGTTTGTACCACATAATCTCAGACCTCAGAAAGAATCTCAGAACCCATTGATTCCAGTTTTTGATTTAACTATAATCCCTTTCACAATATTGCTGATTAGACCTGGTCAGGAAGGCCTAAATTACTTCCTTAGACACTTATTAGTTGTGTGATTCTTTACTAGTCAGTATCTCTCAGCCCAGCATAGGCTCAATACCTGGCAAATAGTAGGTGGATAACAAAGGCTTTTTGACTCCATTCACTAAATGACTGGAAAATGAGGATAATAATAGCACCTTCCAAACAAAGTTGTTGTGGAGATCAAATAATTGCTTATATGCACATATGTATTGTGTATTTTTATAAAGCCAAAAACTATATTATTGTTATTATTATTAGGCAATAGCTTGATGGATAGAGTGCTAGACCTGGAGTCAAGAAGACCTGAGTTCAAATTTGGCCTTAAATGCTTATTAGCTGTGTGACCTTGGGCAAGTCACTTAACCCAGTTTGCCTCAGTTTATGCATCTGTAAAATGAGCTGGAGAATGAAATGGCAAACCACTCCATTATGTCTTCCAAGAAAACCTCAAAAGGGGTCACAAAGAATAAGACACAACTGAAAACAACTAAAGAATAACAACATTATTTTTATAATTAGGAGGAGGAGTAATAGTAGTACCACCATACATAGCTCCCTGCTGAAGACCTAAAATAGCCAAGTTCAATTCCTACTCATCCTTCTAGTACCTTTTCATTATGTCTTTCTCTGAATGGTCATGTGTAATGACAAGTTTATTACCAACTTCCTTAACTCAATAAACTCAGTGTATTGAACATCATCTTACCTTGTCTTTATACCTTGGCATCATCATTATGAATGTTTTTTGCAGTTTAATTTTTTCAGTATAATTGGCTAAAACTCTAGAGATCAGGAAAGCATATATTAAACACTTACTATATACCAGGCACTGTGGTAAACACTAGAAATCAAAATATGCAAATGAGATGGTGCTACCCTCAAGGTTTTTACATTTTTTAACCATTTTCAAAGCATTAATTATGTGTGTATATGTAAAAAGAAGTTGTTGCTACTTGAGAAGGATTTTACATTTTAATGGGGGATATAAAAACATGAAGAGAACTGGGTGGAAACAGGAGGGAGAGTTCTTGTTTTGAGGGAAGGAAGCTAGCTGATGAGGAGAACTGAGTCAGGTGTGAAGTGAAGCATGTCAGGGCCCCATCCTGAAATAGTCATCTGTGTAGTTGTCAATCATCAGAGTGGGGCGTCATGGTGGAAATAGGCAAGCTGAAGTTAAGATTTGCCCAGGGTTATACAGCTAGTAAGTGTCTGAAGTTAAATTTGAACTCGGGTCCCCCTGACTTGAGACCCAGCAGTCTATTCATTGCATCATTAGCTGCTGCTAGTGGAGGTTAGAAATTCTCCACACAAAGTCCTTCTTCAATCCCTTATCCTGGAATGGAGATAACCGTTGGTTCTCAAAGGTTAGGCAATCTTTTGGATAGTGACTACCAGTAAAAGGGAAAACATAATAGAATTGTGATATACTTCAGTGGTGGCAGTATCTGCTTGATACTATCCAAACACTATAAGGACAGGCAATCAATGGACATATACTTATCAATCAACCACTACTAAAAAACCCAAAGTCACAGTATCAGTTTGTGGTTGAGCAGAACTACAATTCAATTACACTGACTTCTAGACCATGTTCTTTTTACTATCCCAGGTTGACTTTGTGTAGTGTCCAATACTTTCATTCTCTGCACATTTATTCAAGAAAATGATTGAAAACTTACTATATACAAGTTAACACAAAAAATAATTTTACAAATGTACTGCTTTCATTTCTACTTTCATTTGACAAGATAAGGTTCAATAGTTGATCGTGTTAATAACATATGTTAACATCCATTGCTAACACACATAGATAGCATTTATTGCTATGATAGCCATATATTTTAAGCAGTTCCAGAGAAAATCCATTTTGGTAATTCCGGATGCACAGTAATCACGGAAATAAATGCAATATTCACAGTTGATCAGGGCACTGTGACCACCTGTCACAAAAGCAAACACTCTGTGAAATAAATGCAATGAAATCTATTTTAATTCAGATACTCCCTATATGCCAATTTCTTTCTGGGACACAATACGCAGAGAGTAATACATACTGCATCTATTTATTTCCATTATCATTGTTAATCTTGTTGCCAATGACTGATTCTACAGCTATTTTAGGTCTTCAATCAGTAACAAGGTGCATAGAAGGAAACCTCTCCACTCTCACAATGCATGATAAAAAATATAATTTAAAATAGCTCCCATTGTACTGAATGTCGGCCTTTTCCCCAAATTCAGGTATTTTCTTTTCAGCAATTAATAGTATTGTCATTTATAAATATAATAGGTAGAGTAGTTTTCCTTGCGATCTACTCCTGCTTAAAACACACACAGAGAAAAAAATTTAAAAGGCTTTTACGTCACCTCCAAATCGAAAAGTGTACTTTTAATTGTGCTGAATAATTATCAAGCTGGTGATAGATACATAGTGAAGTGATTCAGTGACCACTAAACAAGTTTTTCAAGACACTTATACCATAATTAGGTAATGGTCTTAAGTGACCAATACCATTTACTCTCTTCTCTGCACAGTCATAGGCTGTAATTGTAACAGGGGAAAAGCCACACAGACTGCAGAATGACAGTAATTATGCCTGCCACAGTGCTGGCTGAATGTGTACTTACTCCAAAGAGCCAGACAATGACAGAGAAGCCATAGGTAGATAGATAATGTAACTGGGATCTGTTAGTTTCATGTAATGACTTATTTCTCTTAAGCCCAAGTCTTCTTGATAGCCAAAGAATTGAAAAAAGACAGAATTTTCCTTTCTTACCTACTGAAAAAGTCTGGTCCCTATTTTTGAGAGGAGTTGGGTAGTATACTTAAAGCAGTACAGATGAAGTGGGAAACTTGTGAAATTGAGAAAGTTTGTCACCATGTAACTTTTTGCTCTGGCCATCATTACCCTTCCCCTCCTCTTAATGATTTTCTGTTGCATTTGACATTATGTCAGTTTTAGAAGATCCTTAATGGTAGTGCTCTTAGGTATTCATTTGTAGGTCTGAAAAGAAAATGAATAATAGTATCACAGGATTAGAGGAACTCAGAGTTAGATGTTACCTCCAAGTTCATCTATTTGGACTTGTACCTAAGAAACAGGTTTGCAATATTGTTGACAAGCAGTCTTTTAGCCTTCTGTGAAGATCAGCAGGAAGAGGGATGTCAGTATCTCACACAGACTATGTCATTTCTGCCCAGTTCTGATTGTTAGGAAAATTTTCTTTCCCTCAAACTGAAATTTGTTTCCCTACAACTTCTATCCCTGGTTCTCAATCCTGCCCCTTAAGACCAAACAGAGGAGATATTAGTCCCTTCTCCCTTGATACCTCTTCAAACACTTGGAAATAGATACCATGTTCCAAATAGGGCTTTTTATGCTAAGTATTCACAGATCCTCATTATCCTGCTTGTCTCTCTGGATGTTTTCCAGCTTTTCATTTATATTCCTAAAATGTGATACCTAGAAATTAACATAATTCTCCAGGTATATCACTACCATCCTTAGTTTGGGACACTACATTCTTAATCTAGCTATGATTGTTTTTGGCTGAACCAATTCCATAGCTTAACTATGTAGGAAGTATTCCCTAATGGAAGGGGTGATAATTTTGATTAAAAAGATAGAGCACTGAATTTGGATTCAGAGAATCTAAGTCAATTGCTAGGGGTGCGTCCTTGACTAAGTCATTGAACTTCAGTATCCTCATGTATCCTTAAAAATAAAATGGAGAGAAAATCAAAGGAGAGATAAATAAAATTTAAGTTAAGAAAACTGTTGAACTAACAAATAAAACTGAGAACTGGTTTTATAAAAAGAAAACAATAAAATAGATATACTTTTGGTTAATTGAATTTAAAAAAGAAAGAAAGAAGAAAACGAAATTACCAGTATTAAAATTGAAAGGGGTGACTTCACCACCAATGAAGAGGAAAGTAAAACAATAATTAGGAACTATTTTACCCAACTGTATGCCAACAAATTTGACAATCTTAGTGAAATGGATGAATATTTACAAAAATGTAAATTGCCCAGATTAACAGAAGAGGAAGTAAAATACATAAATAACCCCATCTCAGAAAAAGAAACTGAACAAGCCACTGAACTGAAAATCCCTAGGGCCAAATGTGTTTACAAGAGAATTCTATCAAACATTTAAAGAGCAATTAATTCCAATACTATATAGACTATTTGGGAAAATAAGCAAAGAAGGAATCTTACCAAATTCTTTTTAGGATACAAATATGATGCTGATACCTAAACTAGGAAGAGTCAAAACAGAGAAAGAAAATTATAGACCGATTTCCCTAATGAATATAGATGCAAAAATTTTAAATAAAATATTAGCAAATAGATTACAGCAACTTATCATAAGAATAATACACTACAGGGGCAGCTAGGTAACACAGTAGATAGAGCACTGGCCCTGGAGTCAGGAGGACCTGAGTTCAAATCTGGCCTCAGACACTTCACACTTAACTAGCTGTATGAGCCAGGGCAAGTCACTTAACCCCATTACACAGCCAAAACAGCAAAAGAAAAAAAAAAAGAATAAGGCACTACAACCAGGTAGGATTTATACCAGGAATGTAGTGCTGGTTCAGTATTAGGAAAACTATCACCATAATTGATTATATCAACAACAAAACTAACAGAAACCACATGATCATCTTAATAGATGCAGAAAAAGCTTTTGACAAAATACAACACCCATTCCTATTAAAACACTAGAGAGAATAGGAATAAATGGAGTTTTCCTTAAAATATTAGTAGAATCTAACTAAAACCTTCAGCAAGCATCATATGTAATAGGGATAAGCTAGAAGCATTTCCAGTAAGATCAGTGGTGAAACAAGAATGTCCATTATCACCACTGTTGTTCAATATAGTACTGGAAACATTAGTTTCAGCAATTAGAGAAGATAAAGAAATTGAAGGTATAGAAAAGGCAAAGAAGAAACAAAGATATCACTCTTTGCAGATGATATGATGATATATTTAGAGATTCCTAGAGAATCAAGTAAAAAACGAATTGAAATAACAAACAACTTTAGCAGAGTTTCAGGTTATAAAATAAACCCATAGAAATCATCAGCATTTCTGTATATTACCAACAAATCCCAACAGCAAGAGATAGAAAGAGAAATTCCATTTAAAGTTACTGTAGACATAAAATATTTAGGAGTCTACCTGCCAAAACAAACCCAGGAACTATATGAACACAATTACAAAACACTTTCCGTACAAATAAAGTCAGATCTAAACAACTGGAAAAACATAAGTTGCTCATGGATAGGTTGAGTTAATATAATAAAAATGACAATTCTACCTAAGCTAATTTACTTATTCAGTGCCATACCAATCAAGCTACCAAAAATTATTTCATAGAGCTAGAAAAAATAATAAGATTCATTTGGAATAACAAAAGGTCCAGAATATCAAGGGAACTAAAGAAAAGAAATTCAGGGGAATGTGGCCTAGCCTTTCCAGATCTTAAATTGTATTATAAAGTGGCAATCATCAAAACTACTTGGTACAGGCTCAGAAATAGAGTGGGTGGATCAGTGGAATAGGTTAGGTATGCAAGCAAGACACAGTAGTCCATGACTATAGTAATCTACTATTTGATAAACCTAAAGACCCAGCTTCTGGGATAAGAACTTACTGTTTGACAAAAACTGTTGGGAAAACTGGAAAAGAGTATTGCAGAAACTATTCATAGACCAAAATCTTACACCTTTTACCAAAGTAAAGTCAAAATAAGTTCATGATTTAGATATAAAGGCTGATAGTAAAAGCAAACTGGGAGAACAAGGAATAGTATACCTGTCAGATTTATCGAGAACAGAACAATTTGTGACTAAACAAGAGATAGAGAACATTATGAAATGCAAAGTTGATACTTTTGATTACAATAAATTGAAAAGTTTTTGCAGAAACAAAGCCAATGCAACCAAGATTAGGAGGGAAGTGGAAAACTTGGAAAGAATTTTTACAACCAGTATCTCTGATAAGGCCTCATTTCTAAAATATATAGAGAACTAAGTCAAATTTATAAGAATACAAGTCATTCCACAATTGACAAATGGTTAAAGGATATGAACAGGCAGTGTTCAGATGAAGAAATTAAAGCCATCTATAGTGATATGAAAAATGTGCTTTAAAACACCATTGATTAGACAAATGCAAATCAAAACAACTCTGAGGTACCACATCACATCTATGGCTCACATGACAAAACAGGAAAATGATAAATGTAGAAGATGTGGGAAAATTGGAGCACTAATGCATTGTTGGTGGAGTTGTGAACTGATCCAACCATTTTGGAGAGCAGTTTGGAACTATGTCCAAAAGGCTATAAAAATGTGCATACCCTTTCACCCAGCAATTGCACCTCTAGGGCTATATCCCAAAGACATCATAGAAATGGGAAAAGGACCTACATATACAAAAATATTTATAGCAGCTCTTTTTGTGGTGGCAAAGAATTGGAAATTGAAGGGATATACATCAATTGGGGAATGGCTGAACAAGTTGTAGTATTTGAACATAATGGAATACTACTGTGCTATAAGAAGTGATAAGTAGGTAGACTTCAGAAAAACCTGGAAAGATTTGTGTGGACTGATGTTGAGTGACGTGAGCAGAACCAGGAGAACATTTGACACAGTAACAGCCACATTGTGTAATGACTAACTTTGAAAGACTTGGCTCTTCTCAGCAATGCAAGGGTGTAAGGTATCTCCAAAAGTCTCAGGATGGAAAATGCTATCCACATCCAGAGAAAGAACTGTGCAATTTGAATGCAGATTGAAGCATACTATTTGCTCTTTTTTTTCTTCTACTTTGTTTTGTTTCTTCTTTCTTGTGGTTCCTCCTATTGGTTCTAATTCTTCTTTACAACATGACTAATGTAAAACTATGTTTAATAAGAATATATATGTAGAGCCTATATCAGAATGCATGTCATCTTGGGGAGGCAGGGGGAGAAAATTGAAAATTCTAAAGGTTATGGAAGTGAATGTTGAAAACTAAGACTAAATTAATTAATAAAAAGATTTTAACTATTTCAGAATAAAAAAATAATAAAATGGAGATAATAACATTTGCACTATTTACCTGGCAAGGTTGTCGTGAGTACTATGTGATCTATATAACACCTCACTTCATTTATGTATAACCAGAGGCTTCATTAGACTCTTCTCATTGGTGGAGTCTGATTATTCAGTGCTCTGTTCCTGAATTAGCTTAGGAGAAGGGAGATTCTTTTTTGTTTCCAGCTTTGAAACAGAAAACCAGCAGGTCCAGGTTTTCTTCAAAGAGAGGCCCTTGGAGAGAGACAGAGAGAGAGAGAGAGAGAGAGAGAGAGAAGAGAGAGAGAGAGAGACAGAGAGACAGAGAGATTTGCCAAAGAAGCCAATGTGTAGAGTATCCAGTAAATTAATCATGCCATTATCCCTAATTTGTCACACAAGAGACTTAGAGAATTTCCCTTTGGATGAGATATGTGAAGCTCAGATAGTTTACTCTCAGTGGGAGATTTTGTTTACTCTGTGTATCATCTGATGTATTTTCATCTATATAGCTTTTCTGATTTTTGTTTGCTATTAGTTTGGATTAATGCATTTTTTTTTGCTATTCAGTGTGTATGTTCTTGAGTAACTGGAATTTGTTAGAGTCAAACCTTAGCTATTTAGTTGGGGTACCCCATTTCTGTTTAATGATAGTGACAAGAAGCCTAACTTGAACCTAAAAATTATTTCACCTAAACTAACAGTATTAAGGGGGCCAATAGATATAATTATAGCTCTATACCTTCTCTCTGAGGAAAGCAGTATGGCTAGTCCTGTGACCTCAATCTCCTGTTTTGGTAGGAATAAAATCTCCCTTGGAGAAGGGGGCAAATGATCTAGAGATATCTGTTTATGCCTCCTTGTGAGCAACATCTAGACAGATCAATGTGGACACTCACAATCTATATGGGCAATATATATAATGATCTGTCAATATAAATACTACAGAAATATGATACCATAGTATTATTATATTTTTTTACCATCAGGAATAATGATAACTTTTGTTGTTCAGTTATTTTAGTCATGTCAGACTCTTCATGACCCTGTTTGGGGGTTTTCTTGGTGAAAATACTAGGGTGGTTTGTCATTTTTTTCTCTAAGCAATTTTATGGATGAGGAAACTGAGGCAAACAGGGTTAGTGACTTGCTCAGAGTCACACAGCTAGTAAGTGTCTGAGACCAGATTTGAAATCAGGTCTTTCTGACTACAGGCCCAGCACTCTACACACTGAGCCACCTAGCTCAATAATGATAACTTTACTTGCTTGCTATTTTCATTAGGATATTAAAATCCCTTCAATTATTTGTAATATTCCAAATATTATTTCAGAGTCAGGAAAAGCTGAGGTCAAATCCTGCTCTAACATATATATGCTATATGACCAAGGTCAAGTCGTTTGACCTTTCAAGATTCCAGTCAAGTTGTAGATCTGCATCGATGTTGAAATTTTCCTTACCGAGAGTTCATGCACTGATTGACTCCTCCCCAAATGAATATAATTTTCAAAATGCCTTTTCCCATTGAATTAGAGGAGTTCCATTTTTTTTTTGTATTTGTAACTGGCTTCTAGCACAGTATCTAATATGCAATAGACAGAGCTTTATTTACTTAAATACAAGAATTTCAAAGTAGGGTAGGTATTTTTCAGATCAGGAAACTGAGAGGTTAAGCAACTTCACCAAGATTAAACCAATTGTAAAAAGAAGAGGTATGATGTAGTTGACAGTATATTCCACAACTGTGAAACAGAGAGATATTTTTGGCTACATCATTTCACAGTAGTTTGGAGGACAAATAATATAATGTTTCTAATTAATATTTTTGATCTTTCAGTGAAGAGGTCATTTTAAGATGAATCTATTTTTAAAAATCAAAAGTTTCTGTTTAACTCCAAGTCTTCAGAGTATAAGTAGGGCCTTTAAAATATAGGAGAAAAAATAAATAAAAATTGTTCTTATGCTAAGAACTCTAACCAAACATTTAAAGCAATGAAGGTATGTTGTTGGTGGCTCCATACCTGGAGTTGAGTGCTATGTTATAGCCAATGTGATTTGCTTTCTTTTTCCCAAATTCAGCATTCCATCACCCAGCCTTATGCCTTTGTATAACTGTCTCTTCTGCTTGCAATGCATTTTCACCACAGTTCATTCTGTTAGAATCTCTAGTTTCATTCAAGGCTCAGTGAAAGTGCCACTTCCTATAGGAAACCTTTCCTTATACCCCTAATTAATGATCTCTTCCTCTTCAAATGATCAGGTGTGGGGATCAGTATTAGGGATGGGAATGTCATTGGATGTAAACATTCTTCCTGTCTTACTTAGCCATAATATTTTTATTAGTCAATGAGAGGTGTGAATAGGTGTGACTAAGCCTGGACAACTCTGTTGAATCAGTCAATATAGGCCATTTGAACTAGGTGTAACTGGAAAGCTGTTCAGAGTGGTTGAGAAGATTTAGTCATTTCCTATGAGGTTTGTATAAAACAAGTTAAAACTTGGATCAAAGATTCAAATTGCTTATTGAACAGCCAAGACTTACAGTTTAGGGGTAGAAATCTCCAGCCAAGGTTTAATTGGTTTAACCATTCCTGAGAAGGAATCTTTGAGAGGAAGAGGAAAAGCTCCAAATTAGGCTTTTCCCTTGATATCTTGCTCTCTCTCTTTTGACTAGAGGAAGAACTTATGAACTTCATAAGATCAGATGCTTTTAGACTTCCCTGGGTGTTTCAGTCTTTAGTTTAACTGTTAAAACTATCCAGAGGATACTTATACTGGTGAACTTCTTATCTCTCCCTGAATTCACTAACTTCACTTTGTATTCATTCATATGTTTTCCTATATTCCCCTATATTCATTCTTTCTTTCTTTTTTTTTTTTTTTTGGTTAGGCAATGGGGTTAAGTGACTTGCCCAGGGTCACACAGCTAGTAAGTATTATGTATCTGAGGCTGGATTTGAACTCAGGTCCTCCTGCATCCAGGGCCGGTGCTCTATCCACTGCACCACCTAGCTGCCCCTATATTCATTATTTCTTACACCCTCAGTTATATTCTATTACACTGATATATACGTGAGATCATGATAAGTAGTCAGCAGACAACTTTTCTTTTAAGTTGGACTGGTCCTCCTCCACAACTGTTATGGATTAAGACTGATTGTTATTTATTATTTTTAATCCCATCTATTCCCCAATAATTCCACCTTCAGTGCGTGGGTAGAAAAAATAATAATGTTTGGAAAGTTTGCATACATCATTCCATTTGACCCCTATGACAACCCTATAAGGTAAACAGTATTATGCCCATCTGGGGTACAGAGATACTAAGAGTCTTTTCTGTGACCATACAGTTAGTAAGATCCAGAAACTTAGTTGGTCTTGACTTCAAGTCCAGTCACTTTATGTTCTATGCTCGACTGTCTCTCAAAACTACTTTGAACATTTGGTGAAGTGGCGTTAATGAAAGAGAAAAAAACAAGATGAGAAGTATATTTTCACTCATGGTTTTTAGGTTGAACAGAGTAGACATCATTTTCATAGACTGAGAAGCAACATAATTTTTTAAGCTTTCATGGTGTTTGGGAACACTGACCTCTGATCTCCCCATGCTTCTATGAATTAGCACAGCTGGATCTTATTAAGGGAAATTTCTGAATGACTCTAGACTATTATTAGGAATTGACACTAGACTATTATTGACACTAGACTGTTATTAGGAGTTCTTTATGATTTCTCTCTCTATGAAAAGTACCCTGGGATCTATTATAGCATTGCTTTTTAAGCTTATGCTGTGGAATTGCATCCCAATGTGATCACCACAGGACTGGCATATCTACCTTATGTTTCAGTTCTCTGGGACTGACTTCCTGAGGGTCACAAATGACTAGAAGGATCAAATAAGCATAGATCAGGGGAGCAAAAGTCCAAATCCCAGGAAATCAGTTAAAGAAACTTGGCCTCCTTGTTCATCACATGACATACCACTGTGCATTTTTTTTTTTAGGCAATGGGGTTAAGTGACTTGCCCAGGGTCACACAGTTAGTAAGTGTTATGTCTGAGGCCGGATTTGAATTTGGGTCCTCCTGACTCCAAGGCTGGAGCCCTATCTACTATGCCATCTAGCTGCCCCAACTGTGCATTTTCTTCAGCTGTTCCCCATGCTTGGAATTCTTTCCCTTATCATCTGATATTGTTTTTTCAAGACAGCTCTTCAAATCACATAACAGCTTTAATGTGTCTTTAAACCTTTTCTTTTCTAAGTGAAACATATCTTTTTTTTTTTTTTTTTACAAATTATCACATAGCATGGTCTCTAAAACCCTAGACAACCAAACCTACCTCTTCTAAACATGTCCTAACTTTTCAATGTGCTTCCTAAAATATGACATTAAAAACAAAACAAAACAAAAACAATGTGGGTCCCTTTGAGACCCAGTTCAACCACCATCTTCTGAGGAGGCTTTGCCTGGTCTTCCAAGATAACAGTGCCTTCCCTAAAAAGAATACTTTCATATATTTTGTTTGTTCCCAGCCATATACATGTTGTCTCCTCCATTAGAATGTAAGTCCCTTGAAGGATCTTTTTTTTTTTTTTTTACTTTTTCTTTTTGTATCTTCAGGGCTTATTATAGTACCTGAAACTGAATAGTTGGTAATGGTAAACACTGAATAGTTGTCCAGAATGTTGTTTGGGTCAGTCCACCACTCTGGGTATCATATGTAAAATAAAGATGGCACCAAAACCACCCTGTGCCATTTTAATCTTGATACTTCAACTGAGAATGTTAATCATATGACTTAGACAAAGTGTTAAAAGGCCTTCAAACTAGAATGATATTACATAAGAATACACAAATTGGAGATGCGGCAACACCCCAGGGATTTTCTATGAATTATCAACCAATTTGAGAAGGGATTGAGTTCCAGAAATTGGAGTGAGCTTGCAGTTTTACTTGAACTTCTTGACGAGGAACCACTTGGAGGAGAAAAAGCCTTATTCGGGTCTTCTCTCCATGGCCTCTCCCTCCCCCCACCTTTCGCTGGAGGGCTTATAGTCAAAGCTGAGTTTCAAAGGGTCCAGAGAATTTTGGATTTCCCATCTTTCCATCAGTGGATGGAAAGACTATATGATACTAGGGGGAGCTTTTTGAGCATGCAATAAATAGACAAAACGACTTCCCACAACTAGGAACCATGAGCTACCCCTTTGCCACGTGTGTTCTCTAAGCTTGAGCCCACTTTCCCCAGGCAACTCTATGTACTTGTGAGGGAGTGTGCTACAAACTTTTATGAGGGTATATTTTTGATCAGTTATAACTATTGCATCAGCTTAGTAACTACTTTCTATTTAAGGGTGGCTAAATTGATTCTCACCTGATAATTCTGGGGAGAAAATACAGTGGAATGGGGGCTTGAGGTAATAATGTTAGAAAAACAGCCATAATTCTTCAGAGAGTTCCTAGAACCTAGAGGTGAGAAATGTAACTTTGTTCTAAGAATCAAACTCTTTGTGAGGATGTGCATTGGGATAAGGTTTCTCTGAGCTTACATGAAGTACAGAAGTAATGCAATCCCTTCTAGTAAAATTTGAGTGTTATGTGTAATTGAATTGTGTATGGTGATATCTCATATCACATATGCCTATTTTTCTTTAGCTTTGTACCTATGACTGCCCAAATGGTAAATAGAGTAGGGTTCAGAATGTTTAGAAGAGTATTCTTTTGGCAGTTAGGATCTCATTTTAATGTATAATCACTCTTGGCTCCATACTACCATTTCTAGATAGTTTGTTATAGTGTTTATAGTACTGGACTTGGAGTCAGGAAAAGCTAAGCTCAAATCCTTCCACAGACACCTACTAGCTATATGATCCTAGACAAGCTATGTAACTTTTCTGGATTTCAGTGTTCTCATCTTAAAAATAAAGAGGTGGACTTGACTACTTCTAAAATCTCTGCTGACACTAAAGCTCTGATTTTAGTCTACTCTTAAACTTAGCAAGACATGAATTCTTTGAAAAAAAAGTCTTTTAGGACAGGTTTGTCTATAATATCAGAGGCTTATATGCTGTAATCCTCCCTCTTCTGTCACCCCTCCCCCCACACCCTGTATTATGGTCTAACATAAAAGCAGCTGTGCTTTTGAAGTGAGTCCTGAACATGCTGTTCAAAGTCATAACTGAAGGCTTGTTCAGAATGTCAGAAGAAACATCTTCTTGATTTTTCAACCTGGACAATAGTAGCCTCAGTCCTGACATCTTATTTAGATAATTGCAAATGATTTCATGATGGGTTAGCAGAATTTTTCTGGAATGCCTTCAACCAGTGAAATATCTTTGCTCTAATGGAAGAGACAGGAGCTCGAGGGGAAAGGCTGATGAATGCGTGTCCTTGTTACTGTTTTTGACTTGCCAGTTCAGGCTGTCAATTATGCTAATTCTGAAACTAATGTCATTGGTTGATTGGATGTATTATTATGTACTTCAGAATTTGAAGGACAGAAGGAATATTTGCAGATTCTAAGATGCTAAGTAATGGAGACTTCTCTCTTCCTTCCTCCCTCACCCCACTTCCAGAGTGATAAATATTTCAAAGTGAACAGTACTAGTAGCAGTGCGATAAAATGGAATTAGAAGTTGTCAAGCATTTTTTTTTCTTGGCTCATATGATTTGAGCATCTAACACTCTAACTTATAAACATTTTCATGTATGTATGTGCTGTAGGTCACATCTTCCGAATATGCACCAGAAATGCTGGGCATCAAATATTTTGAAACTTCAATTACCAACTTGTTTGTGACTACATATGTATTCTGGTCCAAAGTATCTGTGTTGGGCATTTTGATTAGATCTCTTATACTGGCTTCTGATTGGTTTTGTAGTTATTTTTCTATCTCCTGGTTTGTGTACATTGATTGTTTCTTTTCTATTGTATAATGACATGGTGAAGTCTTTTAATTTTTTTGATGAAAAACACTGTATAAATAAGCTAGAATTTACTACTGTTTTCTTCAGAGATATATCACTTCTTAGTTGCTGAGATGCTATTCTACAAATTGTGGACTAATAGGATGGTTTTATGCTTTTTTATAATATTTTTCTTGTCAATTATAAAATTCTAGCCATTTTACCTTTTTATCTATTGAATTTGAAACGATTCCTTTGAAAAGGAGAGTTAAATAGATTTAGAATATAATAGAAGAAAGCAACTGCCAATTGATTCTCCATAATTTATATCAGTTGTCTTGTATTTTGAGTAGGCAGTGCTGCTTACCTTAAGGAAAATCTGATTGTGTTAATGGACTCCTGCTGTTTTGTCAATGCAATCTAAACTCCTTTTGTGGCTTAAATTTCAAGGACCATGATATGATCTAACCTATCTTTGCATCTAACATGAACTACCTTCCATTTCTCATACATTGGAAGGCTCTTCACCTTCTCTTAATTTGCTCACCCCATCCCCTGCACATTGGAGATATGATATCTTGGTTGTTTTCATTTCTCTTTATTTGAATGGATTTTTTCAAGACTCAATCCAAATGTCACTTCTCCATAGAGTTAGAGAACAAGAAAGAACCTGAGAAGCCGCCGCGTCTAAACCCCTCATTTTATATATGAGGAAACTGAAGCCCAGAGAGGTTGTGAGTTTCCTTGAGTTACTTAAAGAATAAGCATCAAAGGTGGCATTTGGACCTGTATCTTCTGATTCCAGAGCATAATTCTATATGATATAATTTAGTTCTGTTCAGTGATTAAAGGCCAGGTAATAATTGAGGTAAAATATGGCCTAATTTTACTTCACAGAATAATCTGTTTGAGAGTGGAAGACCTTCAGAGTTTCTGGCCAATTTGTTGGTAGTTAAGAACTATAGATAGAAGTTACAGAGATTCAGTGTCAATATAATGAAATACTTTCTAAAAGCTGTCTTAAAATGGAATAGGTTTCTGTGGGTTATAATAAGTCTCTGTTACTTATACAGAAACTTGGATGTATATTTTTCGCAACATTGTAGAATAGATTTATGCTGCATAAATAAATGAGACCAAATGAAATTTTCTAGCTATAGCTCATTGAGGCATTTGAAGGGTTGCAGATATGAAGGAACTACTGCAGCCATCCAAGCCCGAGTGTAGATTGGGGCAGTGATGTGGCAGCTCTCAACATGGCTTGCCCAAAATTCTCTCCTTAAATGGAAGAAGTTCCATCTCTGATGGATATTGAGGATTTTACTACTTGGACACATAAATCTTCTGTGTGTGTGTGTGTGTGTGTGTGTGTGTGTGTATAACTCCCTCCCCCCGTTTTTTCCTTCAGTAGTGTGTTTTCTGTATTACCATAGACTCATTCATTTGGAAAGGACTCTGACACCAAATGTAGTAGGTAGTAAAATGGTTGGGACATGCTGACCAAACCTTCTCATTTGAAGTTTCAGAATACACTCATAGAAACCTCATTAAAATTGCTTCCATAAGCAAAGCTAATTAATGGCTAACATTTCTGCAGTTCCTTTAAAGTTTAGAATACTTTTTTTCCTAACAATAATCCTCTGAAGTAGTGCATCTATTATGATTCCCATTTTGCAGATGAAAAAATTGAGGCACTGTTAAATGGCTTATGTAGTGTCATATTGGCTAGTAAGGATTAGAGCCAGGGTTTTGACTATATAAAACTAATGTTCTTTCAGAAACATATTCTTCACTGAATATTTTGGTCATGATTTACTAGTATGATTTCATGAACATGGGTCCCCCTCACCTCTGATATACATTGAGACCCTCTAAGCATGATGATGTCCTTCCTTAAATCACCAACCTTGAGAGTTTTCTAACTTGGAAGGAATTTGAAAACTGGGGTTCACTTTCATGCCACAATGAGACATCAGAGGACTTTAGTGGAGTAGTAGGGGAAGTTCATATCTCTTTAACCCTTCATAGTTGACAGTATGCTCTTTTAACAATATTTTAACAAGTATTGGCACCATTAAATAAATTAAATAAAACTGAAGATAACAAACAGATAAAGTGATTTGTTTAAAGACATATAGCAAGTATAAACTGAGCTTGGATCCAGGATTTCTGACTTCAAACCTAATGCTTTTTTCCCTTCTCATATATGCCTACATTTATATCTAGATGCCAAGATTTGAGAACCTTCTTAATTTTAAATTAAGAAATTATTTAGAAGCATCTTTTCCCAAAACCACTCCCAAATATTTTCATTAGTCAATGACTTCCTTTACTATAGAATCAAGTTCCTGAATTAGCTCTGCAGGACCTCAGGTTGAGGAGCTGACTTAGAATAAATACTCTCACAGAACATACTAGTACTCAATTATACCTTACTAAGAGTCAACATAGGATGTACATACATACCTACTTTTACGCATACACATATGTAGATACATACATACATATATACATACATACATACATATATTTCAATGATACAAGACACAAAACTGTACCCAACACCAGTTGCAATTCAACAGACTCTCCTTGCCTCTCTCTATCCTTCATGGAGGATCATTTTGGGTCCCAATAGAAATGGCCTGGGTGAATGATAAGGCCTGAATAACACAAAGGAGCAATAGTTCTCTTCCATTATTGCTTTTATTTCTGAGTGCTAGATGACCTCAGCACTATGGCATACGTCAAAAACAAAGTCTCTGTATCTCATGGCTAACCACTGGATTCTCCTCATCCTTCTTCAGGCTTGTTTTCCTATACTAATGGAGCTAAATCCTTATTATACTCATTGGTATATTTGGGGGGTTCTTTTCTCAATCTGGATCTATGTGCATCAATTGTGCTATAGTGGGGGTCAGAGTATGTGTTGGGATATCATAGTAGGGTCATCTTTACAGGTGTGGTTGAGCATTAGAGTGGAAAATAGGATACCTGGATGCTTGGATGCTCAGTGCATTCTTTGTTACCAAATCACTGTTTGATTTGGGACATAACACTTCCTAATTCTTGCTCTCCATTTTCTCATCTACAAAGTATGTTTGTTGATCTACATGAGTTCTTAGGCCTTATCTGACTCTGACATCCTATGAGTCCCATACAGACTCTTGGTTAGTTCATGACTCTAGATCCAGGTTAACCCTAGATTTTTCCTTCTCCTTATTCAGTAGAAAATCAGAAGGAATGAAAAAATCATCATCTCAGGTGTATAAGCCCTGTAGGCTCCTGGAGACAGTAGTATAAACACATGCTACCCTACTACATTTTTGACAAGTGAAGCATTCCTCAGAAAACCACTGAGTACTAAAATTGCATTTTATGCAAATATATTCCATTTCTGACTATTGTCATTGAAGTTTTTTTTCTTTTAAACAAATAATTACGGAAGACTAGCAGCAAAGGCCTTTCTTCTAGAGTTTAATGTTTCTGGTGGATGCTCATGAATAGTGATGTCGCACCTCAGAATAAAATTATCCCTGTTCACTTTAAAGCACTCATTAAGCAAACTTTGTAAATGGTTTCATTGTCTGAAACTTGACTATCCCTGTTGGACTTTGATTAATGTTGCTCATTACTCAGATTAAGCTTTCAGCTTTGTTAAGACTACTCCATTGACTAATAATGTGAAGCATTTTACAATGAAAAGGAGTCATGTAGACAAATGAGAGTTTTTAATCAATTAACTTAGAAGGGCTATCAAAAACCACATGAAAGGTCTAGACACCTTGGAAAATGTCACACCTTTAATAGTTTGTAATTAACACTGGAGAAAAAAATCAGTTTCTGAGATGATTATGTTACAGTTTACTGTCCAAGGGCTATGATATTTTGATGAATTAAGGGTCACATTTGTAACTACCAAGAACCATTTTATTTGGCATAATTAATAGTAGTACAACCATTTTAAATCATAGATTCATGAATGATCTTATTAAGCAGGAGAATCTAATCAGGGATATTGTCTACTGGGTTGCCAGTGAAGGTAAATCAGGTGGGAGCCACAGCATACTGCATGCTCTTAATTGGGACATTAATATGACAAATGAGGATCATGATTTAAATTTTTATAGCTTGGAACAAGATGGCATGCAAGTTCTCTGCTATGTTGTATAATCAGATGAATAATCAAGCTGAAACCTCATATAACCCCATATACCAGGCTAATAATGAATAAAAGAAGAATAATTGGTTGGACATCCATTGATTATGTGCTAATTTTTTATCAGTGTCTGGCAAATTAATTCAAGCAAATAATTATCAGTTTTAAGTAGCAATCTATGTATGCAACATGGCACTTTTCTAGCCATGGCAGCAAATTCCTAAAACTTGATCACTATTTCTAGGTTTTGGAGGAAGTTTCATTTTTCCAATTCCCATGGTCAAAATTTAGAGATTGTAATAAAGGTATATATAATCATAGGCCCATAGTCCCTTGGTCCAATTATTATACAAATTAATTTTCCATTTCAAGTCACTGGTCATGTCCACAAGCAATATAAGAACTGTGCTATTTATTGGGGATGAGAGGATAAAACTGATTCCGCTTGTGATACTCACTGTCTATATGACCCTTAACAAATTACTTAACCTATTTATGCCCTAGGCATTCCCAACCCAAAGTTGGACTGCCTATCCAGTTTTTCTAGAATATCTAGTCTATCCCAGGATGGAAAAGCAATAGCAGCAGCAGCACCAGCAACAACAGCACCAAAACAATAATACTGCTGTCTGTTTGGTATTAAATTCTCAAGAAACTCACTCATCTAGTCCTAAAGAATCTTTACTCTCTGCTCTTAGAGAAATTTGTCTCCCTAAAACCTCTCTACATATTTATTAATTCATTTGAAGGGAGAGAGGTAAGGTTTTCCCCAAAATCTTGATACGTATTTATGGCACTTTTTTCAAACTTCAAATCACCTATAAATGTCAATTGTTATTATATAATTTATTGCTAAATTGTGTTGTAGACTAATAGGCAGTTAGGTGAGATAGTGTTTTGAGTGCTGGGCTTGGAGTCAGGAAAGCTTAAGTTCAAATCTTGTCATCATCATCATCATCATCATCATCATCATCACCATCATCATCTATCACCAGTGTTGTAGAAGTTCAGAAAGGGGTAGAGATCCATGGTGATGGGAGGCTTCATGAAAGAGCTGGCACTAATGGATTTCATCTCTTGAGCATCCATTCTTTCTTTTCTCTTTGTCTTGACACCACCCTAATAAAGGTGTTCATTGCCAACCATCTTTTACTAGTGTATTAATCTTCTCATATGTTTTCTTGCCTCTTCTCTGGGCCTGCTCAGATTGATTCTGTGTAGCATTTTTACACATTGATCTGGTCGTATTAGTCCTGTTCAAAAACACCACTCACTCTCTACCCCCAACCAAGTAGAGTTCAAACTTCTAGTTCTATGATTAAAGCATTTTTAACTTTTATGCAGCCCAGTCTTATCTCTATTATTTCGCTTTATGCAGCTGTAGTCCAATAGCACAAGTCTATGACTTTGCTCAGGCTCTTCCTTTTTCCTGAAATACCCTCCCTTCTCTTTGTCTTTTGAATTACTGATGAATTTCAACAAACCTCAAATGTTGTCTTCTCCAGAAAGTCCTCCCTGATACCTTTACCCCCGAGACCTCATTATTACAGCTATCTGTGCTGTTTCTTACCCCGATTTTGGATAGTTCATCCTTTGAGTGAAGAAACCAGGTATTACAGAAACTTTACATTTCCTTTACCATATCGCTCAGTGTCCAGTAGATTTTTAATAAATGTGGTTACATTATACTTTGAAGAATGGCTAGGAATTTTATGGCAGAGAAAGAAAAGGAAGTAATTTTAGATGAGGGTAATGCAAACAAAGGAATGAAAACCAAATGGTATCATGTTCTTAGCCCTGTAGAATGACCTGAATGGATCAGGAGAGTAGTTGGAAAGAAATTTGGAGAAGTTGTATGGATCAAGATTATTGAAGATCTTGAGTGTCAGGCAGTAGGGTTTGAATTTGATATGAAAGACAAGAGAAAACCTAGACAGAGCATGGCCTTCTGTATAAACAGGGATCCAGGTTTACTGAAGGGATTGGTAATATTGGAATAAACTCCTCCACATTAGATTAGGATTAGGAGACCAGGCCAATCAATGGATCAAAAGGCATTTATAACATGTCATAAACACACCTAGAGCAAGGAACTGTGTCCTTGTCTAGATAGAAGGCTGATTTTTCTATTGGACAGCCATCCACCTAGATAAGAACTTACTGCTGTAGATAAAGGACACTAAATAGGGAGACTTAAATATATCTGTGAAATTAATTAATGCTCAGTGGAGCTATGAAAAAGAAATCATTTATTGGCAAAAGTATGGGCATGTTTGCAAGATCCGTAAAACCAACAAGAATGGAAAGAGAAACAGAGTATCCCTGTAATGGGAAGATAGGTGTGTCAGTTCTTGTCATGTGATAGCTGTTGCCTCACATATTTGTTGTGTGATCCTAGGCAAGTCACTTAATTTCTTATTACTCTGGACAACTTTCCAAGATTATAAATTGCAGGAAATATGCCAACCTGCAATGCTAGAGGGAATTTCTTCAGGAATTCCCTATGGTAATGAAATCATTGGTCTAGTAATTATCCCTAATTGAAGTTTACCAAAGGTATATAAAAAAACTCATATCCTTTTGTCTTTTTGTCCTGCATGGACACCATAATATAGATGACTGCCCTCTGCTATGTCTCAGGTTCAAAGTATTATCCTCCCTCATATCTCAGAGGAGAAAACTGTAACATAATAATTACTGTAGAATTCCATTCAAGATTCTGAAGATAGAGTTATTCCATTGGTTTAAAGCTAGAGGTTAGGGGCGGGGCTCAGGTTGTGAGGCAAGGATCCCCATCTGCAGATAGGAAAGTACTACTAGGACCAAGACAATAACTTACTGAAAATTGGTCTGGAGGGAATAATATGTTTCTCATTGTAAGATTGTTCTTGGTTATTCCTATAGGGCAAGATGCTAATGTTCAATTTGTATTGTACAAAAGAACCGAACATACTTTGGCTCTGGGAGAACTATGCACTTCATGCCCTTTGATCTAGCAATATCACTAAGTCTGTGTCCCAAAGAGATCATTAAAAAGGGAAAAAGACTCACATGTAGAAAAATATTTATAGCAGCTCTTATTGTGGTGGCCAAGAATTGGAAATCGAGGGGATTCCCATTAATTGGGGAATGGCTGAACAAGTTGTGGTATATGAATATAATGGACTACTATTGTTTTATAAGAAATGAAGAGCAGGCAGATTTCAGAAAAACCTGGAAAGACTTACATGAACTG
Organism: Phascolarctos cinereus; assembly: GCF_003287225.1. Classification (NCBI taxonomy): domain Eukaryota; kingdom Metazoa; phylum Chordata; class Mammalia; order Diprotodontia; family Phascolarctidae; genus Phascolarctos; species Phascolarctos cinereus. The sequence continues at coordinate 73,043,479 of NW_027555847.1, read as the reverse complement.
ATGCTGAGTGAAGTGAGCAGAACCAGGTGAACACTGTACACAGTAACAGCAACATTGTGTGATGATCACCTATCATAGACTGAGCTTTTCTCAGCAATACAATAATACAAGACAATTCCAAAAGTCTCTTGGTAGAAAATTCTATCCATGTCCAGAGAAAGAACTATGGAGTCTGAATGCAGATCAAAGCATACTATTTTTTTTTTTTGGTTAGGCAATGGGGTTAAGTGACTTGCCCAAGGGTCACACAGCTAGTAAGTGTTATGTGTTTGAGGCTGGATTTGAACTCAGGTCCTCCTGAATCCAGGGCCAGTGCTCTATCCACTGCACCACCTAGCTGCCCCTCCAAGCATACTATTTTCACTTTTTGCTTTTTTTTCCCTTCCTCTTGGGTTTTCCCTTTGTTCTGATTCTTCTTTCACAACATAACTAATTTGGAATTATATTTAACATGATTGTACATGTATAACCTATATCAGATTATTTGCTGTTTTGGGAAGGAAAGATGGGAAGGAGGAAGGGGGAAAATTTAGAACCCAAAATCTTATAAAAATGAATATTATAAACTATCTTTACATATAATTGGAAAAAATAAAATACTACTAAGTGAAAAAAATAGAATTATGTGCCTACAAGCAGTCCTAGATTCCTGTTAGTATTCACCCTATCTGATTACACAGAGCAAATTTATAGACCCTATATCAAAGACTGTTCTTATTCTGATATAAAAGAGATAATAGCCTCAGATCCTATGTGCAGATCACAGCTTGACTTTTCATTTCAGGTCCATGCTTTTAACCTCTAATTCTGATCTTTCTGTGCCACCTACAAAGAATTGTCTAACTCCCACAAGGAGTTGACTCTTGGACAAGGACTCTCTTTTCCATATTTGATACTTCTCAGACCTATACCATCATCATGGGCAATATCTGTGAACATTTACCACCATTTTCAACAGATGAGAGAATATTTGCAATAGAATTGGCAATACTGTAAAGCTTGCCTTCAATCTTACCAGTTCAATGTAAACTGGTAATGCTTGCTGCCTTTATTTTCATTGTCCTCACACTTTCTAAATTGAGGTTCACCTTAAAGAACAGCTAGGATCCTTAAGGACTTTTGCCCAAAGGCCTAAAATATATCCTTAAGTTGACCAGGAAATTAATTTGAACTGAAACATACCCATGGACATTAGCTAGAACTTTACCTCCTCACTACTACATCAATTAGAGGCAGCTAGGTGGCTCAGTGGATTGAGCTTTGGGCCTGGATTCAGGAAGACCTGAGTTAAAATACGTCCTGACACTATCTAGTTGTGTGACGTTGGGGAAGTCACATCTTCTGTTTGCCTTAATTCACTGGAGAAGGAAATGGCAAACCAAAAGTTATTCCAAAGGTTTTATATTGGGCAACTTGGAAAATAATGATGCCATTGAACATTATAGTTGAAAGTGATTTGGCTGTAGGGATAGAAGACAAAGGGAATAATTTTTTTTCAGCTTTACACATGTTGAGTTTTAGGTGATAGAAGAATGTCTAAGTGGGATTGTCCACTAGTTAATTGTCAATGTGGGCCTAGAACTTAGATGAGGGAAAAGGTAATTGTAGATAATTTTCAAGCAACCTAATGTTCTATATCACTTTTCCAGAAAGAGTTTTTAAGTATAACTGACAATTGAGGAAGAAATCAATCAATCTATTTATCTATCTATTGACATACATGAAGAAAATGTATATGCATATGGATACTTATATATATATATACACACACACACACACACACACACACACACACACACAGATATATGATTTCATATTACAAGCGATATCTTCAAGAAACTGAAGAAATTTGAATAACTTTTTGTGATTTAATAATACTTCAGGGATATGTTACCTGACATTATGCAAATGATCTTAAATACCTTGGTGCAATAAGTGTAATTTTAGATTCTGCAAAGATATTTTAAGGAAATTCAAACTTTAAGAAACACCAGCACACTTTTCTCATATCAAATACAGTAGAATTCAATTAAGTTGAAGTATATTGGAATAAAATAGTAGAGTGAATGACATGGATTTTTATCAAGTGGTTATTTTCTTTTTAGGCAATTGGGGTTAAGTGACTTGCCCAGGGTCACACATCTAGAAAGTGTCATGTGTTTTGTCTGAGGCCGGATTTGAACTCAGGTCCTCCTGACTTCAGGGCTGGTGCTCTATCTACTGCACCACCTAGCTGCCCCTCAAGTGGTTATTTTTGAAAAGAATAATATATGATTCATCATGGGAAGACCAATTAGTATAAATTCTATATTATTTAAGTTGGTTTAAGTTAGTTAAGTTTATGAATTCCTGACTCCCCTTTTATGCAGAGAGAAGGCAGATTTGACTAGATGATTTGTAAAGTCCCTTCCAGCTCTAGGTCTACAGTCCTATTGACATATATAATCCATAACCTCTTGAAATATGTTTAAAATAAGAAAATAAGTCAACATCAATACTGACATCTTCAAGTGTTTCATGAAGCTTGAATGCAAGGTAGTAAATGAGTTGAAGGAAAACCAAATTAGAAAAATTCTTAGTTACGCTGCAATAGCTGAAATGGAAATCCTGTATTACTGTTAATTTGTTGGTATTTTTACAATTGACACTTCACATTTTAAGTATCATTGTCTTGTACATTAACTTATGAATTCAGAAATAAGAGGCTGACTTGAAAGTTATTTTTTATTTTATAGGTTTTTGTTGGTCTTTTTTTATGTTATTATAATTTTCCCCACAATTCCCCCCTTTACCCTTTCCAGAGAGCTTTCCCATAAAACAAATAGCATTCTAAACACAAAACAAACACAGAAACAAACACAAAAAAAGAAAATAAAGAGGAACAAATCAATACAACTGATTAATTCATTGAAAAAGTAAAAAAAATGTACAATGTGCAATATCTGTGGACATCCCACCTCCATGAAGGGGTGGGTTAGGGGATGTTCTTTTGTATATCTTTATTCTAGTCATGTTTAATCTTTATACTTTTGTTATATTCACTTTTGGTTTATTGGAAGTTTTTTTTTAAGGTATATGGTTGCTCTTTCCATTTACATTGTTGTGGTTGCGTGTGTGTGTGTGTGTGTGTGTGTGTGTGTGTGCGCATGTGGGTGTATATATTTCTTGGTTCTTGATACCTGTCTCTGCATTTATTCTTGTAAATGTTCCATGCTGCCTGATATTCATCAAATTCAGCATTTCTTACAACAAAGCAATATACCGTTATATCATTTTATCAGGATTTGTTTAGCCATACCTCAATTGTCGGGCACCTATTTTGCTTCTAATTCTTTGCTACCAAAAACAATGTGGCTCTAATATTTTGGTGTTTGTGGGGATTTTCTTCTTATCAGTGTGAGCATAATTTCTAATAATATACTTTAAACACTCACAGAATCTCAGATTTGGAAAAGACCTCAGAGCTCATGCAATATGTACCAGACCACAAATCTACTCTTTAATAATCTCAAGCAAGTAATCCTGTAGCCTTCTCTTGAAGACCTACATCAAGGTTAACTTGCTCCATGAAGCATTTTGCACTCATTTCACTTTTGTGATAATAATAATTTATATAATAATAAAAAATATCTTTTCATTGTACCATTATCTACTTTTCTGCAAATTCTCCCCATTTATGCTATCTGAAGCTGGGCAGAACAAATTAGATTCCTCTTTCCAAAAGAAAATCCTTCAAATATAGTACTTGAAAATAGTCCCTGCTTTATTGCTTCTTCTTTGACTTCATGTTACTTCACCTGAACTTTGTATGGTATATTTTCTAGTACTTTCTTCACTGAGGTATTATTTTCAAATCCTTCATCATCTTAATCATCCTTTCCTGAATGATCTCCATATTGTCAATGCCATTTTTGATATGTGGTGCTTAGAACTAAAGATAATATTCCAGATGAGGTCTGATGAGACAAGGATATTGTGGAACTATCACACTTTTCCGTACTTCTCTTTTAATGTAGCTTATGATACTGGTTCCATACTGTTACTGATATTGGTTGCAATATTCTACTATTAATTCACATTGAGTTTGTACTTTCCTAAAACCTTTAAATCTTTTTTTAAACATATAAACTATATTGTCATATATCTTGTGCTTGTGAAGTTAGTTTCTTTTTTAATTCTAGTGTAATTATCTCTATTAAAAGCATGTTTCTATTAAATTTTAAACTATTAGATTTTCCTCAATATCTGAAGTTGTCAATTTTCTTCCTTCCTTCCCTGAATAGAATGTAAGCCTTTTGAGGACAGGAAATTGTTTCTCATTTTCCCCCTTTGTGTGACCAATGCTTAGCAAAGTGCCTGCCCCATGATAGGCTTTTAATACAGGCTTGCTGATGGGAATTTTGAAATTCTAATTGTAATTCAGTGTCTTGGCTATCTTGCCTAGCTTTATGTCATCTGCAATTTTGTACACATGCTATCTGTTGCAAGTCAGAGCTGATTAGGCCAGTCCTGATTTGAATAGGCTGGTTGGTTATTTCATATTTAGAATTCAAATGAAAGGAGACATTCATTCACAATCCATCTAAATGGTAACAAAAGGAGGTTTACTCTAGCCATAACAAGTGAAGGGCATTCAGGGAAGGGTAAAAGATGGTAGGAAAGAGTTGCTTCCAATTAGCACAGAATTCCTGTGCTATTGTTGCTGATACTGTGATCTGAAGCCTGAAGAAAGATCTCCAGATTCTTCTATCCTGGGTGATTTTTAGCTCAGGTGACCAGGAAACTATGTCAGAGGCTGGAGCCTTGGTCCCTGGATCCAATTAACTCTCAAAGACAGTTTAAATACCTTTTAAGGAAAAGTTCTCTTCACCTGTCTGGGTTGAGGTTTTAGGATACTGGTTCTTCCACATCATCTATGGCTTTGTTCAATTAGGGGAAAAGAAGGCAATTCAGGACCAAGGACAGGCCCACTATTTACCAGGGGTGTTTCCTCACAGTTATATTGATCTATTGAGATTGACCATTCGACCAATTACAAGTCCATCCAGCTATACCATTATTTAGCCCACATCTGTGTCTTCTCTACAATAATTACATGGTAGTCTTTGTCCAATACTTTGTCTCTGCTATGCTTGGTATATATGAACTTATATTAACAGATATTTGTGAGTTAGAATTGACTATCATGATTGTACTTCACAAAATACACCATATTTTTGTTTATTTTTCATATATAGTTATAAATACATATATAGTTATGAAGTTATACATATATAGTCTATATACTTACAAATATAGTTATATGCAGTTTAGTATAGTCATAATTTTATATGACATAGTTACAAAACATATATTTATGATACCACATATAGTTATAGTTATAATATAGTTATAAAAACTAATTTAAATATCAAATACAGATGACTCTCAGAGCTATATATCCAGCCTTATTAGTATTTCTCATGTGCTCTTGTTTCATGTTACTAACTGTTTATAGGACATTTCAATTTTTATATTCTATGAGCCTCTCAAATTCTGTCTGTTTAAAATAGAACTCATTACATTTTCTCCAAACCCATTCTTCTTCCAAACTTCCCTTTTTCTGCTACCCTTTCAGTCACCAGGTTCATGACCTCAGATTATCCTTGACTCTTCATTCTCACTCATCCCAAATTTCTAGTCATTTCCCAAATCTTGATTTCATCTCCATAGCATCTATCACCATCTCTCTATACACATGGTGCTCACCTTAGTTCATGTCCTCATCACTTCCTGCCTGACATATTTCTGTAGCTTCCAAGATGGTCTCCTTGGGTGGTAAAAAAATTAGAGCCAAAATACGTGACCACTGATTGGATGAAGGCTAAATAGATTGCGATATATAAATGCAATTTAATATTATTGTGCCATAAGAAATGAAGATTATGAAGAGTTCAGAGAAACTTGGGAATATATGTATGAATTGATACAGGGTGAGACAGGCAGAAACAGCATAATGATCCATCTTGCTTTCTGGGGATTGATGTTGAAACTAGTTCCTTTGTCTTTATAAGAAATGTCAGATAGAAGTTTTGGAATGAAGTATATGCCATCAGTCAGTCAGTTGACAAAAAAAGTGTTAAGTACTTAAGTGTGCCAGGTTCTACATTAAACATTGAGGATATAAAGAAAGGCAAAACAAAACAAAATTAAACAGAACAAAAACATGCTCCCTGTTCTCAAGGATTTCATATACTGATGAGAAAGACACCTTGCCAAAAAATATACATGCTTTGTAAAAGGAAAGTAATTTTAAAGGAACAGTACCATAAGTGGCAGTAGGGATGGGGCTATGTGACTGGGAAAGTTTTCTTTCAAAAAGAGGGATTTGAACTTAGTCTTGCCATAAGCCAAGAAGCAGAGGTTGGAAGGGGAGAATATTCTATTCAGAAAAGCTAGTAAAAAGGCACAGAGTGAGGCACTGGAGGTATGCAAAACATAGCAAGAAAGCCAGTGTTGCTGGATTTTAGAGTATGTGGAGGAGAGGAGAGTAAGAAGACTGGAAAGGTAGGTAGAAGTGAGGTCATAAAAGGCTTCAAAGCCAAACAAGATTATACATTTGTTCTTGGAAGTAATAGAGAGTGACTGGAGTTTACTGAGTATGAAGGTGATGTGGCCAGACCCAAGGTTTAGGAAAAAAAAACAAAACCAAACATTTCAGCAGCTGAGTAAAAGATGAGTTGGAATGGGGAGAGATTTGGGGCAAGGTGACCAAACCCAAAAGCTATGAAATATACTAGGGTTAGGGTGATGAGAGCTTTCACCAGGGTGAAGGCTGTATGAATAGAGACAAGTGGACATTGTAAGAGGTATTGCAAAGGTAGAAACACCAAGTATTGATAACACTTGGGTATGTGGGGTAACTGAGTAAGAATTGAAAGTTAATCTAATATTTCTAGCCTGTGTGACTAAAAGAATAGTGGTACCCTCAACAGAAATAGGAACATTGGAAAGAGAGCAGGGTTTTTGGGGAAAGATAATAAATTCTCCTTTAGATATGTTGGGCTTGAGATATCTAGCTTGAGATATTTAGCTTGAGATGTCCAAACATAATTGGTGACATGAGACTGGAGTTCAGATTAGTTCTGGATATATAGATCTGAGAATCTTCTTCATAGAGATGATAATAGAAGCTATTGTAGTTGATGAGATTATGAGTATAACATAAGAATCTCCAGGAAAAATGCCCAAGTGTGCTTCAAACATAAAATTCTTCCTTTATGCATTTTTCCCACTTATTCTTCTGGAAGGAGGCAAAGAAGTAATTTGGAATAAAGGACAAAAGCAGAAAAAAATATTAAAGCATCTGAATCAGTATGCTGATAATTAGTGTTTGTTGCCTACTTTCCTTTGTCCTATTATGTTATGAGATACAGCAGAAGCAATACATTTAAATCCAGTCTTTGTTTTCCATTTGGAGGGTGAATACCTGATTCAAAACTGAAATAGCACTTTAATAGTATAAGAAATCCTAAGAAGGAAGATCATTTTGAACTATTTATGGCTGGCTGGAATCTATGAATAATTCAATGCCCACACATCTTAAGTGACATGGCATGAACTAAAATGTGTGCAGGTTGCCAGAGAAGGGAGATGTTGTAATGTCTTTAAATGTGATATTCATCTACAAAGGCTTATTGTTTGTCAAGCTCCTTGTAGATTGTGGGATGACCTTCAAGGATCTGAGGATGAATCAAACTAACATCTTGAATAATAAAACTCTTTCAACAAGAGAGCATAATCAATGTCTTCATTTCAAGTGTGCCACAAGTTCACAGAACGTTTGACCTGACAGTGAATGGGAGCATCATTCAGTCCAGACTTTGTTTTACAGAGATGAGAAAGCTCAGCTAAGCCTTGGCGATTAAGTAACTTACTCAGTGTCACACAGCTAATTAGTGTAAAGGTTGGGATTTGAACTCGGGTCTCTCAAGTCCCAAGGTCACTGCACAGTACCCTGCAAGTAGAAGTGGTACCAAAGTCAAATAGAAATTGATCCCTGTGATATACACATACATGTGTACACACATACATGTACATACAGTATACACATATGTACACATACACATACATACACATAAACATGTATATCCGTACACACTCCCTCCCTCCATCCATCCATCCATCCATCTATCTATCTATCTATCTATCTATCTATCTATCTATCTATCTATCTATCTATCTAATCTTCCCAGCCACTTATTCATTCACTCAGATGCTGTACTGCCCAATAGAATAAAGCTCACAGAAACATAGTTCCCACTTTCTAGGACCAAAGCAGTTGCAGAGACATCTCTGCATTTCCTCCTCAAGCCAGAGGTGGCAGCAGAGATCAACAAGCCCTTAAGAAAAATAACCTTTCTCCAAATCTTGGTGTTGCTGAAGAGCAATAGCTGTCATTCAAACTCTTGGCTAATGAAATAAATCCACTCTCCAGTCAATAGAAATTGCTCATATGAAGGCTTTCCTTAACAATTTCTTGTAATAACCACAGTTCGGAGCAGTTTGTCAGCTATTCACCTTTCTGCCCCATTTCCTAATACCTTCAACTGAGCAGTTTTTCAATTCCCTAGCTTATAGTGGATTTTTAAAAAAAAATTAATTTATTTGTATTTATCAAAAATCAGCATAATGACCTGTTGTATGAAATGGGAGAAAATAATGCTAATACTACCTACCTTGTAGGATCATATAGAGTAATGTGCTTTGCAAATATTAAAGTACTTTATCAATACTTCCTCTTACTAGCTCTTCAGACCATCAGTCTCCTGTTCTCTTTCAGTATCTTCCCCAATACAACAGGTAGCTTTAGTGTGATATTTTCATTTCTGCTTTAGTCCTCATGTTAGGGAAGATAACCTAAGGAAAAGTGTTGAAAACAAATTCCTGGAGAGAAAAGCAATGTCTATTGGCCCTTCCTTATTTGAAATGCAGGAAATCTAAAAACACTAACAGCTTGCTAAAAATGTATCTGTAAGTCAAGTTTCCTTACTAGGGTTCATGGCCTTTAAAATATTTTATTAATATATTTCAACACAATTGATTTCCCTGTTAATCCTCTATGCATTTAAAAACATTATTCCAAAAAGAGGTCCATTTTTCTTCCACCTCTCTCATTTGGCTTTTAAAATCCTTCTTGAGCTCTTCTAAGAAGGCTTTTTGGGCTTCAGACCAGTTCATATTCTTTTTTGAGGTACTGGATATAGGTTTGATGACAATGTTGTCCTTTTCAGAATTTCTGCCTTGATCTTCACAGTTGCCATTATAAGAATCTATTGTATGTTTCTTTTTACTCATGGTATTTGTTTATTTCCTGGCCTTTAAAGAGATTGAGTTCTCCTGCTGGGGAGCAGTGGGCACTGACCCAAACTTCTTGTGTTGGGAGCCTAGGGCCTGGTCACTGGCTTTGTGTGCTGGGCCCTCCAATGTTGGCAGTTGGAGGCTATAGGGTTCTGGCAGCTTACCTGGTTTTGGGTTGGAATCAGCAACACTGGAGCTCTAAGGATAGGATTGGGTAGTGTGACTCCTGGAGATTTCCTGCTCACCGGAGCCTTTCCTTCCTTTCACTTTCTTTAGCTCCTTTCAGATGGATGTTGCAGGATGTTTTCAGCCTGGGGTCCCTTGGAGTGCTGCTTCCCTTAGCTTTGCTGAGACACTGGGAGAGCCAGTTGCTATAGAATGCCAAGGCACCTGGTGGTTTTCCAAGCTGGTTTTCACTGGTTTTCCTGCTCTCACTGAGGCACTTGGGGGTCCAGGTATTGATGTTTGTCTGCTCCACCACCTGGGTTTCAGGATCTCCTCCTGGAATGCTAAGGTGGGGCTTTCCTCTACCTTGCTGGGACACCTCCCATTCTGTACTGGTCCCCTTCTCCCAGGGCAAGAGGGGGCCTTTCCTGTTAATTCCTCAAGCTACCTGGTGTACTGGGCTGCTACATCCCATCTTTCTTCTGGTTCAGCTGTTCCAGGGTTTCTCCTGGGCAATATTTTCTGGGTTTTCAGAGGTTAATAAGGGAGGGTAAGAGCAACTTACTTTTTACTCTGCTATCTTGGCTCCTGGAAGTGGAACCTCAGTATTCTCCAATTTCACTTTCTACTTGACTTTCCCTCCCTAGCCTGTGAACTTCTTGCTATTTTCTACCATAAATTAAGGAACCCAGGCCATCTCATGTTTATCCTTCTTTCTCACCACACAAACAATGCATCTTCTTTTTCAATCACACATTTACTGATGGTATCCTTTACTTCAGTTCATCATTGCAGATACTTTTCTGTTCTGTGGTGCAGCCTAATCAAAGTCACCATGTGCCTCAGAATTGCCCTCTGAGTGACACACATTGTTGATGCTTTGGAGATAGGAGGTTTCCAGGATTTACAGCCAATTCCATGATTTACAACAACACTGGCAGGGATAGCTAGGTGGCAAAGTAGGTAGTGTTCTGGGCTTGTAGTCAGGTAGAGCTAAGTTTTAATCTAGCCTCAGAGGCTTACTAGTTATATCACTCTGGCAAGTCATTTCACCTCTACTTGCCTTGGTTTCTCCATCTGTAAAATGGGGATAATAATAGCATCTACCTCCCAGAATTGTTGTGAAGCTCAATTGAGATAAAAATTATAAAGTGGTTAGCACATTGTCAGGAACATAGTACTGTATAAATGTTAGTTATTATTATTATTATTATTAGTATTAGTAGTAGTAGTAGTAGTCCTAGTGGTAGAAGTCATAGTTGTAAGTAGAAGTAGTAGTAGTAGTAGTAGTAATAGTAGTAGTAGTAGTAGTGAAGTAGTAGAATGGCAGAATGTATAAAAAAAATAAGGGGCTTCTTTCAGGAAGAAATTTGGAATAATTAAAGGAACTCTAAATTACCAATAGACTCTACAACCTGTTCTTCCTGTTGGGAAATGATAGCAAAATAAAAACAAATAAAAAGTATTAATAAAAAGATATATAGGTGGGACAGCTAGGTGGCACAGTGGATAAAGCAGTGGCCCTGGATTCAGGAGGACCTGAGTTCAAATCTGGCCTCAGACACATAACACTTACTAGCTGTGTGGCCCTGGGCAAGTCACTTAACCCCATTGCCTAAGCAAAAAAAAAAAAAGAAAAAAAAAGATATGTAGGAAAGTCATATGTATAATCAGCTTTAAGGATGTTGTCTCAGTGCCTTTATTGGTGGTTTTATGACAATTATAGTATAAATTTGTGGATATCAGAAGTAGATTGGTGAAAGGAAGGTATAGAATATCTCATTACTTTTTCTTGTCTCCCAAACAAGAGCAGCCTTATGTGAGACAGTAGTGGAGATAGTCCCTAGGGGGTCCCATTGGGATGATATACACCAGCTTTTTGCAAGCCCTTTCATCAGTTGTATCTTGGATACTCACCATTCTCCTTACCTATGGATGTTCCAGGAAGTTATCATCTGAAAATTCCATGTCTGAATCAGCCTCTACAAGCCAGCTCTACAGCATAGTCATACAATAAGTATACTCTACTTTCAGATAATCTGACAGTCTTTTTTCTCTGATAGTGAAAAAAAGATTAATTTTTAAAAAGATGTGTTTTGGTATGATTTAAATTTTGTAAAAAAAAGTACTGTATGTGCAAACTTAAAGCATTATACAAATTTGCATTGCTGTTATTAGGATTCACAGAAAGATTTATTTAAATAACAAACAATGTATTTATAATAATTATTGCATTTGCACAAAATTTGTCTATATGCAATTTTCCAGGAACATATATATTGTTTATGGAAAGAGATGTGACTAGTATGGTAATATTATGCACAATTAATCATGTGTGTGTTTTGTTCAATATGCACCTGTGTTTAAGTATTATGATGATTAATTTTCATATCTTTGGACAAAAGATCATCATTATTAAATGATACTTTGAGCAGATGAAGCGAGAAAGGTTCATGTATGGAAAGCAGAAGAAATATATTCAAGATATTGAAGTAGAGTCCTTGATTATTGTACGTGGTTTAGCTGAGAACAGCTAGGAAACCACAGAAATGGTTAGGTCAGCTTGGGTGATACTAAAAGGACACTGGGGAAAATAGAAGAGACATTCTTTGAACAGAAGCCTTAGGTAAGCTGAGATCCTATGGAGCAGAGATATCCTACTAAGTTCTTCAAATGGCCATAAATCAGAAAATAATCTTCAAGCCTGTAAAGTGTTGAAAAGAACTACAAATGAGTTCTCTCAATCACACTGGGCACATAGGTAGTAACTGGCCCTTGATGACTTCTTTTGAGTTAGAGAAGTCAGCTAGAAAGCTAGGAGCACAGCACTCACTCTGTTTGTATGTGTATTAATTATGTTAAACTCACGATTTAGTGTGACTCATTAGTTTATGGTCACATAGACTGACTATTCACTCTATGCTATAATTTGTCATAGATGTGTCTAAATTCTATCTCTGACACTTACTGACTGTATCACTATAAGCAAGTCACTTCCTCTCAGTGTTTTAGGCAGTTTTTTAAGACTAGAAATATAAAAGTGCGTCAGTGGTCTGTAGGTTTGATTTCATCCATGTGGAAATTTCCTCCACTGAATAAGGCAACTTGTCTATTGCTTATAATTTTAGAGAGTTGCCTGAAATATGGAGAGATTAAGTAACTTGTTCATGCTTATACAGCTAGTATAGGCTGGGTCAGAAGCAGGAATTGAATGTATCTTAGAGACAATATTTTGTAGCAGTTAGATAGTTGGTCTGGGAGTTGAGAAGACAAGGATAAATAAATTAGTTCACCACAGAATTGCCTGTATGCATAAGTATAGATATGAATGTGCTAGAGAACTTTCTAGAGTTTTTTTCTCTATTTGAATAATGCACTATGCATTTTTCAAATGTCAATCCCTAAGCTATAATTCAGAACCTGGACAATAAGGATTTATTTTCTCTTTGGATATTGGAAGCCTCATATTCTATTTTTGGGGAGAGAAGGATCACAAATGCATGCATTTGTCTTAGAGTCTCAGAGGAAGGAGAGTAAGGGGAAAGAGGGAACACACATTTTTATGTTTTTTTTATATTGTTATGTTGTTTTAATGTTATTGTTCTTCAGTTTAATTGTGTCCAACTCTACATGAACGCATGAATTTTGTCCATGAGTTTTTTCTTGGTGAAGATACTGTAGTGGTTTGCCATTTCCTTCTTCAGAGTGTCCCCATTTCATAGAGGAGGAATTGAGGCACAAATAGAGGTTAAGCAATTTGCCTAGGATCACACAGCTTTCAAGTGCCTGAGGTTGGATTTGAATTCAGATCTTCTTGATTCAGGCCTGGTGCTCTATCCGTTGTATCACCTAGTTGTCCCAAGTATTTATATAGCACCTACTATGTAAACATCTCCATTTGCTGTTTTATGGAGAATTCACACAGGACAAGTGTTCACATGGTGGTCAGAAGAAGTGATACAAAGACACTCTCGAGGTTTCTCTTAAGCACTTTGGAATTGATTGTGTGATGTGGGAGACATTGGCACAAGACCATTCAGCATGGTGTGCCCACAGCAGAGAAGGTACTGTGCTCTATGATCAAAGCAGAATTGAAGTAGTTCAAAATAAATTCGAGATGCATAAATTTGGAGAATCCACCCCAAATGTTCACATGGACTATTTGTGCCCAACCTGTGGTAGAACATTCCGAGCTCATATTGGTCTGATCAGTCACAGTTGGACACACTGTAACTTGAATCTAGCATAGTGATGCCATTCTGGTCTTCTTTGAGAATGAAGGACATCAACCAACTATGTAAACAGTAACTGTGCTAAACTGTTTTAAAAATATTATCTCATTTGATTTGATCCTCACAACAACCCTCTGAGGTAGGTGCAATAATATCACTGTTTTACAGTTGAGGAAACTGAAGCAAAGGGGAGTTAATTGATTTGCCCAGGGTCACTCAGCAAGTAAGTTTCTAAGGCTGGATTTGAACTCCATCAATTGTTTTTCATGATTCCAGGCCCAGCCCTCTACCTAACTGCTTCACAAGACTGATAGACTGATGGCTTGGTTATAGAACTACCAATTTGGTAAATTATGTATTACATTCCTTTTATTGGTTAATTAATGAAGTGATTCCCTGGTTTTTCTTTAGATTTGTGAAAGGCAGAACAGTGTGGACTGCTATTGCTATAGTTTCTCTTCACATGGGATACCTGTGTGTAACACACACAACCCATTATAGGCATATTCAATTACTTATTGATTGATTCTTTTCATTGTGATAGGTTAAGTGACTCATCTAAGGAAATCCCATAGAAAGTCTTTCCTATCGCCCAAAATGGACATTTATGTTATACAGATGTAACCTAATGTTGGGGGTCCCAAGCTCTGAGTTTACTTGGATATGTTCAATCTTGAACACTACCTAGAAGGTATCAATACATCTTTAACTCTTATCACTCCTATCTAGAGTCAACTCTGGGAAATTTCTAAATATTTTCTTAGCTCATCTATATGGATATAAGTAAATGGATCCCCCAATCCCATAGAGGCATTCAAGGTAGCAATAAGTACAGGTCAAACTTAATTTCACAATGGAAAATGCAAAAAAAAATGAATGATATAAAATTAAAAGAAAAGACTTACAAGATAGCATAAATAATAGAGAAAACACAAAGGACTCACCCTACCATAAAGAGTCAGTATATTTTTTTCTCCTTCACCTATGGGTCCTACTTTTGGATATTTTTCTTTTTTATTGGATTTTTAATTTTAAGATTAAAAAGCATTTAAATTCTTTTTTCTGAAACACAAACAAACAAACAAATCAAAGCAAAATGTGTTCCATTTTCCCTCATGGATCTAAATTCTTCTCTACCCAGAGCCACCCTGACTCTTATATCCCACTAAGAAAGTAATTGAACTGTGATTTGCCGTAGAGCAGGTCTTTGACATTGTAATGATTACCTGTTTCCCACAAATCCTGCGGACACCCCCCCAGTAACACTGTGTCATCTTGTGGTTTAACTACATCTAGAAGGTAAATATACTTTAGGGCTGTTAGATAGGCAATACACCCTGATATATGCAAGGAAATATATATATATATATATATATGTATATATATATATATATGTATATATATATACATATATATACATATATATATATACACATACTTACATACATACATACACATATACATACATACATATCTCTATCTCTATTTCCTTGATGTTCTTCTGTCAACCTACAGAGACCCTTTGGGGGATTCAACTCCCCGACTGCTGCCATTTTGGCATGTAAAACTGCTCTTTACAATTTGGCCCTTTCCTAACTCCCCTCCTTGCATTCTTCCATCTGGTCACATGATTCTAATTCCTTTTTCACACAAGCAATACCTCATCTCTCATCTCAGTGCCTTTGTACTGTAAATGACTGTTCCCCCATTAGAATACAATCTTTCTTTCCCTCCACCACTTAGAATCCTTAATTTCCTTCATGACTTAGCTCAGTGCCATCAGGAAACCTTTCCTGATTCCCCAGGCTGTTAATATACTTTCTGTCATAACCAGTTTGTTATACACACACACACACACACACACACACACACACACACACAAGTAAATATACATATACATATATATAAGTAAATATACATATATACACATATACATGCATATATATGTATATTTCTATTGTGTGTATTCTTAAATGTATCCATATTATCTTCCCTCTTAAAATGTAAGCTTCTAGAAGGCAGGGGTTATTTTATTTTTGCCTTTGTATCCCCTGTGTTTAGCATAGTGCCAAGTAATAGTTTAATAAATGTTTCTTGACTGATGGACAGGTAGCACTCTTCTTGCTATCATGTTGTCACAGTCCAAATAATCAGTCAAGTGACAAGTATTTGTTAAGTGCTTGACTCACTGTAATAGCTAGTATAAATTACAGGTCCTTTGTTTCTTTCGCATTGTGGATTTAATTTCTTGTTACAGTACCACAAGGACCACATGTGTGATTTTCCCTTGCTAAGAATCACAATGCTCTGGGTGTTTACATTCTCTTGACAGAAAGCCAGAATTTGGGGTTACTTGTGAGGTAACCTTCAAGCATTGTCACTGCCCAGGAAATCTGGTTAGAAGGTCAAATTTCTGGATTTCCCCCGAAGGAAATCTCTCTTTTCTGTCTGGAAGACGGATCTCTTGAACTCCTGGACTTGCGACTGCCTTCCTGTGAGGATATAGCATTAACCAGGAAATCTCCCTTCATTTAACTAGGGGACTGGGATTCGGAAACAACATCATTGAAGATTTTTTATCTTTAGGATACATAGGTAACCACTTGTTTGCTAATGCCCCAAGGTAACCATTAATAATATAAATGGTTCCAAATTTATAACCTACTTTACTCTCAGGATCACTCTGGAAGCTAGGCAGAAGGGAAAAGGATAAAAGAAGTGCTAAAACATGCTGTCAGATACTTCTTGTGAGCCAGCAAAAAAGAGGTGGCTCTTCCCATCAGAATTTATCCTCCCACAAGATTCTGAGCCAATTAATTCATGTTGTAGGCACCTTATTAGTGAAAGTTATCCACCCAGAAGTGCCAAGCAGTAGCTACAAACCAGTTCCTGAGACTTAATTGAGAGATGCTTTTTGTGTACTTTGCAAAGCACTTAATTAGTGTTTAATGACTGAATGATTGTCCTTTCAATAAGGGTCCAATTGGCATGTCCACAGTCTTCACATATAAATGCTTTCAAAATTGTGGGAAAAGGATTCATACTTTGGTCAGCTGATCAAGATTTTTTTCAAAGAGCTCCTCAAAGAACTCCCCATACTTTATACCCCTTAGTTAACAAACACTTGTCATGGTGCTCGCTGGATGAGATTACTAAGAAAGAAAATAGAAGAGGGCTTAGAAGAAAGCCTTGGAGCACATCCATATATAGGGATAATGATTCTGCTAAGGAAACAGAGCAGGGTCAGTCAGAAAAGTTAGGAGTCCCATGAGAGATATAGAATGAAAACTCGGGGAGGGAGTATATAAAAGGTTGGGATAGCAACAGTATCAGGTTATGGCTTAGCAATAGCATCCCTTCATGAGCCTATTGATGGACACAGCGGACTTAAAGTGGACAATTCCACAGGATTCAGATGCATTTTTATATATGCAGGAATAATTTGAAGGGTGATAGAGCACATGGGCATAGCACCATGAAAGTGTAAGCTTGTGGTCTAAAATTCTAAGTAAACCATATGGAAGGTAACCATGAAGCCTTTCCAGAATATTCTTTGGAAGAATGTTTTATGCACTAACCTGATGTTCATACTTCTTATTCTGAATATATCACAGATACTAATTCTTTAAGACTGATTCTTAGGATTTTCTGCATTGGAAAATTTCAACTGAAATTGTGGTGCTTTTGTCTCTTCAAAGCAATGAATTTGAATAACACCAGCAGAAAATGGAAGCACAATTATGTGCTTTTTCTAAATTCAGAGCAAGTCCAATGTGCTATTTTTACATGTATTGTTAGCTCCCAGCTCAGATAAAAATTCAGCATTCAAATATAATCTCCTAAATACAAAACACAGCCTTTTAAAATGTGACATTTTTACCCATAGGACACAAAAGGATCTGGACTCAAAGTATGTAAAAAAGAGGAAATTATCACCTTCACTTGGACCATCCATTAACTGCTATCTTAGGAACAAAAACCCAGCTGAGGAATTGGGATATGTATTAGGTACAGCTACCTATGGAAAAACAATTGTTTAGATGACCAAACTCAAAACAAACATGTTCTTTCTTGTTCTCGGTTTTCTTAGACAGCTTATTCAGACTCTTTTCTCATATTTTTTTTTTCACAAAACAAACAAACAATAAACTCCATCAATGGCTCATCTTGCTTTATAAAAGAAACCAAAGCAATGGAACTGTGAAGAATGGTAATGAATAATCGTTGTCCTGGAGAACAGATAAGGAAAGGTGCATTCTTATTCTTACTTGAAAAGTGGGGACTAGGGATATGGAATGTATCATACATTCACTGATGTGGTTATTGCATTGGTTGGTTTTTCTGAAATTTTTTGTGTATGTGTGGTAGTTACAAGGAAAGAGTTGATGGAGGTTTTTGGGGTGACATGACTGTATAGTAAAAATAAAAAGCAACAATAAAACTATATATGCCAATGAATATGCATATATATATATATGCATATTTACATACACACATATTTACATGCACATATATACACACACACAGAAAGAAATCAAAACACAACAAATCTTGTATAGACTCAGAGTGAAAGGGGAAAGGATTACCAAGATGAGATTAAGCCACATTCTCAAGCTAGGGGACATTAGGAAAGACCAAAAAAAAACCAAACCAAAACAAAACCTGACTATTCTTTAAGTCACTTTATTCCCTTAGTCTAAGGAATGAGTTAGAGAATATGCCAGTTTTTCATAAAGTTTTCTTAACATAATTTCATTTCCCATTTTAAAACATGTTAGTATGTGCTGCCATATACATTAGAAATATTTCTGAAAAGCTATATACAAATTAATTTATATCAGTTGAATCCTCCATGCTCCTTTATTTATAGTAATATTTCAGAGATTTTTCCTCTTCTGTGAAGAAGAAAGGCAGTGTAGTATGGTAGAAATAATTTATTTTTATTAATTTTTTTGACATTCACTTTTATAAGAGTTTGAGTTCCAGTTTTTCTACCTCTTTCCGTTCTCTCCTCCCCAAGACAGCATACAATCTGATATAGACTATACATGTAAAATTATATTAAACATATTTCCACATTAGTCATGTTGTGAAAGAAGAATCAGAGCAAAAGGAAAAACAACAAAAAAGAGAAAGTACTATGTTTCAATCTGCATTCAGACTCCATAGTTCTTTCTCTGGATGTGGACAGCATTTAGTGGAAAGAATTTAGAAGGGATTAAGATTAAGAAGGCCTGTATTCAAATCCCAACTTCATCACCTATTAGATATTTGACTTTTGGATGTTGTTTCTTATTTTTCAAAGCAGTTCTATTATCACTGACCTGTTTACTTCACACGGTTGCTTATATCAAAGATTATGTATATGCAAATGCCTGGTAACATGTAAAGTATTATATGCAAATGTAAGGTATGTTTATTCACATTTCTTATTGTTTTTGGCAATGCCTCCAAATATTTGATCTTTAAGCTGTTGAACTATGTCCTTTGGATGGTGCTGTGAATGGGACCTACAGTTGGAAAATACTGAAGAAATTTCATGGAACACATTTGTTGAATGATTCCCAGTTAGGAATGTCTACAGTGGAATGTCTACGGTATAGGAGGCTGGAGGCATTCTGTGATAAACTAAGATAGTTAGGATAGACCATATTCTCCCAGCCCTAAATGCATGACTTTTTGATATTATGATTTCTCTTTCAGGCCTGACTAGGGGGAAACAAATGTTGAAAGCCATGTCATAAAGATGATCAGCAGATCCTGGGATCAAGGACAGTGTAGGTGCAGGGAGCACAGAGAGTGAATAGATGTTGTCCACCAGCAAGCTATGGAATATTGATATCAAATGAAATAATTGTGGTTCAAGTTCACTAATTAATTTCTTTAAACTCTGACTTAGCTTTTTTCAAATGCTTTTGTATATTTGAAATTCAGCCATTTGGGCCCACATACACCTTCAAGCTAAGTCAAGTCAATAAACATTTATTAAGCACTCATTATGTGTCTAGCACTCTGCTAAGTACTAGAGATACAAAAAAGGTATCCCCCCACAAAAAACCATACAAACATAGTCCTTGCCATCAATGAACTTACATTATAATGGAGGAGGCAACATGTAAATAATGAGATACATATAAAATATAATCATAGTAGTTGAAAGTTAATCTAAGAGGGAAAGGCACTAGGCAGTTGCACAGGACTGTGAAAGGTCTGCAGAAGATGGGATTTTTACTGAGTTTTGAAGGAAACTGCAGACACCATGAGGCAGAAGTGAAAAGAGAGCAGCACAGACAAGACATGGAGTGTCATACTTGATGAAGAGAAAGTAAGCCACTGTATTTAGATCACAGGGTGCATGGAGCCAAGCAAAATGTAAGAAGACTGGAAATGCAGGAAGGGGTCAGGTTATGAATAGCTTTAAGTGCCAGAAAAAAGAATTTATATTGTATCCTTGAGGTAAGAAGAACCACCGGAGCTCACTGAGCAGGAAAGTGACATGGTAAGACATAGGCTTTAAAAAAATCACTTCGGTAGCTTAAATTAGAATGGATTGAAATGGAGAAGAAACCAGTCATGGAGGGAGTTTATTTGCATTATTGCAGTAGTTTGAGTGTGAGATGGTGAGAGCCTGAATTAGGTTAGTGGATGGTCTGAATAAAAAGAAGAGCATGTATAAAAAGATCTTGTTAAGTAGAAATGATAAGATTTGGCAATGTATTAGATATGTACTGTGAGTGAGAAGGAGGAGTCAAAGATGAATCAGAGATTGAAAGTCTGAGTGACCAGGGTGGTACCCTTGAAATGATAAAAATAAAGTTCAAAAGAGGGGAAGGTTTGGGGAGGGAGAAGATAGTGAGGTCTGATTTTTGGACTTATCAAGTTTGAGATGCATATGGTATTTACAGAGATGTGCAAAAGACAATTGATTATTCTTTACTGTAGTTCAGAACAGAAACTAGGACTGAATATATAGGTCTGGAAATCATCTGCATAGGTATTATAACTGAATCATGATGGGTTCACTTGTGACACTGGGAGATATCCATGTTAGTAATAATGACTTGGATGAAGATCCAGTAAAAGAGACTGAGAGCAAGAGCTTTTTTTTAAAAAAAAATTATTTATTTTTAGTTTTCAACATTTACTTCCAAAAGATTTTGAGTTCCAAATTTTCTCCCCATCTCATCCCTCCTCCTACCCCAAGATAGCAGGCCTTTTCCTAATCTGCTCTCCCTTCTTTCTCTCCCCACCTTCTCTTATCCCCTTCCCTTTCTATTTTCCTGTAGGGCAAGATAGTTTTCTATACCCTATTTCCTGTATTTCTTATTTCCCAGTTGCATGTGAAAACAGCTTTTTTTTAAACATGTGTTTTCAAAACTTGAGGTTCCAAATTCTCTCCCTTCCTCCTTTCCCACCCACCCTCACTGAAAAGGCAAGCAACTAGATATAGGCCATATATGCGCAGTCATGCAAAACACCCCCATAGTAGTCATGTTGTGATAAACTAAGAAAATTTCCCTTTATCCTATCCCGCCTCCTATTTATTTTATTCTCTCTTTTGACCCTGTCCCTTTTCAGAAGTGTTTGCTTCTGATTACCCCCTCCTCCAATCTGCCCTCCCCTCTATCACCCCCCCTGCTCTCTTGTCCCCTTCCCCTCTATTTTCCTAGATAGATAGATTTTCATACCCAATTGAGTGTGTATGTTATT
The DNA here is from genome assembly GCF_003287225.1 of Phascolarctos cinereus. Taxonomy (NCBI): domain Eukaryota; kingdom Metazoa; phylum Chordata; class Mammalia; order Diprotodontia; family Phascolarctidae; genus Phascolarctos; species Phascolarctos cinereus. The sequence continues at coordinate 73,022,033 of NW_027555847.1, read as the reverse complement.
CTCCCCTTAAGCCAAATCCTATGAGAATGAGATTCACTCATTCTCTCTCATCTTCCCCCATTTCCCCTCCACTGTAAAAGCCTTTTCTTGTCTGTTCTCTTGTCTTGTCTTGTCTTGTCTTGTCTACCTCTCCCTTTCTCCTTCTCCCAGTATAATCCTCTCTCATCCCTTAATTTTATTCTCTAGATATCACCCTTTCATCTTCAACTAACCCTGTGCCCTCTATCTATCTATCTTTCTATATACATACAGGATTTGGGGCTAACTGTATTTCCCTGTCTGAGTATGAATAAATTTAACTCTTGATAGTGTTAACTTCTTGGAGAATATCCCACATGTGAAACCTTCATGCTTGCACAGTGGTAAAATGATGTTTTCAGCTAGGTGAGATGATTCTGATTGGAACCTGTGTTATCCTTTGTCATACACTATATTGGGGAATAAAAATCATTCTATAAAGACAGGAAGTTTGGTACACTGGAAAGTATTTTGTCTAGAATCAATAGAGAACTGAGTTTAAATTCTACCTTTGACACTCACTTTCTTAGTGACCTTAGCCAAGTCACTTTTTCTCTGACCTTGTTTTTTCATTGGCAGAACCAAAATTGTCGTGGCTGTAGTACTTTCTTTTCAAGATTATTGTGAAAACCTAATGATAATTATATATATGTATGTATATATGTATCTATGTAAGCAAATATGTATATGATATATGCAAATGCATATAAAGTTTGCTTTTCAAATTTTAAACCCCTTTATAAATATCAATTCTTATTACTGAAAGTGTCAAGGTTTTTATTAATCTTATATTATAAAATGAATAATTTTGATGTCATTGATTAACTGATTAAGGATGAAAATAGCAGAATGATATTATTATGTATACATGTAACTTTAAAAACTATGATCAATACAATAAATATCCATGATTCCAGAGGACTGATGATGAAAAATACTAATCTCCTCATGATTGGTGATAGATTTGGGGTACAGAATGAAATACACATTCTTCTATACATCTAATGAAGATGTTTTACGTGATTATGCATAGTTTTTACAAGAAGTTTTTTTCTTTCTTTTTTCGATAGGGTGTGTGGCAAGAGAGACAGAAAATAAACATCTCAATTAAAAAAATAAAAATAGAGAGGGAGGAGTGCTATATACATGTAGAAAGTAACATATAGTTTCAGATGAGGTCACTGTATTATCAATTTTCCTTAATGTTTTAAGAAAACTCTCATCAAGTCAGGGTAATGTAAAGGTTTGCAATAAAAAAACACATCAATAAAACAAAAAAAATAATTAATTTCAAGAAAGTTTAATATGAGGTGCATACTGTGCCATAGTATGCAATAGTTCATATTATTATTTTCTCTTTGCCTGCTTTCAAAATAGTTTTTTTTTTCTTTCAAGAAACAGTGTCTCTTTTCTATTCAGGAAAGCAGCCCACAGAAAATGCTGACCCTCCAACCATCATATTGTCAAGTTTTCTTATTTTCCTTTCTAATGGGTCCACACTGTTTTCCTCCTTGATCTGAAGTTTCTGTTGCTTGAGAAGGCTGATTATTGCTCAGAAAACAAGCTATACACTCTTTTATAGTGCTGTGCTCTTTTTCTTCCCTAATCAAGTTTGAACATTTCAAAGGTAGACTGAGAAAAGTAAAATGGCCCACCATCTGCCCCTTCAATGAATGAAAGGAGCTAGAGAAATTATTCTTTAGTGGCCCTAGTTAATGCCATGAGTTACAATTCAAATTTATTGTCTATAATTTTATGTGCTTTATAACTTTAATGCATGTGTCTCAAAAGCTATTAAAATCTTTCAAATGTATACCTTTCAGTTGATGAAGAAACACAATAGTTCACATTATTTTTGAATTTTGCTTTTCTTTTTTAATGATCTTTTTTTTGGATAATCAATGGGGTACCGGATTTGAACTCAGGTCCTCCTGAATCTAGGGCCAGTGCTCTATCCACTGTGCCACCTAGCTGCCTCCTTTTTTTTTAAATGAATTTAACAGATGCAATGAAATATGCCTGTTTCAATAGGCAAAGAACAGAAACCAATTTTTACATGAAAATGGGTCCTTTTGTTACAGTTCTTTAAAAACTATATTAAATTTTATTGTGTAATAACAAAATTGTCCTGCTTATCTATGTTTATCTATTCATCTATCTATCTATCTATCTATCAATCAATTTATCTATGTATTATATATAAGCATATAGATGCTTTTCTGAATTTTCTCATTTCCTTAAGTGTATTTTTTAAATTCATCAATTATTTTTAATTTTTTTCTTTTATTAACATTTCCATTACTACTCATCAATTCCATCCCTTTCCACTCCCCAAGATAGAGGACTGCCCTTAAAATCAATAAGTATAGTCCAGCAAAACAAATCAACACACTGGCTATTTCTGTAAATGTATAGCCTATTCTTCATCTGTAGTCAAGCATACCTCTATAAAGATATTGTAAACACGTTTGAACAGCAGTCTTTGGAAGTCATAATTGTCCTCTGCACCATACAGTTCAGGAGTCTTTTAACATTGTTTTTTTTTTTTAATTACAGTATCGTGGTACTCTTGCAAATTGTTCTTGTCTGTTCATAAATCTTCCAATATTTCTCTGAATCATCATGCTTTTCCCACTTCAACAATATTATATCGCATTCACAATTTGTCGCCAGCTATTCCCCAAGTTATGAGTAACCACTTTGTTTTCAGTTCTTTATCATAGCAAAAAGCACTGCTAAGCATATTTTTCCATACATACATCCTTTTACCCCTTTTTTGGGTACCTGGCTAGTAATGGTGTCAACTGAGTCAAAATATATACTTTTGGACATAGTTCCAAATGGTTTTTCAGAATGGTTGGATGAATTAAGCTTCATCAGTAGAATGTCAGTGTGCTTGTTCCCCTATAGCCATTTCAACAATTGCTATTTTTCTCTTTTGTCACATTTGTCAATATAATCTACATAAAATGGAAAGTTAGTTGTTTTAATTTATATTGTCTTTTTAATTGATGATTTGGAGGATTTTTTGCCATAGGTGTTAGTAGATTGCCTTTATTTATTTGAAAACTCCATGTACATTTCATTTGATCATTTTTTTATTTTTTATTTTTATTTTATTTAACATGTGTTTTTATAACTTTGGATTACAAATTTTCTCCCTTCCTCCCTCCCCACCCACCCTCCTTGAAAAGGCAAGTATCTCAATAGAGGTTTTACAGGTGTAGTTGTGTGAAACTCTTCCATAGTAGTCATGTTGTGAAAAACTAAGTATATTTCCCTTCATCCTATCCAACCCCTAATTTATTCTATTCTGTCTTTTGACCCTGTCCTTCCTCAGAAGTGTTTGCTTCTGATCATCCCCTCCCCCAATATGCCCTTCCCTCTGTCATCCCCCTGCTCTCTTGTCTCCTTCCCCCCTTATTTTCCTGTAGGGTGAGATAGATTTCCGTACCCCATTGTGTATATTATTCCCTCCTCAAGCCAAATCCTATGAGAATAAGATTCACTCATTTCCTCTCACCTTCCCCCATTTCCCCTCCACTGTAAAAGCCTTTTCTTGTCTGTTTCATGTGAGATAATTTGCCCCATTCTACCGCTTCTTTTCTCCTCCCAGTACAATCCTCTCTTACCCCTTAATTTTATTTTCCAGATATCATTCCTTCATCTTCAACTCACCCAGTGCCCTCTATCTATCTATCTATCTATCTATCTATCTATCTATCTATCTGTCTGTCTGTCTGTCTGTCTGTCTGTCTGTCTGTCTGTCTGTCTATCTATCTATCTGTCTGTCTGTCTGTCTGTCTGATTATATATACATATAATTTTTTCCCTCCAACTACCCTAATACTGACAAAGGACTCATGAGTTACAAACATCATCTTTCCCCGCAGGACTGTAGAGTTCAGCCTTAATAAGTCTCTTATGATTTCTCTTTCCTGTTTACCTCTTCCCTGTTTCACTTGAGTCTTATATTCAGCTTATATTCAGCTCTGGTCTTTTCCTCAGGAATGCTTGAAAGTCCCCTATTTCATTGAATGACCATTTTCTATCCTGAAGGATTATACTCAGTTTTTCTGGGTAGGTGATTCTTGGTTGTAATCCTATCTCCTTTGCCCTCAGGAATATTATATTTCAAGCCCTCTGATCCCTTAATGTAGAAGCTGCTAAATCTTGTGTTATCCTGATTATGTTTCTACCATGCTTGAATTGTTTCTTTCTGGCTGCCTGCAATATTTTCTCCTTGACCTGGGAACTCTGGAATTTGGCTACAATATTCCTAGGAGTTTTCCTTTGGGGAACTCTTTCAGGAGGTGATCAGTTGATTCTTTCCATTTCTATTTTGCCCTCTGGTTCTTAAATATCAGGGCAGTTTTCCTTGACAGTTTCTTGAAAGATGAAGTACAGGATCTTTTTTTGATCATGGCTTTCAGATAGTCCAATAATTTTTAAATTCTCTCTCCTGGATCTGTTTTCCAGGTCAGTAGTTTTTCCAATGAGATATTTCACATTCTCTTCTATTTTTTCATTCTTTTGGATTAGTGTTACAGTGCCTTGATTTCTCAAATCATCACTAGCCTCCAATTGCTCCATTCTAATTTTTAAGGAAGTATTTTCTTCAGTAAGCTTTTGGACTTCCTTTTCCATTTGGCCAATTTTGTTTTTTAGGGCATCTTTTCCTCATTGGCTTTTTTGACCTCTTTTGTCATTTGGGTTAGGCTATTTTTTAAGGTGTTATTTTCTTCAGTATTTTTTTTGGCCCTTTAGCATTAGTCTTGGTTTTTCCTCTACTTCTCTAACTTGCTTCTCAAAATACTTTTTGAGCTCTTCCATTGCCTGGGACCACTTCATATTTTTCTTGGAGGCTTTGGATGTAGGAGTTTTGGCTTCATTGTCTTCTTCTGGTTGTATGTTTTGATCTTCTTTGTCAGCAAAGTAAGATAATGTAGTCTGACTCTTTTTGCACTGCTTGCTCATGATCCCGGCCAATTACTTGAGTTATAAACTATTTGTTAAGGTAAGGGTCTGTTTCCATTGTGGAGGATTTACTGTCCCAAGCTTTGGGGGGTTGTACAGCTGTTTTCAGAGATACTTCTAGCGACCTGTAAATTTTCAGTTTTTCCAAGGTACTATGATCAAGGGTGAGGTGTTTACTTCTTTTCTGTCCTGTGCTCTGCTCTGTGAGGGACCACAAGCACTCTTTTTTGTCTTGGAACTGTGAGGAGGATTTTCTCTTCACAGCCCCTACAAGCTCCACCAAGCCAGCACTCCTCTTTGCCCCAGGCCCGCCACCCAGAACTGTGACCCAGATCCAAGTACAGGCAAAGCAAGAGAATCCTGCACCAGCAGAGAGATTCCTGAAATCCCCCTCTGATCAGCCACTCAATTACTCCTCAATCTGTGTCTCCAGAAGCTCAGGAGGCAGCCACCAACCTGGCGCTGGGACTCTTCACTTCTCTCTCACCACTGCAGACACAGACTTTTCCCACTGGCCTCCTGAGTTGTCTTTGGCATGCGTGGGTTGAGAAGTCTGGAAACCACCACAGCTGCCTGAGATTCAGTCCTCTGAGGCCTGCTCCAGGTTTGCTACCGCCTGCACACCCCATGCCCAACTGCACTCCTCTACCAGCCTGGCGTGATATACCTTTCTGATCAACCATCCAGATTGTCTTGGACTGGAAATTTGTTTCAATTTGTCTTTTTGTAGGTTCTGCTGCTTTAGAATTTGTTTAGAGCCATTTTTTTATAGATATTTGGAGGGATTTAGGGGGGAGCTCAAGCAGATCACTGCTTTTACTCTGCCACCTTGGCTCCGCCCCCCCATTTGACCATTTTTAAATTGGATAATGGCTTTTGTTCTTACATATTTGTATTCTCTTTATTTTGGATATCAGACCTTTATCAAAAAAATTCAGAAAATAATTCCCTTTCTCTTTCTGGGGGGTATAGCTAAGATGGCAGAGTAAATTCAGGGAATCACCTGAGTTCTCCCATGTTCCCTTCCAAACAATGTTAAAAGATTGTTTCAAAATGAATTCTGGAGTGTCAAAATCAGCAAAAGGATGAGGTAAAACAATTTCTCTACACAAGACAACTTAGAAGGTCAACAAGAAAGGTGTGTTTCAGGAGCCTTTTCTTGTCTGTTTCATGTGAGATAATTTATCCCATTCTGCCTCTCCATTTCTCCAACCAGTATAATCCTCTCTAACCTCTTAATTTTATTTTCTGTATGTCACCCCTCCATCTTCAACTCACCCTGTGCCCTCTATCTATCTATCTATCTATCTATCTATCTATCTATCTATCTATCTATCTATCTACCTATCTATCTATCTATCTATCTATCTATCTATCTATCTATCTATCTGTCTATCTATCTATGCATATAATTTTTTCCCTGCTACTACCCTAATACTGACAAAGGACTCATAAGTCACAAATATCATCTTTCCATGAAGAAATGTGAACAGTTCAGCCTTAGTAAGTCTCTTATGATTTCTCTTTCCTGTTTACCTCTTCCCTGTTTCACTTGAGTCTTATATTCAGCTTATACTCAGCTCTGGTCTTTTCCTCAGGATGCTTGAAAGTCCCTATTTCGTTGAATGACCATTTTCTACCCTGAAGTATTATACTCAGTTTTTCTGAGTAGGTGATTCTTTTCTTTTTTAATTTTTTATTTTTGGTTAGACAGTGGGGTTAAGTGACTTGCCCAGAGTCACACAGCTAGTGTTATGTGTCTGAGACCGGATTTGAACTCAGGTCCTCCTGAATCCAGGGCCAGTGCTGTATCCACTGGTCCACCTAGCTGCCCCTGGGTAGGTGATTCTTGATTATAATCCCATCTCCTTTGCCCTCTGGAATATCGTACTCCATGCCCTCTGGACCATTAATGTAGAAGCTGCTAAATCTTATGTATCCTGATTGTGTTTCCACAATACTTGAATTGTTTCTTTCTGGCTACCTGCAATATTTTCTCCTTGACCTGGGAACTCTGGAATTTGGCACAGTATTCCTAGGAGTTTTCCTTTGGGGATCTCTTTAAGGAGATGATGGGTGGATTCTTTCAATTTCTATTTTGCCCTCTGATTCTAGAATATTAGGGCAGTTTTCCTTAATAATTTCTTGAAAGATGGTGTCTAGATTCTTTTTTTGATCATGGCTTTCAGGTTGTCCAATAATTTTTAAATTATCTCTTCTGAATCTATTTTCCACATCAGTTGTTTTTCTAATGAGATATTTCACATTGTGTTCTATTTTTTCATTCTTTTGGTTTTGTTTTACAATGTCTTGATTCTCATAAAGTCATTAACTTCCATTTGCTCCATTCTAATTTTTAAGGAACTATTTTCTTAAGTGAGCTTTTAAACTTCCCTATCCATTTGGCCATTTCTGCTTTGTAAGTCTTTCTTCTCCTCATTGGCTGTTTGGACTTCTTTTGCCATTTGGTTTAGGTTATTTTTTAAGGTGTTATTTTCTTCAGTATTTTTTTTAGCATCTCCTTTAGCAAACTATTGACTTGTTTTCCATGATTTTCTTGCATCACTCTCATTTCTCTTCCCAGTTTTTCCTTTACTTCTTTTATTTGCTTCTCAAAATCCTTTTTGAGTTCTTCCATGGCCTGGAACTTATTCATATATTTTTTGGAGGCTTTGGATGTCGGAGCTTTGACTTTGCTGCCTTCTTCTGGTTGTCTGTTTTGATCTTCTCTGTCACCAAAGAAAGATTCTATGGTCTGACTTTTTGGTGCAGTTTGCCCATGTTCCCAGCTAATTATTTGAGTTAATAAATTTGTTAAGGTAGGTGTCTGGTTCTAGTGTGGAGAATGTACTGTCACAAGCTTCAGAGGTTTTGTGCAGCTGTTTTCAGAGATACTTCTAGGGACTTGTAAATTTTCAGTTCTTCCAAAGTGGTATGATCAAGGGCAAGGTCCTTCTTTCCTGGTCCATGCTCTGGTTTTTGAGTGACCACAATCACTCTTTTCTGCCTTGGAACTGTGAGAAGGATTCTCTCTTCCCCAGCACTACAAGTTCCACCACTCCAGCACTCCTCCTCACCCTAGGACAACCACCCAGAACTATGACCCAGATCTAAGTACAGGCAAAGCAAGGGATTCTTGCCTCAGTGCCAGCAAAGAGATCCCTGCAGTCCCCCTCTGATCAGGCACACAATTCACCCTTTGTCTGTGGGCCCAAGAGCTCTGGAAGGAGCTGCCACCCCAGGGCTGTTCTGGGACTGGGGCTGGGACCAAGTTTTCTTTCACCAAGGTGGTCGGACAGCTTTCCTACTGACATTCTAAGTTGTCTTTTACATTTGTGGGTTGAAAAGTCTGGAAACCACCACAACTGCCCATGATTCAGTCCCCTGAGGACTGCTCCAGGGTTGATGAGGTCTGGTCTTTGCCTGTGCACCCATGCTGAACTGCACTCCTCTCCCAACCTGGTGCTATGGACCTTTTCAATCAACCATCCAGGTTGTCTTGGGCTGGAAATTTGTTTCACTCTTTTTATTTTTATTTTTTAGTGAGGCAGCTGGGTTAAGTGACTTTCCTGGAGTCACACAGCTAGGAAATATTATGTGTCTGAGGCTTGATTCGAACTCAGGTCCTCCTGATTTCAGTGCCAGTGCTCTATCCACTGAGCCCCCTAGATGCCCCAAAGTATGATATTTATTTATTTATTTATTTGTTTGTTTGTTTGTTTGTTTTTGTGAGGCAATTGAGACTAAGTGACTTGCCCGGAGTCATGTAGCTAGTAAGTGTCAAGTGTCTGAGGCCAGATTTGAACTCAGGTCTTCCTGACTACAGGACTGGTATTCCATCCACTGTGCCATTTAACTGCCCCTCACTCTGTCTTTTTGTGGTTTCTGCTGCTCTAGAATTTGTTTAGAGCTATATTTACAGGTATTTGGAGATGTTTGGGGGAGAGCTCAAGCAATTCATTGCTTTTATTCCACCATCTTGACTCCATCCAAATTGTTAAAGGAAAATTTAAATGAGTTACAGGAAGAAATAGCAAAATTATACTAATTTTACTCAACTTGCCCCTTTCAGAACTAGATAAATCTAAACAAAAAAAAATAATAAGAAAAACATGTTAAGGAAATGAATAAAATTTTAGAAAAGTCAGATATGATAGACCTCTAGAGAAATGCAAATGGGAATAAATAGGAAGGAACATACCTTTTTCTGAGGGGTAGATGGCGCCTATAAAAATTCGACCATATCTTAGGGCACAAAACTTTCACAGTCATATACAGAAAAGCAAAATTGTTAAATACATCTTTTTCAGATCAGAATGTAACAAAAATTGCATTTAATAAAGAACTGTGGAAGTAGAGATTAAAAATTAATTGGAAACTAAGTACTTAAATCCTAAGCAATGAGTGGGTCAAGAAGCAAATCATAGAAATAATCAATGATTTCATTAAAGAGAATGATAACAATGAGTCATCATAACAAAATTTATTGGGTTAAGCCAAAGCTGCATTTTATATCTCTTTATGCAAATTTTTATCTCTAAATGCTTAAATCAATAAAATAGAGAAAGAGTAGATTAATGAATTGGGCATTTAACTAAAAAAACAAACAAATCCAAAAGAGAATAAATTAAAAATTCCCAACTAAACACCAAAATTGAAATGCCAAAAATCAAAGGAGAGGTTAATAAATTGGAAGTAAGAAAATCATCAAAACTAGGAGCTGGTTTAATTAAAAAAAAAGATAAAACATGGGTTAAAGTAATTTTTAAAAAAAGAAAGAAGAAACCCAAATTACCAATATCAAAAATGAAAAGGTTGAACATGTCACCAGTAAAGAGGTAAGTAATTTAATGAACTATTTTGCCTAATTATACATCAATAAATTTAACAATGTAAGCAAAATAGATGAATATTTGTAAAAATATATAAATTGCCAAGATCAATAGAAGAGGAAATAGAATATTTAAATAACCCAATCTTAGAAAAAGAAATTGAAAGAGCCATCAATTAGCTCCCTAACAAAAATCCACAGGACCAGATGTATTTAAAAATGAACTTTACCAAAAATTTAATGAGCAATTAATTCCAATGCTACATAAACTATTTGGAAAAATAGGCAAAGAAGGAGTCCTTCCAAATTCCTTTGATGACCCAAATACAGTGCTGTTACCTAAACCAAGAAGAAGAATAGAAAAAGAAAACTAAAGACGAATTCCGTAATGAACACTGGTACAAAAAAATTTAAATAAAATATTAGCTAGCAAGGTAATTACAGGAATATATCATAAGGACCATACACTATGGCCAGATGAGATTTACACCAGGAATGCAGAGCTGGTCCAATTAGGAAAACTATCAGCATAATTTATGATATCAATGATTATATCAATAAATGCACAAAAAGCTTTTGACAATGTAAAATACACATTCTTATTAAAACATCAACAAGCATTATCTGTAAGGGGGATAAGCTAGAAGCTGACCCAGTAAAATCAGGGCTGAACCAAGGATACCCATTATTACGTTCAACATTGTACTAGGGGGGGCATAGCCATGATGGCAGAGTAAAAGCAGTGACTTGCTTGAGCTCTCCCCTAAACTCCTCCAAATACCTGTAAAAAATGACTCTACACAATTTATAGAACAGCAGAACCCACAAAAAGACAGAGTGAAACAAACCTCCAGCCCAAGACAACCTTGATGGTTGATGGGAAAGGTCTGTTACTGCAGGCTGGGAGAGGAGCTCAGATAAGTGTGGGCTGTATACGCAAAGACAGGGCCCCAGTGAACCTAGAGCAGGCCTCACAGGACTGAATCACTAGCAGTGTGGTGATTTCCAGATGTTCTAACCCACAAATGCCAAACACAACTTAGAAAATCAGTAGGAAAGGTCTGTCAGACCTGGGTGAGACAGGAGTGGGGTCTGGCCCCTTGCACAGCCCTGGAGTGGTGGTGGCTGCAGCTGCTTCCAGAGCTCTCAGCCCACAGATGGTGGAGGAATTGAGTGACTGATCAGAGGGGAATTTCAGGGATCTCTTTGCTGGCACTGAGGCAGGATTCTCTTGCTTTGCACATATGTGGATCTGGGTCACAGTCCTGGGTGGCAAGGAGGAACACTGGCATGGTAGAGCATGTGGAAATGGTACAGTGGGAATCCTCACCGTTCAAAGGCAGGAAAGAGTGCTTGTGGTCACTCATATACTTGAGAACAGGCCAGGAAAGGAGTAAACACCTCTCCTTTGATCATACCACCTTGGAAGAATGGAAAATTTACAGGTCCCTAGAAGTATCTCTGAAAACAGCTTCACAAAACCCCTGAAGCTTGGGACAGTGCACCCTCCATACTGGAAACAGAGCAAGCCCTACCTTAACAAAGAGTTAAAAAGTCAAGTAACTGGCTAGAAACATGAGCAAACATTGGGAAACCCCTCCCCCCCCAAAAAAAAACGCCCCTCAGACTACAGAATCTTGCTTTGGTGAGGAAGATCAAAACATACAACCAGAAGAAGACAACAAAGTCAGAGCTCCTACATCTAAAACAAAGGAGCTAGGATTAAAACCGAAAATCACTTACCCAGCAAAATTGAGTATAATCCTTCAGGGTGAAAAATGGATATTCAAATAAATGGAGGACTTTCAAGCATCCTTGGTGAAAAGACCACAGCTGAATAGAAAATTTGACTTTCACATACAATACTCAAGAGAAGCATGAAAAGGTCAACAGGATAGAGAAATCATAAGGGACTTATTAAAGCTGAACTGTTTATATTCTTAAATGGAAAGAACATATATATACATACATATATATACATACATATATATACATATATGATTAAGGTGTGATAAAGGATTGTACTGGGAGAAAGAAAAAAGGAGAGGTAGAATGGAATAAATTATCTCGCATCAAAGAGTCAAGAAAAAGCTTTTACAGTGGGAAGAGGGGGGAGGTGAGAGAGAATGAATGAATCTTACTCTCATTGGATGTGGCTTAAGGGGGAAATAATATATACACTCAATTGGGTATGGAAATTTATGTTGTCCTACAGAAAAATAGGGGGGAAGGGGATAAGAGAGAGGGGATGATAGAAGGGAGGGCAGACTGGGGAAGGGGGTAATCAGAGGCAAACACTTTTGAGGAGGGACTGTCAAAGGAGAGAATAGAATAAGCAAGGGGATGACATGATGGAGGGAAAACAGTGTGTCACAATATGACTATTATAGAAGTGTTTTGCATGACTACACATGTAAAACTTATATCAAATTGCTTGCCTTCTCTATGAGGGTGGGTGGGGAGGGAGGAAGGGAGAGAATTTGGAATTCAAAGTTTTAAAAAAGAATGTTAAAAATTGTTTTTAAATGTAACTGGGAGATAATGTATACAGGCAATAGGATATAGGAATCTATCTTGTCCTACAGGAAAATAGAAGGGGAAGGGGATAAAAGAAGGGAGAGGGTGAGGGAAGGAAGGGCAGATTGGTGGAAGGTGTATTCAGAATGCATGCAGTCCTGGGGTGGGGGAGGGGAGAGATAAGGAGAAAATTTGGAACTCAAAATCTTGTGGAAGTGAATGTTGAAAACTAAAAATAAATTAATTTTTAAAAAGACAATATTGTACTAGATAAGCAATGCTATAGCTATAACAATGCTAGCTACAGCAATAAGACAAGAAAAAGAAATTGGAGGAATAAAAATAAGCAATGAAGAAAGAAAATTAATACTCTTTGCAGATGATAAGATGGTATAGTTGGAGAATCCTAGAAAATGAACTAAAAAAGTAGTTGAAATAATAAATAACTTCAATTCCAGGGTATAAAATAAACTCACATTAATCATCATCATTTCTGTATATTGCCAGCAAAGTCCAGCAGAAAGTGATAGAAAGAGAAATTCCATTTAAAATAACTGAAGACAATATAAAATCCTTGGAAGTCTACTGGCCAAGATAAGCCCAGGGGTGATAACTTTTCACACAATTAATTTCAGATCTGAACAATTAGAAAAAATATTAATTGCTCTTTTGTAGACCAAGCCAATATAATAAATGTGGCAATCCTACCTAAATTAATTTAGCTTATTCAGTGTGATAGCAAAGTACCAAATCATTTTATAGAGCTAGAAAAAATTATATTCTTCTAGAAGGAATAAAAGGTCAAGAATATCAAAAGAATTAGTGAAAAATGATATGAAGAAGGTTGTCTAGCCATACCAGATCTCAAACTTCATTATAAAGTGGTAATCATCAAAATAATCTTGTATGGGCTAAAATATAGAGTGATAGCTCAGTGGAATAGGTTACATACTCAATGCACAATAATAACTGACCATGGTAATCTAGTGTTTGAGAAACACAAAGGTCCAAGATTTTGCAACAAGAATCCACTATTTAACAAAAACTGCTGGGGAAACTAGAAAGCAGTTTGGCAGAAAGTAGTTATACACCAACATCTTACACAATATATCAAGATAAGGTCAAAATGTGTATGTGATTTAGACAAAAGGGTGATATCATAAGCAAATTAGGAGAGCATGGAATAGTTTACCTCTTAGGTCTGTGGATAAGTGAAGAATTTATGACAAACAAGAGACAGCGTTACAAGGCATAAAATGGATGGTTTTAATTATATTATGTTTAAAAGGGTTTTGCATAGACAAAACCAATGGAGCCAAGATTAGAAAGGAAGCAGAAAGAGAGGAAAAGTTGTTTTTTTTAACAGCAAATGTCTCTGATAAAGGCCTCATTTGTCATATACATATACATGCATACATGCATCAATTTGACTCAGTTACACACACACACACACACACACACACACACACATATAACTGAGTCAAATTTACAAGAATATATCATTCCCCAAATAATACATGGTCAAAAGATATGAACGGGCAGTTTTCAGATGAAGAAAGCAAAGCTATCTATAGTGATAAAAAATGCTTTGGCCTCACTATTGATTAGAGAAATGTAAATTAAAACAAATCTGAGACACTACCTCACACATATCAGATTGGCTACTGTGACATAAAAGGGGAAATGATGAATGTTAGAAGGGATGTGGGAAAACTACACTATGACTAAGTGGGATTTATACTAGATATGCAGGGCTGATTCAATATTGGTAAAACCATAAGCATAATTGATCATATTAATAACAAAAACAACAAAAATGATACGATTATCTCAACCTGTGCAGAAAAAGCTTTTGACAAAATACAATGCCCACTCCTATTGAAAACACTAGAAAGCACAGGAATAATGGAACCTTTCCTAGAAGGATAAGTAGTACTATAAAAAACCATCAGCAAGGGCTATGTGTAATGACAATTAATTTGATGCCTTCCCAATAAAACCAAAGTGAAGCAAAGATGTCCGTTATCACCAGTATCCAATATTGTACCAGAAATACCAGCTATAGCAATTAGACAAGAAAAAAAAGAATTGAAGGAATAAAAATAGGTAATGAAAAAATAAAATTATCACTTTGCAGATGTTATAATGTTATATGTAAAGAACCTTAGAGAATAAACTAAAAAAAAAACTAGTTGAAACAAGGAACAATTTTAGTAATGTTGCATGATATAAAGTAAACACACATAAATCATCAGCATTTCTATATGTTACCAATAAAGTCCAACAGAAAAATATAGAAAGAAATTCCATTTAAAATAACTGCAGAAAATGTAAAAATAGATTACTTTAGTCAATACTGAATCAGCCCTGCATACCCAGTATAAATCCCACTTGGTCATAGTGTAGTTTTCTCACATCCCCTCTAACATCTAGTAGAAGGGAGTCTACCTACTAAGACAAAACCAGGAATTATATGAACATAATTATAAAACATCTTTCACACTAAGAGGTAAATAATTGAAGAAATATTAATTGCTCATGGGTAGGCTGAGCCAATAAAATAAAATGACAGTTCTCCTAATTTAATCTACTTCTTCAGTGTCATAATAATCAAACTACAGAAAATTATTTTATAGAACTAGAAAAATAATTTAAAATATCATCTGGAAGAACAAAAGTTGAAGAATATCAAGGGAATCAATAAAGAAATTGTGAAGGAAGGCAGCATAGTAGTACTAGATTTCAAACTATATTACAAAGTGGTATCATGCAAACAATCTGGTACTAGCTAAGAAATAAAATGGTGAATCAGTGGAATAGATTAAGTATATAGAACATGGAGCAAATGACCATATTAATCTACTGCTTAATAAACCCCCAAATGCAAACTTTTCAGATAATAACTCATCATTTCACAAAAATTGTTGGGATAACTGGAAAGTAGTTTGTCAGAAACTAGGCATAGACCAACAACTCATGTGGTCTACCAATAAAAGGTCAAAATAGAAAATGATTTAGACTTAAAGCGTGATATCATAGGCAAATTATGGAATCATTTAAAATCTATCTGTGAAATCTATGAGTAAAGGAAGAGTTTGTGACCAAAGAAGATATAGAGAGAATCATAGGAAATAAAATGGATAATTTCAATTACATGAAATTAAAATATTTTAGCCAAACAAAACTAATGCAGCCAAAATTAGAATGAAAAGACGAAACTGGGAAAGATTTTAAAGCAAGTTTCTCAGATAAAGACCTCATTTCTCAAATATATTGGGAAATGAGCCAATTTTATGAAGAAACAAGAGCCATTCTCTAATTGATAAATGGTCAAAGGATATGAAAAGGCAGTTTTCAGAAGAAGAAGTCAAACTATCAATATTCACAAAAAAATGTTCTAAATCACTATTGATTAGAGCAATGCAAATTAAAGCAACTCTGAGGTACCACCTTGTTCTTATTTTGGCTAACATGAAAGAAAAGGCAAATGACAAATGCTGGAGGGAAGATTGAAAAATAAGTATATTGGGTGCAGCTAGGTGGCTCAGTGGATAGAGCAGCAGCCCTGGATTCAGGTTCAAATCCAGCCTCAGACACATAACACTTACAGCTATGTGACCCTGGGCAAGTCACTTAACCCCATTGCCTAACCCTTCCCCCCCAAAAAAAAAAAAAGAGAAATAGGTATGTTAATCCACTGTAGGTAGAGTTTGAACTGGTCTAACAATTCTACATAACAATTTTGAAATATGCTCAAAAGGTCATAAAAATTTGTATACCCCTTGATTCAGAAATACCACTACTAGTATCTCAAAGAAATCAAATAAAAGGGAAAACATATTTGTGCAAAAATCTTTATAGCAGCTCTTTTTGTAGTGGCAAAGATTGGGAAACTGAATGGATGCTTATCAGCTGGAGAATGGATGAACAAGTTGGGTGATATGATTGTAACGGAGTACTGTTGTGCTATAAGAAATGTTGAACAGGATGGTTTCTGAAAAAAACAACCAACAAAACAAAACAGGAAAACTTTTATGAACTGATGAAAAAACTAAATGAACAGAACCAGGAGAAGATTGTATCCAGTAACAGCAATATTGTAAACATGATCAACTATCAGCTGCTCTGATCATGGCAATGATCTGAGGTACTTCCAAAGGACACATGGTGAAAAATTTTATCCATTATGAGACAGAGAGAGAGAGAGAAAGAGAAAGAGAGAGAGAGAAAGAGAGAGAGAGAGAGACAGAGAGAGAGAGAGAGAGAGAGAGAGAGAGAGAGAGAGAGAGAGAACTGATTAACTCTAAGTACTGATTGAAGCATACTTTTTCCACTTTATCTTTGTTACCTTTTTTTTTTTGTAATATTGATGCTGCGGAAATATTTTTGCATGAATTTACATTTACATTTATAATTGATATATTGTTTGCCTTCTCAATGGGTAGAGAAATGGTGGGAAGGAGAGAATTTGAAATTCAAAAATTTGTTAAAATAAATAGATACATTGATGAATGAATGAATGAAAATAATTCAGCTCTTAGTTCAGTTGAAAGATACAGAAGTCCCAAAGGTACAATAGCCAGGCATATACAAAGGTTCATGTATATTTAGGGCATACTAGCATGTCAGATCACAGTGCCTATTTGTCTTGAGATGATTGAATATAGTGGCAGGACAAAGGGTAAGGCCTTGTAGTCTTTCCTTCTTACTAGAAGGCCTATGACTGATGATTCCAGCTTTATCTGAGTGCCTTGAATAACTATTTCATTCTTATTGCGAGGACATCTTTATGAAGTCTAAGCACCTTCTTTCCTGAATACTGGACTCTGTAGTTAACACACCTGATTAATATCTTCTATACAATCCCCTCTCCATGGAGAGTAATCATTGTTAAAAATATATAGTTTCATCACATAATCTTGTTTCTAATGTTTTGTCAGTGTGATGATTTTGTCATGGGACTATGGAACACAGTTACGATGTCCTAATTCCTTTTATTTAAACCTCTCTATCCATGTGTGGGGAAAACTACACAAGGTTGTTGGTATGGATTGGCACAGTCATGAACAACAGAAGCAATACTGAAAGAACATTATTTATACACTAAGAGATAAGAATGCCTATCTGAATAGTATGAGACATCCACATAAGGAAGAAATATAGTTTCTAGAATGAAGTATTTGAGAGCCCTATTTTATTATTTTACTCTTTCCAAATCAAACAAAAACTAAGATACTATATTCAACCCTAAATGTCATTATAAAAGGAATATTAACATTTGTAGCATGTTAAAAGAACTAAAGTCAGAATGGGACTCAAAACTGGATTAGTTTAAACATGAGAATTAATTGACATAATTCAAGATGTTTAGTCTGGATACAATAAGATTGAGAGGTTGGAGAAATTATTGCTTTCTTCAAATACTTAATGGGTGGCCTTATAGAAGAGGTATTAAATTTATTCTGATTGGTCATAGAGTATAGAATTAGGGTTAGAGGGTAGAAATTACAGGAAGCAGATTTTATCTCAGTATAAGGAATAGTTACCAACTAGAGCTGTCCAATGGCGGAAAGATCTCTTTCGTGGGGCACTGAATTCTTTGACATTGGATTCTTCAGGATG
This sequence comes from Phascolarctos cinereus, assembly GCF_003287225.1. NCBI lineage: Eukaryota > Metazoa > Chordata > Mammalia > Diprotodontia > Phascolarctidae > Phascolarctos > Phascolarctos cinereus. Next base: position 73,004,068 of record NW_027555847.1, on the reverse strand, counting down.
AGCTTAGATGGTCACTGGGTGGGGAAGGAGGAAGGCAATATTTTATGTAGGGTTTGAGCTTTGAGTAGGTGGTTGATCTTAAAGGAATCCTGAAGTACCTTCTAATACTAAAATTTTATGGTCCTATGGGACTACTTTTTAAAAAAAAAAACCATACTAAATCATAGACTTTAAACAGAGACATTAGAGATTATTTAGTTTAACTTCCTCATTAGTTAGATAAGAAAAATGAGGCCCAGAGAAGTGAAAGGTTGTATAGCTGACATTGACTACTGTCAGAGATATAACTTAGCTGATTTAAAGTGCAATGGACTCTGAAGCAATTCTAGCTGCATTTATCCACATTTTATGTCCAAAGGAGAATGACTACTCAAATATAGGCAAGTTACATGTCTAATTCATTGATTTTGCATTTTTAAATTTACATGCTCTAAATTCTAAATTCCTCATTTATAGATGACATGCCAGGGTTGTAAAGACAGGCTTTGTTACTAAATAACTCTCCCAGTCTTTCCTTTATCATGATTTCAAATGATAAAATCCAAGGCTATAATTTCAAACCATCTGCAAGCACAGGGTAAATAGCATTTTCACGACATGATCTACAGCTGCTAGATCTTTTTTTGTGAAAAAATTCTCCAGTGGCCTCTTATTGTTTTTACATGGAAAAAAATTGCATTAAATAACCATCTTTCCTCTAATTAACTGCACTAGCGAACACTGGGACATGAAGATAGAAAGCTTCCTGATTATTACATTTATGGAATTCTGTCTTTCAGGTTTGTAAAGGTGAAAAGGATTGCTAGATTAAGACTGAATATATGGATTTCTCATTTTAGTTCTTCATTTTTGCCATAAGGGCCACACATCCATGAAATATAATTGGATCTCTTGAAAGCTACATCTGTACCTTGTTGCCCACAATTCATTAAGACCTTGATTTAAAGTAGAAAGGAACTTTATAAATGCTATAGTGTAATCCCACCTCTTCTTTTAGAGATGAGGAAATTACATTGGTGATCTTTCCAAAGCATTCCAATAAAGAATAAGTCATAAACCAAGTTGGATACTTTTCTTTTCATCAGTTAATTCACATCAATATGAGTACTAGCAAATAACTTATCCATATTACCAAATTTGTCAGAAGATGCACCTCTATATGTAGCTTGCATATTGAAACCTTGGAGCTAAGACTGAGCATGAAATGAGGAAATTCAGACATGATTCTTCTTTACATAGCTTTATTTTAAAATTATCTGATCAGTTCCTTTTCTAAACCACTTCCATTGAACAAAGGTGTATGGTAAATGAATATTTAGTTCTAGGTCATTGATGTGATGCTCAATGATTTTTATGTTTGAAATTAATTTAATTTTTGCATTTTGCCCAGTATTCTATTGATAATTATTATAAGCCATAAAATAACATAATTTATCGTCTTCTTCATAACCTAAGGCAATTTAAAATAAATTACTTCAAGATGGCATGCTACTTTAGTAGATGTATACTACCTGCTAATCTGGTTACTCTGAGTGTAAACGACTATTCAAACACTTAGCTTGTTAGCCCCCACCAATAAGTTTGCTTTTACTAGTAAGCCAGAAGACATAACTATTCATAACTGTTAAAAAAAAAAAAGACTGAACTACAATGGACTGGAGTCATTTATGAGTTTTTTGACCTGGCATTTCTTTGCTATTGGTGGTCTCTACTGAAACAAGCTTTATAACTTTGTAGGAAGATACAAAACTATGGTAGAAAAGGAAAACTTTCAAAGCACATGGTGAGCAGGCACACCAGAAAGGGACAATTTTTGATATTATTTTTAGAAATGAACAGTCTTAATGCCAAAAAGTCTTCTCTCTGACTTGTAGGAATTGACTTTTGAATGTCAAGTAAGATATATTGAAATGAAAGCTCGATACCTCTAGAAGACAGTGCCCACAGGGTACTTTTGTGCAGTCAGTCTACTAGCATTTAAGTGCCTGCTATGTATCAGGCACTGATACAAAAATTGAAAAAAAAAGCCTCTACTTGAAAAGAGATTATTTTCTAGTGTAGAAGACCACAGGTACACAAAAAAGTACATACATACATACATACATACATGCATACATACGTATATATAAATACATAAACTCAAATAAAGACAACTCAAGTTAAATATTCAAGTCAGAAATAAAATTAAATACAAGGTATATTTAGATGGAGGGCACTAACAATTAGGGGAATGAATCACAATTAATTTCATGTAGGAGATGATTCTTGAACAGCATTCTGAAGGAAGAGAGAAATTCTATGAGGCAAAGATGAGAAGTGAGGGAAATTCCAAGTATGGGTAAAGGCATGGAGGCAAGATATACAATGTAATATGTGAAGGAAAAAGAGAAGGCCAGTCTGAATGGATTGCAGTGTGTGTGTGTGTGTGTGTGTGTGTGTGTGTGTGTGTGTGTGAAATAATATACAATGAGCTTGGAAAAGAAGGTTATGGACAGGTTATGAAGAGCTTTAATAACTAAACTGAAGAGTTTATGGTTTCTCCTAGATAGAATAGGAACCACTGTGGTTGATTGAGTAAGTGAGTAGAGTGGGCACAATTACACTTAAGGAAGTCATTTGGCAGTAGTGGGGAAAAACTTGCAACAGTGATCTAGGTGAGTACTGATGAGGGTCTGAACTCAGGTTGTAGCTGAGTGAAGAATGAGTTGGGTATAAGAGATGTAAAGGGATAAAAAGAAGATTTCACAATTGTTTGGATCTATGAAGAGTGGGACAGTGAAAGGTTGAGAATAAATCCAAACTTTTGACCTTGGAAGCCAAAATGATGGTGGCACCTTTTAGAGAAATATGGAAGTTTGGAATAGAAGACAATATGCTTTTGGGGGAAGTTGCAGAGTCCCATGTTGGCAATAGTGCCACACCTCCTGGAGCTCAATGAACCAAAATATCATCAGGTTGGTTCAGGCATGAAATTCTATGAATTTCCAAAGCTTCAAATTAAGAAACCATCTGGTCTGAGGTTTCTTGAAGAAAAGGATAGGGAATGTAACTGGATTTGATTAGTGTATGAAATTCCCAGATAGGGAAAGACATTCCTTCTAATTTTGGTTAGTGCCTTATCTGCAACTTATGAAGCCTTAGCATTGCTTAAAACACTGAGAAACAGTAGGATTTGCTCAGGATCACAGGACCAATGTTTCAGAAGTGGGACTTGGACCCATGTCTTCCTGGTTCTGAGACCAGTGCTCTATCCATTGTAACATGCTGCTTCTCCTCTAACTATACAAATGTAGAAATATTCTTAAGTCATCATAACTTGGTTCAGTTGTTGAGTAACCCTATTTTTATTTGTTTTGACTTTTCAAATTAGTCAAAATAAACAAATTGTATGTTAGTTGCTTCTTATGTAATCTTAGAGAATGATCAGCCTGATAGAACCATCAAAGTCCTGTTCTCAAATACATCATGGTCATGGACTGAGAGTTGAAGATCAGCTTATAGGTCTTCTAGTCTAATCTCCTGCTACATGTGAGAAAACTGAGGCTAAGAGAGGTTAAATGATTTGCTCAAATTCACCTAAGTAGTAACTGGCAGTATTGAGATTGGAACATAGAGCCTCTAACATCCCCAAACTTCTTTTCCAGCCTTATGTTACATTACTTCCTTCATCCACTTCAGCCAAACTGGCTTTTTCTGTGTTCTTCATAAATGATATTCCTTTTTTGCCATCTTTGTGCCTTTGTACTGGCTGTCTCCAATACTTGGAATGTGCTCCCTCTTCACTTCTTTCTTCTTAAACTCACCCAGTTATTTCAAGATACATCTTAAATGACACTTCCATATGGAGACTTTCCTAAACCCCCAGCTCACTTGTAGTAGTATTCTACCCCTTTGTATATATTTTGTATGTATATATATATATGCTGTTGTTGTTTAGTCATTTCAGTCATGTCTGACTCAGTGTCCCCAGTTGGGGTTTTCTTGGCAAAGATATTGGAGTGGTTTGCCATTTTGTTCACCGGTTCATTTTACAAAGGAGGAACTGAGGCAAACAGAGTTGTGAGTTACCTAAGATCATACAATTAGTAAGTGTCTGAGGTCATATTTGAACTCATGAACATGAATCTTCCTGATTCCAAGCCCAGTGCTCTATCTGCTGTGCCACCTCACTGTCCCTATGCACACATATGTTTTTCTATGAATACATCGCTTTCCTTGAAAGGATGTAAACTTCTCAAGGGAGAAGCCTGTTGCTGTTTTCTGTTTTTATCACTAGCACTTAGCATATACCTAGCACATAATAGTTAAGTCAAGTTAAAAAGCATTTATTAAGTACCTACTATTTGCCAGATATTAGGCTGAGTCCTGGGGATAAAAAAAAAAATGGCAAAAACAATCTCTAACCCTAAGAAGCCCTCTCAACTGGGAAGACAAGATACAAATAACTACATACAAAAGAGAATGGCTAAGTGGGGCAGTGGATGGAGTGCTTGATGTAGAGTCAGGAAGATCTGAATTAAAATCCTGTCTCAGACACTTAGTATCTGTGTGACCCTGGAAAAGTTACTTAACATCTTTCTGCCTCAGTCTCCTCATATTTAAAATAAGAATCATAATAGCACTAACTCCCAGGGTTATTATAAAGATAAAATGAAATAATATTTGTAAAGTACTTTGCATGCAGGCCCTAAAGCAATATATAGATGCTAGTGATGAGGATGATAATATTGATGAAAATGACAAGATGTATATATGCCAAAGAATTTTGTTATAATCATGATGGATGCCTAATATTTGGTTAAGTTCTAAGAAAAATCCATTAAAGATGGTGGTCTTCCATGTATTTCTATTGATGGACAATAATCAGCTGGTTACCTCAAATCTTACACAACTGGGTCTGCTAAATAATATTCATAGTCTCTCAAAATGTTTAGAGCTAACATTATAAACCAAGTGGCTGATGAATGTCTATTATTCAGTTATGATTTGCAGTTAGATAAAAATACATAGACCTTGTTATAAATATTAGCATATTTAACAATATAGGTGAGCTGTGAATTGAGCCAAGAATGAAATAGGGGAGATAGTTGGATTTTTTTTTGGAAATTGTCAGTGTTTTTAAAATAATTAAATCATTTTATTGATATATTTTGTTTATACTTCATGTAAATCACCCAATTTATATTTCTACTTTCCCTGTCTCAGAGATCCATTGCTTAAAATTAAGAATAAAAAGAGAGAAAAAAGAAAAAAAAGTTCTACAAAACTAGAAAATGTATCAAATAAGTCTGACATTATATATAGTGTTGTGTATTCATATTCTTCTCATTCTTTGCAAAAAAAAAAAGAAAAAAGTAGGGGGGATACATATTACTTTCAATATTACCAAGATTCTTCCTGAAAAGACCCATCTTTTGAATTTCAATGTTCATCTACTGATGCTATGTAACAGAAAATCACAATTTTCAAATTATTAAAGTTTCAGGTTACCTCTTAGGGAAAATAAGGTGATACATAATGGGGGTGAATAGGTGGCAATGTATTACTAATTAAGAATCATGCATTAAAAGTAACATAAAGGGTATCATCAGAGAGATTCAGGCCTAGAAAAGGTAGGGACTATTTTTTCAAGGTAAAATTGGCAACCCCCCCAACCCCCCCCCAAACAATCCAAACACCAAAAAACCAAAAACAAACAAACAAAAAAATCTTCATTTTTGGCATCCAACTAGCATTAGGTCTAGAGAAAGGCCTCCACCAAGTTGAAATGCTTTCTGCATGATTTCAGCAAAATATACATAAGGACCACACAGGCTAAAAAAGTATGAATGGCTCACCATCTGTACCCCTGGAGGTTGTTCCCTCATTAGTGAGATCAAAAATGTATTATAATACTGTGATTGGTCTGTGAAAAGTAGTCCTTACTCAGCATTAAAACTTATCTCTGCTAACTCTACCTTCCTACTTAATATCACTGAAAGCTTAAAACAATCTTGGAACTGATTTGTATTGATTTGAAAACTGTATTGATTTGACAACTTTTCTTAACTGCTGATATGGTTGACTGAACCACACATTGAAATTGAGATCTATTTTGATGCCATTCATCAAGAATATAAAAAAATAATGTTTAAAATTAGTAAAGACTTCCAATGTTTTTCTTTAACAAATGGACAATGTCTGTATATTTAGTATTTGGCAACCTGATCAAATAAATATTTCTATGGACCGCCATAGTAATTTTCACTTAAGGAATAATACAATGTTGTTTTTTAGAGGGGGAGACATTTGTTATAACACTTTGCTAGATCTGACATTATTATCATTAATTGCATACATATCTACACCACTCCTACCTGTCAAATTGTTAGCTCCTTGATGTCAGGGTTTGTGTTTGTGTGTGTGTGTGTGTGTGTGTGTGTGTGTGTGTGTGTATGTGTAAAAAGCACAAACATATGCACATATCTATATATTTATGTTTATATTCCCAGTACTCAGCACAATTTTTTCCATATCACAGACATTTAACAGTTGTTTGTAAAATTGATTTTGTTTAATCTACTCAGTTGCTAGGTTCCTAGCTGATCCCTTTCTTCTAACATGTTCTTATGTTCTAGGTACTCTAGAAGTTTAGGGGCTGGCTTTCACAACTACGTATTTGTTGGTTAAAATCATATTTACCATAGAATTGATTTTTTTTTAAAGAAAGAGTATAATTCTAAAAATCAGTGCCATAGGCATCATTGGTTACTATAGCACTTTTCCAGAGTCAAAACTAGGGCAAGGTGACCAGAGCTTTGTCACTCCTGACCTTTTGCTTCTCTCCCACATCATCTCTTCTATTAAAGGTTGAGGGCTTCGTACCTGGACACTCGGTCCAGATTTTCTGGGAAATGAGTAACACCTTGTAGAATCTGGACTCATTCTAGATGCTCTGGGAGATGGGCCATACTTGTCTTTTGGAGTGACTGCAACTAGGTGAAGCAGATAGAGTGGTAAAGATACTATGCTATACTGAAAGAACACAGATCCAACTTACTGATAAGCTAACCCTCTTCTAAAGTAACTGAATGCAGAATAGATGATTTTGTCCATCACTTCACTCCTTTCTCAGGCTAGAAGATGAGTTTTCCCCAGGCACAAGAAATCCTAGGTATGGAACTGGACTTTTCTGTTTACTTCAATGAATAAGCCTCTGTTAAAAGATTTTAAAAATCCATTTTAAAGGAATGAGAGTATAGCGAATTTTAAAATGCTTAGCCCACTTCCAGAATTTATCAATTGTGTTTGTAATCTTCTAGCATTTGGCAAGTACAATGATGAAGAAGACATGGAAGAGAAATATTTGGGCTTTGGTGACCTTAATTTTTTTCTGAACCAAAATGTGGGCATTCCAGAGAGAAGTCTTAATACTGACCCAAACATACACTTAACAACTAAAATGAATTAAAAACAAAACACTGTGGAAAGAACAGCTAAGATGATTGTGGAGAGCAGAAAGTTGATGGATTCCAACTGCTTATTCCTAGTCCAAAGTCACAAAACACTCTGACAGCACACAAAAGTATACAAAGGAAGAAAAACTTTCTGCATCACATTCTCTCTCTGCATGGGGCCAGAATCAATCGATGTGAAAGAAAATTCCCTTAGATTGGAACTGGTTGGAAAAGAGGCTCAAATTACATTCACCACTGCTTTGGTGTGGTCAGACTTGCTGCACTGGAATGAACAGGTTGATGCTTTGTGGCTCCTGCAGAGTACCTGAGTAGGTTCTGAGTAGGACACAATCTTTCCCATAGACTCAAGAACCTAATGATCCATTCATTTGCTTCCATCCTGTGATGAAATGTTTTCATAGAAAAAGAAAGATTATGAACCTGTAGAAAATAAATGCACGATGTGGATTCCTATCAAACTGTGGGAGCCAGAGAGTAAAGAAACCAAATAAGAGATAAGAGGGGAAAGTTTGGATCAGGACAGGTTCTGACAGGACTTGAAGAATCCAAACTAGAATTATAAAATATAACTGCAAAAAATCTCTTAGGCCTGAGGAAACTCCTGGATAATAGCCACTTAGTATGACTTCTATATCATATTCTTATCGCCAGCCTGAAGCTAACATGGATGTAATGTAATTTGGGGATTCTATGTACTCTCTTTCAGCCATATTTTACTCTCTATAATTCTATTCTCTCAACACGTCCATTTAGAATTCAGCATATTTGTTTTTCTTGTTGTAGTTGGCAGTTTAAGCCATGTATCTTAGAGAAAAAAATAAGAAAAAAAGGAACAACAGTCAGGAAAAATCTAAAACTGCACATTCCTCACTTATTTTTCTTAAAATAAATGGGCCTAGAAGACTAAAAAGATAGCCTAGAGGAATACCTTAGTATTAATAAAAAAAAAAATACCTTAAAGAATGTTATAGAGAGGGCAGAAATAGGAATTAAAAAAAAATTCTTTAGTGGAATAATGACTTGAACAGCAATCTCTAACTTAATTGGTATTCTTTAAAGATTCATTGAACAGAATAAATCATATATTTGTAAGATTTTGTTCTTGACTTTGTCCACTTTGTCCCTCCACCTGGTATGCCTCCATGTCTCTGTCTATGGAAAGCTTCTCACTGCTTCAAGGAGCAACTCTACAACCTGTGACTCTTTTAGACATTTCATGATCACCTCAACTGGAAATAGATAGCTATTGCTGTAGAGTGGTCTATGAAGATGTCATGTCAGCCCTCTATACCTCCATTTCCTTTTCTGTTAATTGGAGATAATAATAACCATAGTCCTATTACAAAAGGTTGTGAAGACTAAAGTTATATAAACTAGACCTTAAAAATGCAATATGAGTATCAACTATTTTTATAATGTACTTTGCCTGATATTAAGCAGAATGATAGTAAACAGAGTGTTGGGCATGGTTTCAGAGAAAACTGGATTTTAGTCCCACCTCTGGGACATACTAGTTGTTGTCCATGGACAAGTCATTGTATCCCTCATTTGGTTGGACCTTACAAAGTGGTTGTGATACTCAAATGAAATGATGCATATAACACACTTTCCATCTTTAATATCAAAGAAAAAAAATATATTCTATTTTTTGGTACAACCATGTCAAAAACAATTTGTTATTTAAAATTATTTGAACTGGACCATGTTTTGCTTATGGAGTGATGCACACTTCATTCAGACATCTCTCAGATGTGAATCATAAAATACTGTACAAATATCAGTTATTAATATTCCTTATTGAATTATAAGCTTCTTGCTTTACATAGCTCCTTGACATTTTACCTTTCTCTTATAAATACTGTAGCTGTTAAGTGAATTGAAGAAGGAATACCTTACTTAGATGAGTCTCTGTCTTGAACATACATTAAGAACAGTGTCTGGGTGAAAGTATTTTGGAACTCCATAAAGTGTCTTGCTATTAATTAATCAATTGACAAGCATTAAGAAGCTTGTACTGCTAGGCAGGCACTGTGTTATATGGTGAGGATACAATACAAAAGAGAAAGCATTTTTGCTCTCTAGGAGTATACATTCATTTAAGGAATGCGGGTGTGTGTGTGTGTGTGTGTGTGTGTTGTGTGTGTGTGTGTGTGTGTGTGTGTGTGTGTGCCAACGAATTTTGAGGAGGGAGTACACTAACTGCCAAGGAATGGCTTCATTTAGATGATGACATGAACTGAATCTTGAAAGGAAACAGGAGGTCTGAGTGGTGAAGGAGAGGAAAGGGAGCATTCAATGCATGATGGCCTGCTGGTGTAAAACCAGAGAAAGGGGGCTGAGCATCTTGGGAAAAGAACTGCTAGTGAATATTCCATAGAGACTTTTGAAAGGAACAATATGCAAGAAAGCTGGAAAACAGCATCACAAAAGAAAGATGAGAAATTGATCTTACCTAAATATACAGGGACCAGTGGTTACCAATACAGTGGGTGTTACTTCAGAATCATCAGTTTGTCAATGGATTTTTAGAGCAAAGGTCAAAAGAAATGACATTGAATTCCATCAATTAATCAGTACCTTTTTTTTTCAAAAGTTATGTAAATTTTTAAAAATTCATTTTACCATTTTATCATTTAGTGTACTAGTGTCAAATTCAAATAGAAATAGGGGCCACTAATCCATAAATTAGGGTCTCTATGGGTCACATTATTGACTTAGTTTTAAAATGTAAACTTATCTATGTTTTATTGAGTTTTTATTTGTTAATTTTTCCCAATTACATTTTAATCTGGTTTAGATCTCACTAGTGAGTATTTTACCACATGTGGCCTATGGGCCACATACCTGATTCCTCTATCTAGTCTACCTGTCTATAATTTGTTCATAAGGAAATCAAAAGAAATATTTCAAATGCCTGAAATCAAAGTAAATTTCATCTAAAGATTTTCCCTTTTTTTCCAGTCTAAGAAAACTCTAAGGTCCTTAAATCTTGATCCAATTTCAATGATGCAGTTTGTCCTGTGGTGAGAGAGGAATTTAGTCTGGCCCTAATCCCAGTGCAGCCCCAGGGCAGTGTCTGCTTCCAGTGCTCTCAGCCCATAGATGGAGTGGGGATCGAATGGCTGATGAGAGGGGGATTGCAGGGATCTCTCTGCTGGTGCTGAGGCAGAATTCTCTTGCTTTGCCTGCACTCAGATCTGGGCCACAGTTCTGGGTGTTGATCCTAGGGTGAGGAGGAGTGTTGGCCTGGTGTAGCTTGTGTTGGTGGTGCACAGGGAATCCTCCTCACACTTCCAGGACAGAAAGGAGTGCTTGTGGTCACTCATAGACCAGAGCACAGGCCAGGAAAGGAGTAAACACCTCACCCTTGATCATATCACCTCGGAAGAATGGAAAATTTACAAGTCCTTAGAAGTATCTGTGAAAACAACTGCACAAAACCTCTGAAGCTTGGAACAGTACATTCTCCAGACTGGAAGCAGGCCCCTACTTTAACAAAGAGCTTAAAGGTCAAGTAATTGGCTGGGAACATGAAACAGTACAAAAAAAGTCAGACCATAGAATCTTACTTTGGTGACAAAAAATATCAAAACAGACAACCAGAAGAAGACAACAAAGTCAAAGTTCCTACATCCAAAGCCTCCAAAAAAAAAAAAAAAGGAATCAGTCCCAGGCCATGGAAGAGTTCAAATAGGATTTTGAGAAGCAAATAAGAGATGTAGAGGAAAAACTGGGAAGAGAAATGAGAGTGATGCAAGAAAATCGTGAAAAACAAGTCAACAGCTGGCTAAAGGAGACCCAAAATATACTGAAGAAAATAACACCTTAAAAATAGACTAGACCAAATGGCAAAAGAGGTCCAAAAAAAACAATAAGGATAAGAATGCCTTCAAAAGCAGAATTGGAGAAATGGAAAAGGAATTTTAAAAGCTCACTGAAGAAATACTTCCTTAAAAATTAGAATGGAGCAAATGGAAGTTAATGACTTTATGAGAAATCAAGAAATTATAAAACTAAACCAAAAGAATGAAAAATAGACAATGTGAAATATCCCATTGAAAAAACAACTGACTTGGAAAATAGATCCAGGAGAGATAATTTGAAAATTATTGGACTACCTGAAAGCCATGATGAAAAAAAGAGCCTAGACATCATCTTCCAAGAAATTATCAAGGAAAACAGCCCTGATATTCTAGAACCAGAGGGTAAAATAGAAATGGAAAGAATCCACCAATCACCTCCTGAAAGAGATCCCCAAAGGAAAACTCCTAGGAATATTGTATCCAAATTCCAGAGTTCCCAGGTCAAGGAGAAAATATCGAAAGCAGCCAGCAAGAAACAATTCAAGTATTGTAGAAACACAATCAGGATAACACAAGGTTTAGCACCTTCTACATTAAGGGATGGGGGAGGTATTGGAATATGAAATTCCAGAGGTCAAAGGAGCTAGGATTACAACCAAGAATCACCTACACAACAAAACTGAGTATAATCCTTCAGGGGAAAAAATGGATATTCAGTAAAATAGAGGACTTTTAAGCATTCTTGATGAAAAGACCAGAGATAAACAGAAAATTTGACTTTCAAATAGAAGACTCAAGAGAAGCATAAAAGGGCAACAAGATAGATCTAGCTGAAAGGAGAGAAGTCTCCCGTCAAAGAGCTGAAGAATTTTCTGAAGCTTAGGACCATGTATTACTTGGAAACCTCACCCAAGAAGTCTGACAATGTGGAGAAACTATTCCTGGACTTGGCATGTTGACTGCTCAGTGAGGCCAGGCAGAATACTCTCGTTAACAATGTGACCTCTCCTTTACCAGGAAAAGGGAAAAAACATCAGCTGTTTGAGTTGTTGTAATTTCAGTTAAAAGCTGGTAAAGGGCAGCAGGTAGAAAAGAGTCCATGCCTGCTCTGATAGGTCAGGAGTTCCCGGAAGGTGGAGCAAAGGTGGTAGTACTTACTCTTTGGACCTTCTGTCTTCTCCAGGTTCCTGAATTTAAAAAAGCATGGCAGGCTAAGGGCACTGTCCACAGGCCAGCACTGGTAGAACATTCATGTGGTTTGACTCTTTTGCAGGCTTGGGCTGGAGGGAGAGGGAGATTGCACTAGGAGCTCCCTAAGATGCTGAGCATGTGCTGTGATAGTTGCTTTTTTGTTTGCGCCCCCCAAAGGAGTGATCCTGCCCAGCACTTGGTGAATGGGTAGGGTCTTCTCTAGCACCCTTTGAACACCTCAGTTTTCTAGCCTGCCAGTCAAACGAACACTGGGAAGGCCAACTACAATATCTGTAGTGCATCTGGCACAATGTGAGGGATTTTCAGCACCCACTCCACAATGAGCTTGAAAAGTGTTACATCTCTCGTCCACATAACCTTTCAAGAACTTTGGAACTGAGCAATTCAAAGGACCTTTGATCCATAAGCAACAGTAACAATTATGGCTAACAAAGGACATGAGGCCTCTGACACCTTTTGGTTTTAATGGTTCAGCTGACAATTCCTTAGACCCAACGTTATGCTATGTTAGTATCCTCTGAATGTGTTTTGTAGAAATAAATAAGGGAAGTATGATCAAAAAAAAAAGAAGTGGTCCAAAAATGTAATCAGTTTTGAATGACTTGTTCTTAGTAAACTTAAGCAGCTTTACAGTGCTGGCCACTTTATTTTCCACATGTTCATAGATCATCTACTGATTAAGATCTACTAGCACTTTGCCTGAGATTGATGTTAAAACAACCTAACACCCCCCACCCCAGCCCTTCCCAGGTCCTTAACCTGGACCTTCAAAGTATATGCCAATAGAATGAAAGCTTAGAGGTTCTGACCAGATAGAATGGCTTCAACTAGGGAACCAGCAACTATGTCTTCAATTCAAGGACTAATCAATCAGTTTGGGATACTCCTCACCAGGTTAAGTGAAAGGTGATTACCTTTCTAGCCATGACACTTGTTGAAGACTATCACAGGTGTTCTTAAACGTCATTATGTTATAGACTCTTTTGACAGTCTAGTAAAGCCTATGGGCCTCTTCAAATGCCTAAAGTAAAATACATATATACAAGGGAAATACTTATACTAAGAAAAAATATCAAAGACTTAAAAAAACCCCATAGACTTCTGATTAAGAATCCTTGGTCTACCAAATCACGTTAGAATAATAAGCATTAGTGGAGAGAGTATCCTCACTAATATATACATGGATCCTTGAAGTACTAATGTTGGTTGTAGCTTTTTTAAAAAAAAAATTGACTAGCCCTTCTTTCTTTGAAAAGTGAGGGTTCTTGTGCAATGACATTGGTATAGTTAAATAACCCTCTTCTCCCGCCAATCTTTTCAAAGAAAATTTGTGTATACATAATAAGAATATATTTTTGTCCCTTATTCTTTTATAACTATTCTTACCTTTGAAAGCTTTTGGGTATTGCATTTTTCCTTTTGAATTCTTTGGTATCTGCTTTCTTAAGTCCATATTATATGTCTGACTATGAACCCTTGATCCCTTTCTTAGGCTATCATGATTTTCCATAGGACATGGTCATTTCTTCCTGACCACTTCCTGGAATTCCACTTAACTAACAAGTTTTTCCTTTTCTGTCAAATGTAATTTGAGCAGCTCTACTCTGCTCTATCATTGTTTCCTCCAACTTCTGAGAAATAAGTTGTCAGCAAAATAGATTAAGGTTTACTCAGTCACTCTGTTTAGAATGAGAAGACCAACAGAGGGATTTCCCAGCAATACTCCATCTTGTCTCTGCTTATATATTCACCATCTTACATATTGCATGAATGACTAGGCGATCTTTCTGTGGGAGTTTTTTAATAACCATTGTTCTAACTGAAATGTTGGTATAATGTATTATGCCTATCATAATATGACACCAAGATGCTAGATGTTGACATTATCTACTGATGTGTGTGTACGTGTATGTGTATGTGTATGAAGGGTATGGAGAAATGCAGTAGGACAGGATTCTTATTGAATGGCATGGGTGAAATTATTCTCCAGCAGATATTAATATAAAATATTACCAAGATTAAATAAAATACCTGAGTAGTATTAGAAACATGACTAAGAGCTGATAATAGTGTTAGAAATCATCTAGATAATGATTCTCATTTTGCCAGTGGGGAAACATTTATCCATAGAGCTTAAGTGATGTAGCCAAAGCCACACATCTAATTGGTAGATGAACTAGGACTAGAAATGAGAGTTCTTATTATCTAGCCCAATGCTATTTCTATTGTACCTCAAAAACTATTGGTTTTTTAACTTATTAGAAAATGCATAGTTAGCATCTTCCTTCTGATTGGGTGATCTATAGTGCAGTGCCTAAATGACTACCACTTTTATTTCTCTTACTTTTTATCTTCTCCTAAAACATTTTCTCACACTTACATCCTCTGATTTATAGATTTAAATAAATGTTTTCATGGCAATAATGCCGTACCCTACTGCTGCTATTAGATAATAAAATAAGATTTAGATTGGCGTCTTTTAAAAATGTTAACAGGCTTCAATACTTCAGTCACCTAAACTCTCATTGGTTCAGTGATACCTCTAAGATCATATTTTCTCTTTCAGTTTGTCATTGATTCCTTCCTTCTTCTCTGTCAGTGGTATGCTTTTGGTCCCCAGAAATTTCCTTCATGTGAACATTTGGCTTATTAAACCTTCCTCCCCCAATAAGCACCCTCCATTAGCAGTATGGAATAGCAGAATTAGACTTGGAATGAGAAGTCTTTTGTTAAAATCCCAATTCTGTTGCTTATTTACTTTGTAATCTTGGTAAAGTTACTGAACTTCTTAGTGCCTCAAACTTTCATCTGTAAAATGAGAGCAGTCAGATTAAAATGATCTATAAGTTCCTTCCCAACACTTGTAATTAGTGATTTACCCTCTTCCCTAACAAAACCTACTCCTACATCACAGTAAGGAATGAGACGACTCCCTCTCCAAATAAATTGTAGATACTCCCTAAGTAACAGCCAGAAAGGAAACCCCTCCTCTGCTCACATTGTATATAACATAACACAGTGTTAATACCTGATAGCAAGTAATGACCAAAGCGTTCCCCAAATAATTCATTTATCTATTTCTGTATTTATTGTTTTTATTAGGGTTGGTTTTTACTCCAAAGAAATTAATTTCTAATGGTGGAACTTCAGGTATCATTGCCAGATGAATACAGAAATCATGGTTTTTTTCAGGGGATTCTTCAGTACTCCTTATATTATGCCACATGGTTCCCTATATTTACCATGAAGGTGAAAAGGAAGAAAAGGAGGAGGAGAACAAAGAAAATTAAGATATTGGTACAGATTCATTCTAGGAAATCCACGTATTTATATGGAGAAATAACAACATTATTATATCAAGGTTGGTCAAACATTTATTTCAAGTCTCTCCAAGGATACTTGAATTATAAATCAAAGTATATTACCATTTAGTTTTTTGCATCAATGTCTTTCAAGAGAAATAACTCTTGTATGTACCCTTTTCAGGTATCATCTTTTGGTTCTTTTGCATTTATATCCCACAACAAATACAAATTGCTTAATTACTAAAATTGGAAATGGAGCTCTATTATTCTGGAATGGATTGTGGAATATGTAATGCTCCTGAATATTGTTGATCCATGCATTCTGTCACATTTATCTAAAGTGAATGAGAAGCAGTCCACGAGATTTTCCATTGAAAAGGTTAATTAATCAACTGCTTTGTGCTCTTATAGCTTTCTCCATGGTATAAATTTCCAGCTACTGTAATCAAATCATGCAAATCTATTCTTGGCATGTCTATACATTTATTATTCCATACATAATTTTTAAGCTAGCAAATACTTTCCACTTGATTATTCAAGCAAGCACTGTGATGTTTACAATTCTTAGTGTCCATTTTGTTCTCAAACCAACATAGGTCCTAGAAGTATAAGAACTAAATCTTTGGGTAGGAAAATAGGCATAATAATTATGCATATTTTTTCTATTATGAGGAGTAAGAAAGGGGGAGAGGAGTTAGGGAGCTGTGAAGGAGGGGAGAAAGAGGGAGGGAGGAAGTCAGCCTCCAGGAAAATATATTAGCTGTTAAAAATATTAAGTGAATAGAGTATGTAATTTTAGACCATTAGAGTAGAAAGAGATATTAGAGATCACCTAGTTTATAGATAAGAACCACAGTCCTAGAGACTTGCCCAAAGTCATACATGAGGTAGTAGCCGAGCTGGGACTAGAGAGACAGTCTCCTGACCTTGAATCCACTGTTTCATTTTTTTCACTGAACCATAGAGGCTTTTTGCTAGATATGAACTTTCTGAAGTACAACATACGTGACAGATAGAAGTCAAACAAAAATTTATGTGACCAAAGGAATGAATACAAATATCTCTGGTTAAGTACAAGTTGGATTACAATATGAAGGGGATCCTACAGATCAGGAGTACTCAACCTGGGATCTGCTGACAGTAGATAGGTTTCATGATGTCTATGAACTTTGTTGTGGAAGATATATTCATTTAAATATAACTGGATTACTTTGTAACCCTATGCATTTTATTTATATTCATTTAAAAACATTACTTTGAGAAGGAGTGTATAAGTTTCTTCAGATGACAAAAGGAGTGTATGACACAAAAAAGGTTAGGAATCCCTACTACAGAGAGAACTCAAGCTTTGTATTTCAGGTTGGGCAACTAGGTGGCACCGAGGATAGAGTGTTGGGCCTGGAGTCAGGAAGACCCATGACGCTGGGCAAATCAATTAACCCTGTTTGCCTCAGTTTCCTCCCCTGTAAAATGAGCTGGGGAAGGAAATGGCCAACCGCTCCAATATCTTTGCCAAGAAAACCCCAAATGGGGTCACAAAGAGTCAGATATGACAAACGACTGAACAACAACAGCAACAGATGATCTCAAAGATTCTTCTTTCAATGATTATGATGATAATGATCATGCTAATAATATGCTTTATATAGTGTTTCAATATTTGCAAAATGTTTTATAAATATTATTTTATCCTGATAACAACCCTGGGAGGTAAATGCTACTATTATCCCCATTTTACAGATAAAAGAACTGAGACAGACATAGGTTAAATGACTTGTGTAGAGTCACACAACTAGAAAGTCCCTGAGACAGGATTAGAACTCAGGTCTTCCTGACTCCAGGCCCAATGTTCTACCTACTTCACCACTTAGCAGTCTCAGTTCGTATTTTCAATGGTATGATTCTACAAGAATAATTTTAAAATAAATTTAATTTTTTAAAGAAGAGGTAGGTAGCTACTTAAAATATTTTTGCTAACAAGTTTAAAGTTAGGACATGACTACAGATGACAATTCAGAAAGAGGGGATACAGAGCCTAACTTTGGAATTAGTAAAGAGGCAAACTTAAGCTGGACAACAGAAAAAAAGTTCCTGGTAATTAGAGCTTC
Source organism: Phascolarctos cinereus (assembly GCF_003287225.1). Taxonomy (NCBI): domain Eukaryota; kingdom Metazoa; phylum Chordata; class Mammalia; order Diprotodontia; family Phascolarctidae; genus Phascolarctos; species Phascolarctos cinereus. Next base: position 72,986,183 of record NW_027555847.1, on the reverse strand, counting down.
ACCAAAGTGGAACAGGTTGCTATAGGGAGTAGTTGTTTCTGCCTCCCTAGATGTCTCCCGGGAGAGTGTAGATGACTATTTATCAGATGTAGGGTGTGGTGTGGATTCCTTTGGGGTATGGGTTAGACTAGTTGACATCTGGGACCCCTTCTACTTTCTCAATTTTGTGATCTGAGAGCAGAATATGAGAAAGGAGGATGAGAGAGTATTATATCCTGAGTAAAGTTTGAAAATTGAGTTGCATCTAAGATATGTTCCATAGGCTTTTATTGAAGCTTTACTTATAACGCATAAGTGTCTTGATTTATGACAAAATAAATGATGCACTCTGGAAAATGAAACTTATCCTTATGAACCATGTCCTGCAATGCTGTTTAAGGTTTTCTTATGCTAAGTATTATTATTTTACAGATGAGGAAACTGATGGTCAAATAGATCAAGTGACTACTCAAAGTCACATAAGTAAGTGGCAGGGGTAAGATCTGAATTCAGGTGCCTTGACTCCAACTCTGATACTGTTTTTAAAACATCCATATTCTTCTTCTTTTCTTTCTTCTTGTTTGAAACTTTACTAATTGTCATTTGCTTGTAGAGAAATAGGGGTGTTACACATACTTAATTGGCAATGTGTTTGGGACGTAGTCAATTCATAGCATTATAAATTTAAACTTTGAAGAGACTTCAAAGGATACATAATTACAGAATCTGAGTTGATAGGGACCTCAGGGGCCATCTATTCTGACCTGCACATCAAAGGAATTTCTTGCTATAGAATAAGTAACTAGGAGTTGTCCCATTTCTGCTTGAAGGCTTCCGAAGGCTACAAAACCCATTATCTCTTTAGGCAGCTTGCTATGCTTTCAAACACGTACACATCCATATCCATATACTTACATACATGTATGTGAATATGTGTATAATTGTTAATAACTATTTACTGACATCAAGTCTAAAATCGCCTCTTTATAACTTACACCTATTGTTCTACCCCAACGCCAAAGATAATACATTTAATCCCTTCTTCACCGGACAACCCTTTAAATGATTGAAGACAATTATCATATCCCACCTTGAGTCTTTCTCCAGGCCAAACATACCCATTTCCTTCAATCAATCAATCAGCAAGTATTTATTAAACTGTGTTTGTATACTGTGCTGGAGCTACCAGTACAAAGTACTACAATGTCATAAGTTACACGCACACACACATATGTGTATTCATATATATATATATATATATATATATATATATACACACACACACACAGAGTGGGAGAGAGAGAGAGAGACAGAGAGAGAGAGAGAGAGAGAGAGAGAGAGAGAGAGAGAGAGAGAGAGAGAGAGTGTCAAAGTCCCTACTTACAAGGAACTTCCATTCTAATTAGGATAAATTAAGTACATGTAAAAGTTTATGCATCATAGTTAACAAACTCAAATATCACAAAGTAGTTCAATACAAAGTAGTATAAGAGAAAAAGCCCTAATATTTGGGAAGATCTGGAAAGGCTTCATGCAAAAGATGCAGGTGAGCTGCATCTTAAAGTAAGAGAAGGACTCTGAAGTAGAGATAAGGAGGGAGTATATTCCAGGCATAGAGAATGGCCAATTCAAAGGCTCTTATGAAATGAACTCATTTGAATTGAGCCTGTATTGGTAAAATATGCATTCCTTTGAGAGTAGACCAGTTTCAAGGAAGTAATACAGTAAACCCTTTTTAAAGTTTTATTATTATTACTATTTAATTATTTAAGATTATCATCAGAAGCTATCCCCTCATTTTTGCAAATGGAGATATTGATGGCCAAAGATGTAATGTGATTTCCTCAATGTCACACAGGCTGTAAATGAAGGAGCCAGGATTCAAAATCAGGTCCTCTACTGCCAAATTTAATTCTTTCCACTGTATTATCCAATTAAGTAGAAGTGGGAATTGTTCATTTGTTGCAGTTGCATCTGACTCTTCATGACCGCATTTGGGGTTTTCTTGGCAAAGATACTGAGGTGGTTTGCCATTTCCTTCTCCAGCCCATTTTACAGATGAGGAGCTGAGGCAAATGTAACTAAATAACTTGCCTAGGGCCAGACGATTACTCAGTGTCTGAGGCCAGATTTGAACTCAGGAAAATGAGTCTTTCTGATTTCAGGCCTAGCTCTCTATCTACTATGACATATATCCTGCTTTCTCTATAATAAATAGAAGTATAGGAACCTTACAGATAATCACATCTAACTCTATCATTGGACAGGTAAGGAAATTGAAGCCAAGAATGCCTTAGCAAATGGAACCATGGGAGGCTAGTAATGGGGCCAGAGCTAAAACCTAGGTTCTCTTGGCTCTTACTCTAATGTTCTTCCTATTACTTATTTTTATTCTTTCTCATGTAATGTATGGCTTCCCTACATGCACTGCTGGCACTTTGGATCTAGCAGTGGGATCCTTACAGTAAAAAACACATGCCTTATGTTAACAGAGCAATACAGATGCTAGACACTGAAGTGGCAGAGAAATTGGATATAATTACTCTGGCATGAAGATCTGATAATGAGATGATGATGAATTATCACTCTGTCATGAATATGTTGGCTAAGAAATGCACTGTCCATAAATAAATCAAGCATGTGAGATTTTATTTACTAGGCTGTTATATTGATGCTAAAAGCTAAGTGCTCAGAGTCTGGGTTAACCTACAGGAAATCTCTAAAGGTTAGTGAGTAATCCCAAACATATTTAACCTACTCTTAAAAACCTATTATGGCCACATTGCCCACAAATTTGTTAAAAGTCTGCCTTGAATGTATCTATCAGCTATCTATATCAACTATATCTATATCTTTATTTTTACCTATATATCTCTATATCCTTCTATGCGGTACATGTGCACATATATGTACATATTTACATCGATGTAGACATCTATATGCTTATATGTAGATAAATAGATGCATAGACAGAAATACGCTTAGAAAAAAAAAACACGGGCAACCTTAATAATATTCCCATTAACTGAGAAATGAAATGCCAAGGTATTAATATACATAGGGAAAAGAAAGGGTACAATTCATATTATCAGTTAAAGGCACTTCTGTGATTGAAAAAGCTCTGTACAGAAATGAAAACTATGCCTGATAAGAGACTATGTACAACCCTGTAGCAAGAGGTTGCTAGTCCCAAGTTGCATATGGATGGATAGATGACAGCACAGAGGTTAAAGAAAAGAAATTGTCCTGGAACCCAACCACAGGGATGACAGAAACCAATTCATATTCTCTGCTCCAGGGAACATCACAGGAATATGGCCTATGGCAGGGCAGTTTCAGTGATTGTGCCAAGGTTCTGTATTTCAATGTTGACGTGCCCTTTGTCTAATGTAAAGGTCGATGTAAGGCAAATGTTACCCTATTTTGGAAGATAAACGGCAGAGGAACACGAATGAGAAAGACAGCTGCCTTTTTATCCTTCTTTTTGCCTTATTTACAGATTTTTTTTTCCCGGGAAGTTCTAGTTTATTTGACTTTTTTTTTCTCTCTGTAATATACCAATTAGAGAAAAATGAACGTCTCATTTTTTATATCTTACATTTTTCAAATTGCTTTCCTTTAAAACCACCCTGTGAAATTGATAGTGGAAGTATCATTACCCAATTTTGCAGATAGGAAAACACATCTAAAAATGACTTATCTAAAATCACTCAGTTAACAAGGAGATCTAGCCCTTGACTTCAAGTCTTCTAACTACCAAGCCAGGTCTCAGTTTCACTATGTCACAATGCCATTATGCTGGAACGAATGGCATTCTTTTCCAAATCATGTAAGCAATATCACTAAACCAAAAGGTCCTTTATTTTTAGCAATGACATTATTCAAGATACTAACTTTCATTGCCAGGTTCCCTAAAGTGGTGGCCATCTATGTAGCTTAGCCCCTGGAAAGGCAGGAGGATTGTACGCTTATTGCTATTTTTACTCACAAATCAAGTTGTATTATGTTAAATAATACTCCATGAAGAAAGGGGAAGAGCTGCTCTCCAATGATCTGGGCCAGCTTCCTGGAGCCCCACTTCCTTTCACCTTAAATTTAATACCTGTTTACAGGCTGTCTTTAGCAATCACAATGACTATTGCTTTCATCTGCTTTGCACACGCCTACGTCTTGTTCAGAAACCATTATCTCACTTTTCCCTCATCTTGCTTTCCCTAAAACAAGGTTTTCCAAGACTTTTGTCTAATATTCACTACAGAGAAGTATATAGTATTTTGCAGTAATTAGTCTAAAAGAAAACTTGGATAATTACAAAGGCATTTCGATGGAGCAGTAAGTGATGACTCCGATCTAGACTATTTTGATTTTGGTTGTACTTACTACTAATTCAAGAAAACTAATTTGATCCAGGCCATGATTTATCTTACTTCTTTTTATTTACTTTTTCTAGATCTTTTCACTAGAGTCAGAGCTCAGATCAAGTGACTCGACTTTCAAGTCTCAACTCATTTGCCACTATCTCTAAGAAGCCTTCCTTGACTCTCTGAAGAGTAGATTTCTCTCTTTTCAAAATTATCCTACCATCTTGTTTAAGATACTTTGCATTTATCATGTTCTCATGTGCATTTTAGTTAGGAGTGTACACATTTCATCTCCTGTATGGAATCTTAAGTTCTGTTAGGCCAAGGACCATCATCGCATCCCTACCTCCCTTTGGATTGTGTCTGGCATATCAATTTGTCAGGAAATTACCTTCTTCAGTGAAAATTGTAAAAGCCTACAGTTTAGATAAGATATAAGGAGACCCAGAGTAACTAAGTGACTTACCAACTGCATGTAGCTTAGCTTTACTCCAAATGTTTCCTCTTAGCAGAGACTAAATAGTAAATATTTATTGATTTATAATGCAGTAATAATCAAAAATTCCTATATATAGTAAGTAAAGCATAAACATGTGATTCCCCTCTCCATCATCCATTGGTCTTATTAAAAAAAATGTTGAACACTCACCCTTTCATCTACTTAGCCATTCTCTCTAGCATCCAAATAATCCACTTTTTACTAATTGTTTGTATCTCCCATCGCATTTGTGTGAGTGTGCATGTGTTCTTCTATAAATAAAGATTGGGCATCATTTTACTGTCATAATGCCCAATTTTGTGTATAGTGCCAATTTTTGTGGATATGAACAAAATAGATGGACTAGACAAAATTACATGAGACAAATGATATATAGTATCTTCATAGCTTTTACCAATACCATAGTATCAAGAGTAGCAGTCTAAAATCAAGGCATTTTGATATGATGGTATTGTGAACAATATGTTCTTGGATAAATTTAAGGAGGAGGTTCTTTACACACCTTAACTGACACAAGAGATATATTCCTAAAACTTAATTTTAAAAATGTAGAATTTTTAAAAGCAATTGGGAAGGTAAATATTTAAAAAAACTCTATTTGTCTCTCTAATGAAGAATCCTTTAATAATATGATAGTTACGTCCAAATTGTCTATTTGAAAAGCCAGATCTTTGCCCATCTAGTTTTGTTAAGACATGTAGGAATACGTATCTTTATATTCTTTGAGAGTCAACTTATATGTTATTTCTCATCAAATATTTCTCCAGTTCCTTCTTCTATGAAAGAATGTAGAGTTTGACTTTGGTTGATAAATAATCACTCTATTTTACCGCTCTTGATTTTCAGAGGTAAGTTATTTATTTAGAAGCTGAATTGGTGAAACAATACATCTTTTAACATCTGTACTCACTTGAAGAATCTGGAGAGCAAGAATAAAGGCTGGAGTGACTAATTAATTTTCCAAACCCATGTTTCACACATGTAGTCTCTTCAATCCAATAGGACGTAAGGGTCAATGAATCTGAGTCTAAGTAGTGGCAGTTCCATTTGACCTTATCACATCTGCTTTCTGTGTGTGAGATACAGAGACAGGAGGCAACCTCTAGAGTTGGCAGCTTTATCAAAATTCAATTTTGCCCTGATTGGGTCTAGTGGGAACAACCTAGTAAGTGCAACCAAAGTCAGATTTCCAAGGGTAATAGGTTCCTTGTATCAATGCTATCTCCTTGAGTGTGTTCGCATTATCATAAAAGAAAGAATTCTTAGCCCCCAAGTAGATACATTCTCATACTTTGGCTCTTATGCTCTAGAGGGAGCTATGTGGCTGGGCTTAGAGTCAGGAAGACCTAAGTTCAAATCTGACCTCAAGTGTTTACAAGTAGTAAACTAAATGTTTGCTAAGTGACTCTGGCTAAGTATTAACCTGTTTCCCTCAGTTTCCTCAACTGTATGAGGAATTGGGATAATAATAACACCTACTTCCCAGTGTAATTGTGAGGATCACATGACACAGTATTTCTAAAGCTCTTGGCATAGCACCTTGCACATAATAAGCACTAAATAAATGCTTTCCCCTTTATTTAGGTCAACTCAGACAACCAGAAATTATAATACCAATATAAATACCAAGTAAATAAAGATAGTTGTTTTTTTAATTTTTTACAATAGTTAGATGATAACAATACTCTTCAAGTTATTTTATTTTTTTCCAGAACTCTGATTTCATTTCTTACTGAAACTCTCTTCACTGATAGATCAATAAATCATTTTATCAATAAATAAATATTTATGAAGCCTACTATGTGCCAGGCACTGTGCTAAGTGCTGAAGATACCAAAAGATGCATAATACAGTTCCTCAAGGAGCTTATAATCAAATATGGAAAACAACATCCAAACAAATATATACGAAGAGAGTTATATACAGAAAAAATAAAAAATAATTAACAGAGGCAATAGAAGTAAGAGGTTGGGAAAAGCACAGTGCTTGGGACCATCCATACTTTGTCTTCTCCTGCTTTAACACATACTAGCTGGGTGACTTTAGGCATGCCAATTAACCTCTTAGTATTCCCAGAAAACTGAGGAGCAAGAGTTGTTGAAGAACAAGTGAAGATCTTAATTGGTAGTGGAAGTTTCTTCTTCTAAGGAAATTACATATCTGATCCCTTAAAACCTGGGATAGTAGGATGTAGTAACAGAGACAAGAAGACCTTAGTTGGAATCTCAGGGCACTGGGAGCTTAAATGACCTACCCAGTTTTACATGGTTAACATATATTCAAGCAGTACTTGAATTCAGGTCTTCCTGACACCAAGGCCAGATCTCTATCAACTATATCACAGCTGTCTCTAGGTAGTGTGATCATTGGTCAACCAGAGATGATACCATATTTATTTACATAATAATGACTTACTTTAATGCCTTATTTTACTTAATCTTTACAACAACCCTATGAAGTTCAACAGACAAAATTACTGTCATTTTTAAAATGAGAAAATTAAGAATTGGGCTGTTAAGTGTCTTGCCCAGTGCTCTACATATGGGAAGTGGTAGAACTTGGACTTAAACCCATATTTCTTTGCTCAAAGTTCACTTTTTCTCTTTCTCACTACTAAACACTGCCTTTCAATTGGCCATCAGCTAAAGTATTATTGAAGAAGATAAATGAAAATATCTGATTCTTTTTCCCTTTTAGGTCCCAGATTTATGGATATCTAATCTGGTTTGATGAGTCCATTGGAAGGGCAAGAAGCAGTACTTTCAATAGTAAACGGGCAAAGGAGGAGAAAAAGGGAGAAGAAAGAGACAGCTCAGCAAAAAGTTGTAATCATAAAAAAATGTCCTTTACTGATTGATAATTGGTATAAAGTATTGGTGCAGTGTTGAGAGATGTGGGACCTGGTCAGATATAGTACTTTACTCCTGCTGTGACATTTTTATCCATGATTTAGCAAAAAGCATAGGTGGCATGCTTTTACATGGATGAATTAACTTGGAGGGATAGCAAATATAATGAAGGGCAGTGTAGGATCCCCAAAGAACTCAAGAGGATAAAATATTGGGCTGAATATAATTAAAATAAAATTTAGCAGGAATAAACTCATATCATGGATGAATAAATCACCTGAAAAAGATCAGGAGGTTTTAATGTGTTACAAGTTTAATATAAATCAGCAGTATCACATGGAGGCAAAGAAATGGGTGCAATGGTAGCCTTTTTTGATAGGTGTATTATGTCCAGGATAAAGGAAATCCAAGTCATTCTGTACTCAGCTATAGTGGGGGCATACTAGGGGTAGTGCCATCTTAAGATCTTGGCACACCATTTTAGTAAGGCATTGATAAGCTGGAGAACATCCAGAGGAGGGTTCCTGGGATGATTAAAGACCTTTGAAAGCAATCAATATGAATATTGGTTAAATTAACTTATGATATTTAGCTTGGAGAAGAGAAGACTTAGGATAGAGGGAGAGGTGGTGTGATAGCTGTTTTTAACTATTTAAAGAAATATCAAGTGGAGAGAAAACATTACAATTTGTTTGATTCCATAACGAAAGCTAGGAGCAGTACACAGTAGGTGGATAGAGGCATCTTTACACTTAATTCCCTAATAATTAGAGCTAACTCAAAATAGAATGGGCTGACTTAGGAGGCAATGAATTCCCTCTTAATGAAAGTCATCATATAAAAGCTGAATGACCACTTGCTAGGGATTAGACTAAATGGCCTTTGGGTTCCCTTTCAAAACCTAGATTCTGTCATCTGGTGATGGGAGCTAGAAGAAGAGAAAGATCCAATTTCACTTTTGTGGCAATAATATATTTTATGATTATTTTAATTATTTGAATGATGTTAATAATAATAACAATAATAACTGGCAATTATATAATGATTTATGGGTTGCCAATTGTTATGCTTGCTTTATCTTTATTCTCATAATAAACTTCTGACTTAAGTAACTTGGGAATTATCCTCATTTTTACAGAGAATGTAGGTGGGTTGGAGGAGAAGGAAAGGGACATTTTCTCTTTCTCAGTCTCCTCTAAGTACAACCTTTTAGTTTAGTTAATAATAAATTGTACTTATGAATCAACAGTGTACTGTGGCTACAAAAGAGCTGGTACAATCTTGAACTACATTAATGGAAGTGCAGCATCTAGAATAAGGGAACCTACTGATTTCATTCATACCACACTGGGAATATTCTTTCTAATTCTAGATATGCCATATTGGAGAGAAATCGAGAAATGAACACAGTTAAAGCAGCCTGAGTACAGTGGTAGGAGACTTGAAAACATAAAAATGAAGAATGATTTGAAGGCTCTGGAGGAATATAAGCCTATTGGCAAGACTTTGGGTAGGATAATATATTTGAATCAAGTATTCACTCCTGCTGTGACATTTTTATCCATAATTTAGCAAAAAGCATAGCTGGCATGTTCATTCCTATGCTGGTGATTCCCAGGCTTACTTACCCAGCCCTAACCTCTCTCCTAACTTCCAGTCTCACATCTCCAAATTCCTATTGGATATCTTGAACTAGGTATCCTGTAGACATCTTAAGCTCATTGTGTTCTAATATGAACTCATTATCTTCCCTCCAAGTCCTTCCCTCAAAGAAGTATGAACTTTATTCTCCTTTGCTCCAGATGTGATCTCTTTGACCAATAGGTTGATTATCGATAAGAAAACATCATTTAACAATTACAAACATTTGTATTTGTATCCCCAGTGCTTAGCACAGGGTTGTGCACGTTGTAAACACTGAATCGGTATTTATTGAATTGAAAAACAATTAGAATTGTCCCTAAATGGAATAGATTGTCTTGAGATAAAGTGAAGTTTTCATCATGAGAGAATTTTGAGTAGAAGCTTTATAATTAGTTCTTTTAGTCTTTTCTTCCTCCACTGCTTTGTTCATTCCTGTCTAGAGTTTCATATGTCTTACAGCTTGAAGTAAATTTTCAGTTCTTACAAGGTGGTATGATCTAAGGAGAGATGTATTTACTACTCTCCTGCCCTATGTTGTGCTCTGTGAGCAACCAAAAGCACTCTTTTCTTCCCTGAAACTGTGACAAGGGTCCATAAGCAGCAGATGCTTGCTAAAGATTCAGTGCTGGGGGGGGGGGGCAGAGCCAAGATGGCAGAGTGAAAGCAGTGACTTGCTTCAGCTCTCCCCCAAACCCCTCCAAATACTCATAAAAAATGGCTCTAAACAAATTCTGAAGCAGCAGAACCCACAAAAAGACAGAGTGAAACAAATTTCCAGCCCAAAACAACCTGGATGATTGATCAGAAAGGTGTATCACGCTGGGCTGGGAGCGCAGCGCAGCGTGGGCTCACAGGCCGCAGCAAACCTGGAGCAGTATTTTTTTGGGTCTTCTTTAGCAAGCTGTAGACTTGTTTTTCATGATTTTCTTGCATTACTCTCATTTCTCTTTCCAGTTTTTCCTCTGCTTCCCTTACTTTCTTCTCAAAATCCCTTTTGAGCTCTTCCAAGGCCTGGGACTGATTCATATTTTTCTTGGAGGCTTTGGATGTAGGAGCTTTGACTTTGTTGTCTTCTTCTGGTTGTATATTTTGATCTTCTTTTTCACCAAAGTAAGATAATATAGTCTGACTCTTTTTGTGCTGCTTGCTCATGATCCCGGCCAATTACTTGAGTTTTAAACTCTTTGTTAAGGTAAGAGTCTGCTTCCAATGTGGAGAGTGTACTGCCCCAAGCTTCAGGGGTTTGTGTAGCTGTTTTCAGAGATACTTGTAGGGACCTGTAAATTTTCAGTTATTGCAAGGTGGTATGATAAGGGGCGAGGTGTTGTGGCCTGTGACCACAAGTATTCCCTTCTGTCCTGTAACTGTGAGGAGGATTTCCTCTCTACAGCCACTACAAGCTCCACCACGCCAGTGTTCCTCCTCACCCCAGCACCGCCACCCAGAACTGTGACCCAGATCCAAATACGGGCAAAGCAAGAGATTCCTGCCTCAGCACTGGCAAAGAGATCCCTGCAATCCCTCTCTGATCAGCCACTGGATTCCCCCTCAGTCTGTGGGCCAGAAGCTCGGGAAGCAGCTGCCCCCCCCCCCCGCCAGACTCTTGGGGAATGAAGCTGAGACCCTGCCTTCCTTTCTCAGCACTGACAGAAACAGACTTTTCCCACTGACCTTCTAAGTTGTCTTTGGCATTTGTGGGTTGAGGAGTCTGGGAACCTCCACAGCTGCCTGTGATTCACTCCTCTGAGGCCTGCTCCAGGTTTGCTGCAGCCTGCGCACCCACACTGCGCTGCGCTCCCAAGCCGGGCACGATACACCTTTCTGATCAATCATCCAGGTTGTCTTGGGCTGGAAATTTGTTTCACTGTATCTTTTTGTGGGTTCTGCTGCTTCAGAATTTGTTTAGAGCCATTTTCTATGAGTATTTGGAGGGGTTTGGGGGAGAGCTGAAGCAAGTCACTGCTTTCACTCTGCCATCTTGGCTCTGCTTTTGACACTATTCTTTAAGAAAACTATTTCTGGTTATTGTCATCGTGAGTTGGAAAAATGAGGGGCATACATATCATAGGATGCATATTTTACACCACACAAAAACACATGCATATATATGAATATATATATATATGTATATATATATATATATATATGAATATATATATATATATAAACAATAAGAGCATTTATATAGCACTTTAAGGTTTGCTAAGTAATTAAAATATTATTTAATTTAATCCACACAACAACATTAGAAGGTAGGTTTAATTATTATCCTCACTATAAAAATGAGGAAACTGAAGCAGGCAGAGATTTGTCCAGAGTCACACAGGAGTAAATATCTATGCCCAGTTTGAACTCAGGTCTTCCTGATTCAGATCCAGTGTTCTAATTTATATATTGTTAACACATTGCATACACATACCCACATTTATATACACACACACACACACACACACACACACACACACACACACACACACACACACATACACCCAAACAGATATATGTGTGTACTGAGACAAAGAGGGAGGGAGGGAGGGAGAGAGAGCGAGCTCGCAAGAGATTAGAATTCACTGGAAAGGTGATGTGTGTATATGTATACATACATACCTACATATATCCTAATATATACATATGTGCATGTGTATTTCTACACAATATGCAAATGTATTAATAAAATATAAATTAGATAAAAATCTGTACCTTGAATCAGAATGACCTGAGTTCACATTTAGCCACAGATAGATATATAAGGCTTTAGAGGATTTTCTCATAACATTCAGGAGATGCAAAGAATGAATGTTACTTTGAGTCTAGAGTTGTGATATAGGCTGTGTAGGATTATCAGAAACTTAGAGAGTTTGGTACCTGGAAATGCTCACAACTGATTACAAAACCAACACTGGAATAGGAAAGAAATAAATAAGAAAGAAATATATTAGAATTCACTGGAAGAAGGTGATAATAAGAATAGGTTGCTAGTACAGGGCTAGGATTATGTGAGAAACATGTATGTGAGATATATGCGAGGAATCTTGGCATTGATTTTGTAGTCATTTGCTAGAAGTTGTACTATCATCTATAACAAACTACACAAAACCTCACACAAGCTCTAATCAAAGGAAAATGTGATTCCCTTTTCTCTCTATTGAATTTACAGGGAAATAAGTTGTTGAGGCAGGAAGAGCCACTTATAGGGAATATAATCACTTGAACATGTGTTCCTTTTTCTAAGTTGTGCTAACTGGTATCCTGACATGTCTTTAACTAAAATCAAAAACGAGATTCTGTTATTAGAAACAAAGAGATAAGTGATTCATGGTAGGTAAGTAAGTCTTTTAATTATCTTTCATGACAAATATTTTTCTGAGACTCCACCAAAAAAGTTAGAATGTGAAAGCCTTTTCACCAATATTGAATATATCATTATGTTGGAACCTTAAATTTGGAGACTTCTGAAGGGAGATAGGCTAAGCCTTCATAGATTCACTTGAATTCCATGTTGATGGCTATCAACTCAATTTCCAAAACCCCATTTCTACTTTTTGTTTAGATACTCAGAGATATATTCCAATTATTATTTCACTTTTCTGCTGCTTAGTCATAGAAAATAAGGCACAGTTAGAAAATTTCATACATTTTAAGAGGTTTTCAAAGTTTTTGAAAGCATTACTTATTTTGAAACTTTTTTTTAGTGTTCGTTTCTTTTGAAATTGTGTTCTAAATTCTCTCCCTCCATCATTCCCCTCCACCATCAACTGAAAAGGCAAACAAAATGATATCAATTATATGTGGGGAATGATGAAAAACATATTTCCGTTTTAATCATATCACAAAAAAGCAAAAAGAAAAAAAAGAAAATTATGCTTCAGTTTGGACTCAGAATTCTCTCTCTGGAGGTGGAAAACATTTTTTTTTTATCATGAGTCCTTTGGATTGTCTTAGATCATTATAATGGTCAGAGTAGCCAAGTCTTTCACAGTTGATCATCATTACAATATTGCTGTTAGTGATGAGTGAAAGATGAAATGACTGAGGAAACAAAGGTTCAAGCTTCTGAACATTTCAATTTATTAAACAATGCATGCCAATTGCCTAATGGATCGGGATTAGGCCCCTACCTTAGCTGACAGCTGGACCCTGAATACAGGGGCAGACAGACTGTCATATGTTAAAAACAAATAATCAAGTAAGATCAATTAATTAAAAGGAAACAATATAACATTATGTAATCTGATTTCTAATTGGGTGAAAGATTAAGGCCCTCCCAAGTAGGGGAGGGATAGAGGGAACAAATGCAGTTGTCCAAAATCAGAAAAAAGGGGTGTCCCACTCCCCTAAAGTATCTATAAACAATCAAAGGAACATGGAAACAATAACTGATTGGTGAGTACGGGACCAGTTTTCAGGTAAGACATATGGGTTACTTTAGATGTATGATTGTGGGAAAAATCCTTGCATCAGTCTTTGAATCTGACAGGGTTTCTGGTCAGCATAATCTAGGTCCTCAGTTAAGAATCTTTAAACAGCAAGTAGGGGTGGTCCACCCTGATAGCTATGAAGGGCTTGGTGTAAACTCTGAAGTAAGGTTTTCTTCCAATTCCCACAACTGAATAAAGTTTTCTTAGAAGACAGAATTTGACTAGACCCATAATTGAAAGAACAACTGAGCTAGATCCAGAATTGAGTCACAGAATGGAGTCAGTGTGGTTCATTCAATTCCCACAATTAATTGATTGTTGTCCTAATCCTCTCAATTCCCTAATGTTACAGTGCATGATGGTCTCCCAGTTTTTCTAAATTCATTTTGCATCAGTTCATATAGATCTTGCAATGTATTTTTGAGACCAGTCATCTCATCTTTTCTTATAGCAAAATAATACTCTATCACAGTCATATGTCACAACTTCTTTAGCCATTTCTCAATTAATGAGCATCCCTTCCATTTCTAATTCTTTGTCATCATGAAAAGAGCTGTTGTAAGTATTTTTGTACATATATATCAGTTTCCTTTTTCTTTGATCTCTTTGGGATATAGACCTAGTAGTAATAATATTGCATCAAAGGGCATGCACAATTTTGTAGCCCTTTGAGCATAGTTTCAAATTGTTTTCCAGAATGGCTGAATCAATTTACAACTCCATCAACAGTTTATTAGGGTACCTATTTTCTCTCCTCCCTTTCAGCTTCAGCATTTGTCATTTCTGATGAGTGTGAGGTGGTACCTCAGAGGTTTTATAAATTTTCATTTCTCTAGCAATAGTGATATAGAGCATTTTTTTCTTGTGACTATAGATAGATTTGATCTCTTCTTCTGAAAACTGTCTGTTTGTATCCTTTGATAATTCATCAATTGGTGAATAGCTTGTATTTTTTATAAATGTGACTCAGTTCTCTGTATATTTGAGAAATGAGGCCTTTAGCAGAGAAACTTGCTGTAAAGTTTTTGATATTATTTCATTGGTTATGTTTTTTTGTTTGGTGTTACTCAGTCATTTCAGTCACGTCCAACTCTTTGTGATCCAAACGTAGTTTCCCTGATTACCTCTTTTAATTAGGCTTATTTTTGCTTTTGTTTTTTCTATGATCATGATATCCCTGCCTTTTTTACTTCAGCTGAAGCATAATAGATTCTGATCTAGCCCTTCATTTTAACTCTGTGTATTATTTCTCGTTCAAGTATGTCTTCTATATACAACATATTGTCAGATTCTGGTTTCTAATCAATTTTACTATCTACTTCCATTTTTTTTTTTGTGTGAGCTCAGATCGTTCACAGTGATGGTTGCTAACTGTGTATTCCCCCCACCCCATGTTATTTTCTTCTGTTTATTCTCTCTCTCTCTCTCTCTCTCTCTCTCTCTCTCTCTCTCTCTCTCTCTCTCTCTCTCTCTCTCTCTCTCTCTCCTCCCCCTTCTCTTTCTTTTTATCTGGTCCCTCACAAAAATCTATTTTGCTTCTAACCACTACTTCCCCTTCTTTTATCATCCCCTCTCCCTTTTTCTAATTCCCTTTCCCTTCTATTCCCTGTTGGTTATGATAAAATTCTATTCCCAACTGAGTGTGTATGTATAATACAATGTTATGTTATGTTGTATTGTATATCACATCATGTTATATATTCTTTTCAAACTAATTCTGACGAGATCAAGGTTCAAGTATGATCTGCTACCTCCCCCCTCCCCATTTCCTCTCCATTATAAAAACTCTTACTTGCATGCTCCTTTTATATGAGGAAAAATTTCCCCATTCTACCCCTTCCTTTCCAATTTTCCCAGTGTGTCCCTCTTTCTCACCTCTCCATTTCTATTTTGGAGATGATCCCAACATAACTGATTTACATTCATGCCCTTTGTCCAGGTAGACTCCTTTAACTGTCCAAATAATGATTAAATTCTTAGGAGTTATGTGTGTTATCTTCCCATATAGGAATGTAAACAGTTTAAATTTGTTGAGTCTCCTATGATCACTCTTTCATGTTTATCTTTTTATATTTCTCTCGAGTCTTATGTTTGAATGTCAAATTTTCTATTCAGCTTTGGTATTTTTATCAGGAATGCTTTAAAATCTTTTATTTCATTGAATATCTATTTTCCTCCTGAAGAATTATACCCAATTTTGCTGGGTAGGTAATCCTTGGTTGTATTCCTGCCTTCTTTGCCCTCCAGAATATCATATTCCAAGCCCTCTGCTTCTTTAACATGGAAGCTGCTAAAGCGTGTGTGATGCTGACTATGACTCAATGGTATTTGAATTATTTACTTTTGGTTGTTTATAATATTTTCTTTTTAACTTGGGAGCTCTGGAATTTGGCTATAATACTTAGAACAGTTTTCATTTTGGGATCTTTTTATGAGTATTGGTGAGTTCTTTCAATGTCTATTTTACCCTCTGTATCTAAGATATTAGGACAGTTTTGCTTGATAATTTCTTGAAATATGATGTCTAGGCTCTTTTTTTTCAAAGATGGCTTTCTAGTAGTCCAATAATTCTTAAATTATCTCTTCTCAATCTGTTTTCTAGGTCAGTTGTTTTTCTTAAGTGAATGTTTGTACCTTCTTTTTCATTTAATCTAATCTGCTTTTTAAGGAATTCTTTTCTTCAGTGAGTTTTTGTACCTATTTTACCATTAGGATAATTCTATACTTTAGGGTGTTATTTTCTTCAATATTTTTGTGCCTAATTTACCAAGCTGTTAATTCTCTTTTCATAAATTTCTTGTACCACTGTCATTTGTTTCCTCAGTTTTTCTTTTACCATTCTTATCCTTTTCTTTACCTCTTTCAGGAATTCTTATTGGTCTTGGGTCCAATTTTCATTTTCTCTTTTGTGGATTTACTTGTACTGTTTTTATGTTGTTGTCTTCTGAATTTATGTCTTAGTCTTCCCTGACACCATAGTAGCTTTTATAGTCAAGTTCTTTATGTTGTTGTTGCTTATTTTTCCAGTCTATTTCTTAACTTTTAACTTAATGTTAAAAATGGGCTGTGCTCACCTCAGAGTGGGGAGGCAATGTCCCCAGCTTCAGACTCTTTTTGTGCTGCTGTTTTCAGAGCTAGTTCTGGGGGTCTGCACGTTTTCAGTGTTTCAAAGGTATTGTGATCTGGGGAGATGTTTGGTCACTGCTCTCTTGGTCTGTACTCTGATCTTTACCCAGGAAGGGTACCTACTCACCTGCAGCCACAAGCTCTAGTGTTCCTCTTGGTCCTGGAACTATGAGTAGGTTTCCTGCTGTCCTGCAGTAAAAAGTGCTAGTGCTCCACTTTTCCTTGAAACTGGGACCAGAGGCCCTGCTCCCTTTTGACCAGTCCCAAGAGTTCCTCTCTGCACTTGAGCTGTGATCCAGAAATGCTTATGGGCAATAGAATCACCCATTAGCACCAGCTGCACCCAGTGTCAGCAAAGGGTCTCCTGTAACCTCTTTTTGACCAGCTATCTGACCCCTTTACCATCTCTGGGTTGTGTACTCCTGAAATGCTGCTGCCACTTATTATTGCTACTGCTTCCAAGGCCACCACTGGTGCTACTGCTGTACTCCAGACCAGATACCCACTTTGGTGTCACAGACCTTTCCTGCCAACCTCCCAAGTTGTATTAGGCTGAAAAAATATCTCACCCTGACATTTTGTTGGCTTTTCTTCTCTGAAATTTGATTTGAGGAGTTATTTTAAAGTTTTTTGTAGGGTTATGTTGGGAGAGTTCAACTGGGTTGCTGTCTGTTTTCTGCTCTCTTGGCTCTGCCCTTTTAAAGTATTCTGACATATAATTTGATATAATGATTTTGTGATATAGGCAAAGGAGTGAGATAGATATTCTCATTTTACTGATGAGTAATTTGAGGCTTATAAAGGTTATTCAAGGTTTCAGTGACAGTATGTGGCAAAACCAGGACTCAAACTTATTATTTCTGATTCCTCATTTAGAGCTTTTTCTATTTAATGCATACTATTCCTTAATGATGGCAAGCTTCAAACTGAAGGAATGTTAGAACATATAGGGAATGGATTATTCACTTAGAATATTCAGAATTTTCTCTATGTAATTGCTTTCCTTAACTTATTGAGATATTGAGGTATTTTTATCTGAAGCAAGTACGCTAGCTTACTTTTGTAGAGTAAAACTGTCTTTATCTCCCTCTCAGAGTCTAGGTACTTGGGTATCTTTAATTCCATCAGCTTCAGTCCATGTTCTCATGTGTTGCTCCCACTACTAGCTATATCAGAAACTAGCATTCAAGTTACATTTAACCAATTAACACCATTTAACCCCAAATACCATTTTACAAAGGGATACTACTTTGAAGAGACAATAAGAAGAAAAGTTCAAATAGAATGCAGAATCACAATCTCCCCTATATAACCTCAGTCTCTGGGAAGAATTGACTTCAGACTTAAATCTATTTCTATGTGGCATTGTTCCTACCAAGAACACTATATGCCATTACTGTTACCTAAGTCCTAGTCTCATCAGTGGCTGGTCTGGGTCTCAGAGATTGCTATTAGATCCTCAAGGAATGGATGCTGGATTGGCTGAAAATACCAGCATAAACTTAACTCCTGGATCTTGGAATTCTCTCTCTCTCTTTCTCACTCTCTCTGTCTCTGTCAGTGTCTGTCTGTCTGTCTGTCTCTCTCCTCTGACCTCTCCAAGTTCATAAAGTTGTAGTCATCTACAATTTCATTCACCTAAAATGAAAGAACAAACCACAACGCAAAGAGCCTTAGATAAAGAGAATCTTCAGATGGGAGAGAGGTCCCAAGGATCTTCCCCTCATAGTTATTTGTCTTTTCTCAGTAGAAGCCTTCAGGCAGGAAAAACAATTTAAAAGTGACACAAATAGCAAAGGACAAGGTCAACTACTCCCTTTTGCATGCCCTTCCAAAAACGTGGACTGAAATAAATGAGACTGAAATTTAATAAGAAATAAATATAAAGCCTTGCATTTAGAATGAAGAGTTTTTCTAGTTTTTCTATATATCAGATCAGATTGCCCAAATGCAGTGACAGTATCATGATTTTCATGTTATTATGCTGATCATCATAACAGAATCACCAAAAAATTTCAGAGCTCTGCTCAATGTGACCTCACCTGCCAATTTTGTCATATAATAACTCCTTTTAAGGCTATGGTTTCCCTGGGAAAGTAATAAATATGGAGCAAATTGCCTTCAGAATTGATTCTGAAACATAGTAGATCCTGACAAGAGCCCTTTTTATGTCCATGAGATTACATTGATAGCTAAGAAAAAGTTATGGTTTTCAACTGTGAGCCCTTTGTAGAATAAAGTAGCAACAATAGTCTCCCAGAGATGCAGTGCAGCATTCTGATGCTTTAGGCTAACTGATGATATGATAGAACATGCCATGAGCTCTATATATGTGATTTCAAAGAAGGTACCTAAAAAAGTGTTTGTGATGATTGAATTAGAGTTGTTGCAAAGGCAAGAATCCAGGTTCTATAGCACTGGTGTTTATCGTATATCCTCTAAATCGTGGATGGTAAACCTACGGCAAAGGTGTAACTAAGTGCAAAGTCCATTGTTTGGGTCCTTTTACTCTTCAACAGGTGCAATTTCTCCTCCTCCTCTTTCTTCTTCATCTTCTTTGTGTTCTTTCTTTTTTCTTTTCTCTGTCTTGGTGTCTGGGTCTCTTCTCCCTATCTCTGTCTCTCTGGCTCTGTCTTTTCCCCTCTCTTTCACCTCCTTTCCTCTCTCCTTCTATTTCCTTCTCTCTATGCTGACTCCTTATTTTTTGTCACTTTTCAATTAGTTGATTTTGCCCCTTACCTTTCTTCCACTCTCCTCTATCGTCTGACAGACCAGTCAGTAGCTTATCAGTGGCACTTCAAGCTAATGAGTTTGCTGACCTCTTCTTTAGAACAGACTGACTTTTTCTAGCTCAATTTTTAGGGGGAAATCTAGTAGACTGAACATCTCCTGAAATCAGTGCCCTCCTGTTGTGAATCTAAAGGGATTTGTTTCTCCTTATTTTCTGCTATTTAAAATAATAGGCATGATGATAACAGTAGTATTATACTTAATCATTTAAACGCTTTCTTAAAAGATTATTCTATGGGCCTGGGTGATGTACCTCTGAATAGGACCAAGCCTTACTGCTAGTTGTTAGAGTGAGTAACTGTACTCCGAATTTGCTTTAGGGAGATTTTGCATCCATATTGCTTTCAATCAGCCTATACTTTTTATGTTCAGAGGGAAATGAAGGTTCAGCACACCAAGTATTTTATCTTAAAATTTAATAGGTGCAGTCATTAAGTAGGACATAAAATAAAGGTGAGAAGGCTAGATTTTAGAACGAACGTGAAGTAGCGTATGAGGGGAATTACATCACAGATCTTTAGCCCTCTTTGTTTCCCTCTTATCCTGATGGCTTCTTTTTAATACACTCGATTTACTCAGTGCAATTATGCTCAAACTCTCTTTTTGGGGAGGGGAGTAGGGATTGGGGGAATGTGAATACACCTGATCCTTAGTATTTGGCTAGAATCAAATCTCTCTTCAGTTATTCTGGTTTTAGCATCTTCCCCTTGCCCCAAGCATCTATTTTTTTATATGCATTTTAAGTATGGCTTGAACTTTTTGCCCATTTTCAAAGATGTTGTTTCTTCTAAATGCTCATAAGCACTTCTAACTGCTTTCAGGATTTTTTTTGATTTGCCAGCTGTTTCTTTCTGGCACTCATCTAAGACTCCAACCATCTGTTTGCCAAATAGAAAAGCAGCTATAAAAATATGCTTGCCCTCCCCCCAACACTCATTCTCTAACCTCTGTTTCTAACCTTGCCTTCAGATATAGTCACTGTCAAATGTAGAACGTGTTTTTATCTGTGCCCTTTGAAATGACTCCACTGAATGAATATATTGAATTCTTTAGGAAACTGGGTAAAACAAAATAAACTCCTTTGCAGTTACGTCATCTGTGTATGAATAGCAGAAGAACCCAGCAGTTAGTGGGGCTACAGGATAAGAATTGGGATGTCACAAATAGCTTTAAAAAATCCAACAAATTATTCAGAAAACCAGCTCATGCTGATACCCTTCCTAAGCAAAGAAACCCATCTTGTGCCTCTGTCAGCATTTTCTTTTTTCATTTAGCTGGGGCTGCTATAGTTCCAATCTTCCTACATGCTTCAAGAATTGGAGTAATTGCCTTGTCCTGAAATTTTATTTTTATCCATAGATTTCCAAATTTCAACAGAAAAAGGTACTGAATCCATTCCCTCAAAAGAACATTCTGGAGAAGATTAATCCTACATTCTAAATTTATCTGTTGAATTTATGGACTATTTGATTCATTCATTGTTTTCAAGTATTTAAAGAGAAAAGATATCTTAATGAATATCAATGTAAATATTTAAATAAAATATTAAGGAAAAGACTATGGAAACATATAAAAATACTATACACAATGACCAGGTTAAATAATACCAGGAATGCAATTTTGGGAGATATAAAAAGAACAAACCATGTAAATAACATAAAATGTCATGATTATATCAGTAGCTTGAGAAAAACTTTTGACAAAATGAAATGATTATTCTGTTAAAAATGTTAAAAAAGCATAGTAATAAACCTTTCCTTGATATCTATCTGAAACCAAGAGTCAACATACCATGTAAAAGGAAAAAATAGAAAAATGCTAGAGGCCTTTTTATTAAAATCAGGGGTAAAGCTAGGATGTTCATTATACCCCTTAATATTTTATATGATTCTAGAAATAATGGCCATAGAAATAAAACAAGAAAAAAAGAGTAGAGAGAAGAAGCATAGGCAATGAAGAAAAAATATTCCTTTTTATAAATGATAAGATGATCTACTCAGAGAACCCTTGAGATTTAACTAAAATTCATTTAAACAATTGAAGCAACAGGATATAAAATAAATCCAAACCACCAGCCTTCCTGTCTATTACCAATAAAACTAAGGTAGCAAATATAGGAAAAAATCTATTTAAAATAACTATGGAACATAGAGAAAATTTGAGATTCCCCTAATAAGAAATACATAGGAATTATATGACTATAACTACAAAACACTCTTTAAGTAGAGACTAAAATAATAAGAGAAACTAATTGCTTACGGTTGGACTAAACCAATAAAATAAAAAAAGACAATACTCTCTAAATTTATTTATTCAATTCTATACCAAATGATTAACAAATTACCTTATAGGCTAAAAACATGAAAATTCATCTGAATGGTTAAAAGATCAATTACCTTGTCAGAAATAATTTTTTAAAAAGTACCAAGGAAGGAAACTTAGCAGTAACAGATTTCGGATTATATTACAAAGAAATAATCATCAAAACATTTTGGTACTGGCTAAAAAGACAGAAAATGTGCTTAGACAAGTAAGACTGAGCAATAAAAGAATACAGTAATATAGTTTTGGATAAAGCCAAAGATTTCAACTATTTGAGGGTAGAATCAATATCTACCAAAACCAGCTGATAAAACTGGAAAGTAGTTGGGCAAAAAAAAAATGTTTAGATCAATATCTTACAAAATATACCACAATAAGTTCTAAAAATATAAATTGTATATAAAAGATTATATTAATAACAAATAAGAATGTTAGGGAAAAACTTACCTTTGACAACTACAATAACATTGAGTTTTTGATCAAACAAAGAATTGCAAGGATCATAGGAAATGAAATGGACAAGCTTGAGTAAATAAAAATGTAAAAGCCTTTTTTTATGAAGAAAAAAGTGCAGTTAAAATAGAATGAAAACAGCTAAATTAGGCCACATATTTGCAGCAAGTTTGTCTGATAAAATAATTTATATCCAAGATAAAAAGTGGATTGATTCAAGTAGATACATCAGTAAATAATCAGTTAAAATATATGAATAAGCAGTCATTAAAAGAAGAAAAAGGGCAGTTAGGTGACACAGTGTATAGAGTGTTGGGGCTGAAGTCAGGAAGACCTACCTTCCTAAGTTCAAATCCAGCCTCAGACTCTTATTAACTATGTGACCCTGGTCAAATCACTTAACACTCTTTGCTTCAGTTTCCCCATCTGTAAAAATTAACTGGAAGGAAATGGCAAATCACTCCAGTGTCTTTGCCAAGAAAGCCCCAAATTGGATCATGAAGAATGTGACATGACTGAAATGACTGAACAACAAAAGAAAAAAGCCAAGCCAATAGCCAAAATGAAAAAAAAAGTTCTAATTCATTAATAATGAGATAGATTAAAATTATTGATGATTATGATCATTATAAAGAAGAAAGCAGCAAAAGCAGTAGCAGCAGCAGCAAAAGAAGAAGAAAAAATCCTTTTACTCAACTTTCTGCAGTCCTATTTTCTTATAAATCAGCTCATAATGATTGACATGACATCTTCCCAGAGTATTTCTGATGAAATATCTTACTTCATCAGTAATATCTTACTCCTTAATGCATCAAATCAGCTTCCCAGTTTAGAAAGTCTCAACCAATTGCTTTATTCATCCCAACACTGTAGTTCTGCCCTTATTAAATGAAGACCTGGAAATTGTCTTAATGTTCAAGTTTTCAAACTTGCAAATCAAATGTTTACGTCGTTCATTATGCTCAGTTTATTTCCCCCTAATAGTCTAAATCTCCAAAAATTTTGTAGAAATTTGTAACTGAGAACAAGTTCTTTAATGAGCTACTTTATGCTAGTGGCATTAATAATCTGACAGCAAGTGACAGGATCAAATTAATACCTATAGTGAATCAATTTATTGTGGGTGATTAATAATGGAATTAAAGCTAAAATACACAAAACATGACACCTGAAATCAAATCATTTCAGTTTTGAGGGATGAAATGACTGTCATACCTTGACATGTTTATTGTTGAGAGTATGAGCCAGTGAGTCTGGATATTAACTCCAACTACTCCGGTTTTATCAAGTAATAGTCATGAATATATAAGGGTTGTTACCACCTCAGGCTAATTTTTCTAGTTAAACCCCATTTCTTTCTTCCCCTTAATAGCAATATACTTTCTCATCATCCACTTACTACCTAACCTTTTGCAATCTGTTTCCAAGATAAGTATTCTAC
The DNA here is from genome assembly GCF_003287225.1 of Phascolarctos cinereus. NCBI lineage: Eukaryota > Metazoa > Chordata > Mammalia > Diprotodontia > Phascolarctidae > Phascolarctos > Phascolarctos cinereus. The sequence goes on along the minus strand of NW_027555847.1, from coordinate 72,962,301 downwards.
TGATACAATTCTCTTGAATATTAACTGTGATTGCTAATGACCTTTGATGGTTTCAAATGTCTTTGCATGCCATTCAAGGCCTTCCCTGGGCTTTTCAGCCTTGTGTTATATTACTCTACATACTCTATGCTCTAAGCTAGTTCTATTACTCAGTTTCCCAATATCAATTTGCCAGTCTAATTCCAAGCCTTTCTACATGGTATGTCTCATACCTATATACACACACACACATAGGTACACACACATATTGTTTTATAGAAAATATTTACAAAATTAATAGTCAGTTTAAGAGGGGTTAGAAGGCACTAGTAATTACAGTGATCAGGCAAGACTTCATGAAGACGGTGAGACTTGAGCTCATACGTAGCTTTAGAGATTATCTCTACGTATTGGACTCTGAATTTTATACTTCTAGCCCCATCTTCTTTCCCAAGCTTGAATCTCATGTTGTTACCACACTAAGAAAGCCAGGGCAGTTGAGCTGAGGAGAGAGCACCAAGCAGTAGTTGTGGGCAATAGCCCCAAGACTACATTATTGTCTGTCCTCTGAAGATATCTACAGAAAACAGATAAAAGCAGTGAGATCCAGAACTGCTGGGGTTGTGGTTGTTAACTTTACCTATTCCTAAGGCTGTTGCAAAACTGTTTGCTATATAAATATGAATGAGCTGAATGAAACTTTGAAGTAGAGTGGTCCAATGTTAGAAGTCTGTTCTTCAGAGGTTTTCTCACTGTATCTCTGTGTGTGCCATATGCGTTCCCATAGAAATCATATATAGATACAGGGATTTCAGCTGATTCAGAGCCAGAAATGTTTCTATCCTGAAAAAAATGGTGGGAGCAGCTAATCAACTCTTGCTTTGCCTTACTGATGGATAATTCCATTCTTCAAAGGGCAGAGGAAGTGATGAGGGAACATGTTATTTTGGAAATGATTCTGATCAATATAGAGGGACTACTAAAGTAGTAATAGTAGGAGTATTGGAGAGAAATGACTACATTCTATCATTTTTGACACATAAGGAAAGTTGGCCATTGTTGGATATGTACCCTGTATTTGGATAAGAGTTTTCAAGGAATCCAGACTAGAGGGATTCATTGTCCTAACATTACACAGAGTTTCCAATACAAGATAACTACCACCTTGGTTCTGGCTCTCATAATCTCTCTTGAACTATGGAGATAGCTTTCTAATAGGTCTCCCAGCCTTATCTCTCCCTGCTTCAATCCATTGTCCACTCAGTTCTCAAGATGATTTTTGTAAAGTTCTGACCATGTCACCCTCCCCCTATTCTTCATTTAATAAAGACTAGTGGCTCAATAGTTACTCCACAATCAAATATATAAACTACTTTGTTTGACATTTAAAGCTTTTCATAACATGGCCCTTTTCTACCTTTCTAGTCATCTTACTTGCCATTCCACTCACTCTATGATCCAGCAACACTGGCCTTATTGTTCCATGAACAATATATTCCTTTCCTGTCCTTGTACTTTTTCACTGGCTATTCCCCATGCCTTCATTGCTCTCTTACTTCATATCTGTCTTAATTTCCTGGTTTTCTTCATTTCTAGCTCAAATACACCTTCTGCAGATTTTTCCAGGTACTTCCAGCTGCAATTGCCTTCCCCTCTGATTATTTTCCATCCAGGATCATGTGCAAAATCTATTTATCTGGAAGCCTTTCATAACCTGGCCCTCTTCTACCTTAATAACCCCCAAATACTCTGTGACACTGGTCTCCTTGTTTCTCACACAAGACATTCCATACCTTGATTCCATGCATTTTCTCTGGCTATCCCTCATTCCTGGAACTCTCTCTTCTCATTTCTGCTTCCTGGATTCCTTCCAGTCTCAGCTAAAATCCCACCTTCTGTTATGCTAATGCCTTCCTCTCCTAGATATCTCCAATTTATCCTCTAATTTATTACTTGAAAGTAGTTGTCTGCATGTTGTATTCCCCCATTAGATGCTAAGCTGCTTTGGAAAAGGGTCTTTTCTGTTTTCTTTGTATTTCCAGTGCTTAGTCTAGTGCTGGGCATATAGAAAGTGTTTAATAAATCCTTGTTGATTGATTGTATATCTTTTATGTATCATATAAGTTCCTTAAGGGGCTGTTTTCACCTGCCATTGTATCTCCAAAATTTACATAGTGCCAGGCACATAGTAAAGGCTTAATAAATACTTGTTGACTCACTGACCAGCTTTCACTAACAAAATTCTAAAAACATGGATGAAAACCATTCTAATGAGAAAGACAAGGGGGAGATCTTTAAAGAGGATAATATGGATATATAGGGAACTCATCAACCAGCTTTGATTTCTTTAAAGCAATATACAGAATATGGAAGAAAGCACGTATAACAAAATGAATACCAAGGAACGGCAAAGTCATGTGAGAATATCATCATGAATGTTAACTTTGAGAATGAGCTGATACTAGTCATAAGTGCTAAATGTAACACAAAGGAATTTTGTTTCTTTACTTTAAGCAATGCGGGGGGGAAAAGAATAGCAAAGATTTTGTAGGATCTTTGCATGGATTAAATGGAACAATGATAAAGGAAAATGGAAAATAAACAGAAATAAGCAACTTTTATTTTGCTTCCATGTTCTTTGCAAAAGATGATAATTCTTGAACTAGATAAAATAGAACCCAAGTAGCAAATAGCAAGTTAAAACCAAATATAAATAAGGGGAGATAAAAGATTGCCTACTGCTATCAATAATTTCAAGCTACCTGACTCTGATGAACTCCATCTCAGTGTGCTGGGGAAAATCGAACAAACAAAACTAGAGAATGTGATTTCTGAGCCATTTTTAGTGATCTTGGAAAGGTTGTGGAAAATAGGAAAGGTATTATATGACTGAAACACTCAAAAGCTTTCCAACTGAAAAGAAACAAATATATGTACAGCAGTGGTACCCACACACTACTGAGAGAGGAAAGGCCCCCAACACATTTCTCTACTAGAAGAAATTTGGAAAGCCTCCACTTAAAATGGGTTTGATTTATTTTCTTCTGTTACTCCATAATTTTAAATCTTGAAGAAGAGAAAGAAGTTTGTGCATATAAAGAGCAATAATTGTTTGGACTTTTCTTTTATTCTCTTTCCAAAAGCTAATTGACTTCCAGGGCATGTGTTGTGAAATGTGTTTTGTTGAACCCATATATTCTGCACTTTTCTGTTGTCATATTTTATTTTATTTTCATAGAACATTTAACTTCTAGATTTCAGTGAAACACATAACCAGGAGGCCTGTGGGCAATGGTTTCATTTTTAATGAAATGAGAAAAATAAGTGTTTGTGTATCAGAAAAATGTAATAGATATCCTGTTAAATACATATAATCCACTAAAAAGACAACTTTTGAATCTCTTTTATGAGGAGAGTATTTATCATATCTTTGAAAACCAATAATGCTCTGGGCACTGTGCAAAATGCTGAATTAGATATGGTCCCTGACTAGAGGACTTTCATTTTAAACAGAGGTAAATAAGACATGAATTCAGGAAAGATAAAAAAAAATTCAGGCAATTGAGTCACACATTTTTTGGAGATAACTTATATTTAGTCCTTTCAAGTGCAGATGTGAATTCTAATGCAAATTCAGAAAAAAATTAGCTGCATGTTCATAATTGACATGATATAAAAACCATCTTCAAATACTCAAAATAGATTTGTACTTGATCAACACAATGACTTGAATATAGTAAGCATTCAAGAAGTATTCCTTGATTTGAGTTGAGTTGAGTCAAAACAGATGAGTCTCTCTGTTTTGGGCCACCATTTTGAATCTCTATCATCTTGGTAGATAGAGACTTAGCAGAGTGGATTCTCATACCATATTTTTTTTTTTTGTTAATTGAATACTATGCCCTCACCAAAGCTGGGTTATATATGTATGATCTATATCTATCTATATCTATATCTATATCTATATCTATATCTATATCTATATCTATATCTATATCTATATCTATATCTATGTCTATATCTATATCTATATCTATATCTATATCTATATCTATATCTATATCTATATCTATATCTATATTATTTATCTATATAGATATACATCTATATCTATATAGATATAATCTATAATCTATCTATCTATCTATATTATAAAACAATTATCTGTGTTTCCTAAGAAAATCTTTGTATAAAACCTAATTCTTCATGACTGATTGAACTTGGAGCCATGCTAGAAGGCACCATCTTGTCATTAGACCAACATAATCAAAAAGCATTTAAACACCTTTTGTTTATGTAACACCACTAAAAATTTTAAAAAATAGTGTTTATTTCTTTACTTTTGAGGAAGTGTAATCTATGATATATGGTAGATAGAGGCTATGTGTTATTGCAGATGAAAGCTAGCCTCTAAGAGTCAGGAACATCTGGATTTAAGTCTTGTCTCTTACTCCTAACTCTAGGAACAGCACTTAACCTCTCAGTGGCCCAGGTGGCTTTCCAGAAGTACAATAAATTGTAGAAAGCTTGCTTATTTGTGCAGCTAGAAGTTTCCAGGTTTCTATCCTGCAAATTCCCCAAAGCTAGTAAATTCCAAGTCTAAGCCAACTTCCTCCAAAACACTTTCCATCCCAAATATACATACAATAACAAATCAATAGTAACAACAATTCCTAAAAGATTGAAGGAGAACAACAAACGGAAGGGATTGGTTGTGACCAATTTGCATAGTCTTCACCAAAGACCCTACAAACTGTTATCTTTGACAAGCATTCTCATTAGATTAGCTGTGGAGAGGGGAGAGAAATGATTACTTCCAATAGCTCTGAGTACACCAATCTCTCGCTCACGTTGGGAATTTCTGCAGCTAGCATTTTTTATGCCAGGAGAAGTCATGTTTGTTTTTGTTTTATGATGTTGTTACAGAATTTGTCTCAAATGAGGAAGAGAGAACCAGGTGGGACCTCATTATGTCAGACCAGTGCAGTTGGCCATTGTATCATAGCTTATAGATACAGAATTTAAAGGACTGTCAGAGATCATCTTGTCTAAGATATGTATGGCAAAACCAAGATTTGAAACTGGGTGCTCACACTTCAGATCCAACAATAATTCTACTATACTAAGTTGCTGGTATTCTTAGGTGTCAGCATTTGTCTCCCTTGAGTGTCTGTACACTTGGAAACCCAAGACCAAAAATACCAAATGGCTTTGGTTATAATGAATTGCTGTCACTAGATAAGTGACCACTCTACCATTGACAATACCTTCTAAATGATTTCCTAACCTCTCAGATATTTCTATGTTGGACATCATGGAATGCCTACAGTTAGGGTTTGAAGACCCTAGAACTTTCTAGATGTAGTCATTTAGAGTTTTTTAACCCTCTCTCCTTCCACTCCTTTGCCTACAGACTACTAATTCTTTAAGACCAATCTTGCTGTCCTATTTCTGCGTTTTTTTATGTTATTCTGCTTAGTATCCAGGACATATAGTTTAACACTCAATTGTCTCATCATTTTGAGTGTGTTAATTTCTTCCCCCCAGTTAAATAATAAGTTGAGTGCATGAAACAATTCTTATAATACTTAAGTAACTACTCAGAGATTTTCACCAAATACTTGCTGATTGATTCAAGGTTCAGTAGGAAAGTCTAGCTAGGATCTGGCCCAATAATAAACGCCTATTGGAAATAATCAAGCCAGATGAAAACATACTGCAGTAGGTCAGCTAGAATCCATACCAGAGAGGAATGGCAAGAATTAACACAAATCAATCATTCAATCCACAGACATTTATTGAACATCTACCAGGGAAACAATGTGGTGTAATGGATAGGGCAATTGATTTAGAGCTATAAGTCCTGGGTTTGAATAATGACTCAACCACTTAATACTTGTGTGACCTTCCACAATTAGCTTAACCTCTTTATGTCTCGGTTTTCATATTTGTAAAATGGGATATTGGACTACATGGCCTCTGGAGTCCCTTCCAGTTCTAAATCTATGTTCCTATGATCCCACCAGACACTGTATTCATCACTCAGGATACAATTACAAAAGTGAAATTGTCCCTTCCCTCAATGAATTTTATAATTGACTAAATTATACATTAGAATTATATAATTATGAGGAAGGAAAGAAGGAAACAAATTTTATTATGCATCTAATATATGCAAAGCACCTCACTAGGTGTCTCATAAATATCTCATTTGACCCTCAAAAAATTGGGGAGGTTCTGTTATCATCCTCATTTTTACAGTTAAGAAAACTGAGGGGGTGGAGCCAAGAAGGATGAGTAAAAGCAGTGACTTGCTTGAGCTCCCCATCAAACCTCTCAAATACCTGTAAAAAATTACTCTAACCAAACTCTAGAGCAGCAGAATCCACAAAGAAGACAGAGTGAAACAAATTTCCAGCCCAAGACAACCTGGATGGTTGCTAGGAAAGTTGTGTTGCATCAGGCTAGGAGAGGAGCGTGGGCCACACAGGCAAAGATGGGGCCAGAGGAAACCCAGAGCAGGCCTCAGGAGACTGAATAATGGGCAATTGTGGTGGTTTCCAGACTTCTCAACCCAGAAACACCAAAGACAGCTTAGAAGGCCAGTGGGAAAGGTCTGTCAGACCTGGGTGAGAAAGGAGCACAGTCCAGCTCTGGCCCTAGCACAGTGGCTGCTTGTGGAACTCTCGGCCCACAGACAGTGCAAGGATTGAGCGAGATTGCAGGGATCTCTTTGCTGGTGCTGAAGCAGGGTTCTCTTGATTTGCTTGTGCTTAGATCTGGGTCGTAGTCCTGGATGGTGGTCCTGGGGTGAAGAGGAGTGCTGGTGTGGTGGAGCTTGTGGCAGATATGGAAATTGAAGCTTTCTTACAGTTCCAAGGCCGAAAAGAGTGCTTATGGTCAATCATAGACCAGATCATAGGTCATCAAAGGAGTAAACACCTTGCCTTTGATCATACCACTTTGGAAGAACTGAAAATGTACAGGTACCCAGAAGTATCTCTGAAAACAGCTGCACAAAACACCTAAATCTTGGGACAGTATAACCTTCACACTGGAAACAGAGCCCTACCTTAACAAAGAGTTTAAAAGTCAAGTAATTTGCTGGGAACATGAGCAGAGGAAAAAATAATTCAGAGTATAGAATCTTACTTTAGTGACAAAGAAAATCAAAACCTTAAAAAAAAATAGACTAACCCAAATGGCAAAAGAGGTCCAAAAAACCAATGAGGAGAAGAATACTTCAAATGTAGAATTGAACAAATGGAAAAGGGAGTCCAAAAGCTCACTGAAGAAAAAAATTCCTTAAAAATTAGAACGGAGCAAATGGAAGCTAATGACTCTATGGCAAACCAAGAAATTATAAAACAAAACCAAAAGAATGAAAAAATAGAAGACAATGTGAAATATATTACTGGAAAACAACTGACCTGGAAAATAGATCCAGAAGAAATAATTTTAAAAATTATTGGAGTACCTGAAAGTTATGATCAGAAAAAAAAAGAGCCTAGATATCATCTTTCAAGAAATTATCAAGGAAAACTGCCCTGATATTCTAGAACCAGAGGGTAAAATAGAAATTGAAAGAATCCAGCAATCACCTCCCAAAAGAGATCCCGAAAGGAAAATTCGTAGGAATATTATAGCCAAATTCCAGAGTTCCCAGATCAAGGACAAAATATTGCAAGCAGCTAGAAAGTAACAATTTAAGTTCTGTGGAAATACAATTAGGATAACACAAGGTCTAGCAGCTTCTACATTAAGGGATCAGAAGGCTTGGAATATGATATTGTGGTGTTCAAGGGAGCTAAGATAAAAACCAAGAATCACCTACCCAGCAAAAGTGAGTATAGTCCTTCAGGGGAAAAAGTGAATATTCAATGAGATACAAGACTTTGAAGCATTCTTGATGAAAAGACCAGAGATGAACAGAAAATTTGGCTTTCAAAAACAAGACTCAAGAGAAGCATGAAGAGGTAAACAGGAAAGAGAAATCAAACTAGGCATAGATCAAAATCTTATATCATATACCAAAATAAAGTCAAAATGGGCTCATGATTTAGATATAAAAGCTGATACTGTAAGCAAACTGGGAGGGAGAGTTGGGAGGGAGGAATGGAGAGAATTTGGAACACAAAGTTTCAAAAAGAATTTTAAAAATTGTTTTTACATGCATCTGGGAAATAAGATATACAGGCAAAGGGATATACAAATCTATCCTGCCCTACAGGAAGATAGAAGGGGAAGGGGACAAAAGAATGGGGGTGTGACACAAGGGAGGGTAGATTTAGAGATGGGGTATTCAGAATGCATGCTGTCTTGGGGTGGGAGGACGGGAGAGATGAGAAGAAAATTTGGAACTCAAAATCTTGTGGAAGTGAATACTGAAAACTAAAAATAAATTAATAAAAAAATTCCCCCCCCCAAAAAAAAGAAACTTGGAAAGAAAGTATATATATTAAAAAAAGAAAACTGAGGCAGACAGAGGTTAGATGAATTGTCAAGAATCACAGTTAGGGCAGAGCCAAGATGGTGGAGTAAAAGCAGTGACTTGCTTGAGCTCTCCCCCAAACCCCTCCAAATACCTATAAAAATAGCTCTAAACAAATTCTAAAGCAGTAGAACCCATGAAAAGACAAAGTAAGGCAAATTTACAGTCCAAGACAACCTGGATGGTTGATCCAAAAGGTATATCGCATTGGGCTGGGAGAGGAACGCAGTTCGGCATGGGCGCACAGGCCACAGCAAACCTGGAGCAGGCCTCAGAAGACTGAATCTCAGGCAGCTGTGGCAGTTTCCAGACTTCTCAACCTGTGAATGCCAAAGACAACTTAAAAGGTCAGTGGGAAAATTCTGTTTCTGTGGTGAGAGAGGAGTTTGGGGTCCCAGCCCCATTCCCCAAGCTCAGCCCCAGGGTGGTGGCTGCCTCCTGAGCTTCTGGCCCACAGACTGAAGCAGAATGAAGTGGACTGTCAGAGGGGGATTGCAGGGATCTCTCTGCTGGTGCAGGATTCTCTTGCTTTGTCCTCACTTGGATCTGGGTCATAGTTCTGGGGGGCGGTCCTGGGGCGAGTAGAAGTGCTGACATGGTGGAGCTTGTAGTAGCTGTGGAGAAGAAACCCTCCTCACAGTTCCAATACAGAAAAGAGTGTTTGTAGTCCCTCATAGCCCAGAGCACAGGCCAGCAAAGGAGTTAAACACCTTGCCCTTGATGATAGCACCTTGGAAGAACTGAAAAATTTACAGGTCCCGAGAAGTATCTCAGAAAGCAGCTGGACAAAACCCCTGAAGCTTGGGATAGTACATTCTCCACACTGGAAACAGACCCTTACCTTAACAAATAGTTTATAACTCAACTAATTGGCCGGGATCATGAGCAAGCAGTGCAAAAAGAGTCAGACTATATTGTCTTACTTTGATGACAAAGAAGATCAAAACGTACAACCAGAAGAAGACAATGAAGCCAAAACTCCTACATCCAGAGCCTCAAAGAAAAATATGAATTGGTCCTAGGCCATGGAAAAGCTCCGAAAGGATTTTGAGAAGCAAGTAAGAGAAGTAGAGGAAAAACTGAGAGTGATGCTAAAGGAGACTCAAAAAAATGCTGAAGAAAATAACACCTTAAAAAGTAGCCTAAACCAAATGGCGAAAGAGGTCCAAAAAGCCAATGAGGAGAAGAATGCTCTAAAAAGCAAAATTGGCCAAATGGAAAAGGAAGTCCAAAAGATTACTGAATAAAATATTTCCTTAAAAATTAGAATGGAGAATTTGGAAGCTAGCAACTATATGAGAAATCAAGGCACTGTAAAACTAATCCAAAAGAATAAAAAATAGAAGAGAATGTTAAATATTTCATTGGAATAACAACTGACCTGGAAAATAGATCCAGGAGAGAGAACTTAAAAAATTATTGGATTATCTGAAAGCCATGATCAAAAAAAGAACCTAGATATCATCTTTCAAGAAATTATGAAGGAAAACTGCCCTGATATTTTAGAACCAGAGGGCAAAATAGAAATGGAAAGAATCAACTGATCACCTCCTGAAAGAGTTCCCCAAAGGAAAACTCCTAGGAACATTGTAGCCAAATTCCAGAGTTCCCAGGTTAAGGAGAAAATATTGCAAGCAGCCAGAAAGAAAAAATTCAAGTATGGTGGAAACACAATCAGGATAACACAAGATTTAGCAACTTCTACAATAAGGGACTGGAGGGCATGGAGTATGATATTCTGGAGGGCAAAGAAGATAGGATCACAACCAAGAATCACCTACCCAGCAAAACTGAGTATAATCCTTCAGGATAAAAAATGGTCATTCAATGAATTAGGGGACTTTCAAGCATTTCTGAGGAAAAGACCAGAGCTGAATATAAAATTTGGCTTTCAAATACAAGACTCAAGTGAAACAGGGAAGAAGTAAACAGGAAAGAGAAATCATAAGAGACTTATTAAGGCTGAACTGTGTACATTCCTGCATGAAAAGATGATATTTGTAACTCATGAGTCCTTTGTCAGTATTAGGGTACTGGGAGGAAAAAATAATTTTATGTATGTATGTATAGATAGATAGATAGGTAGATAGATAGATAGATAGACAGACAGAGGGCACAGGGTGAGTAGAAGATGAAGGAATGATATCTGGAAAATAAAATTAAGAGGTGAGAGGATTATACTGGGATAAGGAGAAAGGGAGAAGTAGAATGGGGTAAATTATCTCACATGAAACAGACAAGAAAGGCTTTTACAGTGGAGGGGAGATGGGGGAAGGTATGAGGGAATGTGTGAATCTTATTCTCATAGGATTTGGCTTAAGGAGGGAATAACATACACAATGGGGTATGGAAATCTGTCTTACCCTATAGGAAAATAAGGGGGTAAAGGGGTAAGCGAGCAGGGGGTTGATAGAGGGGAGGGCAGATTGGGGGAGGGGATAATCAGAAGCAAACACTTCTGAGGAGGGACAGGGTCAAAAGAGAGAGTAGAATAAATGTGGGGTAGGATAGGATGAAGGGAAATATACTTAGTTTTTCACAACATGACTACTATGGAAGTGTTTTGCATGACTACATATCTAGAATCTGTATCGAGATGCTTGCGTTTTCAATGAAAGTGGGGAGGGAGGAAGGGAGAAAATTTGTTATCCAAAGTTTTAAAAACACATGTTAAAATTAAAAAAAAAATCACAGTAAGTGTCTGAGGATGGATTGGAACTCAGGTCTTTCTGACTCCAGGCCTAACCCTCTTTCCATTGTGCCCTCTAGCTGCCTCTAAAGGAAAACAAGGCTGAAGCTAGGTTGCAATTATGTCATGAAGGGCTTTAAATGTCAAAGGAATGTGCATTTCAACCTACAGATAGTAGTGAACCACATAAGTTTATTGAACAGAGAATGATATGGTTATCCCTGTGCTTTAGGAAAATCACTCTTGAAGTTAGAAAGTTAAAAGGAGGATAGATTTGGGATAGCCTTGAAAGGAGGAAGATAGATTTCAAGATAGACTTGAAACACAGAGACCAATTAGGAGGCCTTTTCAATAGTCTGAGCAAGAGGTGATAAAGGCTTGAACTAGGATGATTATGTCAATAGAAAGATGGGGATATGTTTAAGACATGGCATGGAGGCATAATTTAAAATACTCCCTCCCTCCCTCCTTCCTTCCTTCCTTCCTTCCTTCCTTCCTTCCTTCCTTCCTTCCTTCCTTCCTTCCTTCCTTCCTTCCTTCTTTCTTTCTTTCTTTCCTTCCTTTCTTCACACATTGTTTCAAAAGTTCTTTCTAAAGATAAAGTCCTCAACCAATCCAAGACTGCCCATGTTTTGTGATCTCATGCATGACTCTGAAAAGATTTCTACAAGGGGTCCAATCCAGCATTCTAGGGGCCTTCCTTGATTTTTTTCTGACATTGCAATGGTAACTTTGGAGCATTCTGGCTATACACTTTTTCATCTCTGCATTTGTCATGTGACCAACCCATTTTGTTTTCCCCACATAAAACTCCTTGATGATATCCTTTCAGTCCCAGACTTCTATTTCAAACATATTTCCCTATGTAATATAAATACAAATGTGGCAAGGCCTCACATGTATTGGAATGGCTAATGCCCACATGTAGTATGGGAGAAAAGAAAGGAAAGGAAAAAGGAAGGAAGGAAAAAAGGAAGGAAGGAAAGGAAACTTTATCTTTGGATGGACCCTTTAATCCATGGGATTACAGATCCAGTTGATCATTTGAGAGAAGGAAATGGATTTTCCAGGGATGGATGTCTGGCCAAGAGTTAAGTAGGAACAGAACTACACCCTGGATGTGAAATGTCAACTCTGTTTGATAAGCACCATGCGAAGGTTCTGGGAGGTTTATGTGGCACTTTGGAATATGTGTGCTACCTACCAACAAGGGCTGATGGTGGGGAGGGAGTTCCTGCTTGGCCAAGACTTTCCAAAGATTGGATTTTTATCATGCACTAAATCCAAACTTATGATACTATTCCAATACTGACTACTCCCTGCCAAAGTAAATGCTTCCTGTTTCAGGCTTTGTGTGGGGAGAGGCTGAGGCAAATGATGCAGTAATGAGGCAATTGTCTTCAATACTTCCCTACTCACAATGCACAATAATTAGATAAGCAACATGGTTTAGTGAAATGAATACTAGACTTGGAATCAGAACAGACTCCCCTGCCTCTGATATTTATTATCTATGTGGCCACAGGCAAGTCACATATTCTCTGAACCTCTGTTTCTTTAAATATAAGCAGACCTCCAGAGTTCATTATTCACAGACAGGGTGAGGTCCTACAGATGCTTTCTATTTTAAAGTTAGATTTTTAATTTTATTAAGATAAAATTGAAAAATCCATCAATGATTCATACCCATTATATTACACTAACTGCTTAGTCATTATAGAAATTTTATTGATGCATTTTCCTTTATCACATTCATTTCTGAATCAATATCCTCCCCCAACTCCTAATCAGAGAATCATTCCTTAAAACATGATTTAAAAAGAAATGGTGTGTGGAGGGAAAGCAGTTTAGTAAAACTAAGCAATACATTGACAGTATCTTATAGTACTTACAATATTCAACACCCATAGTTCCCCATTTCTTAACCCTTCTCTATACTGATGAGTCCAAGTTGTACTAATACAGCCTTATCTCACATCTCCAACTGCCTAGTGGACATCTTAAAATGAATATACAAATATTTTAATATTTTAGTATTTTATTTCAGCTTATCCAAAACTGAATGCATCCAAAACTCATTATCTTTCCTCTCAAATCCTCCATGTTTTCTAATTTCACTATTACTGTCAAAAGGACTTCCATCCTCCTAGTCATTCGACTGGCTATGTCAGTATCACCTTCAACTCCTCACTCTCACCATCCATATGCAATCTGTTCCCAAGATCTGTGGACTTTACTTTCATGGCATCTATTATATATGCCCTCCCCCCTTCCCTTTCACATTGTTATCATCCTGGTACAGGTCCTCATCACCTCACAACTGGACTATTTCAATATCTTTTTGTTTTATGTCCCTGCCTCAAATTTCTCCACAATCCAGTTCATTCTATACTCATCTGTCAAATTGAACTTCAAGAAGTGGAGATCTGACCATGTCTCCTTATACCACCCCCCATCTCCCATTCCTAACCCTTTTAAGTAAACTCTCCTGGCTCTCTATCACCTCTAGGATCAAATAAACATATACTCTTCTGTTTGGCATTCAAAAACTCCCATTATCTTACCCACTCCTGCTGTCCTTATTCTTCCTACATAATGGGTGATCCAGTGACATGGGCCTCCTTGCTGTTCCTCTTGTAAATTCCATCTCCTACCTCAGTCATTTTCTAGAATTCACTTACCCTCTTCTCTGTGACTACTGGCTTCTGTTTTCCTTCAAGTCCCACCTAAAATCCCACCTTATACAAGAAGCCTTTGCCATTCCTCTTTAATACTAGTATCTTCCTTCTATTGATTATTTCCAATTTGTCTTGACTATATCATATTTGTTCATAATTGTTCATTTATTTTCTCCCTCATTAGTCTGTGAGCTCCTTCAGAACAGGGAATATTTCCCCCCCCCCTTTTTTTTTTGTATTTTCAGCCATTAGCACAGTTTCTGACATATAGTGGGTAGGCGGTTGACCGACTGACACACTAACTTCTCTGTGGCCAAGCATGGTCATTATAATTACAGAACATTAAATTGCATTGTATTAGTCTTTATATTTACATTGTTTACATCATTGTATCTATTTTTTTTTGCTCCTGTTTACTTCACTCTGATTCCATTTATATAAGTCTTCCTATGTTTCTCTGCATTCTTCATAATAACCATTTCTTCCAATATAGAAGAAATATATGAGCCACAATTTGTTCAACCATTTCCCAGTTGATCTGCATCTACTTTGTTTCTAACTTTTTGTTACATATAAAAACATTATTTTATGCATGTTTAGTATAGACCTTTTTCTCTGTTATTGATCTCCTTTGAGCATATGCAGAACAGTTGGATTTCTATGGGTCAAATTAATTAATTAATTAATTTCTTCACATGATACCAAAATACTTTCCAAGATAGTTGGGCCAGTTTACAGTTTCAAAAACAATGTATTAGTGTTGTTGGGAAAGTACAACTTTTTTAAACATCAATATGCTGAATGACTAAAAGTCACAAAATACCTTTTCGCTGAAGAATTAAAGTTGAAAGTCATCAAGAAGATAAATGGGATGATGCACAGAATGAAATTAGTAGGTTGCAACACGTAATAAATAAAGTGGTAACTAAGTGGTACAGTGGGTAGAAAGCTGGGTCTAGAGCCAGGAAAACCTTAGTTCAAATCCAGCCTCAACCACTTTGTGACTTTGGACAAATCTTTTAACCTCTGATTGGCTCAGTTTCCTCAGCCATAAAATGAGAATAATAACAGCACCTAACTCCCAGGGTTGGTTTGAAGAGAAAATGAGCTAATATTGATGAAATTATAGATCTATTATGTAGTAAAAATCTTTGAATGATTTTATCTTTGCTTTCTTTTTTTCCTCCTTGTACAAGTATGAGATAAAATTTCCAGCCATATCTGATATTGTGTGTTATAGGTGTAAAATGACAGCAATTATCTTCTCAGCATAATTCAGATTAATATAGAATGAAAGAATATTAAGATGGTACAAGTGCCATTTTATCAATGGAGCTTTTAACACTCCTACTGATACAAAAATAACTTCGACCTTTCTCAGACCTGGTCCTTTCATTTGACCATGTTCTTCTTTTCAGACAGGTATGGATGAAACCACAAGTATAGTAAATACTACTGTACAGAACTATAGCTAAAATGTCAATTGCTCGAGAGTTTTCATTTCACCTTTAGCTTTACAAGAATAAAGATTAAATGCAAATCTTTTTCCTTTTCATATTTGTGAAAGGTCAAACTAATTTAGTCAAGTTCATACCCATTTACAGAGAAGGTTGCTGTAAACGCTAAGAGACTGGGAAATTCCTTTTTGCCTCTAATGGGAGATCAAAGTTGTGTTCTGATATTATAATCCACTTTAAATATATATGATAAATTTTGGTAAGGGTGAAAGGCCAAATTTTCAACATGTAGAGGTATAGCTATATTTGATGTCTGTTATATGACCTGTAGAATTCTCGCTTTGGCATCAAATACCTTGTCTTTCTCAGGTGTAAATTGCATTTCAGTTACTGTAGTTCATGGATACAATTTAGAGTTGGAGAGTACGGACAGACCTTGACAGCCAACTTCAAAAATTCTTTGGGTCCCTTAGAAAGTTGATAGCATATTTGAGATCCAGAAAATGCAATATTAACCTTTCGCTGTTAAGTGTGTTATAAACTTAAGAATAAGGAACTTGGAAACAAATGTGCTTTAAGCAATTATATGAAGAAAATTGTTTTATTTGTTATGAGTACTGTAGCAGAAGAAAAAAAGGAATTGTTATCTAGTTAGGGGGAATACTATTTTAACATAACAACAACAACAACAACAATAACAATTAGCATTTATATAATGCTTTAAGTTTTATAAGGCACTTTACATAGAATATCTCTCTTGAGCTTTAAACAGCATTGTGGCATAGATATTACAAATATTCTAACGTTTATTATCCCATAGTAGTCAGTCAATATGCATTTATTAATCCCTGGCATTATGTACCAATGTGCCTATATATATATGTGTATATACATACATACATGTATATATACATATATACATGTATATGAATGTGTCTGTATGCATATATACTATATATGTATAATGGAAAATTATTTCAGAAAATTATTTCAGTTTCTGGCAGCTGGGAAGATTTAGAAAGGCTTCTTGCAAAAGGAAAGTGGACTTTGAACTGAGTCTTAAAGGAGGACACCTAGGAGATAGAGATGAAGGAGAGATTTTTAGATATGGTCGACATGAAAGACTTTCATGGAACCATTGAAAAGGCATGGAGTCAAGGCTAAGATGGCTTCCTGAATAGAAAGTAGGCTACCTGTTTCCTAGTTAAGTCTTACAATATGCAGAAATAAGTCAATAAATGTTTTCAATTCAATAACCATTTATTAAATGCCTACTATATGCCAGGTACTGTGCTAATAATTAATCCAATAAGAATTTATTAATGACTTCTTCCATATCATAAATACATTAAAAATTTAGTCAGAAGCCTGGGTCCAAAATGGAAATCATGGTTTTCCTCGAACCCTCCCCTCTTCTTAACTTCATTAAAATGTTTCTAACTACTTCAAAAAAGTAGGCCGTTTATTTTTGAAAAGTTCAAATTCCTCTAATGCTCTTTATCTTGAGGTAAAATATGTACCCCTTCCCCCTGCATCTTCCCCTTAACCTCCACTTTGGTAGAATGCTATGGAGCTGTCCACTGTCTACTAATATGTAGACATTGTTACTATGAAATTTATTGAGAGTAGTAACAGAGAATCCAAAGAGTAACGCATGATGACTGCTAAGAACTCACCATTCCAAATATAACAAAAAGAGAATATATAACTAAAAGAGGAGGTGGATAGAGACTGAACTTCAACTTCACCTGAAACCCCTAGATGTGGAATCTAGATCTGCATTAAAACTGTGGGATTCTAGTTTAATATGCTATTACTCATTCATTACTAATTTCTTCATTTCTTGAACCCACTGACTTTGGCCTTTACCCTTTTGTTAGGACTTGGCTATGTTCCTGGTTTTTATCTGAAGTTCTCTTCAGACACTTTCATTTTCTATTGGTAATTCTACCCATTCATCTTGACTTCTATTCAGATAAGACCAATACTTCTTCATCCTCTAGCTCCCAAGACTCACTCTCTTATCTAAGATCTGCATCAGAATGATCTTGAAACTTTTCTCTTGTTCTACCCCATTCAGGGTCAGTGCCTTGGAACTCATGCAGCTGGAGTCCCAACTAGGTGGAGCTGAAGAGGACAAGCTCCCCAGCCAAGTAGTAAGTGGCAGCCTTTCAAAACTAAGCTCACACATTTGCTTCTATAGGAAGCCTTTACTGATCCACCCAGCTACTAGTGCTCTCTCCTGTCCCATCCCTAGCCTTTCTTTCCTCTGCCTCAAACAAAATTTGCATAGTGTAATGGATAAAAAGCTTCCCTTTCAGCTAGGAAGATTTTGGCTCAAGATCTTCCTCTGGCTGCTTTATTCTGGGCCATTTGCTTACAGTTTCATCATTCTAGGCAAATATCCAGGACTATAATTTGCAGAAAAAGTACCAATCTGAATTGGTAGATCTAGATTCCACATCTGGGGGTTTCAGGTGAAGTTGAAGTTCAGTCTCTATCCACCTTCTCTTTTGGTTATATATTCTCTTTTTGTTATATTTGGAATGGTGAGTTCTTAGCAGTCATCATGCCCCCAGAAAGGGAGTTGGGAATATCATTAGGAGGATTCATGGCAGAAACTATGTATCTACCTTCCCCCCCCCCCTTTTAGCCCTGCTGCCATTCTGTCTTGTTGATCTCTTGTGAACCCTCCAAATGAGGTTATCAACTTCTGCCCTGTAACTATGCTGATTGCTGAGGGCTCATTATAGGTAGCTGGCCCATGCCAAACTGACCATGTAGTCATCTTCCTGACATGTTGCACCTACCTCTAGTAGTGCACACCCCAATGTTATTTCTAGTTCCCATTACTGCATCTAGCCAGAGGTCAGTGGCTCATTGAATCATTTCTGACATTCCTTCTTGTTATTTACCCTTCCACACCCTTCATTTTTTCCTGTTGCTTGCTCTGGAAATGATAATTAAGTCAATGCTACAATTCTGGAAAGGGTAGCCCTAGTGGCTCCAGTAATCATGCCTGTGACTTCACCCTTTCCTTGGTTACTATTCTTCTATATATGTTGTCTCTCACTACTAGATTGTAAGTTCCTTGAGGGCAGGGGCTAACTTTTATTTCTATTTCTGTCCCCAGTGCTTTACATAGTATATGACACAATGTAAGTATTTAATAAATGTTTCTTTCATCCATTCATTTATTCATGTTGACCCCCACAATAGAATGAAAGATCTTTGAGGGCAAGGGCTATTTCATTTTTGTAATTGTATCCCTAGTATCTGGAACAGTGACTAGAACATGTAAGTGCTTAGTAAATGTTTGTTGATTGATTGTTTGGTTAATGGTGGTTGTCCTACAGCCATGACTATGAGAAATGCAGGCCCAGAATTCTGCTCTACCCCAGGAGTTGTGCCATACTCCAAAAGGGAACATGACGCTTCCAGAAAGGGGGGTGGTGGCATTCTTCATTTAGAGTGTGCTTAACTAAAAACCAAGCTAAGGAATGTTGGGGGAAGAGGTAATTTGGGAAGTTAATAGGACTAATCATATCACTGCCAAAAAAGGAAGAAAAATAATAATATTAGTGAGGTGTTTAAAGAAAATTTACCCAAAAGATCAGTGAAGGAGGTATAGAATGCAGCACAGACAATGAAGAGTTTTATATGAACAGATACAAAGTTAAGAGAGGAGAGGAAAGAAAACAACATACACAGTGATTGCTAAGTAAATGGAAAGAAGAGCAACCATAAAAGAGTAGAAAACAAATACTGGGTAATTATAAAGAACAAGCTTGAACCCAAAGAAGAGATATAAAAAGACAACACTTTCCATTCCTTTGTAAAGGTCTCAGATGGGAGTGGAGGAGGGTGGTTAATAGATGTGGGATGTTTAATATTACGTCAGGTTTTTTTTTGTTGTTTGTTTGTTTTTCTGATGTATTTAGCTGGTTCTTTTGAAAAATAATTCATTATATGGGGTGGCTTTTTGATAGGATGGAGCAAGGAGGGATGCAGGGTTCATTTAGGTGAGCCAAAAACAACCAAAAAAGCTATCAATAAAATCTATATAAAAAAGAAAGAGAAATTTAATACTTTATGGGAAGGGCTGATGAGCTTAGTAAGGGCCTTCTTCTTCTGGGGACTTCTTTAGTTAAGCTGTGGGTCTTGGATTTGTTACCTAGTTAAGTTTTGTTTTGGTTGTTGTTGTTTTTGGTTCATTTTATATCTGTCTGCACTGTGTCCAGTTAGATTTGTTGATCTACTAAGTGATGGGGTTGGGAGTTTGGTGGGATGTAGCCTATCTAACAGACAACCATATCCACTAATAGATGTTGAGGGCTTCTTGTAGAAACTTCACGAAGGTTTTGAGGAAATACTCTGGGAATTTTGAATACAAGTCAATTTTTCTAACTGATTTAGGACAGGAATGGGGCAAAAGAGGGATTCTTCAGGAGGAAATAGCCAAAGAAATTCCGTGGAGGCATCTGACTCTGATGGAACAATTTATAGAAGGCCTGACAGATCTAGTCCAGGATAATCTAATAAGAACCAAACCAGAAGAGATATACTGTATTTATCAAACAGTATTCCTGGATTAGGTGGCAGCTAGGTGGCACAAGAGATAAGAGTGCTGGGCCTGGAGTCAGAAAGACTCATCTACCTGAGTTCAAATCTGGCCTTAGACACTTACTAGCTATGTAACCTGGGCAAGTTGCTTAACCTTTTTGTCTCAGTTTTCTCACTTGTAAAATGAGTAGGAGAAGGAAATGGCAAGCCATTTTAATATTTCTGCCAAGAGAAACCCAAATGGGGTCACAAAGAGTCAGACATGACTGAAAATGAGGATACAAGGACAACAACAACAACAATTTCTAAATAGAAACACAGCTTAATTAATGACCAAGGAGAAATTCTCATTCTCACAAGAGAAACCAACTTCATACCTTAAATTGTTCTTCCTTTATTACCCTAAGTACAACCTGGCAATATTTGTCAGGAAGGATTGATGGGCATCTCTGTTAGGGACTCTATTAGAGGGCTTGATGCTTCACTGTAAAGACATACTTGTATTGCAGCTTTCTAGGTGGCTGCTCGTCAAAGTGCAGGGTTAAAGGCCTTTAGGATTGCCTGGACACAATCAAATAATTTTCCATCCAGTTTCTTACTTCATAGGAAGTACAGAGACAGTTGCCCCTATAAAATCATTCATCCTATGCATAGAGTAGGGGTGGGTAGAAAAGAAAGCTTTCTCTTTGATCTTCCTCTGTTGAAAGCCAGGTAATACCTTAGGATTTTCACTTCTAAGAGTCTTTCCTTTGTCAAGCTTTTCTCCTAAGAGTTTGTCAACCTCTCCTTTAGGATTTTATTATTGGTATATTTGATCCCAATGCTCTGAGATATTCTAATTTAAAACAGATAAAAGATCAATGTTCTAAACAAAAAAACCCACTTTTTAAAAAATAAATTCAATCTAGAAAAAAAAATCTTGGGGCCCTTCAATAAGTGGAAAAAGCCAAAATCAATGTAAGGATTATAGCTCTAGGCAGATTTAGAGCCTGAAGCCATTCCATAATTTTAGCAGCTTTAAAAGAAACATGTACATTTTATATGCTCCATAGTAATGTGAGCTGGTGTCTTGGGTACTTTGGAAAACAAAAGAAAGATTAAATGGATATTTTCACTAGTCAAAGTAACAAAAGACTTTACTGTGTTTTATGCATTCGCATCTGTTGAACAGACATGAAAGTGGGGTCATTATAGGGTATTGTGTTCATGTCACACACAGTGTTGCCACAGCAAATAAAAATGAACAGTGTAAATCAACTGAAACTGCTTGAGGCTCTGGATAGTAAGTGGTTTACACTAATACTATTATAAGCCCAACAAAGGAAAACAGTTTAAATTTATAGCACATTTTAATGAATGTACATTATTCAGCTGTCAGTTGACCAAGAATTATGGTTTTCAAACATAATGTTGGATTTAAGGCATGAGGTTAGCCAATACTATTCACTTATAGAATATAGTTTATCTATAAGAACTTTAAAACATCCTATGCATTTGTAAGATGAAGAGTGTAAGTAGGAAAAAGAGACATAGCTTCTGAGATTCACCAAATTTGTAAAATGGTCTCATGGGTTGTCTGTAGTTGCAATTTCCAGCGTAGTTAATAAACATTTATTAGTACAGTGTCCCTTTTCAGGGCTGCTTATTCATCTTTGGTGGTCCACCTTCACTCAGCTCTCACCTGTGGCTCCAAGAAGCTATAGCATACACAGTGACTAAACCCTGGTAAATGGTATTGGCAGATGGGCTAACTCAGGTTGAGGGTAATAGATAAGTCACAAACTCATTGGTGAGTTGGGGAGATGCCTAACCCAAGCATCTGAAGAATTCTCCCAGCAGAATGAGCAGATAAGAACAATTTGTTCTGATGGCCATAAAGGCAGCTGAAGCAGGCGCTGTGGAGTGCATAGAGCTTGGTCAGACATTGAAGATGCCAAGGTCATTCACTGGATCCTGGTCCCTTGGCATTGTCCTTACTTTTGTTTTGCCACAAACTTTGATGACTCTGGAAGAGAGAGTGAGGTTGAAGACTTTATGCAACTCTGCCTTACTTAAATCCAATTCACGTGCAAGTCAAGACATCATCCCAGGGTGTCACTGGTCCTCTTCAAAAATGAAGGACAAAAACCCAGTACTGTGCATGGACAACATACATTGATACTCAGCATTTTAACTTATTTATCTCTATCCACTCTATCTTAAAGCAGCAAAACAGCAATAACTCATAAAAGAACTATTTTCATAAGCTCATGCAATATTAGAGATGGAAGAGAGAAGAAAGTAGACTTCCTCAAAATATTTAAGTTTCTAGGAAAGACCTGAATACCCGATAATGTATACTATTGTCTGAGCACCAGCCCAGCTAAATTTGGAGAGACTTATCGCTATGTTGGCCACAAGTGATGAATTTTGGGATCATATGTATTCTCCACAACCATTTGCTGAGTTATTCAAGAACTGCCCTCTGAAATGATAGAAGAGTAGCCAACTTGACAAAATGTTCTTTTTTTTTAAATAATTAATTTAGTTTTAGTTTTCAACAATTACTTCCATAAGATTTTGAGTCTTAGATTTTCTCTCTCTCCCTCTCCCTCCTCCCCAAGACAGTGTGCAATCTGATATAGGTTTTACTTATACATTTATATTAAGCATATTTTCACATTAGTCATGATGTAAAGAAGAATTAGAACTAATGGGAGGGACCATGAGAAAGAAGAAACAAGACAAAACAACAAAGAAAAGGAGAGCAAATAGTATGCTTCCATCTGCATTCAGACTTCATAGTTCTTTCTCTGGATGTGAATAGCATTTTCCATCGTGAGTCTTTTGTAGTTGTCTTAGATCTTTGCATTGCTGAGAAGTTAAGCCTATCAAAGTCAGTCATCACACAATGTGGCTGTTACTATGTACAGTGTTCTCCTAGTTCTGCTCATTTCACTCAGCATCAGTTCATATAGGTCTTTCCAGGTTTTTCTGAAGTCCTCCTGCTCATCATTTCTTATAGCACAATAGTATTCCATTGCATTCATATGCCATCGCATTCCCCAATTGATGTACATCCCCTCACTTCCCAGTTCTTGGCCACCACAAAGAGAGATGCTATAAATGTTTTTGTACATGTGGGTCCTTTTCCTGTTTTTATGATCTCTTTGGGATACAGATTTAGAAGTGACATTGTTGGGTCAGTGGGTATACAGAATTTTTATAGCACTTTGGGCATAGTTCCAAATTGCCCTCCAGAGTGGCTGGATCAGTTCACAACTCCACCAACAATGCATTAGTGTTTGAATTTTCCCACATCTTCTCCAACATTTATCATCATTTTCTTTTTTTTGTCATGTTAGCCAATCTGATAAATGTGATGTGGTACCTCAGAGTGGTTTTGATTTGAATTTCTCTAATCAATAGTGATTTAATTTCTTCCTCTGAAAACTGCCTGCCCATATCCTTTGAAAATTTATCAATTGGGGAATGACTTGTATTCTTATAAATTCAATTCAGCTCTCTATATAAGATTGTACTGGGGGAAGAGGAAAGGCATAGGCAGAATAGGGTAAATTACATTACATGAAGAGGCACAGGGACCTATTACAGTAGAGAGAAAGGGGGGGAAGGGTGAACATTGTTACTCTCATCAGATTTGGCTCAAAAAGGGAATAACATACACAATCAATTGGTTATAAAATCTGTTATGCTCTATAGGGAAGTAGGAGGAGAAAGGTGAAAGAACAGGGAGGGGGTGGATAGAAGGCAGGGAAGAAGGGAGGGAAGAAGTAGTAGGGAAAAGGGGAAAGAAGGAGGTGGTCTGATAGAAGGAAAAGGAGATTATGATAGGTGGTGATCAGAAGCAGAGTTATGACTTCATCACTGTGGGGGAACTCCCATTGTGTCATCTCCTCAACCCATATTATCAGCTCATCTAAAACTTTTAGTTTTAGTTGCCTAGGGACACTGAAAATTTAAGTGATTCTCCCATGATCAGATGACTAGTGTTAACTCCAATTTCCCTGACTCTAAAGCCCCTGCCACAATTACACAGTTTGTAAATTAATGGAATAAGGACTTAAACCCAGGTCTTTTGACTTAAGTTGAATAATTGGTCCAACCCATCACATATATTCAAATAAATGGATAGTGATCTTTACTATTTCAAATAGCGTGATTAATGCAGAGGTTCAGACATGAAATACGAAAGTGAGAAATGAAGAATTTTTTAAAAGTAAAAAAAAATCATGGCTCACTTTGTATTTAGCAATGAAGTTATATGCTATATCAAATATTATATCAAATATCTGAAAGGAGGTAATATTTGTTTTAAAAAACATGCTTAGCATGGTGAGGAGCACATAGTAGGCACTATATAAATTTTTATTCTTTTATTTCCTTTTCTCTCCTTCCATTACTAAATGTCTTCAAGCTGCCTGTTATCTTGTCTCTAATACCTGAAAGAGCTAAATGTGTCTTGTGGTGGCACTGTTCTTTGTCCAAGGGGTCATGAAGAGCAGGACACGACTGAACAACTGAATAACAGCAACGATGGCATCGTCCAGTGAACTTGTAGTGGGATGGTGGAATACAAAGTTCATTGAACTTGGAATTAGAAAACCTGGGCTCCATTCTAGACTCTTATACTTACTAGCTGTGTGACCTTGGGCAAGTCACTTAACTTCTTTTATTTTCTCATCTCCACAATGGAATTAATAATATTTATGCTACTTATCTTAAAAAGAGTTTTTATGAGAAAATCACTTTGTTAACCTCAAATTAGTATATGAATGAGAGATAATATTGCTATTTTGTCTTAGTCTTTCTACTTGATCCCATGACACTATTGCAAGCTTGGCCATGAATCCAAGCGCGTGCCTTAAATAAAACACTACATTCCATTTTCTCTTTCTTATTTGAGAATATCATTGGCATACACCTATGTAAAATTTCTTAAACATTGAAGTTAGCTTGAAATTTCTGGTAGCACAACTGAAATGTCTTTGAAAATGCCTTTGTAATGGAAAGCCCTAAAGCTTTTTTATATTGCCTGGTTCCATGATTCTGAACAGCTTTTTACTGCATAACTCTGATCTAGACTAACAGAGAGATCCCTTTGCTAAGATAGACAGATTGCTGCAGCATTTAACTCTTCCAACCAGCAAAATGTCAATTTTAAATTACCTTGCTCAGCTGATTAAGTCTCCTTGAAAAAAGCTAGCAGCATTTCCCTGGAATAGCACAGTCTTTATCAATAAACTTAACTGAGCTTTATAGTACAACTCAAAAGGAATTATCCCTAGAACAGATGAGGCCATTAATCTCTACGTTTCTATCCTTTCACTCATTCCCTAGGAACAAAACCCTGTAAAAACAATGTTTAGGAGGGAACCTAAGGATTCTGCATAAAACATATGGGATGAGTTTACTGGAAAATTAGTTGATCAATTTGCTCACTTTGACAGTCATGGACTTGACTTAGAATAATACCTAGCATTTCTATAGTGATTTAAGATTTGCAAAGAGCTGTGCTTATGTTATCTCATTTGATCCTCATGACAATCCTGAGGGATAGGTGCTATTATTTTCCTCGTTTTACAGATGAGGAAACCGAGGTTAAGAGTTTAAGTGACTTGCCCGGGATCCCACAGCTAGTAACTATCTATGGTTGAATGGAGATTTTCCTTTCCCCATTTTGCCACAGCTGCTACTTTGTTGCTCTGAACCATTTTAAGCAGAAATATCCAGGGTTTCTGGGTTCAGCTGCTCATTTCCTCACTCTACTGCAATATTGTCATTCTCCTTTCTGGGAAAGGTCAAAGGAAGTGGTGAATCATCTGGCTACATTCTTGGGAGGATTTAGAGGGGATTCATGCTTCAGGTGAAGGTTCAGCTAGATTATATCTAAGGTTCCTTTGTACTTTAGGGGTTCCATGATTCTAAGCCAAGTCTTCTATGCCAGAAGTGACCATATAGTCACTTTAAGGGACTACTGGATATGTAGGTGTTATCTTAAAGGGATGCTCTTTCCTATGCATAGTAGGAAGTTAGGACTACACATGTCTTTATGTTCAAAGAGGTAAATATATGAACCTATAGAGACAGGGAAATTTATTATACTAAGTTGATACATGTGAAGTTATTTTATATTTATCTTGTGTATACTAATATATCTCCTTGTTAGAACATAAGCTTTTTGAGAAGGAATTGTTTCATTCATTGTCTTTGCCTCTTTGGTGCCTAGCATGGTGTTTGACATATGGTACACATTTAATAATTATTTGACTTTTTATTTTAATTTAAAAGGCATTTAATGAGAAAAGGTAAGGGTATTTGCTTAGAAAAAGCTGTATTCTTTAAAGAAAATAAATTCTATACTGAGAAATTAAGATATGCTCATATATGTACTGCTTGGTTAACATATAGTCTTCAGATTTAAGCATCAGGCTGTAACAACATCAATGAATCATCTAATCATATTCAACTGAAAAAAATAATTCTAGGCCTGTAGATTAAAAATTAAATATAAGCCTTTGTGATTTAAGAGCCCTTTTTTCTGTTTTTTTTTTTTAGGGGAATTGTAAAATAATTAATAGTAGAGAATGCAGAAACATATCAGTAACATTATCTTTAAGCTATATAATTTATTTTAGAAACTACAACTCTTATCCTGCTTTTACTCAGAGGAAATATATAATTCAAGTAAATTAAATCAGGTGTTTGATGAAAAATAATACAATCTGGTAGAAATCAATATATGAATGAATTTTAATATCCCGTGATATTGTCTATATTTTATACAATGTAACTATCTCCATACTTTTAGAGTAGGTGAAACGCTTAACGAAACAGAAGAGCATTTGACATGAAATTGGATTTCGGGATGAGTCCTTGAGTGCTATAAGGTTCAATTCTTCATGATATGACAGTACATTCAACTTAGCATCAAACTGGGGTTCATGTTTTATGATCCAGAGTCTGCTGCTAATATTCTAGAAGTTCGTTGAACAAATCATTGAAGTGTCCTAAGCTTTAGTGTTTTACTTTCTAAAATAGAGAAAGTGGAAATGACTCCCTTTACTGGAAACAAGAAAACTACTCTGAAAAAAAAATTATGTCACAGTCATTCTTACTTAGCCAATTCTTCTGTTTCTTGAGACATAAAATCACTTGACAGACCACCTGGCCAGAAGGAGTAAATGAATGATTGTTGCCAGAAGCAGATCACAAAACTGCCATAGAGGTAAGATATAACAGCGATGGAGTATTTCAAGTGCAAGGATTTCTGTCAGAGCTTTCTTGACTTCCCTTAATGATCAATACCTTTTTTTCATGTTGCAATAGCAAGCTTTATTATTGTATGACCTGACAAGCAGACAAAACGAAAGCATATACACACACTAGGGTAATGTAAACAGACAGAGATTTATCTCTGCATGGAATAAACTTACCCTAGCCTAAGGATAAGGGAGAAGTGTGGCTGAGGGAACACTATAAGAGATGGAGTTCAGGTAGTGAAATGATGTAACCTGAGAAAGGGTTTGGTTGAGAACAGGTAATCGATGGAATATATTGTTGTTCAGTCGTTTTGGTTGTATCTAACTCTTTGTGAGCCCATTTGGAGTTTTCTTGGCAAAGATACTGGAGTAGTCTGCTATTTCCTCCTCCAGCTCATTTTACAGGTGAGGAAACTGAGGCAAACAGTGACATATCCAGGTTCACACAACTAAGAAGTGTCTGAGGCTAGATTTGAACTCAGGTAGATGAGTCTTCCTGACTCTAGGCCTGGTACTGTATACTGCCTGGTACTCCACCTACCCCACTATATCAATTAAGAAGAAGTACAAAATAAGGGAATGGCAGCCAGGTATAGTTGAATTTCTACCCTGTATTTTAGGAGCAATCTCTTCCAACTCTGATTCTATGCCCAGCTTGTGAGCACAGGTATTAGAGTATCAGTTTAAGGAGGTTGTATTTTTTATGACTTATGCAGTGAAACTAAGCTCGCTGAGCTTAGTCTCTGAGCTTCTCTAGCCATCAAATATGCAGTATTTGAATTAGGTTATTAAAAAAATCCAAAGGTTTCCCCTTCCTTTTTCCTTTACCTATAAACAGAATTAATCAAGAGCTATCACTGTTAATAGGTTAAAACAACTATGTATTACCAACGATGTATTGGATCAAGAAGTAATATAAAAGACAAAATCACTATGTCTTAAATGAAGATGGGTCAATTAGATGTCAATACTGAATGATAACAGTATAGATCCTGAATGTTATACTAATATTCCTGAATAATTAGAAAAAAAGAAGGAAGGTTTTCAGGAAATTGATGGCATCCTCTGTGGGATATCTTGGCCAAGACATGGAAAAATGCATTATGCTAGTTAAGGAAGTCCTCACAAATGTAGGAACTCATGAATCCAACTGAGTATTAGAGTGATTAAAGGTCCATTTATGATATGTTTTATTTTCCCAGTTCTCTCATTCTATACATAAGGAAAAAAAAATAATTATCCAGCTCCTTAAGGGACCTGGAATCTTTTTCATATTGCTTGTTAGTTTTTTGTTTGTTTGTTTTTTGCTAAATCTGTGAGTATGCTGGGTAGATTTTCCTAAGCATCATGGAATGGTTTTGGTTTGTGTAACTCAGAAAATAGTTAGATATGTTAATGACAGCCCCACCCATTTCTTAGTTCTGTCTAGTCCCTGTAATAGAGCTATAAGTTTTGATCTTTGCTCCTGTGTTACAGATGAAAGGAAGTAAAATGGAATGGAAGGTTTGAGGTATAATTGGACTGGTCATTTACCTTAGTTAGAAAACTGAACATGGACTTTGAAGAAAATATGTTTGCTGTTCTATATATGCATACCTTCCACTTCTGTAAAAGAGTGGGGAAAGACATCGTCTCAAAGAAACAAACTCATATAATAATTCAGCTTTTAAAAAAAATACAAGAACAAAGTATTGGGAAAGGAATCTATTATTTCACAAAAACTGGTAGGAAAACTCTTTGGTAGACTCAAGTAAAATATTTTAGATCAGAATCTTGCACTATGAACCAAAAAAAATCAATTGTATAAAATATAGGTCACACTATAAAAATTATAGAATATCATATCATTCATAACTATATGAGGAGAAAGTCTTACCTAGCTACATTGTAGAATAAGTTATAAATGAACAAACTAATATCCTTGTGAGTATATGTACTATATTATGTAATGGGATTTTTTTTCATAAGTAAATACAATAGAAAAAACTATGGGGACTAGAAGAAAATCTTTGCATTACATATCACAGATAAGGAAGATATGATAACTAAAATCTATAGGGAATTGACATAAATGACCATATTTTAATCATTCCCTAGTTGATAGATAATTGATCAAGAGATATGACCAGGTCATTTTCTAAGGGAGAAGTGGAATCTATCAACAACAATTTGTAAACATGTTCAAAAACTGCTATTAATCAGAGAATTCAAATTAAAACAACTCTGAGCAATAAAACCCATCATATTGACAGGGCATGTAAAATTTGAAAATATTTATTTTTGGTGAGAATCTTGGAAAGTAGGAATGTTTATTTACTGTTGTTGAAGCAACATATTGCTTCAATTATTTTGAACATCAAGATGAAACACATATGTATATATGTGTATATATTTTTGTATATACATATACATAGTCACATACCTTGACCCATCCTATTATTTCTTCTTCTAACTTTGTGCTCCAGTTTTATTGATTTTTCACTTCTTCCTCATTTTCTTACTCCCCCTTTGTTATATGGATGACTTCTAGGAATGGAGGGGGTCACAGAAGAAAAGTAAACAATGTCAAAAATATATGAATAATTTATTTTAAAAAAGAAAATGAGGTTGCTGTATCAGTTTGTTCACAAATCTTGCTTGTCTCTGTCACTGATCTCCACTTTTATATTCTTTATTTAATTCCTACTTTACAATATTATTTGGGATCTGATAATGCCTTAATTTTCTTCCTTAATTTCTTCCTTAATTTCACCAATCCCCTTGATCTTTTGATTCCCTTGCTCCTCTATTCTTCCTTATGAATATTCTCATTATTGTTAACTTTATATTGTTATTTCCATTTTTTGTCTTTGATGAATTCATTATTTGTGATTACCTTTTATCATATCCATTTAGTTCTACATCATTTTATGTTTGTTATTTTTGTTTTTGATTGTTGCCCTATATAATGTGTTTAAATTTTCTTCCTCCTTATAACAATCATTTTTTTTATGAAAGTTCTGTGGAGTATAAAACAAATATACTTTGCAAGTTCTTTCAGTTCTATGTTCCTATCAAATCCAGTTTTTCTAACATTCCATTCAAGTCTTTATTTTCCTTCTTGTTATATTTGTTTCATCAATTCTATTTTCCCTCTGAGTTAGATTTGTTCTATTTCAGTTGAGGGACATTAAAGTATCTGGTCCTTACTCTCTAGGTCTTTCTACATTTTTATTAACTTTTCATAGGATTATAGATTTAGAGATGGAAAAGAACTTAAGAGTTCATCTGGTAGTACTGCATTTTATATTTGAGTAAACTAAGGCTCACATAGGTTAAATGACATAACCAGCACCTTCTTGGTGACACATGAGTGGCTGAACAAAACTGGAGAAAATCATTAAACTGTACTGACTGGGTCCACTACAGATTTATGTTGGTCCCTCCTAGCTGCAAGGCAACCCTTTTGCACCTCTTGGTTAACCCAATATCCCACTCACCACAGTAGCCCTTCCAAACCTTTCATCCCTCCTCAAACTTCCAATATTTCTCCCTCTCCCACCTTCTCAGCTGAGGGCCTTGATTCCTATATTATTGAAAAAAAAATTGAGACCATCTACTTTTCCTTCTTTTCCCCCTCCTTCTTATGTGTTCTTGCCATATCATTTCAGTAAGTATCCCTTTATGTAAGTTAACTTATGTTAATGGTTAAATTGTATTAGGGTGCTAATTACTGGGTCAATCAATGATATTAAGGAGATACTATAATTAGTGATTGATATGGGGATATACCAGAATAGAGGGTCAAAATATGACAGAGAAAACTCTATAATGAAGCTTACTAACGTAGAAGGGACCCCACTCATCAGTGTCAATGGGAGTCAGAATAAGGACAGCTAGTGCTATACAGCCACCCATACACCATCTACTACACAGAGGCATCATGCAGAAAGTTTTTCAAACTTAAAGGCACAATGTAAGAGTGCTCATATTGTGGAGAAATAGGTCTGGGACCTCGCTACCAGTATAAAGTACATGTGTCTCTGAAAATGACCACAGCTAATGGTCAACATTCCATGGGAAGTGAACTTGCTGTAACATAAGCATCACATATATTATTTAGCTGGATTTCATTTCAAATGGAAATGATAATTTTCATTTTCATATGCCATGAAAAAAATGAAAATGAGCACATCACATGCAACTTATAAAAGGTATCATGGGGCAGGGAAAGGATTTCATTTGGAATCAGAGGACATGGGCTTGGTTTCCAGTTCTGTGTCTTACTACTTACAGGCAAGTCACTCAGGCTTTCTGGGCCTCAGTTTTTTCATTTGTAAAGGGAAGTGCTTGAACTAGGTGACCTCCAAAGGTTCATTTCAGCTTTAAACCTATTGTCCGTAGCATAATGATTTTATTAGCTAGGATTAATTTATATTAAAATTCAAGACATGGGTATACTGATGATGAAGAACAGTTGCTAATTTAAGTTAGTCAGAGGGATACAACAAGTAGGGTGGTAATACTTTTACACTCCATGCCCCTTTAATTTGAGTCATTCTTTACTGGGATTCCAGTGAATAAAATAACTTTGGTTGACATTTTATTTGGGAAGCCTCTGTTAGTGTAGCCAGAGGAAACACTGGCCCCTACCAGTTCACTCACATTATGAGATAATTTCACACATTTCTTTCATATATCTTTTTAGAATATATAGACTTTGTATCTCAGTGCCTTGCTTATACTAAATACCTAATACATATTTTATAATTTGTTTTCTTTATGTAACAATCTCCTAAGAAGCAAGAGGAGATGTATTATTTAATGTGAAATATAATTATAGCTATTAATATCACAGCGTTCTAGAAGTTAATAGGAATATTTACTTTTTTTGGCTTTCAATGCATGTAAACATCATGCACAATAAGATTATATCAAGCATTGTTCATTTTGTCATTTTCTGTAAGCATTGAACAAAGCCCTTTTTGGCTTAAACATGGAATTTTAGGCTTACTATATTCGTAGTTACTTTGAAGTTAATTGAGTTTTATACAATGTCCTATTGTCAATGAGCTTGGATTACTTTCCATTCTTTTAAAAAAATATTAATTTGGATTTCAAAGTCTGAATGTGCTTTTAGTTGGTGACATTGCAGAGTTGAATATGATTATTTATATTTTCATCACTTATTAAGTGAGATTTTCTGAACTAAACTATGTTCTTTAGAGATTAACCAGTGCATGAATCATACTTATACAAACTCATAGAATTTTGAGAAAGAAAATATATTTTTAAATTAGTAGGTTCTTTTTTATTTTGTTCTTCCCTCTTCATAAAGCTTAGTAATGATTATTTCCATATAACATGCACAGAAGATGAAGTTAATTAGAATGCACTATTAACTGAAGAGGAATTCAGAGAGGAGGACTCCGGTAACAGAGACCTTACCCTAAAGGAATTTCTCTCTGTGTATTCTGGGTTGAGAAAATTATCATTCCATTTGTCAGTCATCACTCTTTATAACAGTGTTTTGTAGGGGTGTTTTTTTTTTTTATAGAGAGGCATATCACACCAAAAGTTTTTAATTGCCTTCCATCTAACATCAACATTATCAGAGACAACTCATTCTATAGAAAAAGAAGCTATTGTTGCACTACTAATGCTTCAGAATAATTTTATTACTTTAAACTGAAGGTGAAAGGCTGGTTTCAGAGACCTAATAGGGAACTCTGACCCAGGGACAAGATTCCCCAAAAGAACCTGACATAATTAATGTAAAACTTGCCTTCATTTCAAGTTTTAGATACATTCAATCGGAGATGTGGAAAGATGCTGAGACATCACTTGGTTACTGTGGAGACATAATCCTGATTCAAGAATCCTGTAGGGAAAGGGACAACAAAACATTGTCCTTCATGGGAAGAGATGCTGGGTTGCAATCCAGGAGTCCAGCCAGGAGGAAATTACCTGGTATGTAATAGTGGTGATGAACAAGTAGTATGTTATAATTTTAACTAATTACTTTGACTTACTAAGGGCTGTCAGCATCATGTAAAGTCAGTCAATGTACTCTAGTTAAAGGTCTAGTTGGGTATGATAAATTGAAACTGTTACTTTTACATTTCAATGAGTCTGTGAGAGCCTATATCACCAATTCAGATCACAACATATCCACAGTTCAACCTACATTTTTCTGGTCTATATTTTTTTTTTGATAAATCTTCTAAAGAATATCTAATTAATGCAGAGATACCAGTGTAGCACTAAGCCTGTACATCGTATGTTATTGAAATAGCAACAGTAATAATATTTAGCATTTACATAAGACTTTAAGCTTTGCAAGGCATTTGACATGTTATTTCAGTTGATTCTCACAACCACCTTGTGAGGTAGATGATGTTATTGTCCCATTTTATTGCAGATGAGAAAACTAGGTCTGAGAGGCCATAAATGATTTGTGTAGTGTACCTGATGTGGATTCAAACTCAGGTCATCCCGACTTCATATACAACATTCTATCAGCACCTTATTTCTCAATATCTTGATGTGTAGGAATATAGTAATAAGTGACATTACTACAACACTTTATGATTTGCAAAGTGGTTTGTAAATGCTTATTTGTTGGATCCTTACAATTACACTATAATGTAAGTAATCTAGTTTTTTTAAAAAAAATTCTTTGGATCATTGACTTCTTTAGGTGTATGGAGCTACTGGTGTGGAAATTCCCTCCACCAGTAGAGATCAGCAACTCTTTTTATCTAGTATTCTTGAGAGTTGCCTGGGGCACTGAAAGATCAAATGATTTGCTATGGTCATACAGCTAGAATGTGCTAGATGCAGGTCAGTATATTATATTTTATATGATATTAAAAAATGAATTCCCCTTATAAAGAATAACTATTCTCATTAAGTTCATTCAGAGAGACTAGACTGTATGTTGCCTTAGGAATTATGTTTTAGAACTCTAAAAAGATTTTTCTTTCTTTCTAAGACTTTTAATATTAAAATGTGAATATTCTATTACTAAGGGAATCAAGAGTTGATATATGTATTAAATCTAATTTCTACCTTATTGTTTTGCAGTAGTTAGATGCTCAAAGTATAATTCTCTTATAATATATCATATTTAGCTGTCTTTTCCATCTAAATCATTGGTAGTCTACTTGTTTTTATGTAATCAAGAGGAAGTATGTGGAGGTCAGACAGAGAACAATAAAAACAATCTTTAGAAAAATAGCTTGTTAGAAAATTGCATGAAGGAGGCTTAGGTTCAATTCAGAGGGAAGAATAAAAATATGTGAGTGTGTGTGCGCGTGTGTGTGTGTGTGTGTGTGTATGTATGTGTGTACTTTGAAAGACTGGGATTCCCAAGATAGACACCCATTATGTGAACCTTTTTGCAAATTAGGTGTTTGGAATCCAATCACAGCAGGAAGAAGTCCACTTATAAGGTGACACTGGGGACCTTCCTCATTCTGGCAAAACATTATCTACTGAAATTACATACACAGTGTAAACTCCTCTGTCTACACTCTGCTCATCAGAAGATTTAATTACAGGGGCAAGCACAGTGGAAGGGGTTTCCTGAAACTGTGTCATTATTTCTCTCTGAAAACATTTGTTGTTAGAAAGTACAGGAATAGTTTATGTTAAAGGGAGTGGGTTACTCTTTACCTCATATTATTGCTGTCATTTAAACACTACTTTTAACCTGTTCCCTGAGTCATTGCTACAATGGTACATTTTCAGGTGATTAGGGTTAGCTAAGTGGCAGCCAGGACTGGAGCCAGGAATATAGCCAGGAATATCTGAGTTTAAATCCTCCCTTAGACACTTACTAGCTATATTACCCTGGGCAAGTCACTTAATCTCTGTTTGCCTCAATTTCCTTATTTGTAAAATGAAGGTAATAATAGCACCTACCTCCCAACATTGTCATGAAGATAAAACTAAATACGTGTAAAGCACTTAGCACAGTGCCTGACATATAATATGTGCTTTATTAATGTTAGCTATGATGATGATGATGATGATGATGATAATTAAAACAAATCCATTATGTTTATTACTGCATCATTTCAAAAGAAGCAGCCTGAATGGACCAGAAATGTATCGACAGAAATCTGGGAATCTTTTTATGTCTCTCACATCCACTGGTTAACCACTAAGAAAATACCCATTTTACTGCATTTTGAACAACAGGTGGTTTGACCACATGGCATTTTATAGGTACAATAAAAATTATAATACTTTGGATTTACATATAAATTTCAGGTTTACAAAACATATATTAGCTCAAGTGAGCTAATATGACACAATAACGATGTAAGACAGTGCTTATTTTCCCCATTTTACAGATAAAGGAAATGAGACAGAAAGAGGTTAAATGACTTTCCTTGGGTCACATAGTAAGTGACTGAAGCAGGATTCAAACTCAGTTCTTCTCTTCCTGACTCTAATATTGTTCTATTTAATGCACCACCTAGCTGTCTCAATAGTATGAAAAGATTCTATCTCTGCTGCATTTTCTTTGTGTTGTTCTATCCCTTAGATGGAAAAGAATAATAATAGATTCTTACCTAAACACACTCAAATGGTTCTATGGCTGTTCACTACAGTGAAGCATCCATATTTGTCCATCATGTGTAGACTTCTGGCAAAATTCTCCTGTAGGTTCAATGGAGCGAGGGAGACACACAATATTCTCTGGGTTTCAAAGTCTCTGCCAATGGAATGCGAGCCAATGGAATGTAATGTTGGAAAAGCTTTACACTATATTCAACTACACATCGTATCTTTTTTCCAAGGACTAGTTTAGCTCATCATCAAGAGATTAGCTGTTTTGGGAACTAATATTTTTGGTCATGGCAACCCATGGAACAAAGGGAAAATAATTATTAAAATGAGATTTGAATGTTGATTCCTATTTCTTCACTGTTACCTTGAGCAGTATTTGTATGCTTAGTAAGTGCCTGGAATATAGTTAGTGTTTAATGAATGTTTACTTATTTATTGATTAGTAAATATCTGAAGATATTTTCTCAAGAATTATATGGGTTTTTTTCTGATGAAAAATTCTATTCACCTCCAGAGAGAAAACTGATGAACTCTGAATGCAGATTAAAGCATACTATTTTTATTTTTCTTGTTTGTTTTGCCTATGTTTTCTTTTGCAACATGACTAATGTGGAAATATGTTTTTCATGACTTCACATTTTTAACTGATATCAAATTGCTTGTCTTCTCAAGGAGGGGGGAGTGGTGAGTGAGGGAGAGAATCTGGCACTCAAATTTTCAAAAACAAATGTTAATATTTTTACATGTAATAGAGAAATATTTAATGAAATAAATAAAAATATATTAAAAATAAAATAGAATTATATAGTTTTTTCATCACACACTGAGAAAAATGGAATGATGATCTAGCCAGCAAGAGGAGCCGACAGCAAACAACCAGAAATTTCTAAATGAATAAATGCCTGTGATTGTTAATATGCATTCCAAAGTACCTCAGCTTGCCAGTCATTCCTTTTCATTCATCATATTATCTATGTTAGAATGAATTGTTCTGGGGAGAGGTTTCAAATCTGTGATTTCATCATGGTAGAGAATTCCTGATAAGAAAAACCCTCCATCGATGTTTACCCCCCAACTCATTTGCAATTCATATCATTTTCTGGCACCTGAGAATGTTTTATCCCAGCTGAATATGCATTATTATAATTTAGAGAGATTAAGTGCCTTGTCTAGAGGGTCATACAGCTTGTATGTTTTAAAGGCAGAACTTGAACCCTAGCTCTCCTGACACCACGGGTTCTGTTCTATCTAATTATAACAACAACAACAACAACAATAACAACGCTTGTATTTTAAGGTTTTCAAAAGGCTTTTAAAAAAAAATCTCATTTTATCCTCACAATAACCCTGGGAAGTAGGCATTATTATTATCCTCATCTTACAAATGAGGATACTGATACATATTAAGGCACACGGCATCTTTATTTATTGAGATACCGCATCCTTTCCATACTGGCCAAATTTGGTCTTCTTCTTAACCTAGCTAGAGGACTCAGCCAGTTATAACCATCTGAGAAAAAGGAAATGGCTACCAGGTCCCAAGAATGTGAGTTATTTTTTATTCATCATATTGGACTTTGTCTTCCCCTTGAAAATATAATTATGTCAAGTCAGTCTATTGGAAGATCGAATGCTTTGCATGATGGTGTTATAGTTATGTACCGGGTCCAGGGGATATGAGATAATGTAATCATTTCTCAAATGATAAAAGGTGTTTTCTTCAGAAGATATTCAATTTATCTCTGTGCTAGACAAGTGAAAGCTCACATTCTTTTACTTTAAATGTTCTGGAATGTGCAGTTTTCTTTTGCCTTTTCTGTTTTTCTCCATATACCTGTCACTGAGTTGTTGTGTTATTGTTGCTGTTTTTCCCCCCTCTAATACTTAACACTGAGTCCTTATCTTAAAATGATGGACATACAGTTGTATGTGATCTCTAAAATCTCTTTCAATTCTAAATCTTATGTGCCTACAGATGCTTGGTACTTGGCAAATTTTTTTTTAAGGGCTCTTTGACTAGACTCAGAAGATGGCTGACCTCCATGTCATATATAGACAAAAACCCTGCCGATTCCCCAGAATTATAAAATAAGAGATTTAGAAGAGGAAGGAACTTCTGAGGTCCTCTAGTTCAACTCCTTACCTTACAGATTAGAAAAATGAGGCCCCTGAAGTGACATGAACTTATTGAAGGTCACAAAACTGACTAAAGCAAGATCCTCTCAATATTCAGATTATGAGGTTAGCTAAATCATTTACTAAATTTGTTAGGTTATTTATTCAGATAGGTTATAATAATTTCTTTCAAAGTTCACATTTAAACTTGTTTATGATGTAGTGGTCAGAACTCACTAAACTGGGAATAAGAAAACCAAAGTTCAACTCCATCTTTGCTACTAGCTAGTTGTATGACCTTGGGTGATTCATTTCAATTGACTTTTCACTACGCATCTAGTCTAGATGATGGATAAAGGGCTGGATTTAGAGTAAGGAAGACCTGAGTCTAATTCCTGTTTCAGACATAGTGGCAAATAAAATCAATAAAGGTTAATTGAAATATATTGTTCCTAGCAAAAGTAGTTTATTAGCAATGAAACATGTAACTTAACAAAATGGGTCAGACTGGCAATATCAGTAAAACCCCAATGAGAAGGATCCTCTTTATTGAGACACAACAAAGAAGGCATCTTGGTAGGCATGGAACATCATGATTGGTTATACTAGGAGGCAGCTGGGTGGCTCAGTGGATAGTGTGCTGGTCCTGGAGACTGGAAGAGCTGAGTTCAAATAAGTCCTCAGACATGTACTAGCTGTGTGACTCTGGGCAAGTCATTTAACCTCTGTTTGCCTCAAACCACTGGAGAAGGAAATGGAAAACCACTCCTGTATCTTTGCCAGGAAAACCGCTCAGACAGCATTGGCATGCTGCAGTCCACAGGGTCTGGAAGAGTTGGACACAATTGAATGACTAAACAACAGCAATAAATACTTAGAAAGGTGGACTGGCATTCAGGTGAGGCTAATTATGCCCCTATCTAACAATTAGGGAATGTTAATTGTTTTATGGGACCCATCTACATTTTGTATTTTTTGCTAGGGGATCAAAAGTATCAGCCTTGGAAGAGATATAACTTCCCCCAATTGCACAAGGGCAGGCAAGGACAGATGACATATTCTTGAAGCTTAAAGATAACAAAGAGATGTCTTGTAAATATTCTAGGGACTACCAATATGGGAGATTTTTTTTCTTTTTTTCTTTTTTTGTGAATTAATTGGGATTAAGTGATTTGTCCCAGTCACACATTTGAACTCAGGTCCTCCTGACTCCAGGGCCACTGCTCTGTCCACTGTGCTATTTAGCTGCTCTGAGAGATATTTTCTTTAAAAAAAAAAACTATGACTTTAACTCAGAAGGAAAGCTAAATTCCCGAGCTCAACTCAAAGACATAGAAAGGTGGCTTTAGGCAAATGCAGACTCAATTATAAAAATCAATACACTATAAAGTCAATTACATTGCAGAATCAATATAGTAGAAACTAAAGTTAATATTCATTTGATCTCATGCTTACAAATTTTGTGACCTTGGGTAATTCACTTAACTTCTCCCAGTCTCAGTTTCCTTATTTGTAAAATGAATGATAATAATACCTTTCTCCTGTGTTTGTTGTGAGGACCAAAGAACTTGATGGCTCTAGTCTAGCTCTTCACACAGCATACAACATGTCTCAGGCTTGGTTGGACACTGGAAAAAACTGGAAACAAAAAAAAATTGGGAAAAATGTGAATGGATTTTCAGAAGAAAAGGAGAGTCTACAGGAAAATGCTTCAGTTTTCTCAGTCAAATTAGAAGAAAGATCTTTAGCTGAGAGTAGGAGAGTGAGAAGTAAGAGATTTGAAGAAGAAATGGTTTGGAATAAATCAGTGCAAGATAGTGGATCACTTAGGGCTTACCTTGTACAATGAGACAGTTAAAGCTGAATAACAAGGACTCATAATATACCAAGTCAGCACGGTGGCTTGACTGCCTCGAACTCTGTTCAGTAGCATGTGATTTGGAACAGAGTAGGTGGGATGGGACCAACCCATGACTGCAGTTTTGAAAAGCATGAATGGCAATAGAACAAAAGATCGAAAGGTACAAGAGTAGGTGACAGTTGAATTGCTAAACTATAGGTTTGAGATTGGGAAGGGAGAGAAGTAACATGAGGACAGAGGAGAGTTGATTGGGTTCACCACAAATTTATGTTATATAATTTGAACTGGGTACTCAATGAATCAAGGCAATCCTCTTACACCTCCATAGTTGATTTATTATTTCACTCATCACCTTTGTTGAATCTGTTTTTGAGGTTATGTCCATTAACAATGCTTGTCCCCAAGTTTCTGTCTGTCTGTTTTTCTTCCATTCTTGGTGATCTTATCAGTTCACACAAGTCAAAATATCATCTCAATGTAGATAATGCTTGGATCTATCTAGCCCTAAGCATCTTTGCTTATCTCTAATATCACAATACTAAAAGCCTATCGGACAACTACAGATGGCTCATACTCAACATTTCCAAAACAAAACTCTATCTTTTCCTTAAAACGTTCCCTTCATCCCAACTTCTCTTTTACTGTCAAGGGCACCACCATCTTCCAGTCAGTCAGGCTCACAACCTTAATGGCATTCTTGACTTTTGACAGTCATCCTACATATCCAATCTCTTGACAAATGTTGTCGTTTCTACTTTTATAACATTTCTCCTGTATGCCCCCTTCTTTCTATTCATGTAGTGGATGTCCTGAAAGCAGATATTCATATCTGGATTATTACAACAGCCTTGTTGAACTCTTTGTTTCAAACCTCTCCTCGCTCTAATCTCTCTTCCACTAAACTGCCAAAGTAATCTTTCTAAAGTGCTTATCTCACCATATCACTTCTCCTCCACTTCCCTCAACAAACTAGAGGTTCCCTATTACTGCTAGAGTCAAATATCAAATATTTTGTTTAGCTTTTAAATCCCTTTTATACCTTTCCAGTGTTCTTATACTTTCCTCCCTTCTTTGCACTCTACAACCCACCAATACTAGCTTTCTTGTTCTTTGCATACAACACTCCTATCAACTCTTTCCCTTTACACTGTGTTTCCCATGCCTGGAAAGCTCTCCTTCCTCACCTCTGCCTCCTGGTTAGCCTAAAGTTCTTCAAGACTCATCTCAAATCCCACCTTCTACAACCTTAATCCTTGCTAGCCCCTTTATTTCCACCCCCCCCTGCACTGCTAGTGCCTTCCCTCTGAGAGTTATATATTTACATGAATATCTATCTAATATGCATATAGCTGTTTTCATATTGTCTCTCATGTCATAATATACTCCTTGAGGGGAAGGATCATGTTTTTGCTTTTTCCTGTATCCTCAGTCCTTGGCACAGTGCCTGATATATATCCAGAAATTAATAAATGATTGCTGAATGATTGACTAGCCTGAGAAAGAATTAAGGGATGGGTAGATTAAAGGAATTTATAAGGGTATAGAATAGGATTAGGAAGCATGAGGCATAAGGTGAAGTGTGAGAATAGGAGGTTATGGTCAGAGTGAGAAACATCTAAGTCTTTGATGATGAAAGTGGAAGACTCATTTCCAATGATGAAATCCAGAGTGTGACTATCCCTATGTGTCCCTAAGATTAATTGAAGGTTACGTGATATAAGTACATCAACAAATTAAGAGGTTGGGAAGTTTGAGGAAACAATGTTATGGATGTTGAAATCTGATAATCTGAGGATGGGAGTTAGGGAGGAGAGGAAGATAGTGACCCAGTTTCTCATTGTCCTTCAAAAAAAGGAAAATGGCCTGGAGTCCAGAAGGCAACTATCACCATATGTCTGTCCTCCATATCAGTTAGCATCAGTGTCTTGAATTTTGTGCCTCAACTTTTATCAGCTTGTATGTTAATAAGTGATAGTTTGTTCTTCTCTCTGATGTAACTCAGTTCCTAAGCATTTGCTAGGTTTTTCCTGTTTTTGTCTTCTTGTCCATAGGTTGCCCTGGCCTTTTTTCTTTTTTTAACATCTTTGACAATGCCTGTCTCAGATTACTCTCAGCTGGTAAATAATTCAAGTCCAAGTGCTAAATATCACATTATAATAATACTTCAGTGGGAGACAAATGGAAAGAGCACTGGATTTGGAGTCTAAGCACAAGAATGTGAATCCTACTCCTGTGACTTTTTAAGCAGTCATGGATCTAAGGTAGTATAAAGAGCTGCAAACTTTGTGTCACAGGCAGGCAGGCAACATGCATTTATGAAGCACTTAGTAAGTGCCAGGTACCATGCTAAGTGCTGAGGAAAGAAATAGGAGAACCGTAAAAATAAAGACAGTCTCTGCCCTCAACCAGGTTATATTCTAGCAGGGGGAAACAACATGTAAAAGCAAGCTGAAAAGGACAGGTGGGTCAGAGAATGAACCTGTGATAGGGGATAGTAGCAAAGTCCAGAGAGGCAGAAGCACAGCTTGGAGAGGAAGGAAGGCATGGTCAACCTGGGCCCATCTGCCAGATGGAGGAAAGGCCTCTAAAGTAACCTTTAAGCTGGACCTTGAATAAAGCTAATGATTCCAAGAGGTGGAGGTTACAGTGCTCTCTAGGCAAGGGGAACAAAAACATGGTGGAGAGATACAGAATGCTGAGTTCTGGGAACTTCAAGTTGGCCAGTTTAGCTGGAATGGAGAGTGTATAAGAAGTAATATATAATCAGCCTGCAAAAATAGTTTAGAGCCTGATCGTGAAGGATTTTAAATCAGGAAGATTATGTTTGAATCCTGGCTCTGCTTTTTGCCACCTCTGTGACCTTGGGGAGGTCATTTCACTTCCCTAGGCCTCAATTTCCTCATCTGTAAAATAAAGGAGTTGTACTAACTTACTGCCAAGGTCCCTCCTAGCTCTAGGTGTATGAACCCAAAGCAATCAGCTGCTTCATCACTTTTAGGTGGGAGCTGTGTTGTTTCTGTGTCACCTTGCTTTCTCAGTTCAATAAAACAAATATTTAATATGCAGATAACCCTGTACAAGGCAAGGAGAGGCTTGGTGCAGCTGAAAGTGGGTTGATTTTGGAGTCGGGAAGACCTCAGTTCAAATCTAGTCTCTGTTGGGTTGTTGTCATTGCTTTTCTTTGTTCTTGAAGAGGATGATGACATCAGGAAGGTGATGTCATGACTTGAAAGTGAATTGGGTTTAAGTGAGGCAGGGCTGTGCAAAGTCACCAGCCTCACTCTTTCCTCTGAAGTCATCTGGGTCCATGGCAAGATACAGATCAGATGACTGGAGATGGCCCCAGATGCAGTGGGAGGCCTTGGCTTTTTTAAGCTAAGGTGTTTCCCAGGTCTCAGTTAGTCTGAGGCAATGCCCATTCAGTGA
Source organism: Phascolarctos cinereus (assembly GCF_003287225.1). Classification (NCBI taxonomy): domain Eukaryota; kingdom Metazoa; phylum Chordata; class Mammalia; order Diprotodontia; family Phascolarctidae; genus Phascolarctos; species Phascolarctos cinereus. The sequence continues at coordinate 72,919,221 of NW_027555847.1, read as the reverse complement.
TTAAGGCTAGTGAAGAAATAAGGCAAAGAATGGCCTCTTTTACCTAGTCAAAAAAAAATATAGGAGGGGAAGACCCTCAGGGTTTCTGGTCAAAACAGATACATTTGCAATTTACACTCATTCTGAGCCATCAAAACCCAAACAGCTCTTTCCTTCCTTCTTCCTTCCTTCCTTCCTTCTCCTTCCTTCCTTCCTTCCTTCTTCCTTCCTTCCTTCTTCCTTCCTTCCTTCCTTCCTTCTTCCTTCCTCTCTCCTTCCTTCCTTCTTCTTCCTTCCTTCTTCTTCCTTCCTTCTTCTTCTCTCCTTCCTTTTCCTTCCTTCTTCTTCCTTCTTCTTCTTTTCCTTCCTTCCTTCTTTTCCTTCCTCTTCCTTCCTTCCTTCCTTCCTTCCTTCCTTCCTTTTCCTTCCTTCCTGGCACTAACTTTCTGGTACTAGTCCAAGGATGAGTCATCTAAAGGCAGCTAGGTGGCGCAGTACATAGAGTGTGGGACCTGGAGTTAGTGAGACTCACTCAATTGAATTCAAACCTGGACTCAGACACTTACCAGCTATATGACCCTGGGCAAGTCACTTAACTTTTTTGCCTTTATTTCTCATCTGTAAAATGAGCTGGAGAAGGAAATGGAAAACAAACCATTCTTTGCCAAGGAAACCTAAAATGGGGTTATGAAGAGTTGAACATGGCTGAAACAACAGAACAAATAACAAAAGCCATCTAATCCTAAGAGGCCCTAAGTGGTAAAAAGCGTTGCTGGCGTGCACTGGAGACTTTCTTCACTTTGAGCTTTCCACTCTGATGACATCATAGGTCTAGCCCTAACCAAACAAAAATGCATTAATGAGATACAGATAAAAATGACAGAGTTTCTGTGCTACCATTTTTAATGCACTTCCGATGTGTCTCTTCCCAGGTGTTCCCAATTCTTCTTCAGGCTTACTCTCTCTGTGTGAATGATTCAGTACCGATTCCTTAAAGGAGCCAAAGCATTATAAAATACCCCCACCCCCTACCAGAACTATAATGTAATCACCAAATGCCTTCCTAGCACATAGTAGGTGTTAAATGATTGTAGATGAGATAAAAATAAAATATATTCCTTTACAATAGAAGACCAAGAATTTTCACCCTCTAGTTGCCACTGAGAGATGACCCCCATTCATCATTTAACTTTTTCATTTAACTTTTTTTCCATTTCCGAGTAAAGAACACTTAATAAGTTGAATTTTGCTGTTGTCATTTTATCTTGAAGTTCAAAAGGCTCACTGTGACCAGCTATTTCTCCCATTTTCTACCTTTGCTTTTGGGAGAAAGCAGCTTATGTGTTGTCCCTCTTTCTGGAATCAGCCAGAATCCCTTTCTCAGGCTTTTTCCTTCTTAGTTATATCCAGAAAACTTCTTGGCTCTTTCCTTTCTTATGGTTGCTATGTCTCCACTACCAGTCCTACAGTGAACAGAGAATTGGCTCTGGAGTTAGAGGACCTGACTCCGAAAACATCCTCTGATGCTTACTTTCTGTGTGACTTTGGACAAATCACTTAACCACCCCTGGACTCAGTTTTTTTTTAAAAATCTGTAACATAATGGGTTTAGTCTAGATGATATCTGTGGATGTAGATGTAGATGTAGGTGATATTTTATGAAGGGCTTTGGTCAAATCACAATTATTTGCATGGCCAAGAAGTGAATTTCATGGTCAATAAAATGTTCTACCAAATATGTTGAAGAAAGGGATATCTTTGTGAAACTGTTCAATAGACAGAAATTTAGGTTCCCTTTTCCTTTCTCTATATTCCCTTTTCCCTTGTCTCACCAACCCTTTGATAATCTGGGCAATTGCCTAGCATTTGAGAGGATTTACAATTTCCCTCCCCCAAGGCAATTATATCAGAAGGGTGGGAGATTATGTGTGAATAGAAAGAAAAACTTTCTAAAAATGACAGCAGTTATTTAGATAAAAAGTCATTCCCAAACAGTAATGACCATGTTTTTTTCCTCTAGAGATCTTCAAGCAGAGACCTTACTTGGATTCAGTGGAGATTTTGCAGAGGGGATTCTTGTGCAGTCAGGTTTGGATTATGTGATATCTGAGAGCCCTTCCAGCTGAGAATCTATGATCTCTTATGGGTTCTTACCTTGGGACAGATCTTCATGAACAAGAGTAGAATGGATTTGCTTTTTAATTTGGAAGTGATCTTGACAGCAAGGAAAGCATAGTCTTTAACTTTGAAGCTGCCCTAGCTTGCTTTCCTTCTTTCCTTCCTTCCTTCTTTTCTTTCTTTCTTCTTTTCTTTCTTCTTTTCTTCCTTCCTTTCTTTCTTTCTTTCTTTCTTTCTTTCTTTCTTTCTTTCTTTCTTTCTTTCTTTCTTTCTTTCTTTCTTTCTTTCTTTCTTTCTTTCTTTCTTCTTTCTTTCTTTCTTTCTTTCTTCTCTTCTTTCCTTCTTTCCTTCTTCCTTCTTTCCTTCTTCTTCTTTCTTTCTTTCTTTCTTTCTTTCTTTCTTTCTTTCTTTCTTTCTTTCTTTCTTTCTTTCTTTCTTTCTTTCTTTCTTTCTTTCTTTCTTTCTTTCTTTCTTTCTTTCTTTCTTTCTTTCTTTCTTTCTTTCTTTCTTTCTTTCTTCCTGAATGTCACAGAGGGGCAATATGGAGAATCAGAACAACAATGGACCAGAGGACAGCATATAAGGACTCTAGTCTGGATTTTGTCACCAATTTGCTGTATGGCTTTGGGAAAAATGTCTTAAACTTACTGAGCTTCAATTTCCTCATCAATATAAAAGAGGTTTTGATTAGATAATGGTAATTTCTAGTTCTGGGGTATAGCTTAAAATTATCACAACATAATTCTTGCTGATTTGTAATACATATATATGCATATGTGTGTATGTATGTATATAAATGTATATTGTGCAGTATTGATACCACTTTGTGGAGCATATCACTTTTTCTTGTCTTATAAAATGTATAAATTAAGTAATTACAAATCTGTAGATCATTGAATGGGGCTTGTCTGACCACTAGATGGCACTTGTGGTTCCTAGAATGGGTCTGCACTGACTGCTTATGACTTTACCACCTGGGGCCATTTCAGAGACAAGCATTGTTTTTTAATAGAAGTTCACACAGGCAGACCACTGTTTTCTTAACAAATAAAGATCTTAATTGATAACATGTAGTCAAGATTAGTTTTATTAAAGACAATTGCAGAGTACTTTCTGAGATAATATCTAACATACTCTAACATATAATTATACTCAGACAAGAATATTTTTAACACCTAGAATTATTTATTTTTTCAGCCTATATTCACTGGTAGCCTAGAGTCGGTATCAATATCTGGGTTTGGGGAGTTTAAGAGTTAAATGATTTTAATGACTATCACAGAAACCATTGGAGAGCTGCAGAATCCTTGAAGGCTTAGAGTCACAGCCATTGGACCAATCATTAGTATTGACATCTTGAGCACCACCAACCTGCCAAGAGAAAACCAATAATGACCACTGTGCTGACTGAGTGAAGGAAGGGCAAGATGGAACAAAGCTTTAGATTGGGGACCATGCTCAAAGAGCATAGCCAGGGACCAGAGTCCAAGTTAATGAAACTAGAAAGAAATGAAAACAAATTCAGTGGAAACAGAACATGCAAATGTTAACACTAGCAAACCTGGGACAAAACATGGTGAAGCTCAATGAGGACTTGCAAGGGTCTTGGGTGAGACCAATTGTCTGGTGCCAAGGCCATAGTATTAAAGAGTCATTTTGACATATACAACAATAGGATGTTCCCAGCCACTTTGATGATTTAAAGACAACCCCCACTAAAAGGAACACTAAGCCATATCAGTAGCTGTGTCACATCCTAGGTGCTCTTCGATACATTGATAGCAGCAGCTAGGCAGCATAGTGGAGAGAAATTGGAGTCAGGAAGAATTGAGTTTAAATCCTGTTTCAGATACTCACTAGCTGTGTGACCCTGGGTAAGTCACTAAACTGTTTTCATTCTGTTTCCTAATCTGTAAAATAGGAATAATAACAGCACCTTCCTCACAGAGTTGTTGTCCTGAGGATCAAATGAGATAATGTAATACTCTCCAAACCTTAAAGTACTATATGAATGCTAGCTATTGTTATTAGGTTAATTGCACATATACTATGAGCCTGCACAGTGAGTGGCATGTAGCTGATGCTAAGTAAATGCTTGTTGATTTAATTGAATTCATGCATGAGCTGTACTGGTCTGGGATGCTCCCTGTTGTTCAGTACAGGAGAGTGAAACTCAGGAAAGACAAAAGACAGTGTCATAATAGCTGGGGTTCTCCAAGTAGGCCACCAGAAAAGAAAGAAAAAGAAATGGGAATTGAATGAAGATGTGGATTTGTATCTATCTTCTTCATTGTTGCATTTGGGTTTGGCTGCAGCAAGGTGAATAATATTAGATCGATATTTCCATTCCAGTTAACTGTTGATAGAAAGGTATATAGGGGCCATGTATCATCATTCACTTTGTAGAACTTCCCAGTGGGATTGTTCTTTTGAGGCCAAGCACTCTTTCTGATTCTAGTGCATAGCTACTTAATGTTGCTTGACTGGGTCATCTATTGTGGCTTAAAAGTTCACATTTTCTTGTAGATACATAATGAAAAATCCAGTGTTACCAAGAAATAGTAAGAAAGTAACATTTTTCAAGAGAATTGGGGAAGTGAAAATTCATTAAGATCTGCTAAGAGATTTTAAGAAGGAATCTATTTCATGAGAGAGAGCTTTTACCCAATATCGGACCTATTGCATTTGACATTTTGGGCTAAGCTTGAACTCTTTGATTGTTTTTTGGGGAACTAATATTTTACTGATGGGACAAATAATGAGTTACATGTTTTCATTGCATATAAAATTCAATCTCTAAGGAAGAAAGGAAACAAGCATTTATTAAACACCTGCTATGTGCCAGCTCCATGCTAAGTGCTTTACAAATCTTATATTATTTGATCTTGGAAGATAAGTTCTATTATTATCATACCCATTTTACAGTTGAGGAAACCCAAAAGGTTAAATGATTTGCCCTGTTTCACACAGTTAGTGTCTAAGGCTGGATCTGAACTCAATTTTTCCTCATTCTAGGCCCAAGGCCCCTTTTACCATGCCACCTAGTTGATTCATTCATTCAGCCATTATTTAAAAGTAACATATCATAACGTATAGGTATTCTCAACTTGGATTCCAGGAGACTTGGGTTGGAATCCTACTTCAAAAATTACTAACTGTGTTATCCTAGGTAAGTTGCTTAACCTCTGTGAGTCTTAGCTGTCATCTGTAAAGTGGAGGTAACACTAGCATCTAACAGGATTGTTGTGTGGCTCAAAAGAGATAAAGGCAAAATCTCTGCCTGTGGAATTTCTATTGTACTCCTCCCACCAATGGAAATTCCAACATCTCTACACCTTAGTAAATAGACTTCATGAGTTGTTATCACGCAACTCCCCCAGTAATCTCCCTCCACAAGAAATCATCATTTTGTTACCAACTTCTTGATGACAAAAAATCTGCCTGGCAAACTTATATTTACCAGGTTGGTGTACTGCCTGTCACTGGGCCTACACAAAAAGCCTTTTTTCCTCGGTTGGATGTGCCAAAGATTGAACACCACTGGCATAACCTTTGAGAATGCAAAGTTAAGTCCCCATTATAATAAGGAAGGCCTGTACAACATTCAGCCCACAGGCTGCTTGTGGCCTGCCAAAGGATTTCGAGTGGCCTATGAAAAATGCAGGGTTGCCACTGCACATTTCCTATTTGTCACGTGAACCACAGCAACCAACCATCGTCAGTCTGTCTCAACTATCTGAGGCCTAAAGAAGCTTAGCCTATTTTAATTTTGGCCCTCCGTGCTGCCAAGTTGTATAGGTCTATGATGAGGCATCAGAATACCACCATTTTGGAGAAAGAAATGAACACAAGTTATTAAGACACAAAGCAAGATATGCTAATTGTGTAAGGGGCTCAAAAAGTGCTATAATAACACAAAAAAGTTTTTTTTTGTTAGTGGGATTATACTATAGAGAGGAGGATTTGAGCTAGACTTAGAAGAAGGATAAATAGGATTTCAACAGGCAGAGATTTTGCCCACAGGGAGGATATTTCATGTGTCAGGAATGTTGTCTTCAAAGGCACAGAGAAGGGGAAAAAAAAGTGTGGTATAAATTTGCAGAGCGGCAAGCTGTTAAATTTGCCTGGAGTATGCAAAGGGAAGATGAATATTATAAGGAAGGCAGAATCAGATTGTGAGGGGCTTTGAATGCCAGAATAATTCTGTTAGATTTAGTCAACTGCAATGATTATGCCTAAGAAAAATTGCCAAGTCCTAAGAATAACAGTTTTGGGGCACATAGAGCTTGAGGGACTGAAGTGATAGCCAGGTATAGATGTACTACAGACTATTAGAAATATAGATTTGGAACTTCAGAATCAGAAAATCATAGATTTAGAGTGGAAGAGTCTCTAGAGATGGTTACATAGATGAGGAAACTGAGGCCCAGAGAAAGGTGACTCACTGAAGTTCAAATCAGTGTTATTTAGCAGAGCCAGAATTCAAATTGAAGTCCTCTGGCTCCAGATGCAGCGTTCTTTCTGCTATGGGTAAAGATATCTGATATTTTTCTCACAAAACATCAGTGTGAGAAATAGAACAAAATAACAAGTAAGAAATCTTCCTTTCCTTGTTTTTCTGAATTATTCAGCCAGTTCTTCAGGTGAGGAACCTTGCACTTGTCAGTAACTAGGATTTTGATTTAATGAAGACGTGCAACTGCTCACTTCCCTCTAACTTTTGCAATCAGCATACACTAGAAATTTAACACCTACAAACCATGTCTTCCCAGCAGAGCTAGCATCTAAATATGTAAGCTCCTGGGAACTGTGGAAGTCTAACTGAAAGAGTGATGAATCTGGTTTCAGAAGATCTACATTCTGGTCTCAGTTCTACCATTTACTACCTATATGAATTTGGGCAAGGATTTAACCTGAGACTCAGTTTCCTTTTACTTTTTTAATAAAATGGGAATAAATAACACTTGTTCTCTTTACTTCTCAAAGTGAAAAGCAAATGAGATGTATGACAGATGTTTTATAAGCCATATAGAGCTACATATAAACTATTATTATCCATGGAAAGGAAATTATATCAACCATAAAACAAGCTTAATTTACCTGAACTTTCCCTGCTGTCTGCATACATTTTGATTTTAATTCTATCTGAAGAGAATCAAAAGAGGGTGGGGGTATCATCACACACTGGGATTCCTGTGTAGATCAAATCATCAAATTATAGGTGCCTTTGAACACAACTTAAATATGTAACATTCTTCCTACTTTGACTCAACTACGCATTGTATTAGATTAAAAAAAAGATAAATAAGACTTATACGTATTAGTTATTCAATACCATTCAAAGTCATATTGAGGTGTGACCTATATCCTCATGTATTATTAGTCGTTATGAATGTGTGGGTACACATATATATGTATGTGTGTCCATGTGTATACATATGTATGTGTGTGCATGTATTTTTTTTTCCTACCAGTAGGATGAAAGAAAGTTTGGATAAGGAGGAGATGGGAGGCATATAGTATGTGAAGATCATGAATCTTAAATAAGAGACAGACAGGCAAACAGGAGAGAGAAGTGGCGTGGTGCAAGCACTATATTTAAAATCAAAATAGCAGACTTTGAAGACAGGTGACCCCTGGCAAATCATTTTTCTTCTCTGCTCCTCATCTTCCTCACCTATGAAATGAATGACTTGACCTAGGCTTCTCTTATTAAAGTGTAAACTCCTAGAGAGTAGGGATTGTTTCATTCCTTATATTTGTATTCCCAGGGCCTAGCACAATCCGCCATACATAGGAGGCACTTATTAAGTGTTTGATTGATTGATAAACGGGCTCCAAGCTCTGTTCCATGACTAAATCCGATGCTAGTATGATCCACTAAATGGAATCATAGTCCTTGTAACTGCAAGTCACAGGGTGATTGTGAAAAAATAACAGAAGTATATGAAAGTACATTGTTTAAACTCTTGCTTTTACTACTATAAGTAAGTGTTTAGGGTTTCCTGAATGGTAATTTGTAGTCCAAAACGAGAATAGAATGACATTGTCGCCAACTTTTTCATTCATGTCTGTCATCATGATCATTACCTAATGTTATTTGACTTAATTCTAGATGTGAGCAATAGTAATGAGAGAAAGAAATTAAAGAAATAAACATTGGCAAAGAGGAGACAAGTTATCACATTTAATGACATAACATTTGACTTAGAAGAAGTTAACAATCCCTTCTCTGCTCACCTAAGAAACTGGTTAGATATATATCATTGACCTCCTGCTGTCCACCCCCCTTAACTACCTTTTTGAAAACTTCCCCATGTTATCTCTTGCATAAAATATACTGATTCACTTACAAGGGAACAATGGAGTTCATCCATGGCTAATTATCCCAGTTCTTTTTTCTTCCCTTCTATAGTCTTTAAGTTTCCCTTAACTTTGTTCCTTTATTATCTCTCTTTTTACTTTCCTTTATTCCTAGTTCAGTTTCTTTTTTATTTAAATAATAAGCTACAATGAAGAGATGATTATTTTTCATTTCTCTTTCCTTGAATGTTATGCCTATTTACCTTCTTGTGTTTATCTGATTTGGCATATATATGAGACAAATATTCTGATAACTGTTTCTTCTTCTTCTTTTTTTTTTAACACCAGGAATGCTCCAAATGTCTCTTTATTAGTTGGAGGTACTTTTTTATTCCACTCATGATTATTATGATTTTATTTATGTCTCATTTATGGTTGCAGGAGCTGCTATTTTTGTTTGCAGTTCCAGTTCCTTTTAGAGTATCTACTGTTCCATTTTTCCTTCTATTGTCTGGTATCTACAAAGTAATTCTGAGTTATTCAGAATAGTCTTATTTCATAGTCGAAGTTCATTCTCCTGGCTGGTTGAAAAATTTGTTGTTTATTAGAACGGTGAAAATTTACCTTACATGGTGTTATAAGGGTTTTCTATGGTGGCAATCTGTGTATTTAATTGATCAATACTTTGCTGTCTATATCCTGTTTCCCGGTAATTTGCTTATGCTTTCTTGGAAATACAGCATTTAGATTTTTTAATATGTTACGTTCTTCTGGGAAACTAACATCTTTAAATTTCATCTACACCAGTAGCATCAAACTCAAATAGAAAAAGATCCCTGCAGTCCACTTATTAACTTATAAAACCATAGCTTAACATTATCTATGTTATATTGTGCTGGTCCTAGAGTTGGAAAAACTCATCTTCCTGAGTTCAAATCTGGCTTCAGACACTTACTATCTGTGTTCTCCTGAGCAAGTCACCTAACTCTGTTGGCCTCAGTTCCTTATCTGTAAAATGAGTGGGAGAAGGAAACAACAAACCACTCCAGCATTTCTGTCAAGAAAATTACAAATGGGGCCACAAAGAGTAAAACATCACTAAAAAAGTGACTGGACAACAACAATATTGTATTTTTATTTCTGTTGTTAAACATTTCTCAATTTTATTTTAATCTGGTTTGTCTCCACTAGGAGTTTTTCTGTCCCGGAGACTGACACTTTTGGTCAAAGTCTTTTCTTATTTTTTTTTATAGAATTTGTATGCTTTCCACTTAAAATTATTAACTTTTGGCTTTCTTCTACCAATGTTTCAACTTCTTTTGGATTTTTATGTTCCAAATCTGTAATTTTCTCTTAAAGGACGTCTACTTATTTGATAGTACTCTTTATTATGTTTTCTATTAGTCTTTTTTTAATCTGCATTGAAATTCTGCTGACAATTCTATTTCTAGTATTTTCATTTAAAACTTAAAATTCCATTGTGAAATTTTCTTCATTATTTTTAAATTTTATTTATTTTATTCTGAACTTAAGAAATAAAATAAGTATTTCCATAACAGTTGAATAGAAAAAAAAAAGATGGCTGTTCAATGAAACAGCAAATCTATTATGTACAACTTGCTATTCCTTTTAAATATATAATGATATCATGTAACTTTCTTTTTGTTCCTTTTTTTCTTCCTCCCCCCCCCCATGATGGCTACTGTTAGGCACAAATACACACACACACACACACACACATACATCTCTCTCTCCTATATATATATATATATATATATATATATATATATATATATACACACACATACACATAAGTGTGTGTAAAACCATTCTATACATACTTGTATTTATCAGTTCTTTCACTGGATGCAGATCGTGTCTTCTTTCATATGTCCTTTGTAGTTAATTTAAGTATTTGTCATAGTCAAAATGACTTAGTCACTCAAAGTTGTTCTTAAAACAATATTGTTATTACTGCATATAGCAATATTCTCTTGGTTCTGCTCATTTCATTCGTTATTATTTTGTGCAAGTCTATCCATGTTTTTCCAAGTTCATCGAGTTCACCATTTCTTATAGCAGAATAGTATTCCATCAAAATCATATACCACAACTCGTTCAATCATTCCTCAACTGATGGGCATCCCAGCAAGGTGCGTCCTTCCCCAGAGCAAGTTCTTGATTGAAAGGACTGCTCTCAGCTAGGTTTCTACACGACTTTCCCTCCCCAACCCCTCAATTCTATGGTTTGATTTTGTTCTTTGCATTGTCCTGTTCTACTGTGCCTCTCCCCTTCCCAGTTTTTCTCTGTTTCTTTTGTATGGCAGGGCAGAACCAATGTGCTGCCTCTTGTTGGAGAGGTTCACACTGAGTCAGTGTTCTCAGGAAGGGCCACATAGCACTTTTACAGCTGGACCCAAAGTACAAGCCTGGAAGGTTACTTGTGCTGATTCCACTTATACCATGTCTTGAGTTAGGAGGTTGAGTTCCCTGAGTGAGAACTTTTAGTTTTTAAGTTCTTCAGTATTATTTTATGAGATGTTTTACCTTTGTGGTGTTTCTGTCTATGCTCGAATTTTAAAGATGAGGAAACTGAGGTGCAGTGAGGCTCATGGACTTAGCTATTATATTAGAGCTAGTAACATTTGGAGTTGGGACATGAAGTTAGGGCCCACCTTCCAGCCCATCATAACATAAAAGGCTATAGTGCCCTTCCACACAGCACTCCAAAATATCTACGTCAAAGGAAAAAAAAATACTGAGGCAGATGTGTCCTTGGTCTGACCTAGTTTGGATTTTATTCTATCATCGTTTCAAATCAATTTGAATAAAAGTGATTGATGTGATTAGTGCCTTCATGGGCGTTACGCATTTTGGCATCAAGAAAACAAAGTCCTAGAGGTTCTCCAATAGCCTGACAGACTTCATTAAAAAAGAAGATTTTAAACAGTGTTATAATGTGCCCTGCAGCCAAATGGATGTATAAACCCTAACAAGGGCTAGCGCTGGGAGACCTGCTAAGATTAATGATGGTGAATTACCATTATGTTCCATAGGAAAATGTTTGGGCATCGGTGAAAAATTAGCCTGAAACCCAACTAGGGACTTCCTCATTTTCTTTTTATGCTACAAAGAGGGCTCAAATTGGGAATCTCTGTGGCTTTTACAGGCAATACCTGCATTAGGAAAAATCTTTGGGACTGGTACCACTAGAACAGGTAGAAGACTAGATAGATTTTCTTGATCAATTAAGCAAATTAATTAACAATTAATAAATAGTGACAGATGTTGATGAGGGGAGAGAATATTTAATTTAATATCTAATACAAGGTGGATAGTTATTGATAAATATTAAATAATAACTAGGATACTTACCAAAGAAAAGCATCATCAATTATGGAGCATAAAACTGTCATCAGCAATCCTCTATTAAACATCTAATTGAGTGTGGTGCTCACTCACCTGGGTGATACAAAAACAATTAATTGTGCTCCCTGCTCTCTAGAAACTTATGAGACTGTGAATGAAGGCAGAGTAAGTGCAGGTAAAAATTAAGTCACACTTAGGCAAGGTTAAGTATCAATCTGATGCATGTAGTGAGGGTGAGGATGGGAGGTTAAGTGTGTTAGTAGGAGGGCAAAGGGTATGGAGAAGAGTCCAGGGAGGAGTTTGTTTAGGTAGAGAGGGACTGCATTTGACATTGATGATAAATCATAATCATAGTCATTTTGTGAAGAATGGGTGAATAAATTGCCCTCAGGGAATAAAGTTGTGTAACTCTTGATGGAAATCAACTCTTCTCCAGCCTCAGGGCACCACTTTAAATTGTCTCTTTTCAAGCATGAAACGATATCCAGGAGCTCCTTGCTCTCTGACTGCGATTTACTTACCCTGGCTTATCATAGACTTGGAGTTAGAAGGATAATTTGTCACCCTCATTACTATAGGCATAGTATTTTACAACCCATCAATTAGTTTCCTTTCTTTTTCTTTTCACTATGTCTAACTATGGAAAAAAGTATTTTTCCTTCTATTTTACATTTAAGAACATTTAGTTATGGAGGATATGATTTAACATCCACACCTTTTATATGTTGCACTTAAGAAGCAACATCACAGAATGAAATATTCTGTTCTCCGTGCAACTCACATAGCACTCATTTAAAAGGTACGTCAAGTGTGTATAGCTGTGACAGTGGTGTGTCTCTGCACAATGATTTGATTTTCCAGGAGCAGAAATGGGTTTGAATTGGGGTTTTTTATTCCTGCTTTCTTGATTCCCATTTTAACCAATGGCAGAGACTTCGATGATTGCTAACCCAAGGAAAGGGGAACAGGCTGTAAGTGGGAAGCACACGTGGATGATCTATTCATTGTTAATTTGAAAAATCTGCTCTGGAATCTATCTGTCCCTATCAGAACTTCACTTAGAGCTCTGGTTTGCTTGTGTGTGTGTGCATATGTTTAATTGTAAAGTTAACAAGCATTGAATAGCTTTTCTTTAAGGCATGTTTGGGTGAATATACTCATTTTCCATATATTAAAAAAGTATCATTGGTAAATATGCATTTTTAGATCAAATTCTGTTTTGTACCTTGAATTCACCCGCATCCAACTTTAACAGGAATATACCATTAATAAAAATCTGTAGCAAGGGGAAAAAAAAATGAACAGTTTCCCAAACACAAACATCTAATAGACTAGGAATGGCAATGCATAATACATAACATCACCCAAATAGCCATTGTATTTCAAATGCTAAATATTTCTATGAGATTATGATCTCCTGAAATGTTATTATTTTAGAAGTTCATAGATATAGAAATGAAAATGAAGTCAAACCTCATTACAGATGTGGAAACTAAGACCTAGGGTGGGTAAGGAACTTGCCCAAGGTGACACAACTGGAAATCATCATAGGTATGATGACATGAATCCAAGTCCTCTGACTCCAGAGTAAGCCTCCCTGCCCCTCTCCCCCATTGTACCATGCTGCCTCCTTTCATTTCTTTTATTTTGGGTGAATGTCTGTTTACTATTTCAATAAATGCAATGTTTCATCCAATAGGGTATTCCCTTCATACCTTTGTCAACAGTTCATCAATTAATCAATCAGAAAGGACCTTGGCAATAATAGGGAAGGTAAAAAGAGGGAAGGATAGGAAAGGGAAGATAAATGAATCTTTATGAGTTCTTTTGAATAAAAACCACATTAACCAGTGGGCAGCCTCTTACTGATAAGCACCTTTGAATGTCACTAGGCTGGTCCTTGGACAATAAGCACATAATCTATAGCCAGGCCTGTACTTGAAGCCTATCCAGCTTGGTAGGTGCTGCCAGAGATTCCATTGTGTTCACATAGTCTCTGAGAAGCCAATATCTCATTCTCTCCATGCTGTGGCCCTTGAACTACTCACCGACCAAAGTGTGGGTAAATATACTTTTGGATTTCCTGTTATGCTGTGTCATCTTGGCACCACATTCTTTTTGCTGAATTTCATTTTTCTAAGCTATATTAACCCCTACCCCCCCAAAAACAAACCTTGATAGATATGTGAAGTGGTATAATAATAGGACTCCAGTTTAACATTTATGAGATTAACAATATCGTTCAGGGTTGAAAATATTGGGAAGCTTTTTCTGAAATAAATTGTCTATAAGATCAAATACTTCAGGAATGGAAAGAAAACTATAGCAAATGTGAACCATAAAGCAACATCTCCATTGTTCTTAAAGAGTCCCTTTACAAGTACCATATAAGCCAATTCACTGGGGTAGGAACTGTCAGTAAAATCATAATGCTAACAGTAATAATAATAGCTCAAATTTAAGAATTCTATAGCAAATTTAGGAATCAATGTTATAGAGAAGCAGCATGGACTGGAGAGAGAACTTGCCTTGATGTCAGGAAGATCTGTGTTCAAATCCTGCTTCTGACACAGTCACTATGTGATCCTGGGAAAGACCTGAGTACTCTAAGGAGCTATCTAAGACTCTTAATTTGCAAAGATGTTGGCCTGCATTTGTAGGGGGAGTTTCCACACCTAAGTGAAATTTCTATCTCTATCCCTATTTCCATCCCTTTTTAAGGTGTATGAAACACCATTTTTAGAATAAATTCTCAGGCTGGTATTATCACCTCTATTATAGCCAAGAAGAAACTAAGGGTCATATGAGGGAGGTACCTTGCCCATAGTGACATTTGCACAGAAGCGTAATGATGAATGTAGGTTTATGAGAGGGTTCAGAGGGTACTATGTCCCTATGTCTCTGGGGAGCACCAGGAGATTGTTGCCAGTGCTATTGACAGCAGCTGTGGTCACAAGTAGTTTGGATTATAGATGTAGAGCTAGAAAGGACCTTGGAAGGCATCCACTCTATACCTCTCACCTCTGCTTCATAGAGGAGAAAAATGAAGCCCAGAGAGATTAGGGCAAGGTATGGCAGAGTCATGATTTAAACTCGGGCAATCTAATCCAAACCTAATTCTCACTTTTTCCCGTGGTACCACCATGTCTTCTAAGTATACCCAGGCTAATTAAAAAAGGCACTGCTGGCAGAGCTTCAATAAAGTTTGCTATTCTATTCTGTGGATTTATGTAGAAATTGAGAATGAGCAAAGAACATGGGAGGAATAAGCTGAAGCTGTTTGTTGTGACTAGGCAGTTCTATTGTGGAAGTTGCCCTCCCTTTTAGGATGTTGCAGTATGTATCCCTATGGTCACATGGATGTATCTGTGCACATGCTTTCTGTGACAGAGGACGCTACCCACACATACTTTAGAGAGATGCTATGATGAAAATCCATGTTTAGAGCAGTTTTTGCTGCATCTCTAAGAGCACTTAAATTTTTTATTGATATCTTTTTATATCACCAATATTTCCCAGTGTAGCCTCTCTATCTCACTCCCCGAGTTCTCCCTTACAGTAAAGAATAAAAAAGAAGCTAAAGAACAGTTCAACAGAACTATCCAGTACCTGACAATATTTGTAGTGTTCCACTCCTATAGTTTCTTACTTCTGCAAATAAGTTGGGACATGCCTTCCCTAAGAACACTATTGAGGAGCTCTGCTCTCCCTTTCTAAAGGTATGCCTGTATAACTGGACCCTGGCCATCAGACAGAGAAGAACCCATACAGGTATTTTGATGGTTACAAAACATGTATATATCAAGGTGACTGACCTTGAGGAGATTACCATTTATTTTCAAGATATTTGAGTTACTTAACTCAATCCTAGATTAAATATATTTCATATATCTATATAAAGATAACAATATCAGCTATGTATATATCTATATTATATATCCATATCTATATCTATATACACACTTATGCATCAAAGCATGCGTGCATCCATATATGTATGTACGTAGGTATGGTATGTATGTGTGTATGTATGTACTGAGTATACAGGTTATCCAGAGGTCTTAATGTAATTTAAACTATTAAAGCTTATAAAATCTTGTAATAACCCTGTCAAAGTAAATTTAATTTAGTACCTATACTTGGATATAATATATATTTTAGTTAGAAATATAAATATACACATTCATCTAGCTTTCTATATATTGATCATAAAATATATCATAAATTGAAGTAAATAGGATTATGGCACATAAGGTAAAAATAGTTTGAGATCATTAATAATAATTTTATTTCTAACTGCCTTACAAAGAATATGGTATCCAGAATCAGGGGAGGTTTTTAGTTCAACAATCTTTCCCAGGCACACCTAAAACCAGTAGGGTTGGTCAATTTTCTGACTGGTTTTGCTGGTAAATTGGTCAAATTACCTTCATGTTTACACAACAGAACTACAGCTGGAGTGGGAGAGATGGTGCACAATTTGAACAAGGCATGCCTTGGTCAGAGCTAAAATAGTTTTAATGCTGGGATTGAGTTTCTTTGTTCAAGGGTTGTGCCCTCATCATCTAAACATATGTGTGTATACATACATACATACATATATGCACACATATACATATGTACATATATATGTATATATAATCTATATCTTTAGAATTCATGCATTTGTACATTGAGCAACAATGCTATTTTATGCAGCTTTTTATCTTCTCTAACCATAGTGTTTCTTGTATTTTAGAGGATGTTTACCTTTTTGGAGATTTGTTTGTAAGTTTGTTAGCTATGTAAAACCATTATTTTAAAAGCAACATTCAAAGGCTCTGGACCACACATTCCACAGAAACAACTTAGAATAGTATATCCAAGATGCCAGTTCATATTTTAAGGTATACATTTATGTTTTAACAAGGAGGGAGAAAAATACTAATTTAGAAAGTTTGCATTTTATTTCTCTTTACCTATGAGAGAGAGACAGAGAGACAAAGAGAGAGAAGAGAGACACACACACAAACACAGAAAGAGAGAGAAGAGAGAGAGAGAGAGAGAGAGAGAGAGAGAGAGAAAGCTAAACCATTTTCAAAGCTTGCTCCTGGGTTGATACCTGTTATGGCAATTTGGGCCCATATTAAAATTTTTCAGAGCTGAGCTATAAAATTCTTGTAAGTTGAAATGTATAACGGAAACAGCAAAGCAGCCTGTATCATAATGACACTTGCAGGTTCCACTTGGATAAAGGAAAACAAAGAGTGTGGGGAGACCATCCTTGCTCTCCTTTTATTAACTTTATATTTCTAACTTAAGAGTGATCATGTCAGTAATGAAAGTATCTTGGTCGACTGCCCAGAAAGCATTTTCCTTTTTGTTTGTAAACCACTGAGGGTAGCATTTTGCTTCATAAACCACTGCACTCCTTGAGAGTAATTCAGATGTGAGAGATATAAGTCTAAGTAAATATGCAGAGACCCATAAGTTTTCTGCATTGGCATGGAAAACAGAATTTGATGGATATGGGAAATATATGAGAAGTCATTCCCTTTTGTGTTTAAGAGGTATTGAGTTTCAAGCTTTGAAATTAGTTAGGAAATGAAAAGGCATTGGATAATTGCATAAGGAAGTATTTCCAATTCGACAGGGTGTGGGGAAATATTAAGGAGCTTTTCAGTATGGGAAGGAATTCAAGGCTTTAAACCACCTTCATCCTTGCTTCATATTGAAAGCTCTTTGATATTTGCCACACACTTACATGCATTCTCTTATTTAAACGCCATTGACACTTTGTGAGGTAAGTGCTACAGATATTATTATTCCAGTTTTACAGATAAGAAAACTGAAGCTAAGAGAGGTTAAGGTATTTGCTCAGGGTCACACGATATGTATAAGTATGGTCAGCTAAATGATAATGCTTCTGTCAAGAATATTAGTGGCAACCCTTATCTCTGTATATGTATAATTGTGAATATGGTGCTGCCTAATATGTTATAAGTGCTGGCCTGAATTTGGAAAAGTTACCATGGATTCTTTTTGCTGTTGTTGTTATTCAGTCATATCAATCATGACCCCTTCTGGGATTTTCTTGGCAAAGATACTGGAGTGGTTTGCCATTTCCTTCTCCAGCTCATTTTACAGATGAGGCAACTGAGGCAAACAGGGTTAAGTGACTTTCCCAGGGTCATGGAGCTAATAAGTGTCTGAGGCCAGATTTGAACTGAAGAAGATGATGGGTCTTCCTGACTCCAGGCCCAGCACTCTATTCACTGTGCTACCTAGCTTCCCCTTTTTGCTGCTGCATATTAGGAAACTTTCTGTAGCTGCAGGGAGGACAGGGGAACACTTTTTTGTTTTTTAGGATCTTCAGGGAAAGAATTCTCAGAATACTGTATGTGTTTACCTATCTGATAAAGTGAGTTTGTGTGCACTTGTATGTTTTTCCTTTCCCCTCCCTCCTGCTTTGCTTTATTGACTATAGGAAGCATCATGGCAAAGTATCTAGAGGGCCAGGCTTGCAGTCAGGAACTCTGATTTGAAGTTTTGCTCATGACACATATTGACTGTGTGACCGTGGGAGTGTAAGTTAATCTCTTAGTGACCAAGGCAATTGCACTAATAAATTGTAGACCAATTGTTCAGTCACCATAGGCTGAAGTTCCACTGATGATATCATTGGTCTGAATAAAATAGGGAGACAAGCCTATTATTAATGAAGCACTTACTTTGTTCTAGATGACCAAGCTCAGGAGTTACAAACAAAAACAAAGAAAGTTCCTGCCTTCAAGCAGCCTACATTCTACTGGGAGAAGATAACTGAAAAGCAGTGGGGATGGGGGAGGTAACCATGAGTCTGGTTAGATTAGTGTCAAATTCCGGAGAGTCAGAAGCACAACCTGCCAGGGAAGAAAACATGACTAGCACGGGCTGTCCCCCAAAAGAAACTCACCAGTGGGAGAAGGCTGACAGGAAGGAGGGGATATTCTGGAGAGAGAAAAAAAATTACAAGTATTGATTAATTATACGTATCTTCCTCTTTTTGTGGACAGCTAGGACTTTTCATTTTAAACAAAAATGGGGGAGGGTCTTTTGCAAGAAGAGCTTTTAAGTGAATTTTAGTGTCTACTGCTAATGGCACTAAATCACAGGAGGCTAATTTTGAAAAAAATTCTGATCTATTTTATTTCAAATCTAAAAAATTATAAATGACTTATGAAGGATATGAGTTTTCATGATGGATACAAGTTTTTTTTTAAAGCTAAAAACCATGTTGAATAAAAAAGCTCATATAAAATTACATTTAGAGCTCCGCTGGTGCTTAGAGATCACTTAGTCCAATCTGCTCATTTTACAGTAAAAGAAACTGAGCTGTAAGGAAGTTAAATGAGTTTTACAACATCACTCTGGTGCTAAGCTGTAGAGATGGGATTCAAATTCAGATCCCCTGCCTCCTATTCCAGTGCTCTTGCATTAAACAACAGTTTAGATGATGTTTCATAACTTTTCGTTTTTTCCCTTTACACAAGCCAGAGCTTTTTGAAATTGTTTTAGTTCAGCACTTTTGGGCTTTTGAAATGCCGGAGTTTTGTTTCTAAACTCACTGTGTGCTTGGTTAGCAAATGTCTTACCGATTTTATTGAAACCCTGGGACAATTTTAAAGAAATGCCCGTTTACCACACATTGTGCGTCATAATCACTAGAAGTAAACTCAAATGAGAGGTGGGGGATGGAAGGAGGGAGAGGGAAAGGAAGGAGAAGGGGGATAAGGAGGGAGAGGAGATAGAGTTATTATCATAGTTGCTTTACTTCTCTATTTGGGATTCTCTACCTAGGTTTGTACCAGTAACAGAGCCTTATCAACAATTTTACTTCTCTGCCTCTTTTAACTTCCCACTTTAACCTTAGTGAGTAATATAATGGAATTGTATATAAAGGTAACTCTCCATTTTCCATCAGCATCTCTTGGTTTCAACTCCAGAGAACATTAGAATATTATGTTCCTCCCTCCCCTGGCATCCCCATCCCCAACCTTTTCAGTTTCTTTTTGTGTGATATCTTTTCCCAATTAGATTATGAGCTCCTTGATAGGTGGATACCATCTTTTTAAAAATTTGTCTTTCTAGTACTTAGCGCAGTACCTGGAAAATATTATTCTTGAATTATTTCGGTCTTGTCTGACACTCTGTGACCCCATTTTTGATTTCCTTTGTAAAGATACTAGAATGGTTTGCCTTTTTCTTCTCCAGCTCATTTTACAAGGCAGACAGAGTTAAGTGACTTGCCCAGGGTCACACAGCTACTCAGTATCTGAGGCCACATTTGAACTCAAGTCTTCCTGACTCCAGTGTTAGTGTTCTATCCACTGTGCCACTTAGCTGCCCTGCTACATAAGAACTTAATAAATTTTTATTGAATTGAAATGAATATGTGTATATATATGTTATTTATATGTGTGCATATATACATATATGTATGTTATTTTATCTACCAATCAACACACATTTATTAAGAATCTATATGCCAGGCACTGTGCTAAGCCCTAGGGATAACAAAAATGTAAATACAGTCCCTACTCTCAAAATCCTTACATGCTAATAGTGGAGACAATAGGTAAAAAAGTAAGTATATATGATGCATTGAGAGTAGATGAAAGGTAAACTTAGAGATGAAAGATCCAGATGAGGGATTCTTGACCCTTTTTTGTGTATTATGGACCCATTTCAAAATTTGATAAAACCTATGCACCCTTGTACAGAATAATATGGAAGCACAATGGATAGAGTTCTGGGCCTAGAGTTAGGAAGACCTGAGTTTAAAACCGGCTTTCGATACTTACTAACTGTGTGACCCTGGGCAAGTCACTTAATCCCGTTTGCCTCAGTTTCCTCATCTGTAAAATGAGCTGGAGAAGGAAATGGCAAGCTACTTTAGTATTTTTGCCAAGAAAATCTCAAATGGGGTCATGAAGAGTCAGACACTACTGAAAAGACTGAATAACAACAACAAATGTTTGTTTCTATATTCATAATGGAAAGAGATGCTCAATTTCAGCTAGAGGTTAGTGAAAATAAAGATGTAAATATTCCCCATTCATATTCATATATAGATATAAACAACACATACATGCACACACATACACCTGAAATTTATCCATGACCACGTATCCCAGTTTAGAATTCTCTGATCTTCAGGGTCATGTATGATTTCAGACAGTCTTTTTATGACAATGTGTGCATTATTCAGGTTTACCAATGAGAGAAATTAATATTATACTATTATATTAAACTATTTGTGATCCGCCTTTTCCATTCTATTTCTATTAAGACCCAACTATTGAAAAGGTCAGTCAGTCGGAAGGGCATGGCTGAGTAATGAGGTTACTCCTAGCCCCCTAAGGCACATATTAATTGACTTGATTGAGCAGGACCCCAACCAACTGGGATACCTAATTTCAGTTTAGAATATAAACAGAATCCAGTCTGGGCAAACCTTTGTCCAGGGTAGGAATCTCTTGTTCTTAGACCTTCCATTGGAGTTTAGGGCAACACAGCTCATGAAGAAGAAAATTAAATAGAGAAGTCCTGATAGAAATGACTTCCCCTACCCAGATGCCTTGAGGCTGCTAAGTAGCAAGATCAAGCCACAGGAAGAGTTGAAGACTTTTAACTCCCCTCTTCATTAAATGTCCACCAATCAGGGTTGAGTTTCACTTGTCAGGGGAATTCCCTATCAGAAGGCACACAACTGATTTAAAATGATTCAGAGCCTCCCTTTGTGTCTTTGGTTGCCTAGAGAAACCACTGACCGTGAATTTATTGATTGCAGCCTGGCTTAATTAATACATTGATTATTAATTACCCACAAAGTCTGTCTCTTGGGGTTTTTATTCATCATATTAATTCCATTCTGTCAACTACTTACAAATGGCATTACGCATAAAGTATGAAATAAACTTTTTCAATATCAGTCTATGAGTAAGTAGTTGATGAAAATATGTGCTTCTAGTTCAGTGAATTAATAATCTAATGGTTTCAGGGATTGAGGAACTCCCTTCAACAATACAAATTGCAGCCCATTCATGCCCTCACTTCTTCTTTTATTATCTCACCCAATTTAAGACTTAACATCTAGAAATATTTTTCTTTTTTCTTTGCATTCCTTCACATTTATGATACTGTATCTATTGTATTCATGTACTCAGTCATATCTTACCTTCCCCTTCTACCCACCCCCATTTCACATGTATCTGTACCTTAATTTCTCTACTAGATTCTAAACTTAGGTTTCAGAGACTAATACTATTTTGTTTTACAGAATAGCATGCAACAGAACCTGAGCAAATGCTTTTTGAATGAATGAGCTTATTCCATTTCTGTTCCTTAAGACAAGAGAGTTTTAGCTTTCTATTAAATTTCACAATACTGAGGACCCCAAAGCACAAAAAAAGAAATGAAAACAACAACAATACAGTTGGCATTTAATATGTGCTTGTTCAATTAAAATGAATTACTGGTAAAAACAGGTAAGTTTCTGATTCTGCAAAAATGGGATAATTCATGCTAATGTAAGCTTCTCTCACATTTTAAGTAGGAAAACTACATGAAATATATATGTTATGAATTTTTAATTTGCCCAATCATTTAAAATTGATCAAATGTTTTTTACGACTCCTTTCCCTTACAAAATCATGAACTCAATGAAAATTTCAGTGGTTCGAATGTTTTCCTATGTTATTAACTTTATAATAATTAAAACAATAATTTTAAACTCTCACATTTATATAATGCCATAAGGTTGTAAAGCTCTCCCTCCTACCCTTGCCTCAAAACAATCCTGTGAGGTAAGTACTGAACCTCAGAGAAATCAAATGACGCACTCATGCTAGCATAGTGATTTCATGTCACAACTGGTGGCTCAAAGCAGTATTCCTGACTAGAATTCTAGCACTCTTCTCATGCAACACACTCATACTACCCTTCTGCTTACAATATGAATACAAGTTATAAGCAATTGCCTTAAGAATGTTTGTACATATGAGAGGTAACGTAACCAAAGAAATTTCTTGCTTTAGGAGCCAAAGAGAGAAGTATCCTTTGATACCTCTTTGCCTTAGATGGGTGGCTAGACCTACCATATCTGTGCTCAAAAGGGGAAATGGTTGCCAAAATTATGATGTCAGAAAGAAAGATTTCCGGTACTACTGAGTTATCTTGTTGCTGAGAGTTTTATGAGAGTAACCAGTAGAGCTTAACCAGAAATAGTTTTCCCAAGCAGTCTAAGATATTCTGAGTGTTTGGAATGCAGAACATATTCTCCTTCAGAAAAAAAAATAGCTGAAGGAATCATGTTCCTCATTTCAGTCATGTCCAACTCTTTGTGGTCACATTTGGGGTTTTCTTGGCAAAGATAATAGAGGGGCTTGCCGTTTTCTTCTCTAGCTCATTTTGCAGATGAGGAATTGAGGCAAACAGGGCTAAGTGACTTGCACAGAGTCACATAGCTACTTCATGTTTGAGCCAGATTTGGACTCAGGAAGGATGAGTCTTCCAGATTCCAGGCCCAGCAGTCCATCCTTGGTGCTGCCTAGCTGCCCCTCCTAGATCAAAAGATCTTCAATTTAGAGCTTTAAGGAACCTCACAGGCCACCACCTCCAACCTTCTTAGTTTAGAGTTCAGGATTCTGAGGTTCAGAGAGGCTAAGTAGATTGCCCAAGGAAAAACAGCTGGGAAGTATCTGAGCTAGAATTGGAATTTAAGAGTTCCCTATTTCAAGTCCAGTACTCTGTCCAATGCCTCATGCTCCCTCGATTATGATTGCTACTCTGGTACCATTTGTGTGGTACTACACTTCCACCACATGATGGTGTTTTGAGGACTTCCCAGACAACCAAATATATCATGTCATCTCTTGGAAAATTTGTTCTAAGTTCCAACCAGCCAGCTCACAAATGCTCTATTAGAAAAATACCCAATTCCTAATTTGGGGACTGCTTTCATATTTGCTCACACATATATTTTTAGAGCTAATTGTTGTGGATTTTATATGACAGAAAGCTCATTAAACTCTAGTTTCTTCTTGGAATTCGAGGGATCCTCCTAGGCATGAAGAGCTGAACACTGCTTCAAATCCAGCCTTTTCCCTCTTCTTAAAACCAGTCAGAGAAGCAACTCTTAATCCATTTTATGTCATGGACTCCTTTTGCAGGGTTTGGTGAAGCCTACTGATGCCTTCTCAAAATAATGCTTTTAAATGCATAAAATGAAATTCTTAAGATTACAAAGGGAAATAATTCTATTGAAATATTGTTAAAATGTTTTTTAAAAGCAAGTCCATAGATCCGAGATTAATGAGGCAGCTGGGTGGCATAGTGGATAGAGTGCCATTTCTAAAAATCAGGAAGACTCATCTTCCTGAATTCAAATATGGCCTAAGATACTCATTGGCTGTGTGACCCTGGCCAAGTCACTTACCCTCTTTTGCCTCAGTTCTTCATCTGTAGAATGAGCTGGAGAAGGAAATAGCAAACCACTCCAATAGCCTTGCCAAGAAAACTGACTGAAATTACTGAATAACAACAAAATTAAAAATTCCTTAGTTCAAAGATGAAATCCAGTAGCCCCAAAGCAATGGATCACAAGGAAGGAGTGATTATCATTTTCTCCAAAAAGACCTTCGTGTTTCCTCTGAAGAGGGGTTCCCTCACAGAATAGATGCCAGCAGAATCTTTCTGCCCTTAGCACACTTTTCAAGTTATTGAAGTTAATATTTACTGCTCCCTATATTACATATCACTTTTCTGCTACTTTTCTGGTGATGGCAGCCCCTTCATCTGTCTCCTGGTGTATAGTGTCCTCATGTTCTTACTCCATGTACCACTGCCTTAAGGTGAGAAATGATACTTGGAATACCTTTAAAATCCTTATTATCCAGTAATCTGCTCTTCATAGCTATGTGGGGAAAATAAAACCATTTAATCCCCATTTCACAGTTGAAAAATAGGTTGAAAGTGTCATTATCTGCATTTGGCTGATGAAGAAACTGAGATTCAAGTTAAATGAGTGGCTGTGTTGATGATACAGGAATTTAGCAGCTTAACTGTGCAAAAAACATAGATTGCCTGATTTCTGTAACATCACTCTCCCACATTCATCTATTTATCATTGTTTGATTGATCCATCTTATACAAAATATGTTCTGTCTATAACCTCTGGGCACTCAGGGCAAGCTATCACCACTCTCTATGTAACATTCTTGGGTAATTTCTGGATAAAGTTTGCCAGTTTTCCAAATGTATCCCTGGTGGCAGAAAAGGTTCATTCCCTTCATTGTTTCTGTAAAGTTAATCTGCAGCAATCTTCATGACTGTGGGTTTGACACAAGGCTCATAGAGAACTCAAGCTTCTTCTTGGTTATGGGATCCAGATTGGATTTCATTCAAATTGTTTTTCACTCCAGTTTTATTCACTCCATTTGCACTGATTAGTAGTTTGACTCAAGTGGCAATTATGGCTGAGTATTTACATGCTGTACGGAAGCATAGAAGAAAGGATAGAAATACTATATGAGGTCCTCTGTTGTCATGATTACATAGAGAATTGAAAAGAATGAAAAATGCTTCCTGTTGACTTAATAGTGGTTTGCTTCCTATTAGTCACTAAAGATTGTCTCTTCTGTATATTTATATTAAAATAAGTTAACACATATTAAATATTAATATACATGCAACAAATATGTATACAAAAGGCACATACATGTATTATCATATATGTTATATCATAAAGCATGTTATATATAACATGTTATGTAATATATTATTTGTGTGTGTGTGTGTTCTCTTTCAAAGAGTACTAAGGACCTGGGATTTTCTCATTCAGTTATTATTTAAAACTATAGAAGTTATTCCTTAGTGATCAACATCTTCAAAAGAAAGAAACTTCTTAGTCAGTGGAAACCCCAAGGAATGTGATATGATTCTTCAAAGAAATGGGTTTTAGTTCATAGAATTTGTTGAGTTTTTAATTTTTTTAGAGAATTTTATATTAAAAACAAGACCAAAAAAAAGTATTTCCATAGACACGGAGAAGGAAAATAAAGAATTGCACATGAAACTAAAAATCTCCATTATACATTGTTGGCTTGATTTTTAAAATAGAATATAATTGGATATCATGCATTTCACATACATGATTTTATAAGAAATTCATTGCATAACTTTCAAAGCTGTCCAACTTGTCTGTCATTCTCGCTGGCTTTCCTTATGTTCTCTTGTGAGCATGTAAATATTTCAATGACTTCCTTTTCATTCTTTTGTTTTCCTTTCATTTGTTTTGGCCTCCTTCTCCTTAGTACCCTCTCCTCGCTTCTTTCTTCCTTCTATTCCAGATCATAGGATTTTGAGATAGAAGCAATATACTTGATGATCCAGCCCAATCCCCTAATTTTGCAGAGAAGGATATCTGTCTTGTCCAAATATACTTAGGGAGAGACAAGCAGATCTGAGATTCTACCCGATGTCTGCTCACTTGAAATTCAGGGTTTCGAAAGGAGAAAGTATAATGGACAACTCTTAGAAAGATAATTACTTAGGTTATGGGATTTGAGAATATGTAATGTACATAATATTTCAAGGCCTTGAGTCTTAGAATAAGAACAAAACATTAACATGATGGGACTTGGAGTCAGCTTTACTTTGAAGAGAGAGAACAATATATTTGTTTTGTACTTCCTTTTTCTTTTTAAATATTCTTTTATAAGGTTAGTCATAAATAAAGAACATATTATGTATATATTTTTTCATACACATATATTCATCTATTAAACATAGTGGGGAGGTAAAAATTTGTCTGTCTTTATGCTTTCTTTTAGTTTTCTAAAATTCTAATTTGCAAAGGCCTATTATTACATGTATATATGCTATATTCTCCCATAAATGTACATGTATAGGTATGGATGTGTGTGTGTGTATGTGTATATATATATATATATATGTATACATATACAACACACACTCTAGGCAGGTTACTTAACCTTTCAGTACCCCATGTCACTTTGTAAGATTATGTCATAAAGACCAGTGATGCGTCTCTATCAGTGGAGGGAGTTCCCACATTGGGAGTTCTTCAGAACTCTCTCTCTCTCTCTCTCTCTCTCTCTCTCTCTCTCTCTCTCTCTCTCTCTCTGTGTATATATATATATATATATACACACACAAACACACACACAAACATACATATACATATATACACATACATATATGTATATATACATATATGCATATATACACATACATATACATGCATATATAATCTCTTTGTGTACATATATGTATATACACAATTATATATGAATGCAAAACACATATATTCATATATAAACATATATGTAGATGTGCTAACAATATCAACATTGAACTGCATTAAATATGGACTTTTTCCAGTGTTCCATTTTGTTTCTTCTTATAAAGTCCAGAAGAACATTTCAAGTGCCTAACACAGTTTCTGACATACTAATGGCTTAAAAAAAATACTCGTTGATTGATTAATAATGCCATCTTATAATTTTTTGTAGTGGTAGTGTGACCTCGGAAATCATCTACTCCAATTCCTTCATTTTTGTCTTGAAATTATTCTGTATTTACTCATGTACACGTGGTATCTCTTCAGTAGAATATAAGCTCCTTGAACATAAGGACTGTTTAATTTTGTCCAGATGACTTGTCATCAAAGATCCACATAGTATTGTGTAATTCTTGTTGAACTGAATTTAATTGAATTTAGAAAATGAGGAAACTGATGTCCAGGGAGCTGATTTTTATCCCCAAGGTCATTAAGGGTATAAGTAAATGAGTCCAAGGGAGTTTAAGAAAACTTAAAAGGCAACAGCAGAAATTTTGCTAACCTAGTTTCTTGATTGCTTCATGTATAATTCATCTATCTGCCTGCTTCCCCCCCCCCCAATGTACTGTGCTATTGCCATTGGTCTTTTGAAAATGCATATGATAAAACATATTACTAAGTCTATGGTTAGAAGGCATTTGGAGAACAGTGGCCACCAGGGACATATTTTACATTTTAGAAAGTGAAATGTACTTTTTTCAGTGGTCTTGGGTTTAGATGCACTCTCTGCTTTCTCTCTCCCTTCTAGACAGGGCCCAATTTACTTCTCTCTGAGATCTGGGTCTTACCTTCCCTTTTTCTCCAGTTCAATCCTCTCTAACCTTAAACCAGCCTTAGGCTTTGAGGGTTAACTTCACCTTCCTGCCCATTTTATGCACTTTCTCTGTCTTTTTGTCTCTCTTCTTCTCTCCCCTCCTCTCTTTATCTCTTCTTCCTCCTCTTCTTTCCTTTCCACTCCTTCCTTCTCCTCCTTTCTCCTTCCCTCTCCTTTCTTCTCTTCTTCTTCTCTCCTAGTCTATTACCCATCAGTCTCTCTGCTCTTCAAGACAAATAGACTAATGGATAGAATATGATTAGGAATTATGTCTACAGAGTGAAATGTACCTCAAAGGAGATGACACTAGGCTGGAAAGATGCTTTTATTAATATTTAAGTATAATAAACAAGATCTATCCCCCAAAACACACACACACACACACACACACACACACACACACACACACACAAAGTTACCTTAGGGCAATTCAAGGATAAA
Organism: Phascolarctos cinereus; assembly: GCF_003287225.1. NCBI lineage: Eukaryota > Metazoa > Chordata > Mammalia > Diprotodontia > Phascolarctidae > Phascolarctos > Phascolarctos cinereus. Next base: position 72,890,815 of record NW_027555847.1, on the reverse strand, counting down.
AATGAGTAACAAGTGTTACATTTTTAGCACCATTCCCTAAATGATTCTAAATAAGTTCTTTTCATAATGCTCATCAGTTACAGTGCATGGAGAGGCTTCATTAGAATAAATGAATGCTACCTCATTGCTAAATGTATTTCACTTTCTAAAATACTTAGGACTGAAAGTTTCTGTGGCTCAAATAAAGGGAAAGCCATTCTGAAATCCAAATTGGGCAGGGGGAGAGTATTTTTAAGAATTCAGGCACAGGATGTCTTTGCTCTCCTACAAACATTTCGTCCACCTATTTGGAAGGTTTGTGTGGTGAAATGGAAAGAACAATGGCCAGTCAGAACTTGGGTGTTTTAGTCCTGTCTTTACCACAAGGTATTTAGGTATCCTCAGATACATTTCCCGATCTTTCTGAGCCTATCAAATGTGGTAGCTGGACTTTATGATCTCTTAGATTTCTCTCTAGCTCTAACATTTGATGATTCTAAGGTGACTTAGAAATTGGGTTACATAAATGTGATCTGTGGGGGGAAAAGGATGTAAAAATGATCCTACTAAACAGCAATAAAGGAAAATAAACTGTGTCAAAAATCTCTGATTAGTATACATAAACACATAAAATTGTTCCTCATTAAAAAAATATGGGAAAAGTTGGTATAGGTTTTGTTTACTAATTTTCACGAAACTTAAAAACAAAATGTACAACAACACTATAACCAATATATAATAAGCATGTGCAAGACTTTATATTATACTGGGGATGCAAAGATAACAGCAGCAAAACAAACACAAACAACCTTACACTCTTGTAGGGAGAAAATAAGAGCCAACTCTAGTCAGTTCTCCCAGAATAGATTGTTAATTTTTTTGTGTGTATGTGTGTGAGCATTTACACATCAGAAATGGAAAAAACAAGGCTTAATTTGTTGTTTTTCACCTGTCTAGACTTTGGAGAAAATATTAATAATTCAGATTAAACTTAAAAGTGCTTCCAATATATGATTTTCTTTCTGGAGCACTAGTTGTGAAATATTTACCAGCATACTCATGAGGGGACTCAAGTTGGTGAACAGATATATAAATAAATGGTTTGAAGAAGAAAACATAATAGAAGGAAGATGATATCAGGAAATGTTTTGCATAGTCAGTAGCAATTAAGCTCAAAGATGATGGAAGATAAAGATTCTGTTGACAGTTTATATGAAGATATGATGATGGGAGCAGGTAGTGGAACACTGAAATTAGGGAACAAGTAGTAGGCTAGCCATGTTGGAAAATGGATTTCATGAGGTGGAATAAGATGAAATGAGTCTAGAAAGGATCATAGGCTTAGAGCTAGGAGTCATCCAAAAGACAATCCAGTCTAAACCCTTGATTTTGCTGTTGAGAAAATTGAAGCCAACCCAATGTTGTATGGCCAAGAGTCCAGCACAGTTGTCTGACATCAAAACCAACACTCTGTGTTTCTACTGCACCATTAAATTCTGACCTGAGGAGTTTATAATTTGTCTTGGAGGCGATAGGGGCACACTGAATAGTTTTGAGCAAGAAAGTGATAGAGTTACACTTCTAACTTAGGAAGATTATTTTGGCAGTCATGTGGAGAATGGATTGGAGACAGGAGAGAATGAGAATGGGCAGAAGGTGCCAGGGAAGAAGATGAAAGGAATTTCAATCTACTACTACAACTTGTACTTGAATAGGAATACCTTGTATGATGTCACTAGTGATGTATTTGGCCTCTATTTGAAAACCTATAGTGATCAAAAAATTGACTATTGCTCAAGGCAATGCTTTCTCCTTCTGGATAGCTTTAATTGTTAGGTCTTTAGTCATGTTAAGTTGAATTCTGTATCTTAGCATCTTTCACCCATTGTTTCTTTCTTCCTTTAAGATGTAACTTAGGCAGCATCTAGTGCATGAAGATTTTTCCCTGATCTCAACTACACATGTCCTCCATCCTAAACTACTTTCTATTTAACTACAATGTATGTTTACATATATTTATGTGTGAATACATATATGTATAAATTTATATAATTTTTATATTCATGCTGTCTGCTTTTAAATATACTTATTGCCCCCCCCAATTAGAATATGAACACATTGCAGTAGGTATGGTTTTATTCTTTGTACTTGATTTCCAAGCACCTAGTCCATAGTAAAAAAAAACAAAAAGAAAAAACTTGCTTATTAATTGGGCTGCACTCTGCCTTCCAGGGCCAAGTAGAACAAGTCTATTTCTTCTTTTTTCCAAATAAATCCTTCAAATACTTGAAGTTTACAATCATGAACTCCCTGAAGTTTTATCTTCTTTTTTATCTACATCCTCTATTCCTTCAACAGATCTTGTCATAGTTTCCAGTTCTTTCACCATCCTGGTTGCCCTTTCTCAGACATATGTTACATCTCGTTAATAAGATGATAACTGAATGTCATAAGAAAATGCTGACTCAAGCCATAGAGCACATAGAGGTACAACTCCTACCTTTACCATGAATGAAGTATAAAACTCACTTATTAGAGAAGAGATAGTCATGTTGGTCTTCATGCTCAATATGGTTCAACAATGTGATATCATGGTTATTAGCTTACATTAAGGTGGTCAAAGATTAGGGAGGCAATAATCTCACTCTCCTCTACTCTGCTGATGACTGAAGTATGGCATACAATTCTGAATTTGACATTTTAAGATGGATATTGGTAACCTGGAGAATATTTAGAGATGGACACCCAGGTTGGTGAGAGAACTTGAGATCATGCCATATGAAGTTTAGTTAAAGGAACTGGGAGACTTCAGGGAGCCAAGATGACAGAATAAGTAGTAAATTGTCATAACTTTGCAATATTCGCCTCCAAACAGCCACAAAAGAATGCCCCCAAACAAATCTTAGAACAGCAGGACCAGCAAAAAGATGAGGTGAAACAATCTTGTAGCCCAAGAAATCTGGAAGATTGGTAAGAAAGGTGTGTCTAATGGGTAAAAGGAGAGTGCAAAGTTAGAAAGCATCCCACCAAGCCAGTAGCAAGCCCTACCTCAGCAAACCTGTGGGAAATCCTGAGCCCCAGTGTGGTGAGATAGGCAAACATAAATACCAGCAAACACCCCCATCCACCTCAGCATATTCCAATGAATGGAAGACTCCAGGTCCTAGAACTACCACATGTTTCAACATAGCCCTGGGCAAATAGGCAGTTGCCAGTGGTCAGACCACAACACAGAAACACCCCACCTGCCTCAGCACATGCCAAACACTAGCACTAGAACCCCGGCTCAACACTAGATAAGCTGCCAGAAGCCTCCAGCCTCCAGGAGCCCCAGACATGAGGATTCCCCTGTGGGTCTCAGGGCAACATCAGCACAGCACCAGGTAAACAGCCAGGGCCTATAGCCCCTGCATAATAAGCCTGATGCAGTGCCCTTTCTAGCCTGGGGGAGTGGAGTTCAAATTTAAAAGAAAGGAAAAAGGCCAAAAAAGATGAGTAAAAAATAATAAAAAAAAATAATCTGAGCATAGAAAGTTATTATAGTGACAGGGAAGATAAAGACACAAACTCAGAAGAAAACAATAATGTCAAAACTTTTAAGAGCAAAGATCTAAAGAAAAATAAGAAGTGGTCTCAAGCCCAGAAAGAACTCATGGAAGAGCTTAAAAAGGAGCTTAAAAATTATAAGAGTGGTAGAAGAAAAGTTGGGAAAAGAAATGAGAGTGATGCAAGAGAATTATGAAAAAAAAAACCAACAGCTTGGAAAAAGATAGAAAACAATTGCTTAAAAAGTACAATTGGCCAAATGGAGAAGGAAGAACAAAAGATAACTGAGAAAAACAACTCCTTGAAAGTTAGAATTGGGCAAATAGAAACTAATGATTCTGAGACACCAAGAATTAATCAAATGAATTCAAAAGAATGAAAAAAATAGAAGAAAATGTAAAATACTTCATTGGAAAAACAACTGACTTAAATAATAGAACTAGAAGAGACAATGTCAGAATCATTGGATTTCTGGAAAGTCATAATCAAAAGAGGACCTGGACAACATCTTTCAAGAAATTATCAAGGATGAAAAAAATCCGCTGATCTCCTCCTCAAAGAGATCCCCAAAGGAAAACTCCTAGGAATATTGTAGCCAAAGTCCAGAGTTTCCAGGTCAAGGAGAAAATATTGCAAGCAGCGAGAAAGAAACAATTCAAGTATTGTGGAAACAATCAGAATAACTCAAGATTTAGCAGCTTCTACATTAAGGGACTACAGGGCATGGAATATAATATTCTGGAGGGCAAAGGAGATAGATTACAACCAAGAATCACCTACCCAGAAAAGCTGAGTATAATCCTTCAGGTGAAAAAAATGGTTATTCAGTGAAATAGGGGACTTTCAAGCATTCCTGATGAAAAGACCAGAGCTGAATAGAAAATCTGACTTTCAAATACAGGACTCCAGTGGAACATGAAGAGGTAAACAGGAAAGAGAAATCATAAGAGACTTATTAAGATTGAACTGTTTACATTCCTGCACGGAAAGATGATATTTGTAACTCACGAGACCTTTGTCAGTGTTAGGGCAGCTGGAGGGAAAAAAATTATATGTATGTATGTAGATAGATAGATAGATAGATAGATAGATAGATAGATAGATAGATAGAGGGCATAGGGTGAGTTGAAGATGAAGAGATATCTGGAGAATAAAATTAAGTAGTGAGATAGGATTATACTGGGAGAAGGAGAAAGGGAGAGGTAGAATGGGGTGAATTATCTCACACACAAAAAAACAAACAAACCAGAAAGGAAAAGGCTCTTACAGTGGAGGGGAAATGGGTGAAGGTGAGAGGGAATGAGTGTATCATATTCTCATGAGATTTGGCTTAAGGAGGGAATAACATACACACTCAATTGGGTATGGAAATCTAGCTTATCCTTCAGGAAAATAGGGGGGAAGGTGACAAGAAAGCAGGGTGATGATAGGGGGAGGGCCGATTGGAAGAGGGGGTAATCAGAAGCAAACATTTCTGAGGAGGGATGGGGTCAAAAGAAAGAATAGAATAAATGGGGCACAGAATAGGATTAAGGGAAATGGAGTTAGTTTTTCACAACATGACTAATATGGAAATGTTTTGCATAACTGAACATGTATAACCTATATTGAGTTGCTTGCCTTTTCAATGAGGGTGGGTGTGGAAGGAGGAAGGGAGAAAATTTGGAACCCAAAGTTTTAAAAACACATGTTTAAAAAAATGTTTTCACATGCAACTGGGAAATAAGAAATATAGGAAATGGGGTACTGAAATCTATCTTGCCCTACAGGAAAATAGAAGGGGAAGGGGAGAAGAAAAGGGGAGGGAGAGACAGAAGGGAGGGCAGACTAGGGGAAGGGGTATTCAGAATGCATGCCACTGGGGGCAGCTAGGTGGCACAGTGGATAGAGCACTGGCCCTGGAGTCAACAGGACTTGAGTTCAAATCTGGTCTCATACCAGACACTTGACATTTACTAGCTGTGTCACCCTGGGCAAGTCACTTAACCTCCAATTGCCTCACCAAAACCAAACCAAACCAGAATGTGTGCCATCTTGGGGTGGGGGGGAGGGGCAAGATGGGCCGAAAATTTGGAAGTCAAAATTTTGTGGTAGTGAATGTTGAAAAATAAAAATAAATAAATTAAAAAAAAGTTATCAAGGAAAACTGCCCTGATATCCTGGAATCAGAGGGCAAAATAGGCATTGAAAGAATTCACTGATCACCTCAGAAAGAGATTCTAAAATTAAAACTCCAAGGGATATTATAGCCAAATTACAGAATTATCAGGTCAAGCTAAAAATATTTCAAATACTTTAAGTGGCCAGAAAGAAACAGTTCAAATATTGGGAAGTCACAATTAGGATTACACAGGACTTGGCAGCTGCAACATTAAAGGATCTGAGGTCATGAAACATGATGTTTTGAAGGCAAAGGAGCTAGGACTACAACCAAGAATCACTTATAATTTGTAATTTTAAAATATTTGCAGGGATAAAAAGACAGTTGCTCTATGAACGAAATAGATTTATATAACATTGTAGAACAAAATATAGTATTCTACCTGGAGTTGCTCAAGGATATTTGGAGCTAGTGAATGTTCAATAGATAATGCTTTATGATTATTACAGCATTTTTGGATTATAAGGAAAAGAAAATCATCTATCATCCATTCTGTTGTCTTCATTCTGAAACACATTGCAGATATATGGGAACCTATTTAAAAAGTAATTCCTCCACTGGTGACTCATCTAACCAATTTTGTTGTCAAGGAATCCTTTCTTGTATGCAACCCAAATTAACTCATGCTATGGTTTAAACTGTTCTTCTTTTCTCTTTTTTTGTGCTCACTAGAGAAGGTTAGAGAAGATTATATGATTCTCTGCAAGTGAACAAAATTTATTTATATGAAGTTCCTTGTAATCTCTATAAGAAAACATCACTCAAATGGACGATCAACCCACACACTTTGCACATTCATTCAAAGGTCATGTTCATTAAAAATATGCCATTCAGGAGATTCCTATTTCATTGAGAGTTCACAATTACTCCATAATACTTGACTGTTGAAATTGCTACTGTGACCTGTACAGGGTATGGAATTAATGAGTCCTTGAATGACTGGATGGTATTAATATAAACTCATCCTTTGGGTGAAAATGATTCCTTTTAGAGGCAGCCTAGGGAAACATCCTTTTGTCGGTGCTATACTGTACTCATTTTGCTCAGTTACAACAGTGTAATTAAAGACTATCTCTCCAACAGGGATACTAATATTGCTGTCAACTCATTCTCATGCATTTTTGTTTTTTAAATTAATTTGTTTATATTCCAGGTATTTCTTTTTCTCTCTTCTACTACCTCCCTCATTCAAAACAGCAACAGTTACAATATAACAACAACTCAGCTCCAAAACCTCAAAGCAAAAATGCTCATCTTTTTCAGTGGAAGTTAAATAGAGACAGTTCTGGGGTAAATTCCTATCCTGCTATTGTTTTCATACTTAATGTTCTGCTCATTGTTGTCCAGAAGAACAAAATAATTATCTTTTTAATAACTGAATAAAAGTATTGGGTTGATAAGATAGAAGCTTATCTTTTGTCTGCATAATTCTCACAACTCAAGTTGCACATTGGGTGACAAGAATAATTTGTACCTTATGCTGTTTCTACCTAGTCACGACTTCTTCAGCCAGGTCTCTATATATGGAAAGCTTTTTACTCTATGTGGCTTGGGGACTGAGAGTATTTGGTGTGGTAACACCTCTTTCAAAATGATGTTCTTAAATTTTTTAATGTTTTAGAAAGGTAATTATGAACAACAATTTTATGATAATGACATCATAATTTTGAGGCCATATGGTATAGTAGATTGGCTGCCCTTGGAGTCAGCAAGATCTGGATTTCTGTCTTCCCTCAGTGACATATTAATTATGTGGCTCTAGGCATATCATTAAACTTTTCGGTGCCTCAGTGAACTTTCTGAGACTATACATGAACAGAATTTCCAGACTGTATTATTGGAGGTCATTTCTATACTAGGAATACATCTATGCCTATGAAATCAATGAGATCTGAACTAACATCTGTTTATATTACTACCACCATTTGTGATTATGCAAAGGAATGCTAGAAACTGCAACACAACATGCAAAATTTTTTAGCACCTACTGAATAGCAAAACATAAACTGATGGCTAGAATTATGAACTAGAAGCCTACCATTTTCATAAATTAATAAACATATGGCTAATATGGAAATATGTTTTGCATGACTTAACATATATAACCTATATCAAATTGCCTACCATTTTCATAAGAGGAGAGTGAAGGGAGGGTGGAGAAAGGGAGAGAATTTGGAACTCAAAATCTTGTAAAAATGAATGCTAAAAATTGTCTTGACGTGTAATTGGGAAAAATAATAAAAAAAAAACCTTAAAAAAATAAAGGAATGGGAATGCTTAGCCAGGAGAAAACAAAGACATAATAACTATTTAGAGGACTGTCACATAGAAATGGAATTAGCATCAGGGGACAGAACCATAAGCAATGAGTAGAAGTTACAGAGATAAATTTAGGCTCAAAATAATGAAAAAAGTGTTCTAAGATTTAGAGCTGTCTACAAGGCAGATGACTTGCTTTGGAAGGTAATGACTTCTTACTTATTGGAGTTGTTCAAGCAAAAATTGAATAGACACTTAGGTAAATTTTAGAGGGGCTTTTGGTTCAGATATGGTTTGACTGAAATGAAGATTCTTATTCTGTGACGAAGATTCAAGTGAAACACAAATAGAATATATTAAAGAATAAAAAAATGAGGAGGGGATTTCTTATAATTAAGAAGAAAGTTTGCAGAAAAAAAGAGATTTGCTTTATGAATGGAACTAATTTATATCACATTGTAGAACAAAATATAGTGTTTTACCAGGAGACACTCAAGAATATTTGGAGATAATGAATGTTCAATAGGTAGTGTTTTATGATGATTACTGCCTTTTTAAATTATAAGGAAAAAATCGTTTATCATACATTCTGTTGCCTTCATTCTGAAACACATTGCAGATATATGGGAACCTATATTCTATGTAAAGACCTATTTAAAAAGTAATTCCTCCACTGGTAACTCATTTAACCAATTTTGTTGTCAAGGAATCCTTTCTTATATGTAACCCAAATTAACTCATAATATGGTTTAAATTGTATTATTTCCCTCTTTTTCTGTACTCACTGAGAAGAATAAAGAATATTGTGTGATTCTCTGCAATTGAACAAAATTTATTTGTATGAACTTCTTCCATGTAATCTCTATAAGAAAACATCATTCAAATGGACAATTAACCCACACACTTTGCACGTTCATTCAAAGGTCATGTTCATTTAAAATATGCTATTCAGGAATCCCTATTTCATTGAGAGTTCACAATTACTCCATAATACTTGACTCCATAATAACTGCTACTGTGACTTGTATAGGGTATGCAATTAATGAGTCCTTGAATGACTAGATGACTCCAGGTAATAACATAAACTCATTCTTTTGGTGAAAATGATTCCTTTTAGAGGCAACCTAGGGCAACATCCTTATGCTGGTGCTATGCTGTACTCATTTTGCTCAGTTATAACAGCGTAATAAAGGCTATCTCACAAACAGTAATACTAATGTTGCTACCAGCTTATTCTCATACAGTTTTATTTTTTTAATGAATTTATTTTACAAGCATTTTTTCCCTTCCACTACCTCCCTCATTCAAAACAACAGCAACAACAACAACCACAACCACAACTCAGCCCCAAAACCTCGAAGCAAAAATGCTTATCTTTTCCAATGGAAGTTAGAGGCAATTCTGAGGTAAACTCCTATCCTGCTATTGCTTTTCATATTTAATATTCTGCTCATTGTTGCCCAGATGAATAAAATAATTGCTTTTTTGTTACTGACAAAGCATTGGGTTGATGATATGGAAGCTCATCTTCTGTCTGCATATTCTGACTCAGGTTGCACACTGGGCAACAGGAATAATTGATACTTTATGCTGTTTCCACCTACTTTTGACTTCTTCGCTAAGTCTCTGTATTTGGAAAGCTTTTTACCTCATATAACTTGGACACTGAGAGTATTTGGTGTGGCAACAGCTATTTCAAAATGATATTTTTTATTTTTAATCTTTTGTTAAGGTAATTGTGAACAACAATTTTTTCCATGATAATGACTTCATAATTTTGAGGCGATGTGGTATGGTGGATTGGCTGCCCTTGGAGTCGGCAAGATCTGGATTTCTGTCTTCCCTCTGCCACTTATTAATTGTGTGGCTCTGGGTGCATCATTAAACCTTTCAGTTCCTCAGTGAGCTTTCTAAGACTACATGAACAATTTCTATGTATGTGTGTGTGTATATCTAGTTTTCAACATTCTCTTCTATAAGATTTTAAGTTTTAAAATTTCCCCCTCTATCCTTTCCCCCCTCCACAAGGTGGCATGCAATCTGATATAGGCTATACATGTACTATCATATTAAACATATTTCCACATGTCATGTTGTAAAGAAGAATTAGAAGCAAAGGGGAAAAAAACTATGAGAAAGAAGAAACAGAAAAAAAGAGAGGGAAAATAGTATGCTTCAATCTGCATTCAGACTCCATAGTTCTTTTTGTGGATGTGGATAGCATTTTACATCATGAGTCTTTTGGAATTGTCTTAGATACTTTCATTGCTGAGAAGAGCTAAGCGTATTAAAGTTGGTCATTGCATGATGTTACTGTTACTGTGTATAATGTTACCTGGTTCTGCTCACTTCACTCAGCATCAGTTCATGTAAGTCTTTCCAGCTTTCACTGAAGTCTGCCTGCTCATAATTTTTATGGAACAATAGTATTCCATTACATTTATATACAACAACTTGCTCAGCCATTCCCCAGTTGATAGGCATCCCCTCAATTTCCAATTCTTGGCCATCACAAAAATAGCTGCTATAAATATTTTTGTATGCATGGGTACATTTTTTGATCTCTTTGGGATACAGACCTAGAAGTGATATTGCTGGATCAAAGGGTATGCACAGTTTAATAGTCCTTTAGGCATAGTTCCAAATTGCTCTCCAGAATGTTTGGATAAGTTTACAACTCCACCAACAATGCATTAGTGTTCCAATTTTCCCACATCTTCTCCAACATTTATCATTTTTCTGTTTTGTCATGTTAGCCAATCTGATAGGTGTGATGTGGTACCTCAGAGTGGTTTTGACTTGCATTTAATCAATAGCGATTTAAAGCATTTTTTTCATATCATTATAGATAGCTTTATATTCTTCATCTGAAAACTGCCTACCTTAACAGAATTTCCAGGCTATATTATTGGAGAGAGTTTTTATACCAGGGATACTCCTGTGCCAATGAAATCACAGATCTGAACCAACATCTGTTTATATTACCACCATTTGTGCTTATGCAAGGGAATGCTAGAAACTGCAACACAACATGTAGGCTGCAAAATTTTTTAGCACTTACTGAACAGTAAAACATAAACTGATGGCTAGAATTGCAAACTAGAATCCTACCATTTTTATTAACAAACACATGGCTAATATGGAAATATGTTTTGCATGACTTCACATGTGTAATCTATATCATACTGCTTGTCATTTCAGTGGGTACAGAGAGAGGCTGGAGGGAGAGAGAGAATTTAGAACTCAAAGTAAAAAAGAAATTAATGTTTAAAAAACATACATTAACAAACAAAAAATCCTATTTTATAAATATAGACCTCAAAATAATAACAGTACCTAGCTATGTACAGCTATATACATTTATATAGATTTGCATTATATACATTATTTCATTTGTTTCTTACAAGAGCCCTTTGAGATTTGTACTATTATAGTACCCATTTTATAGAATGGAAAAATGAGGCTAAGATTGTGACTAGCCCAGTGCTACAGAGCTCATAACTCTCTGTGGTGGTACTCATATCAAGAAATTCTTGAATCCAAGTTCAATATTCTATGACCTGAAGAAGAAACATAACGTGGTATAATGGAAAGGACATGAGATGTCCATTGCATTCTAGATGTACTCTTCTACCAGCAAGCATTCTGACCTTAGGGAAAAAACTTTACCTTTATGACTCATGTGTAACATTTACACTTATGAAAACTTGATGGGATTGGACCTGATGATCTCTAATGGTCAATCATCTATAGGGTTTGTTCTTTTCAAATGAAATAAAATTTTGTAAAAAGTACTTAGTGTAACGCCTGGCCCATAGAAGGCACTAGACAAATGCTTATTCTTTATCGTTCCTTCCCTGCTGCCCTCACTGTTGAAGATATGTTGTCTTTAAAGTGCCATTGGAAAAAAAAAAAAGAAGCTGGTATTTTGACTCTTGGTATCTATTAAGTGATTATGAAAAAAATGTAAATATTGATTAACCCTTTGAGGTCTTGATTAGCTTGCAAATGTGATGAAGCCCTTGGGAAGAGATTTTGCCTTGATATTGATGCTAATTTTTGGATTGTGAATTAAAAATGTTGGTAATTAAAGACATACCAAGTGAATTGAGCCATGATGTGATCTTTATCAAGCTGTTTTTGTTCTCTTTTGCAGGGTATGAATTAAATGAGCCTCCAGGAGAACCTAGGGACTTTTGGGTGGGGTAATGTATTGTCTTCTTTCCCACTGCATTACGACACTGATATCATGTGCATGTGCCAATCAGGGACCTTTCTTCCAAAGTAATAACTTCTCTTTTGGAAAAAAAAACTGAAAAAGAAAAAAGATAACTAGTAAGTAATTTTAATATCGTTTTCTCGTCCATATCAAATCAAAGGGTTCTGAATGCTAAGGACAAGTCCAAAAGCTTGAAAAATTCTGATCCTACCCCTCCATGTAACTATAGCCTAACTTTTTCCTTAAGCCACCCACGAATCAAGGTTCAATGGCATTGGATTTTAGCTGCATCAATTTATTGGCAAATTCTTCTCAAGAAGGATGTTATATTAAGGGACAACTTATTTTCAAATCATCTTGAAGGCTGACAAACACAATGTCAGAAAAGTCAACTCTGGAACACAAAGGCAATTCTTTTTAATGAGATGTGAAGTCATGTATCAAAATACATTAACATTGATGGAAAAAGAAATTTTTTTTAGCATGTACCAGGATAGGAAAAAGAACAGCCCCATCGTGACAAATGGGTCACATAGCTGAAATATTCTTCTTAAGGGACTTTATTGATTTAACATTTTTTCCAAGTTTTGCAAGTTGCACATTTGTTTCTATTCAGAAAGGTCTGGAAACTTTTTTTAAATTTTGTAAGTGGTTTTTGAACCCAATAAAAGAACTATTTAAGAAAGTTATAAATTCCACATATATAAAACCAGTACAGAACATTTTCTAACTATTAAATAGGAACTATGTAAACAGTAGGGGGCAGAACAACTAGTAAAGAATGTGTCATGGCAACTGAAAAAAAAAAAACATCATGGTCAGAAGCTTCCTTATAAAGGAAATAGTATCCAGATCATGAGGAGAGGTGGTCAAGCTGGGCTCTGCTTTGATCAGGTCATATATGGAGGATTTTATTTAGTTTGGGGGCCCTGACTTTAAGATATTGGCAAGCTGAAGAACATTCAAAAATGATTAGAAGTGACATGTACAGATCAGTTGAGCCTTCTGGTGATATTTAGTCCCAAGAAGTGAAGACTTGAACAAGATGTTCATTTTCTTTAAGTATTTGATGAGTTCCCATAAGGGAAATTAAAGGTTTTTTGTTTGTTTTTGTTTTCCTTTTTGTTTGTGTTCTTTTGCTTTGCCCCATAAGACAGAGCTAGGAGTTTTGGGTAGGAATTTCAGGCAAGTACATTTAAGCTTGATGTAACTATTAACTTGCTAATTGCTGTAGCTGGCTCATAGTTCAATGGGCTGCCTCAAGAGGAGTAATAGGTTTCCTCAAGGAAGAAGTGAGAGTGAAAGGCTGGATGAGCTCCTGTCAAAGATTTTACAGAGATAAGGTAAACCTATTCAGGAATGGGTAGACCAGATTCCTTGCAACTCTGAGATCCTTTTATTCTTTAATAGGTACGATCTAGGTCAACTCAGAAAAAAAAAAGAGAATATAACAGTGAAGAGGTCTAGGGGTTTGGGGGTGCTCAGACCCCAAGATGGCGAATGAATTCAACTGAAATCTTCTTCCAGCCAGAGAAAAAGTTTGTTAGAGATAAAACACAGAGGCCAAGTGATGCCCATAAGGACGAGCAGGCATGAGAAAAGCTCAGCCTTTGGGGCATGAGAGATTCTTAGCCTTTGAATGGGGGCCAGGGTGAATCTTATATACACTAAAGTAACTTTGGGTGACCATAGGAGGGGGCTGGGAAAAGGGTCTAGGTAAGAATTCCAGTTGCAAGGTCTGAGAGATTGAATAGACAATGGGAATAGATAATGGAGGGAACTGGAAGGTAGAAGTTTGAAAGGCATCTGTATAAGATCAAAAGGTGAGGCTAAGGTTTTCAAAGGGAGATAAGGGGAGTTGATAAGGAACTTTTTGAGATCAGAGTAAGGACTTTTGGGCCCATAGACAAAAGGGAGCCAGATTCTTTTTAGTGCAAGAGGCAAAGGTGCTTCTGAATAAGATCAAAAAGTAGGGCTAAGGCTTTCAAAGGGAGATGAGGGCTGGGGCCTGTATTCCCCAAATGGGAGCCAGATTCCCTTTGAGGCAAGAGGTGAAGATCTAGGCTTGGGCCCACACCCCATCAACAGTACACAATATAATCAAGAAAGTTGTGTACCTTTAAGAGCATGTCCATCCAGAAAAATACTTTATGAAATTGAAATCTTCGGGAAAAAAAATGCACTAAACGTGGAGGAAGGGACTGTAATATGTTTCAAATTTGGTAAACTCCTCTAATAATAAATATTTGTTGAATTAAATTGAATTAGATGAAACATACCACATGACATTTACCATTTCTGTTAACTTGCGTCACAGAGCCTGATTCTCTTATGGAGCATAAATAACTCTCTTCCATGGTCATAGATTACCTGTCTAACCCTGGTTAGTCATTGCATTGATGTAGTTGGTCCATTGTTTCAATTGTGTCTGACTCTTTATGTCCCATTTAGAGTTTTCTTAGCAAAAATACTGGAGTAATTTTCTGTTCCCCTTTTTTTTTTTGGCTAGGCAATGGGGTTAAGTGACTTGCCCAGGGTCACACAGTTAGTAAGTGTTATGTGTCAGAGGCCAGATTTGAACTCAGGTCCTCCTGAATCCAGGGCCAGTGCTCTATCCACTGTACCACCTAGCTGCCCCGTCTGTTTCCTTTTCCAGCCCATTTTATAGATGAGGAAACTGAAACAAACAGGGTTAAGTGACTTGCTCCGTAATGTATGCTATTATATACAAGGGGAATGAGATAAGAAAGCACAATAGGATCTATTGATAACTAGGTTATAAAAAAAAAGCATAAATCTAACTGGTGCAGAGGCAATAGGTGTACAATTCAAGAAGAAACTAATAAAGTGGGAGGACACTGTGATATTATGGAAAGAGTATTGGATTTAGAGTCGAGAGCTCTGTGTTTGAGTCCTGGCTTGTCTATGAGAAAAAGTACTTCAGTTCTTTCAATGTTAGTTTCTTTATTGTTAATTGGGATAATAAGTAACATATGCATGCCTTACATCATAGGAGCATTGCAAGGAGTGAATAAGGTTATGTGTCACTTTGTCATGAGGAATATTATAGATACTAAACGCTATCTTCACTAACTAGATAAGTTGAAGGAAGAAGGTTGGGTTTTTTGGGGGGTGGGAGGATTGATTGTGTAACAGATCCAATGTTAGTACAATGTAAACTACATGAAGACAGTCTCAGCTTTCTATTTATATCCTCAGTGCCTGGTTCATAATAAACACTTAATACATGCATGTTAATTGATTACACTTAAAATTCACGAGGCCATTGTGTTTCAACAGTCTGAGGAAACTGAAGCATGAGGAAATCAGGGGATTATAGATGAAGGCTGGAAAAGGTACTTTAGAAGTCATCCAATTTAAACCCCTCCTTTAATAAATCAGGAACGAGGCCCAGGGAGCCAAAGTGACTTGCTGGAGTAACACTGGTAATTAATGGCAGAATTGGCTCTTGAACCCAGGTCCAATGACTTCAAATGCAATGTTCATTTCATCTTATTTTCCCTCAGAATCCAGAATTTGAACTTAGATCCCTTAACTACAGACACAACATTCTTTCTACAATTATCCACTGGCAAAAAGGTATAAATTATAATGAACTACACTCATCATCAGGAAAAAGGCCCAAGAGAATAAAAGATTTCCCCCCTTTATTTCTAAGGCAGCTTCATCTTGTGCTGTAGCTGCCTGAAGTAATACATGCACACATCCTTTCTAATATGGAGATTAGTGCTTGATTCTGCTTAAATTAAAGCAATACATTTCCTTTCCTGTGATTATTAATCTGATTTGCCTCTCACAAATGAAAGACTTTCAAATTATCTACTGGAGGTGTACTTGATAGAACTTTTTGAAGACATGCCAGAGACTGAGTCTACTCTGAAATAAATTACATGGGCAAAAGGAAAGCTATCTTTAATTACTTTATCACATAACTCTTGCTTAACATTTTGGAAGTTGCCATGGTGACCCCCGAATTGGCTTCCTATGTTATATTTAGTGCTCGTTTACATGTAGCCAATTTGCATTTTAAAGACCTAACATCTATCATTCATCCATAAAGTTACTTATTCCATGATTGGGGTTGTTCTATTGGAGATCTGACATCTAACCCCCTCCCTCAAAGGCTGCTAACTGTGTACTTCCAAAATGGTTTTAAAAATTCATTTGCAAATTATTTTTCAAATTATTATTCTATCAGGTCCCTGTACTTTAAAAAAAAATAATAGTAGGAGATAATTTATTATAGACTGACCTAAGGTTTGATGAGTTAATTAGGTTTCCAAACCTGTTATCTTATCTTCCATAATTAATACCATAATCATATTCATCTAAACTCAATTATGAAAAGAGTGACTGTGTGAATATTATCAAAAAGTGGGAACCAAATATGACCACAAAAGGCACTTGTACCCTTCAGAGTGTGTAAGCTCTCTAGGAACTAGGTGAGTAATGAAAAGGGGATCCCTATACTTTACTAATTTGGGAAATTAATTAAATAACTATTAGATACTCTGTTACTGTGATGACTTTTAACTTCTTCCAAAGTCTTTGGGAATAAAAAATTAGCAAACTTAGCACTTTCTTCTAGTTGTAGATAAGTGATTTATAATTAGTTAACTGACCCTTGCTTATGAACTCTTTACTTATTTTATTGTACTTCTCACTCCTCTTTTCCATTTGTCATGTACTAATTATTATTTTATTTATCTTATATACAAACATGTATATACATATGCACATACATATATGCAATACATACAATGCATGTGTTTATCTACACATGAGGCATGTATATGTACACATTGTACATGTATACATGCATATGTATAGACACACACGTGTGTGTGTGTGTGCGTGTGTGTGTGTGTGTGTACATATGAGTACACACACACATACCCCCGTCCATGTTGCAGTGCCAAAGGGGGTGGTGCCCCTTGTCCTATTAGAGATTTGTTGCTTATATATATATATATTTTTTCCTTGGTATAAATCTTTCTCCAGTTTGGAAAGCAGTAACAACTATTTAGATTTTTTTTTTTTGCTGTTGTTGTTAGCTTTAAGCTCCAAGCCAAAGGCAGCACCTCTGGCAAAACTTCAATATTAATTCTCTTTGTTTTTTTTCTCTGGGGAAAATGTTTCTTTCCTCTTAGTCGCTTCCTTCCAACATTATTCCCAGTAAATACAACCCCAAGAGGCAATTACTAGTGGTTAACACTGTTTATAAAGACAAACATTTAAACAAAGAAATATATACTATCCCTTTCAGAGTTTTCCCCTGAGCTCCCATGAAGTAGCTCAAAAGAGAAATAACATAGAAGATTATGCTCTTGTCTAGAGGTTTCACCAATACGACATTTGTCCCTATATACCTCACACTTGATTGGCTTTTCTTCAAGTATTTATCTCTCTTTTCTTTGCAGCAGTAGAGTCTAACTTCCCTTAAACTTTTTCCACCTCATATGGCTTCTTACACATTGCTGTTCTCCATATTCAATTTTCTTTCCCTTGTTCCATCAGGAGTGGGTTCATCTTTGAATCTATCTGCTGGACTCAACAAGCCAACTTGTAAAGGTTGCCCTAATGGGTATCTTATATTTTGATGCAGTCAAGTAGCTAATGCATGTCTCATGAATGGAACACATCACATGGCCTTTGTATCCCAAATAGTCTGGCAACTTGTTATCTGGCTCATTTACTGTGATTAGATCAGTGAAAGACCAATTCTATTATATAAATAGGATTCTCTTCCTATGAATATGACAGAAAATCCTGTCACTAAAATCTTCCTGTCATGTTCAATTTTGTTATGAAGGTCCCTGCTCTATGCTCCCTGATTTTCCCTTCTAGTTTGCAATTCTTAGTATTCTTAGTCTCCAGGCTATACACATGATCAGGTAGGAGAGACAGTCATTGAGATTCTGCATGGTCTTGTTCTCCCATATCTCCCTGTCCTCAACCAGCCCACTGCGTCAGGCATTAGCTCCCAACCCCCATAGAAGTTGGTGGAGAGGCCATGGAAATTTATGAGCCAGGCTAATGGCACCATGAGGCAGTCTGTAGAAGGTTACATTCATGACCTCCAGAAGGTCATTATGATACTAACATGATCAGGCTGCAACTGGAGACATGGATTGAAACCCTGAAGTAAGAACTACTCTTCAAAAAAAAAAAAGAATCATGAAGAGGAGTTGAATTCTCTACAATCCCAACTAGCAGTCTGTGGGCTGACTGTGGAAGTAAACTCTCCCAAATCCCAGGACTTGAGCAAGGTCATTAGTGATATCTCTGGCTCAGAAAAAAAAAAAAAGAGAGGATCTTGAGAAGTACTAGTCCCAGTAGATTGAGGCGATCACTGTGGCTATAACCACAAGATCTGAGGAAAATTTGCTCAAAACACTGTCACCTACCTGAAATGTACATTCCAGTCCTTAGAGACTGACCTGGACTTGCTTTGAAATCTATAAACAAGCTTGGAGAAGAGATTGAGGGAGATGGAGACATGTTGTGCTATAAAGATGGAACAGATCAATATACCCCTGCTACACCTGGAGGCTACCCCCATGGGATAGACAAGCACAGAGGAGCATGCCAGGCCCAAGATTATGAAGTGCTGCTCAACAGCAAGGTCAAACTAGAAGCAGAGATCAGAACCTATCAAAACTTGTTGGAAGAGGAAGAGCACTTCAAACTTGTGCATACCTTGGACAGCAGCAGCTATACCTTGTAGAATATCTATGACTAGAATCCAAAAAATTATAGATAGTAAAATGGTGGCAAACATCAATGACTCCAAGGTCCTGTAGCATTAGATCATAAATTGAGAACCTGAGCTGATGCAGGAAGTTAATACAGGCTCTTGGAGAGGTAGAGGTAAGATGGTAGGGAAAAGGCAGGGACCCACCTGAGCTCTCCCAAATTCCTCTATGAACAATTTTAAATAATTCTGGAGCTGCAGAACCCACAAAAGGATGAGGTGAAATAATTTTCAAGTCCAGGGCAATTTGGAAGATTGGAAGGAAAGATCTCATGATCTTTCCAAGGGGAGAGGGGAGAACAATCCAGTATCAGCTGTGACAGCTTAGGCTGCATCCCAGCAAATCAGCAGCAGGTCTTGGTGGCAATTGAATTAGCTGTGTCAGTGGTAGCTTCCAGAGCTCTCAGTCCACAGACAGTAACAGGGTTGGATAACTGGTTGGAAGGATATCACAGGGGTCCTTTCACAAGATGTAGGACACTGTTGCACTGCCCATGCAAGGATGCTGCTCACAGTCCTGGTTTGCAGTTCCAGAGAGATAAGGAGCACTAAAACATAAGAGTTTGCAGTTGCAGGGGACAAGGGACACTAGTTAATGGTTTCACAGTGGAAAACAGTGCTTGCAGCCACTCACAGACGAGAGCACAGGCCACTTCTCCTTACATCATACCATCTTGAAAAAACTGAAAATTTATAGATCCCCAGAACTAGCTCTGAGAGCTGTAGCAAAAAAGGCCTGAAGCTTCAGACAGTACCCATTCCATCCTGGGAGAGGAGCCCTACTTTTACATAGAGTTAAAAGTCAAGAAATAGGCTGGAAAATCAGCAAACAACAACAAAAAATAACCTGACCTTAAAAAATTATTATGGTGACAGGGAAGATCAAAACACAAACTGAGAAAAAAAAAAAAAACCAAAACAATAAAGTCCAAATACCTACATCCAAAGCCTCAAAGAAAAATGTTAATTTGTATCAGGCCCAAAAAGAATTCCTGGAAGAGCTCAAAAGTGTTTCTGAAAATCAAATAGGAGAGGTAGAGGAAAATTTGAGAAAAGAAATTAGAGTGATGCAAGAAAATAATGACAAAAGAGGCAACAACTTGGTAAAGGAAACACATAAAAAATTAATGAAAATAACACCTTAAAAAACAGAACAGGCCAAATGGTAAAATAGGCAGAAAAATTCACTGAGCAGAGCTTCTTAAAAAAACAAAATTGACTAAATAGAAAAAGAGTTACAAAAATTCACTGAATAAAAAAACTTTTTAAAAGGTAGAATTGGCCAAGTGGAAAAAGAGGTACAAAAGTTCACTGAGAAGAATAATTCCTTGAAAAATAGACTCAGGGGCAGCTATGTGGCACAGTGGATAGAGCACTGGCCCTGAAGTCAGGAAGACCTGAGTTCAAATCTGGCCTCAGACCAAACACTTGACATTTATCAGCCGTGTGACCCTGGGCAAGTTGCTTAACCCCAGTTGCCGAAAAAAAATTAAAAAAAAATAGATTCAGGCAAGTGGAAGATAATGATTACATGACACATCAAGAAACAGTCAAACAAACTCCAAAGAATGCAAAAAAAATAGAAGAAAATATGAGCTATCTCATTGGAAAAACAACTGACCTGGAAAATAGATCTAATAGAGATCATATAAAAATGATTAGACTACCTAAAAGCCATAATCACAAAAAAAGCTGAGAAGTCATCTTTTATTTACTTATTTATTTGTTTGTTTGTTTGTTTATTTTTAGAAGTAATCTTTCAAGAAATTATCAGTGAAGGCACTTCCACTTCTGGGAGCCAAGATGGTGGAGTAAAAAGGTAGTTTCTCTCACCCTCCCTTACCAATCTCTGAAAACCAAAAAAAAATCACCCCTGAAAAAAAAAACCCTGGAACAGCTGAACTAGAAGAAAGATGGGAACAGCAGTGTAGCAACCCAGCAAACCAGTCTCCCAGTGCCTCAGCAAAAATAAGGGAAGCAGCACTACAAAGGGCCCCAGGCAGATAAGCACCCTGCAGCATTCATCTGAAAGGAGCTGAAGAAAGCAACCTAGAGTCTTCCTAAAGTCCCAGCCTTGCTGATTCCAACCCAACACCAGGTAAGCTGTCAGAACCCTGCAGCTTCCAACTGTCAACCAGGAGGAGATCCTGAAACTCAGGTAGTAGAGGAGGCAAACACCAACACCTGGACCTCCCAGTGCTTCAGTGACGGTGGGGGAACTGGTGGAAACCAGTTCAGAAAATCACCAGGTGGCACTCTACCACAAAGGAATCTCCCAGTGCATTAGCAGAAATGAGGGAGGCAGCATTGCAAGGGGCCCCAGGCAGATAAACACCCTGCAGCACCCATCTAAAAGGAGCTGAAGAAAGCTAAAGGAAAGGAAAAGCAGGCAACCTAGAATTGCCTGAAAGTTCCAGCCTTGCTGATTCCAGCCCAACACAAGGTAAGCTGCCAAACCTACAGCCTCCAATTGCCAACATAAGAGGCCCCAGCACACAAAGCCAGTGACCAAGACCTAGGCTCCCAACACAAGAAGCTTGGGTCAGTGCCCTCTGTTCCCCAGCAGGAGAGCTCAATCTCTTTAAAGGCCAGGGAATAAAGAAACCATGAGTAAAAAGAAACGTACCATAGATTCATATTATGAGAAGAGTGAAGATCAAGACAGAAATTCTGAAGAGGACAACATTGTCAACAAACCCACATCTGCAACATCAAAAGGGAATATGAACTGGTCTGAAGCCCAAAAAGCCTTCTTAGAAGAGCTCAAGAAGGATTTTAAAAGTCTAATGAGAGAGGTAGAAGAGTCCTTAAAAAATACAATTGGTCAATTGGAATAAAAGCACACTGAAGAAAACAAGTCCCTAAAAAACACAATTGGCAAACTGGAAAAAAAAAGTACCCTGAAGAAAACAAATCCCTTAAAAATACAATTAGCCAATTGAAGAAGGAAGTACAAAAACTAACAGAAGAAAACAATCTGTTAAAAACTAGAATTGGACAAATGGAAACTAATGACTCTATGAGAGAGCAAGAATCAGTCAAACAGAAACAAAAAAAAAATGAAAAAATAGATGAAAACATAAACTACCTCATCGGTAAAACAACTGACCTGGAAAACTGATCCCAGAGAGACAATTTAAAAATCATTGGACTACTTGAAAACCGTGATGAAAAAAAGAGCCTGGACAGTATCTTTCAGGAAATCATAAAGGAAAACTGCCCTGAAGTCCTAGAACCAGAAGGTAAAATAGCCATAGAAAGAATACACTGCTCACCACCTCAAAGAGATCCCAAATTGACAACACCAAGGATCATGATAGCAAAATTGCAAAATTACCAGATGAAAGAGAAGGTGCTGCAAGCAGCCAGAAAGAAACAATTTAAATATCATGGAACCACAGTCAGGATTACACAGGACCTTGCAGCTTCTACATTAAAAGACCACAGGGCATGGAACATGATATTCCTAAGGCAAAGGAGCTTGGATTGCAGCCAAGGATCAACTCCTGCAAAAATGAGCATGATTTTTCAAGGGAGGAGATGGATATTCAACAAAATAGGGGACTTCCAAACCTTCCTGATAAAAAGACCAGAGCTCAACAAAAAATTTGATCTTCAAGTACAAGATTCAAGAAAGACATAAAAAGGTAAATGGGACAGAAAGATACAAAATGTTGTTAATAAGGGCAGACTGTTTACATCCCTACAAGGGAAGATGACACTTGCAACTCTTGAGAACTGTATTGTTATTACACCATGTTAAAGGAGTATACATAAAATGGGTGGATATTAGTTGACTTTGATATAATGAAAAAAAAATCTAATCAAGTGGGTTAAATGGATCCAAGTAAGTGGATTAGTCTGATCTTAGAAAATGTACTGAGAAAGGAGGAGGCAGACAAGGGTAAATTACATTACAGGAAAAGAAAGAAAATCCTATTACAGCAGAGGGAAAGAAGGGAGGGGGTGAGCATTGTTTGAACCTTGCTCTCATAAGATTTGGCTCAAGAAGGGAATAACAATCAGTTAGTATGGGAATCTAACTTGCCCTATGGGCAGCAGGAGGGAAAAAGGGAAAGAAAAGGGAGGGGGGATGGAAGGGAGGGAAGAAGCGGTGGGGGCTAAAGGGAAGAGGGGGACAATAGAAGGGAGGATAGACTGAAGGAGGAGGTGGTCAAAAGCAAAGTACTTAATGAGAATGTAAATGTATAGTCTATGTCAGATTGTGCACTGTTTTGCGGAGGGTGGTGGGGAGGAAGGGGGAGAAAAATTTTAAACTCAAAAGCATATGGAAGTGATTGTTGATAAATGAAATAAATTAATAAAATTTTAAAAAAGAAATTATTAATGAAAACTGTTCTGATAATCTAGAAGCAGAGGAAAAATGGAAATTGAAAACATACATTAATCACCTCCTGAAAGAGATCCCAAAATAAAAACTCCCAGAAATATTATAGCAAAATTCCAGAGCTCCCAGGTCAAGGAGAAAATATTGTACAGCAGAAAGAAGCAATTCAAATATTGTGGGGCCACAGTCAACATATTAAACATTTGGCAGATTCTACATTAAAGGATTGGAGAATGTAGAATATTTTATTTTGGAAAGCAAAGGAGCTAGGATTATAACCATGAATCACCTATCTAGCAAAATTAAATATAATCCTTCAGGGAAAAGATTCAATGAAATAAAGGACATTCAAACATTCCTGATGAAAAGACCAGAGATAAATAGAAAATTTGACTTTCAAGTACAAGAATCAAGAGAAGCATAAAAAAGTAAACAGTAAAGAGAAATCATAAGGAATTCCATAAGGTTAAAACTGTCTACATTCCTAAGTGGGACAATCATACTTGTGCCTCCTAAGAACTTTCTCAACATTAGGACATGAAGATAGGAGCAATGGAGGGGAACACTTGAGCCTTATTCTCATTAGAAGTGGATCAAACAGGATATGACATACACACTCAGTTGGGTATAGAAATGTATATTACCCTACAGAAATGTTGAAGAGGAAGGGAATGATATCAGCAGGGGAAGGGGGCACTGATAAAAGGGAGGGTAGTTTGGGAGAAGTAGTAGTCAGAAGCAAAAAGCTTTTGAGGATGGATGGGGTGGGAAAAGAGAAAAGAAGAGAAAGAGTAAGATAAGGGTGGAATAGGATTGAGGAAAATACACAGGAATCATAAGTGTGAAAACATTTTTGCAGCAAATTTTTCTGATAAAGACATCATTTTTCAAATACATAGAGAATTGAGTCAAATTAAAAAAAAACAATAAGAGCCATTCACCAATTAATAAATCATCAAAGGATATAAACAGGTATTTTCAAATGAAGTAATCAAAGCTATCTATAGTTATATGAAAAAAATAATCTAAATCACCATTGAGTAGAGAAATGCAAATTAAAACGACTCTGAGGTACCACCCACACCTAGATCAGATAATATGACAGAAAAGGAAAATAATAAATGTTGGAGGGGATATGGGAAAATTGAGAGACTAATGCACTGTTTATGGAGTTAAGAATTGATTCAGTCATTCTGGAGGGCAATTTGGAACTATGACGAAAGGAATATAAAACCATACCTACTCTTTGAACCTGCAATACCACTTCTGGGTCTACATCCCAAAGAAATTAAAAACAAAACAAAATAAAACAAAACAAAAACAAAAAGGAAAAGGATGTATATGTACAAAAATATTTATAGCAGCTCTTTTAGCAGTGGCAAAGAATTAAATATTGAAGAGATGGCCGTCAATTGTGGAATGGCTGAACAAGTTGTGGTATATGAGTGTGACAGAATACTATTTTACTATAAGAAATGACAAGCAGAATACTTTCAGAAAAAACAAACCTTAAAGAACTTACATGAACTGATGCATAGTGAAACGAACAGAACTAGGAGAATATGGTATACAGTAACAGCAGTATTGTACAATGACCAACTGTGAATGACTTAGCTATTCTCAGCAATACAAAAATCCAAGACAATTCTGAGAGACTTATGATGAAAAATGCTGCCCATCTCCAGAGAAGGAACTGATGGAATCTGAATGCCTATTGAAGCATACCTTTTTAGTTTTTCTTAACTTTCTTTCTTTTTCTTTTTTTTTTTTTGCCTGTGTTTTCTTTTACAACATGACTAATAGGGAAGTATTTTTTGTATGACCCTATATTTTTTCATAATCCTAAATGCCTTCTCAATGAGGGGAAGGGAAGAAAAGGAGGAATATAATTTGGAACTCCAATTTTTATATAAATATTAAAATTATGTCTATATGTACTTGGGGAAATAAAATATTAAACAAATATATTTATTTCTTTTTAAACTCTTTGGTCACCTGGCAAACAAACAAAAAAAGTTCAAGGAATTATAATTTCACTGGTACTACCAATTCAAATAGAAATGTTTCATAATTTAGTAGGTTGTCTTTGAAAGTTTCACTGGTTCAGAAATTCATTACCTGGTGGCTAGCCTAGTACTGAGTCTTCAAATACCACTAGCCTCATTCCCAGACATGCATACTCTAGGAGTATTTCTGATCTTTATTTTTCACAATGCTATGTAAAGAGCATTTGATCTTGAATTCTAATTCCATTTATGCTATTAACTACCTGTTTAACCTTGGGCAAGTCACTTAACCTCTTTGTATCTCAGGTTCCACACATATAAAATGAAGAGATTAGATTTGATGATCTCCAAGATCTTTTCTATGATCCTATTAGCATCCTATGAGCTAAATTGTGATGCTAGAGTTCATTGACCTGGATGATGAAAACAGTGTATTGCGTGCACACATGCACGGATGTATACATATATATGACATGCATGTACACAACAGATATGTCTAGGATACATATGTATATACCATATATGGAATGTGTATATGTGTGTATACATATGCTTCTTTTCAGAAATGTTTATTTTTGTTTATTTGCTCTCCTTCTTCAAATATCATCCTTAAGTGCTTTTTCTTAGTTGAGTCTCTTGCTAACCTTTCTTCTGGTTTTATACTCCATTATTTTTCTGTTTTATGTGGCAATTATATTCTTAACATATTATATCATCTTTCTTTGTACAATTCTACCAGAGTATATAGTACAAGCTAGTGTTACCCTTTGCACCTCTTCTCCTTGCTTTACACATATATCATTGTTTGTTTACTAAAGTAGTTTTTAAATGCTTTTTTGGGGGAAGGCTTCTCATTGTAGAACTTGATAGCATTCACTTAACATCTGTGTTAAATTATTGTAATTTGGGTCACTGTTGGGAAATATAATTCAGAATTAGGAAATAAAATTGACATATAGATTTATAGAAATATCCTGGCTGTAAATCACCATTTTCTTTTGAACTCTGATTTCATTGGTACAAGGAACTGCTGATAAGGAACTTCATCTTTCAATGCAGATAGATCAGCACCAACTTTGAATATTGAATTGTTATAGAGTTGCAACTGTAATGCAAATCCTTAAAAGATTTGAGAGATGCTAGATCTGATGCCACCTTGACTCCACTATTCCAATGTGGATTAGGCTGCCACTCTCTTCCAAAGAACACTAACTAGTTGGGTTTGATTCGTCTTTATTTAAAATAAAATGTTTAGTGCATATATCCTCAAATTTCCCTCCTAAAGTATTCAGTAATCCTACCTATTACAAATTCCATTAATTGTCCTTTCATTGGACTAAGACACCTTGCTTTCTTTTTTCCAGGGTTCTCTTAGAAATCCTTAGTGATGAATATTCTTTCTGTAGTAAGGCAGATGTCATCAAATCTTGCTTATTTATTTATATCAATATGTCACTTTAATGAGAGGCAGTATGGTAAAATGGAGATAGAATAAGTCAGAGTCAGGAAGACTTGGATTCAAATACTGCCTCTGGCGTGTACTAGTTATTAGTGATTTCCTTTAACTTTTCAGTGTCTACACCACCCCATTCCCCACCCCAGACAACTGTACTTTATTACATCTCTGAGCTCTTTTATCTCAGTTCAACTCTTTGTACCCTGATCACTATAGTTCACTACTGATTCTTAACTTCCTTCCTCCCCCTGGCATGTTTAAAGAAGTTTTTATTATCTCAGGAGTATTTTAAGGTACTCCTTGGAGTCTTTTTGGACTAATTGATTTTTTCATTTCAATAAAACCTGCCACATTTTATAGGTTTCCCTATTTTTCTTGATTAGGTTATTATTTTTTTGAGAGATAGCTGTGTCACTATATGAGCTATCAGGTATTAAGGGCTAGCTGGAAACCTCTTTTTTTAATTAAAAATTATTGACACTACTATACTTGGTGAACTTTGCCAGTTCTGATTACCACTGACCTTGTTACAACTTGACCTTATCCATCCTACCTGACTTGGGTTAGAATCTTACTGGGACAATGAAATGTTCTACTTGATCTGCCCCTGTTGTCTCTGAAGAAATAAAACCTTACTCCCCTCTCCCAATGGACCTTTGGATTCTGCTAATGTCTCAGGTCCCACAGTGCCTCAGCCCCATTCTAGGATTTCTCCTTCCGCATCCTGCTTGCCTTCTGAAAGAACATAATTAATGATGTGTAGAGGAAGCAGAAGAAGAAATTTTCACCTTATGTAAATAAACATTTCCTGACAAGTAAACCTTAATAAAATAAAATGGGGTTTCTTCCAGAGGCATGTCTTCCCAGTTAATACAGGTTTCCAAAATGTAGGCTGAATGAATATTACCTAGGTATGCTGTAGAAAGGAGACAACATTCCCATTCAGGAATGCTCTGGACCAAATAAGTGTCTTTGATCCTTTGATTACTGTGATAAAGGCAAAGTAAAGATCTAGATTGAAAAAAAAAACAGTGCCCTAAGGAAAGCTGAGAAAGAAGGAGAATTCACATAGCTGTGGACATCTGTGAATGCTTTAAGGAAAAAAGTGGTTCTTCAGGGTAGAGAACTCCTTGAATATCCTCCTGCCTTTAAAGCCTATCATCCTGGGTTCCCTTGGGTTACAACATTAACCTTTTTACTTTGCTATTTAAATAGGATGAAGTTTTCTATTGTTGTAGAATGGAATTTATGAGAATTTTTTTAAAGTACTTATTCTTCGCATACATTTATCCTGAGGTTAAAAGGGTGTTGTTTTATATCCTTATTAAAATAATTTCTTGTTTAAAGGTTTATTTCTCTTAGGTCCATGTTAATTTTTCCTGATAGTAACTGAATATAAGAGGAGAAATCAAATCTTTGAAGATCATTAAATATATCCAAGATCCATCTTTTTAATATCAATATTACTCTTGAGATATCATATGGTTGAGACTTGTGTGATATGATAGTCTTTGAAGAATTAAATGTGTGCTTCATGCAAAGGGCAATGTAGAGACATAATATGGGTTGCAGAATATTAATGATGAAGAATTGTATACCAGAAGTTGGGCAAAAGATTGTGCAGGAGAAGCACCACTGGAAAAGGCTCATAGGATCATAGAATTTAGAGCCTGAAGAAATTGTAGAGCTCGTCAAATCCAACTTATTAATTGAATAAACAACAAGGATACTTTTCTTCCCTAGCTACAAATTTTGCAGATGAAGAAACTGAGGCCAAAGCAATGAAGTGAGTTATTCAGGATTGTACGGCTTATAAGACTTGTTGACTCCCAGTTCAACATTCTGCAAAGTACATATAATGAAAATAAAGGAGAACTACTAGAGAACCAGTACTCTCCATTGGTGCCTATGCAATGTCATTAATTCCAGAAAGCAGCCAGAGCATTGAATAGATTCACTGTGGGAGGACAAAGAGGGAGGACATGGACAAGAATCATATATTATGAGGTTTCAGTGGGTAGCTATCTGTACCATTGATAGATCTGTGCCCACATTGATATGATCATAGATTCATTTAATATTTTGAATATCTTTCTTCTGGATATTAGCCAATCATTTACATAGCTGACAGGATGGAATATTCCTTGAAGGCAGAGATTACATCATTCTTTATCATTGTATCCTTATAAGCCTGCACATAGTAGGCACTTAATATTTGTTTAGTTCAACTTAATAAACAACAGAGATCATTTTCTTTCATAATTTTAAATTGCCTTTAAAAATAATTTGAGCAATGCTTCTTGGGGACATGCATTTCTAGATCATACAATGTTCTGACATTCCCTTGAGAGTTGTGCCAATTACAGTCACAAAGCAGTGATTCAATAAAACTGTATTGCTCTGCACTGAATAAAAAATATATTAATAGAAAAAGTGCTGATGGCATTTGGCTTCTTAGAACAGAGAGTAATTATGGTTCAGCAATATCTGATGATGGTATTAGCCATTGTATTTGTCACAGAAAGCTAGTTTAAGATGAGAAATGTGCAAGCTAAGAGAGTAAAATGCTATCATGAGGTCAGTTAGAAAAGCTGACTTGAAGGCCATACCTAAGAATTAGCTATCAATAGTTCAGTATCAACCTGGGAGGAATTATTGAGTAGTTCCCTACAGGGATGAGGCCTAAAGGTCATTCTTTTCAATATATTTATTGATAACTTGGATCCAAGGATTGAAAATATGCTCATCAGCCTTGTAGTTACCTGGTTTCTGTCAAGCCCGAAATCCATATAGAGAACCCTGGGTCTTTTCAATCTTATTCCCCAGACTTCAGAGGTTAAAGAGGTATAGCTACCGTACCTCAAATATAAATAGTTACATTCTTCTCTGAACAGTTTTCCAATATGTGAGGCTCAGTTCTTCTAGTTGTTGTCTCATAAGCCTAAGGGGGATAATATAGCCATGTTTCTCAAGCGTGAAGGGACCTCAGAAGTCATTTGATTGGGTCACCTAACTTTACAAAGGAAGAAACTGATGCCCATTATTTAAGTGACTGCGAAGGTGACAAAGTAGTACATTACAGAGTCAGAATTTGAACCTAAGACCTCTTACTCCAGCATTTTTTGCCCACTGTACCATGATCTCTAGTGTGTGTGTGTGTGTGTATGTGTGTGTGTGTATGTGTGTGTATGTATGTGTGTGTATGTATATGCATAATGTATATATATGTGTATATGTGTATGTATGTATATGTATGTGTGTATATATGTATGTGTGTGTGTGTATATGTGTGTGTGTGTGTGTGTGTGTGTGTGTGTGTGTGTGTGTATCTCAGATATTCTTTTAATACAAAGAATTTCCCAGCAGACTATCTGGAAACAGGAAGCAAGGAGGTAGGTGGGAAGGAATCAGTGTTAACAGTTGTTGAGCCATAGAGGGCAGACTGATTTTGGAAGAGCAAATAAAAAATAAGAGGTCCAGACTAATTGAATATTATTGCCACTCCTGCATTCTACAATCAAGACAAATTGGCTGACCTTCTGTTCCTCAAACATGGCACTCCATCACTGAATTCCAGTCCTTTTTAAAGGTTATCTCCACTGCCTGATATGCATTCCCTGCCTACCTCAATCTCGCAGTCTCTCTATTCTTTCAGAAACAGCTCAATCTTCACCTTCTACATTCAGTTTTTCCTTATTATCCCCATCCACTAGTGCTCTCTCACCCAATCTATTTTATTTTTAACTATGTTGTATATATTTATACTTATTAATTTCATATTTATGCTGTACGTATTTGTATATGTACTTATTGCATCCCCCGTTAGATTGTAAGCTCCTTGCGAGTAGGATTGTTTCATTCTTTATAATTTTTATCTCTAGCTCTTAGAATACTTCCCGGCACATTGGAGGCACTCAATAAATACTTATTGATTGATTTTTGTGATTACCTCATCAGATCAGAAAGGTGATATTTTGACAAGAAATGCTACTTAAGATTAAATTTCCAGGGAAACCAAAAGGAAAAAAGATTATAAAAACTTTTGTGAGGGCTGAAAGATTATTTGGGAAATAAGAATATAAAGGGGGAAGAGTTGCTTTGTTAAATCAAATGCATTGAAAAAAAAACAATTGGAACAAAACGGAATTATTAGCAGACCAGTGACCTGCAAGCTAGAGAAGAGTACTGAAGAACTTTATATAAATATTCATGATCAGTTAAATGACTAATATAAAATTATGATGAATTTTGGAGATCTTTAGGATAATTAATTCTTTTGGAAATGAGAACTCTGGATATCATCTAAATATTTTAGGTTATGTCTACATAACCCTTGAATCTCTGATGATTTGATTAATTCATATATAAATAAAGTCCATTAAACTTTTAAAAATTATTTTCAGTTAATAGGGGCTGCTATTTATATAGCATTTTGATGATTACAAAGCATTTTTCAATCTGATTTTGATGCTCAGGAAAATTATGTCAAGGGGTAGCTAGGTGATGTAGTGGATAGAGCACTGGGCTTGGAATCAGGAAGACTCATCTTCATGAGTTCAAATCTGGTCTCAGATATTTACTAGCTGTGTCATCCTGGGCAAGTAACATAACCCTATCGGCTTTAGTTCCTCATCTGTAAAATAAGCTGGAGAAGGAAATGGAAAACCACTCCAGTATCTATGCCAAAAAAACTCTAAATGGGGTCACAAAGATTTGGACACAATTGAAAAATGACTGAACAACTGAAACAATTATGTGAGATAGAAATGGCAGGGTTTTTTTTTTTTAAATAGAGGGTGGGAAACAAGGTCAGAGATGAGAGATCATTCATCTATGGCAGAGCTGGGCTCAAACGTAGGTTTTCTGAACAAATCCATTTTTTCTTTTTCTTTTTTAAAAAAATTATTTTATTAATTTGTTTTGATTTATCAATAATCACTTCCATATGCTTTTGAGTTTAAAATTTTTCTCCTTCCTCCTCACCACCCTCCCCAAGACAGCACACAATCTGATATAGGCTATGCATTTACATTCCTATTTAACATATTTTCACATTAGTGAAGTTGTAAGTAAAAACTAAAACCAATAGGAGGAACCATCAGAAAGAGGAAACAAAACTCAACGGAAGAGAAAAAAAGAAGTTATCATTCAATTCACAGTTATGATTACTATCTGTGTCTTTTTCTCCATCCTTTCCCCCCATGTTTATACTTTTCTTCCTCCTTTCTCCTTTCCCCTCCTCACTAGTGTTTTGCTTTTCACCACCTCCTCCTTCAGTCTCTCCTCCCTTCTATTATCCCTTTCTGTTTGCTTCCCCTTTACCCTTACTGCTTCATCTCTCCCTTCTATCCCCCCTCCCTTTTCTTTCCCCTTTTCCCTCCTACTGACTATAGGGCAAGTTAGATTTCTATACCTAACTGACTATGTTATTCCCTACCTGAGCCAAATCTGATGAGAGTAAGGTTCAAATAATGCTCATCCCCCTCCCTTCTTTCCTCTGCTGTAATAGGATTTTCTTTTCCTTTTACCCTTGTCTGCCTCCTCCTTTCTCAGTACATTTTCTAAGATTGGACTAATCCACTTACTTGGATCCATTTAACCCACTTGATTAGATTTTTTTTTATCATTACATCAAAGTCAACTAATATCCACCCCTTTATGTATACTCCTTTAACATGGTGTAATAACAATACAGTTCTCAAGAGTTGCAAGTGTCATCTTCCCTTGTAGGGATGTAAACAGTCTGCCCTTATTAACAACATTTTGTATCTTTCTGTCCCATTTACCTTTTTATGTCTTTCTTGAATCTTGTACTTGAAGATCAAATTTTTTGTTGAGCTCTGGTCTTTTTATCAGGAAGGTTTGGAAGTCCCCTATTTCGTTGAATATCCACCTCCTCCCTTGAAAAATCATGCTCATTTTTGCAGGGTAGTTGATCCTTGGCTGCAATCCAAGCTCCTTTGCCTTAGAATATCATGTTCCATGCCCTGTGTCTTTTAATGTAGAAGCTGCAAGGTCCTGTGTAATCCTGACTGTGGTTCCATGATATTTAAATTGTTTCTTTCTGGCTGCTTGCAGCACCTTCTCTTTCATCTGGTAATTTTGGAATTTTGCTATATTCCTTGGTTGTCAATTTGGGATCTCTTTCAGGTGGTGAGCAGTGTATTCTTTCTATGGTTATTTTACCTTCTGGTTCTAGGACTTCAGGGCAGTTTTCCTTTATGATTTCCTGAAAGATACTGTCCAGGCTCTTTTTTTCATCATGATTTTCAGGTAGTCCAATGATTTTTAAATTGTCTCTCCTGGATCGATTTTCCAGGTCAGTTGTTTTACCATGAGGTATTTTATGTTTTCATCTATTTTTCATTTTTTTTTGTTTCTGTTTGACTGATTCTTGCTCTCTCATAGAGTCATTAGTTTCCATTTGTCCAATTCTAGTTTTTAACAGATTGTTTTCTTCTGTTAGTTTTTGTACTTCCTTCTTCAATTGGCCAATTGTATTTTTAAGGGATTTGTTTTCTTCAGTGTACTTTTTTTCCAGTTTGCCAATTGTGTTTTTTAGGGACTTGTTTTCTTCAGTGTACTTTTTTCCAATTGGCCAATTGTATTTTTTAAGGACTCTTCTACCTCTCTCATTAGACTTTTAAAATCCTTCTTGAGCTCTTCTAAGAAGGCTTTTTGGGCTTCAGACCAGTTCATATTCCCTTTTGATGTTGCAGATGTGGGTTTGTTGACAATGTTGTCCTCTTCAGAATTTCTGTCTTGATCTTCACTCTTCTCATAATATGAATCTATGGTACGTTTCTTTTTACTCATGGTTTCTTTATTCCCTGGCCTTTAAAGAGATTGAGCTCTCCTGCTGGGGAACAGAGGGCACTGACCCAAGCTTCTTGTGTTGGGAGCCTAGGTCTTGGTCACTGGCTTTGTGTGCTGGGGCCTCTTATGTTGGCAATTGGAGGCTGTAGGGTTTTGGCAGCTTACCTTGTGTTGGGCTGGAATCAGCAAGGCTGGAACTTTCAGGCAATTCTAGGTTGCCTGCTTTTCCTTTCCTTTAGCTTTCTTCAGCTCCTTTTAGATGGGTGCTGCACAGTGTTTATCTGCCTGGGGCCCCTTGCAATGCTGCCTCCCTCATTTCTGCTAATACAGTTGGAGATTCCTTTGTGGTAGAGTGCCACCTGGTGATTTTCTGAACTGGTTTCCACCAGTTCCCCCACCGTCACTGAAGCACTGGGAGGTCCAGGTGTTGGTGTTTGCCTCCTCTACTACCTGAGTTTCAGGATCTCCTCCTGGTTGACAGTTGGAAGCTGCAGGGTTCTGACAGCTTACCTGGTGTTGGATTGGAATCAGCAAGGCTGGGACTTTAGGAAGACTCTAGGTTGCTTTCTTCAGCTCCTTTCAGATGAATGCTACAGGGTGCTTATCTGCCTGGGGCCCTTTGTAGTGCTGCTTCCCTTATTTTTGCTGAGGCACTGGGAGACTGGTTTGCTGGGTTGCTACACTGCTGTTCCCATCTTTCTTCTAGTTCAGCTGTTCCAGGGTTTTTTTTTTCAGGGGTGATTTTTTTTTGGTTTTCAGAGATTGGTAAGGGAGGGTGAGAGAAACTACCTTTTTACTCCACCAACTTGGCTCCTGGAAGAAGAAGCCCAGTTTTTTCTACTATACTGCCTTTCCTCAGTTCAGTTCAGTTCTGAAAAAAAGTACAGAATATGAAGGGCTGTTTAGGCAGCCTTATTCCGTTTAGAACATTTTTTAACAAAGAGATCAATAAAAAAGAAATCACATGCAAGTATTGGGTTGAAAGCTATTAGAGGAGAGGAGTGTGCTTATATAATCTTCCTTCCCTCTCATCTTAGAGGGTGAGGTGGCTATCTTCTTTACCAAGGTTAATGTACCCAACTCTGTCCTTCTTCTCCCCTTCCATCACCCACGAGTTTGATTGATTTTCCTCTCTCTCTTTCTGTCTCTATGAGTCTCTGTCTCTGTCTCTGTCTCTGTCTCTGTCTCTCTCTCTCTCTCTCTCTCTCTCTCTCTCTCTCTCTCTCTCTCTCTCCCCCATCTCTCTCTCTCATCTTTCTTTACCCTCTCTACTGCCCCTTCCTCCTTGGTCTACAAGTATTCTCAGCTATCCCCTAGCCTGAAAACAAAACCAAAAAATGGTAAAATGGTAACAACAAAATTTTATTTGATCTGTTGGTCCCTTAAACTCAATGTCTCCAAGAAGGACCTTCTCATTTCTACAAAACCAGCTGTTCTTATAATGTACCAGTTTTTGTTGATGAAATTTCTATCTTCTTTATCACCCAGCTTCAGAACATTGGAATCAGCTTGACCCTCCTCCACCTCATCATTTGCATTGAATCCATTGCCAAATCCTTCCAATTGTGCTTCCATAATATTTCTTGCATTTATTCCTTTCCCTCCAATCAAATGGCCAACACCTGGACAGTTCAGTGCCTCGTCAGCTCTTTTGTACTATTGCCTTTGTAAGTAGACTCTCTATCTCCAGTCTTTTCTCTCTCCAAAGCATCTTCCACACAGATTCCAAAATAATCCTACTCAAAACAGTTATGATCATAGTGGCAGAGTTGATAAAGAGTTTGGATTAAATGAATTCAGAAACATCTGAGCTCAAATCCTTTCTCCTGTACTTACTAGCTGTGTGACCCTGGAGAAAACACATAACCACTCTCAGCCTCAGTTCCCTCATCAGTAAAATAACATAATAGTAACAACTGACTCACTGGGTTGTTACGAGAATCAAATGATGTGATATGTGTACAAAGTGCTTTACACACCTTAAATCAAGATATATATGTGTGTGTGTATCTCCCAGCCATTGTTATTATCATTATCATGTTATTTCTTTGCTCAAAAAATACAGCAAAACATTTTGATTCTTGTTTTGTCATATTTAGTCATTTTTGACTCTTCATGATCCCATTTGTAGTTTTCTTGGCAAAGATAATGGAGTGGTTAGCCATTTCTTTCTCTAGCTTATTTATAGATGAGCAAATTGAGGCAAGTAGGATTATGTGACTTGCCCAAAGTCAAAAAGTTAGTAAATGTCTGAGGCTTAAAACAGTTTTAGTGACTCCCCATTGCTTTTAAGATAAAATGGAATCTCATTTTCATGGCACTCAAGGCCCTGCATGATTTAGTTCCAATTTACCTTTCAGACCTGATTAATATCACTTCCTTTGATGTACAATATGTTTCATCTAAAAAGAGTACTAGTGGTTCCTTTGCCTCCCATTCTCCATATGCAGTTGCCAGGCCATTCCTCATGCCAAATTAAGTTCAGATGTCACTTTGTTAATGAAGCTATGTCTGATCCACACCACCTGTCCTCTCCCCAAAAGTCCTGAAGGTATTCTCCTTCCTCATATTTTCCTAGGCTTCTCTATTTGAATCTTTCCTTGCTTCCATCACTTCCTGACTCCTATAATTCTATTTCTAATACTGATAGTAGATTTTAAATTCCTTGAGGAAAGAGCTGTTTTTTAAATTTTCATCTTTTATCTCCAACAACTAGCACGGACTTATAGAACCATATCACATACATGCAGATATGCATATACACATACAATGTATGCATCCAGGATACATGTATGTGTGTGCATATACACACACATATATGTATGTCCATGTATACAGATATGCATATACACACATGAATGAATATGCACAAACATACACATGCATGTTTATATGGAACACATGTGCCCATGGAAATCCACAACTCTGGAACTAAACACTTTTATATGTCCTTTTCCCCCCTCAACAATATAAATATAAAGTGTCACTGGAAGTATTGTGTCAGGGTTAGATAGAGACTTTAACTCTATCTATCTACCTACCCATCTATTATTTATCTATATAATCTATCTACAGATGGATATAGATATAGATGGATAAATACATCCTTCTCTATAGACATATAGATATAGCTATACATACAGATATACTGTTATCTCTTCCACATAACAGGGACGTGTTATCCCCTTGATCTGGAAAATCCAGTTAAATTTTTTGGCTCTCCCTTCATACCAGAGAAGAAGTCTGAATTATTATGGTATTAAAAAGATAAAATATGTTGATATTATACAATAGTATACATATATTTTATACATTTCTGAGTTTCAAATTTTTTTCTGTGTCATCTGCTGGACTTTGCATGTCATCAGTGGCTTCCAGAAAATTTTCCAAAAATCCTTATTTAAGTTCTAATGCCAACCTGCAATATATCAAAACTCTGATGGGGAAAGTTGTGATGTAGAAGGGATAACTATAGATATATCTTCAGCCTGGAAAGGAATAGCCCCTGTGGAGCAGGCAGAGATGATGTCCTATTTAGCAGAAAAAAGAAGCCCTGAAAAGGGATAGTTCAAGTGGATCAACCAGAAGAAAAATCAGCCATATCTAGCAAGGCCTATGAGAGGCATGTATATGTGTGTATACATATGTACATATACATGTATTGTATATATACTTCATATACACACATATACACACATACTTTGGAGAGGCTTGTAAAAGGAAAATTATCTATTATCTATCTATCCATATATCTATCTGTACCTCTCATCATAAATATATTATATTGCATTATATAACATTTTATTCTATTATTTTGTAGATAACACATATTATTATATTATGTTGTTATTGTTTATATCATTATTGATAGATGTGAAATTGTATATACACATATATAGACCTATTTATGTGCACACACATATGTAAGAGGAAAATTTGTAGATATATGCAAATTCTCCTTTTATAGACCTTTCCAATATATATGTATATGTATGTATGTATGTATGCATGTGTGTATATATGTATGTATGTGTGTATGTATGTATGTATGCATTTTCTCTTCTCTTCTTTCCGTATTTATTAGGTGGGGCTACTTTTCTTATGGCTGCTGCACTTGAACTCCTCTTCTTCTGGCCTTGTTTGTTCTATCACTGGGTAGGGCCTTTCTGCTTGCTTCACTGGGACTATAGCTCTTCTGAGCTACATAAACAAACAAACAAACAAAACCCAAAAACATGGGTTTGCCTTCTCCAGTAAATTTTCTGAGAGTTTTTCTCCCCATTTCTCAGGCACTAAGTAGCCTTTTTCTGGTCAGCTCCCCAAAGAATCAGTTGGCACAAGCCAAGCCCCTCTTCCTTCCTTCCTTCTGCTGCTCTTCCAAGTAGCAGATGGCAAAACCAGGGCTGAGGTCACTCCCCAAACCTGGTGGGAAGTACTGCCTGGCATCTTCCTGCCTATGAGCTCTCTGCGAGCCCTTTGTCACCCAGCTGGTCCAAACTGAGCTCTATTCTGTGAGAAGATTGTCTTCAATCTTATAGTGATAAACCAAAAACGACATTTTTGTCAGCTAAGCTATATAATGTGTCCCCCATCATACCAAACAGTTCTAGGAATCCAGGTTTCTTGAGTTCACTGTCCTTATATCAAATGTCAGGTCACAGGATGCTTTCATTTTTATGCTGTTAGTACCTTTTCTCTGCAGGATACTTTCTCAGTGTTTCTCTTATGACTGCCCATATTTCTTCCTCCTTTAAATTAGTGAAAGTGTCCCCATCTGAAAGGGGCATCCTCTTTGACTTGTGTTATTGAATTGAAATGAATAAATACCTTCCTTTAGATTTCTAGGTCCTCTGAATTCTTGCTAGAACCTAGATTGGGCTCTGAAGGACCTTTGGGGTCATAAGGGAATTTCTTTTATATGTTTCTCTGTTTTTCATATTTTGAGAATTACTGATTACAATTTGATAAATCCAATGATGTCCTCTTATAACTACTTTTGGTTATGTTGAAAATGTCCAATGATGTATATTTATTATTAGGCACTTAAAATTTTGTTTTGTGTTTATTCTTTCTTTTTCCTTCTCTCATTTCCTTTCTTCCATCTCTGTCTATCTCTGTCTCTCTGTGTGCATATAAATAAGTACAGATACATGCCATATATGCACATACACAGAGAAAAATGTATGTATGACTCTCTATTTCTTTTCTCTCCACACTTCCCTCTGTTTTTCCCTCTCTCTCTCTCCTTCCATCTCTTTGCTGTCTCCCTTGTTATAATGTAAAGGCCTTGCAAGTAGAGATTATTTCATTTATTGCTTTTTTTTATCCCCAGTTCCTTGCACATTGTCCAGTGCATAGGATTAATAAATACTTGTCGATTGATTGCCCTTCAGTATTGGCAGATGAAGTTCTGTATGCTTATTCCAAATGTATTACTGGAAATTTTTGACAAGGATCTGTTCATATTTCCATAGATATCTTAGAGTGATAGGTCATAGGTCTAATTAATACTGTACGTCTTTTTGTTAGGATACTTTCTGAATATGTTGCAATCCATTTTTATAGTTCTGACCATTTATGTTGTCTTGTTTAAATATTTTTTTCTATTAGACTTTGATATAATGATTCCTCTCTCTCTCTCTTATGTGTGTATGTATGTGTGTATGTATGTATACATGTATGTATACAAAACCATACACATATATTTAAACCTTCTTCTTGGTCAGCTAATGCCTGATGTGCCTTTCTGGAGGGGACCCAGGTATTTGTATGTTATCACCTTTACCTACTAGTATAAATTACTCTGCATATTCAAGCTTGAAAACTCTGTTTCCTACATGTACATTAAGAATTTTATACTTGAGAGCAGAGCAAAGATGGCAGAGGAGAGGCAGCAACGCAGTTGAGCTCTCCCAATGTCCCCCTTCAAAAAATTTTAAAATAACACCTCAAATCAAATTTTGGAGTTACAGAGCCAACAAAAAGTTGGGGTGAGACATTTCTTCCAGCCTACAATCAGTTAGGAAGTTAACAGGAGAGGTCTTTGACACTGGGTTGGGAGGCAACCCAGAGCACTTGAGGTAGAAGCACAAGTGGTAGGCTTTGGAGATGGCTGTGACAGCAGCAATAGGAGCTAAGATAGTAAGGCAGTTGGTGAACTGGTCATAAAGAGATTATGGGGATCCTTTGCTAGTACTGGATGTAGGACCTGGAGCTGTTCAGCAACTCTGTTGCCCATATTCAGTTCTCAGTTGCATTTCCAGAGTGGAGAGGAGCACTTGTGGTTGATCACAAGGGGACAGGGGACCTGATTACAGTTCCAGGGCTAGCAAGAGGAGTGCTAGCAATTATGGATGGAGGTGAGCTGGGACCCTTACTGTGTAAAGACTAGAGTGTAGACTGGGAGAGCAGTGACCACACCTTTTGCAAGATCACACCACCCTGTAAACCCTGAAACCTTGTAGATCCTCAGAACTAGCTCTGAAAACAGCAGTATGAAAAAGCCTCAAGCTTGGCACAGTACCTCCCTACCTCCAGGTGAGCAGAGCACAACTTTAAAACAAAATTGATAGTGAAGAAGCAGGCCAGGAGAATGAGAAAACAACAACAACAATAACGACTCCCAAAAACTTGACTAGGAAAAGAAATCTTCAAAAAAGAAGAATTAGCCAAATGGAAAAAAGTACTACAAAAACTTACTGAGGAAAATAATGCATTAAAAATTATCATTGGACAAGTAGAAATTAGTGACTTCATGAAATATCAAAAACAATAAAATAGTCAAAAGAATTTTGTGAAATAGTCAAAAGAAAATGTGAAATATCAAATCAGAAAAACAACTGACCTGGAAAATCAACGAGAGATAATTTAACAATTATTACCTAAAAGCCATGAACAAAAAAGAAAATAGTCCATATATTTTAATATTATCGAGGAAAACTGCCCCAGTATCTTAGCTCCAGAGGGTAAAACAGAAATTGAAAAAAATCTACTGATCTCTCCCTGAAAGAGGTCTCAAAATGAAAACTCCCAGGAATATTATAGCCAAATTCCAGAGTTTCCAGGTCAAGGAGAAAATATAGCAAGGAACCATAAAGAAACCATGCAAATATTGTGGAGCCACAGTCTGGATAATATAAGATTTAGTAGCTTCCACATTAAAGGAGCAGAGGTCTTGGAATTTGATATTCTGAGAGGCAAAGAAGATGAGATTACAACCAAAAGTAACCTACTCAGCAAAATTGAATATAATCCTTCAAAGGATAAAATAAATATTTAATGAGAGAGAGGACTTTCAAGCATTCCTGATGAGAAGAGCAGAGCTGAATAGAAAATTTGACATTCAAATAAAAGACTCAAGAGAAGCATTAAAAAAAAAGTAAACATGAAAGAGAAACCACAAGGGACTCAATAAGGTTAAAAAAATTACATTCCTGTATGAGATGATCCATGCAACTCCTAAGATCTTTATCATTATTAAAACAGAAGAAGTCTAAATAAACTAAGGCTATGAGTACAAGTTGATTATGTTGGTTTGATCTCAAAAAGTGAAAGGATGAGAAAGAAGAATACACTGGAGTAGGGGGAAGGAAGAGAAAGAATGGGCAAAATTTTCTCATATAAAAGAAGTGAGCAAATAAGAGCTTTTATAGTAGAGGGGAAAATGGGATTTCTGGGCAATGCTTGAACCTTACACTCCCCAAAATTGGTTCATCGTGAGAAGAATATGTGTGTGTGCGTGTGTACACAGTATATACACACACACACATACATATATACACACATCTATATACATCTATATATAGTGTGTGTGTGATATATGTGTGTATGTATATATATGTATAAAAACATACACACACACATATACATGCATGTGTGTGTGTGGGGGTATAATGCACACACGCAGCTGGGTATAGAAGTTTATCTTATCCAATAGGGAAATAGAGGGAAATGGGAATCAGAGAAAGATAGGGGATATTAAGAGGAAGGTCATATTAAAGGAGACTGTGGCAGAATCAAAACACACTTTTGAGGAGGGATAGGATAAAAAGAGAGAGAAGGTTAAACCGAATAAAATGGGATAGAGGGAAATACACAGTTAGCAATCATAACTATGAATGTGAATAGGATGAATTTATCCATAAAATGGAAACAGATTGCAGAACAGATTAGAAACTAGAATTCAACAATATATTGTTTAAAAGAGATATGCTTAACACAGAAAGACACACAGAGTAAAAATAAGGTGCTGGAGCAGAATTTATTGTACTTCAGCTGATGTTTAAAAGACCTCACACAAAGCAAAAACAAGAATAGACCTGATTAAAAGAGATAATCAGGGAAACTACGTTTAGCTAAAAGTCACCATAGATGATGAAGTAAGATCACTGATTTTACAAGTTTCTCTGATAAAGGCTTTGTTTCTCAAACATAAAAGGAATTGAATCAAATTTATAAAAATAAGAGACATGCTCCAATTAATAAATAATTAAGGGATACAAAGAGCCAGCTTTTAGAAGACACAATCAAAGCAATCTATAGTCATATAAAATATGCTAGTAATGATTAAAGAGATGCAAATTAAAACAGCTCTGAGGTACGACCTACCAAAACTGACAGATGTGGAGGGAATGAGGGAAAATAAGTATACCGATGAA
The DNA here is from genome assembly GCF_003287225.1 of Phascolarctos cinereus. Taxonomy (NCBI): domain Eukaryota; kingdom Metazoa; phylum Chordata; class Mammalia; order Diprotodontia; family Phascolarctidae; genus Phascolarctos; species Phascolarctos cinereus. Next base: position 72,848,593 of record NW_027555847.1, on the reverse strand, counting down.
CTCTTGTTGGAGTTGTGATCTGGTCCAATCATTCTGTATAATAATTTGGAACAATACCCAAAAGGCTATGAAACTGTACATACCCTTTGACCCAGCAATCCTTGGTCCGTACCAAAGAGGAAAAGTACTTATTTGTACCAAAATATTTATAGGAGCTCTTTTTGTGGTGGCAAAGAATTGGAAATCGAGGAGATGCTTATCAATTGGTGAATAGTTGAAGAAGATATGGCATATGATTGTGATAGAGTACTATTGTGCTATAAGAAATGATGAGGGGTACGGTTTCAGAAAAAAAATATAGGAAGACCTATATGAACTGATGCAAAGTGAAGTGAGTAGAACCAAGAAATCATTGTAAATGGTAACAGCAATATTGTAATGATGATCAGCTGTGAAAGACTTAGCTCTTCAGATCAATACAATAATTCAAGACAATTCCAAAGGACTCATGGTGAAAAAATGCCATTAATCTCCAGAGAAAGAACTGATGAACTCTGAGTGCAAGTTTAAGTATAATTTTTCACTTTATGTTCCTTGCTTTTTGTGATATGACTGTTATGGAAATATGTTTTACATGATTTCACAAGTATGATTGATATCATATTCCTTGTCTTCTCAGTGGATTGGAGAGGAACAACAGGGAGGCAGAAAAAATATAACTCAATTTTAAAAATAGTTAAAATAAAATAGAAGGCTATTAAAATAAATAATACATTATTTTTAAAGAATAATTTTGTATTGTCCAAACTGTATTTCAATATCATTGGCTTTGCTTATTTCCTGACAGCTAGTTCCCTTTCTTCATGCCCTCTTTCTATATTTATTCTTTGTAAATGTGCACAATATGTGTTTGTCATCTTTCCCATTGGAATGTAAACTTCTTGAGATACAGATTTTTTCATTCTTTGTATTTCTATCAACAGTGCTTAACACGTAAGTGATAGATTGGTGAAAGATTCCTAGAGATAAAGAATATTTGAATAGTTTTTAAGTAGTGGCAAGTTATACTTTGATCCATGTATACTAAATGATTAATAAGATATTTTGGTAGCACTCTAATTTAAAAGCCATACTCAGTTCAATTTAGAAGAAAAAACGATCAGTTTAAGCCTAGAAATAAAGATAAGGGATTTAAACTATTTGTCTATAAAATGTCACAGTTTATATGAATTGGTCTTCACATCATAGCTTTTTTGGGATGGAAGGGACCTTAAAAGTCCTTTCCATTGCATTTAATGCCTTAGTTTTACAGACAAGGAAACTGATGCTTAGAAAGTTTACCTGACTAGTAATGCCTTTCTGAGGTCATCAGATAAGGTCATTTAACAAGTACCTACTTACGTATCTTCCACGTGCTAGGTATTGTGTGCTAAATTCTGGGTATACCAAGAAAGGTCAAAACAGTACATACTTTCAAGAAACGTATAGTCAAATATGGGAGACAGTAATGTAAAACTATGTAAGAATGAGCTATATTAAGGGTAAACTGGAGGTAATCAAGACAGCCATAGTACAAGTATTAAAGAGGATCAGGAAAGACTTTTTGTTGAAGGTAAGACCTTAACTGAGATTTAAAAGAAGTCAGGGAAGCCAGGTGTCAGACATGTGTAGTAAGAGAGTTCCATATGTTGGGTACAGCCAGTGAAACTGCCTAGAGTTTGTTGCAAGATGGAGGATCATGCTTGTACCTAAGAAAAAACTGCTATTATGCCCTGCTAAAATGTCATGTGTCACTGTGAAGGTTTTGAGTCAATAATTATGGAACTTATCTCATCATACCTCTTTTCAGTTTTGCAGAGAAGCTAAAGCAGAGGTGTCAAACATGTAGCCTGCTACTGGCCTTCAAATAGCCCACATGCTCCGGAGTACATACAAAACCAAATTAAAATTTAAATGGGAAATATTTAACAACATAAATAAAAATTACAATATTACATTTTAAAAATAAGTCAATATGCAACCATTAGGATCCTTATTCTGTACAGATTAATGGCTTCCATTTCTATTTGAGTTTGATAGGACTGAGCCAGAGTTACAGTTCCTTCTCTTGATTGAACTCTCCTACTGTTCATTATGTGAATTGTGCACAAGTTTTTTTTTTCTTTATGTTTGATCTTTTTTTTTTAATTTAGATTTGAGACCAAATATATGACCACAGATTTTGTACATTCTTCTTACACAAGGATTTTCTTTTTTTATTTTCTTGCTTTTCAAGACTCTACAGCAAGAAATTTTAACTTACGGCCCATGAACTTGCTTAGGTTAATTTTTTGTATCTGTATTTCAATATAATCGGTTTTTCTTTAATACTGTATATTTTGTTTTATTCATTTCAAATATTATTCTGAGGAGTCTGTGATTGCCAAATGAGGCTATGACCCACACAAAAAGTTAGGAATCCCATCTCTCTAGTAAGAATTTTGACTGATATTGATTTATTTTGTTCTTTTCAATAGTTTAACTCCATCTTAGATCAGGAAACTTTTGACATTTGCTTTTAATGACTAATTAAAAGAATCTAAAATTTTCCATAACCTTTTTCTGCATGCTTTTATTGTTGTTATTATCCTTCATTCTTTGATAAGATACTCAAAGCATCTACTGAATTTATTAGCTAGATATTGTTGTCTTCCAAAGCATTTCCACAGTTATTCAATAGCTTTCTTAAGCTTCTTCTACCATGGCAGAGTCCTTAGATATATTCATTGATAGTGCTTCTTTTCCTACTATGGTCTATACCATTACTGAGGCCACCAAATATGCTCTTGTGTGAAGATCCTGAAATGTTTTTATGTTTTTTTCTCAAATATTATGGGAGAATGAGGGTCAGAGCAAATTCCAGTTTCTCTTGAATTATGTTGTTTTGATATAGTTATTCTGCTATGAATTCATGAAGCTGGACCCCAAAAGGAGTTATAGAAATTCCAGTCTAGCTTTTCAAGTCACGGAAATATACTATTTGCCATCTGTTTCATTATCATGTAGAATTTTGAAGTTTCCATTAAGTGAAGAGTTTTCAGTGATCTCAGTTCTTTAGTGCTTCAAATTTTGGCAGCTTTAGAATTTCAGCTCTTTTTTTCATCTAATCTGGGTGTAGAGAACTAACTCTTTCTTAGGATTACTTTAGTTTGGTTTGCAATATTCTGTTGTATGACTTGGACTTTAGTGTTGTTGTTGTTGTTGTTCAATTGTTCAGTTGTATCTGATTCTTTACGATCCCATCAGCCATAGCACACTAAGCCCTTCTACCCTCTACTATCTCTTAAAGTCTAAGTTCATGTTCATTGTCTCCATAATAGTGTGTATCCATCTTATCCTTTGCTTTCCCTTTTGCTTTCAATCTTTCCCAATATCAGAGTCTTTCTCAATGAGTCCCATCTTCTCATTATGTGACCAAAGTATTCAAACTTCAACTTCAGTGTTTGACCTTCTAGTGAATAGCCTGAATTAATTTCTTTAAGTATTGACTAATTTTGGCTTCCATGCTGTCCAATGGACTCTCAAAAGTCACCTCCAGTGCCACAATTTGAAAGTATTAATTATGCAAATTCAGCTTTCCTTACAGTCCAATTCTCACAGCCATACATTGCTACTGGAAAAAACAGAATTTTGACTTTATGGACCTTTGTCAGGAAGGTAATGTCTCTGCCTTTTAGTATGCTGTTCAGATTTGCCATAGCTTTCATTCCAAGGAGAAAGCATCTTTTAGTTTCACAGCTGCAGTTGCCTTCTGCAGTGATCTTTGAGACCAAGAAAATAAAATCTGACACTACTGCCATTTGTTCTCTTTCTGTTTGCCAGGAAGTTACAGGACCAGTTGCCAAGATCTTAGTTTTTTTGATGTTAAGCTTCAAGCCAGCTTTTGCATTCCCTCTTTTACCTTCATCAAAAGCTTTTTAATTCCTCTACATTCTTTGCCATCAGAGTGATATCATTTGCATATCTGAGATTATTAATATTTCTCCTAGCAACCTTAATTCTGGCTTCTGATTCATCTAGCCTGGCAGCTCACGTGATGTACTCTGCATATAAGTTAAATAAATAAGGTGACAATATACAGCCTTGTTGTACTCCTTTTCCAATCCTAAACCAATCAGTTGTTCCATGTTTGGTTCTACATGTTGCTTCTTGTCCCGCTTACAGGGAAAAAGACGAGTAAGATGACCTGGTATCCCCATCTCTCTCTGAGGAATTGCCACATATTGTTCTGATCCACAGAGTCAAAGGCTTTGGTGTAGTCAATGAAGCAGAGGTAGATTTTTTTTCTGGAACTCCCTTGCTTTCTCTATAATCCAGTGAATGTTGGCTTTTGGTCTCTAGTGCCTCTGCCTCTGAAAACCAGCTTGCTCTTCTGGTAATTCTCAGTTCACATATTGCTGAAGCCTAGCTTGCAGAATCTTAGGCATAGCCTTGCTGGTGTGTGAAATAACCTTAATTGTTCTATAATTTGAGCATTTATTGGCATTGATCTTCTTTAGTTTTGGGATGTAAACTGATCTCTTCCAATCCACTGGCCACTGTTGTGTTTTCCAAATTTACTTCTATATTGAGTGCAACATTTTAACAGCATCAACTTTTTAGGATTTTAAATAACTCAGCCTGAATTCCATCACCTCTACTAGTCTTATTTGTTAGCAATGCTTCTTAAGGCCCACCTGACTTCATTCTCCAGGATGTCTGGCTCTAGATCAGTAACTACACCATTGTGGTTATTGCTGACGTTAAGATCCTTCTTGCACAGTTCTTTTGTGTAGTCTAGCCACATCTTATCTCTTCTGCTTCTGTTAAATCTCTATCATTTTTATCTTTCATTATGCCTATTTTTGCATGAAACTTTCCCTTCATATCTCTTTCTCAAAGAGATATCTTTTCTTTTCCATTCTATTGTTTTCTTCCATTTCTTTGCGTTGGTCATTTAAGAAAACCTTCTTATTTCTCCTTGGTATTCTCTGGAATTCTGCATTCAGTCTGGCTTATCTTTCCATTTCTCCTTTACCTTTCACTTTCCTTCTTTCCTCAGCTATTTGTAAAGCCTCATCAGGCAGCCATTTTGCTTTATTGCTCTTTTATTGCTTTAGAATGTTTTTTGTTCCTGCCTCCTATACAATATTATGAACTCTCTCCATAGTTCTTCAGGCATTCTACTGCCAGATCTAATCTCTTAAATCTATTCATCATCTTAACTTCATATTCATAAGGAATGTAATTTATTTCAAGCCAATATGGTCTAATGGTTTTCCCTACTTTCTTCAATTTTAGTCTGAATTTTGCAATAAGAAGCTCATGATCTGATCCACAATCAGCTCCAGGTGTTGTTTTAACTGATTCTGTACTATTGACAAAAATATTACATAGCCCTTGCATATAACTGGTAATATTTCTGTCCAGTTTTTTTATACTATAGTACAGTTATGTGATGAAAATATTCATGTATTTAGTGTGTTTCAAATATACTTGGGTTTCACCACTTTTAGTGGTCAGCCCCTTTTGCACTGATACATTTCCAGCTGGTGGAATATGAATATTTATGATTCATTCTAGTGTATCTTACCACTTTGCTGTCCTACATGTCAACTTCCTCATGATGGTTTCAAGTAAGGCCAGTGTATAATCTTTTATTACTCTGTTTTATTGACTCTTAAGAACAGTTGCATCATACTGACTGGGGTACCAACCCAATCAGTGGTGTCACCAGAATCCAATTGTCCAACATTTAAGAGTTACTGCTAGGTTTTCATTATCACCATAACCATCTTAGGGCTTGTGATATAAACCCTCTACATCACCCTGGTTGGCATTTCCTCACTTTGTCATTCCCCTCCCCCTATATAGCATGGGTCATTGTCGTGGTTGTTACTACTATATTTAATCAGTGCTTCTCTAACACTGTGGAGAATAATTTGGACTTTGCCCTAAAGGATATTTCCATTTCTGATTTTTAATTAAAATTTAAAATAGTGCTAGAAAGAAAATCAATTTGAACTGATCATAACTTTGTTTACAATCTGGATGAAAATTAAACTTAATAGACATTTATATGTACAGTGAATAAAAACAGAACAGAATATTAATAATTTTTTACATAGAATACACAACTTCATTAAACCTGGTGCTATCCCAGTGATATGGGCAGCAGGTACAATGACAATTATGATTTAAAAAATCAGTTCAAAGATAATCATGTGACTTACCAAAGTCACTCTGGGAAATGATTGTAAGCAGCAAGGACAAAACCAAGGTCATGATTTCTTCAAATAGTGTCATGTCCACAAATTCCCATGTATGTTAAAAAGGAAATAGTCTTCAGAAAATAGCAAATTTATTTTCTTACTCATGTAAATTGTATTACTGAGAACTATGGAAAACAAAATGCAGTTAACTTTTATTTTTTATTTTTTTAAACAAAGCACCAGGTGCATGATCTATTAGAGATGCAAGTTGAATCAAGCATGCAGCCTAATATAACAAAAGTAATTTGCTCTATCTGACTAATTGGGGCATAAATAATTGTAATGATCAGTCTTGTAGAAAATAAAAAAGACTCATTAAAAGCAGGGTGTGATCAGGAGTGTAATGTTAATTTGGTTAACACTTCTAAACCCATATTGATTTCTAAATTACCTTTCTAGAATGTTCAACATTCAGAAATACAACAAAACTTGTACAAGGTATCTGCATTCTGCAAAACACTCTTTGGTCAGCTTTATATTCTTTCATTTTAACGATGAAGTTCCTGCACAGAGTGAGTTTCTTCAATGTGTAATCAGCAGGCAAACAGCTGTTTCAATTCTCAGTATCAAAAATGCTATAGCAAATACCCAGGGCTGCCTTTTCACCCTGGCAGATTAGGTGGCCTCCTACAGGGCAAAATTTCTGGATAGGATTTTCCTATGTGCTTGCTGATACCTATAACTGCACTGTAGGTAGAGGCTTCATCCCGTTAGTGTAAGCTTTGATTCCTTTTAAAATCCAAATCCCCCCTGGCAGAGTTACTACTTAAAGCATTTAGCCATTTACTGTAGTGAGAATGAGTTCCAGATCTTTTCTGGAGAGCAGGTGTATGGGAGCTGGAGATAGGAGGAGGGGGGAAGCAGTGGAAGAATTGAGAGTCTGGGAACTCATAATTTAATTTCCATCTATTCCGCAAGTTTGCTTTGACTGCCTTTGCTAATATCAATACATAGAATGACTCAGTTATCTCCAAATGAAAGGACATATTAATGAATTATGTGGTTCTTATGTATTTTAGGCTATGCATTTAAATGAATTTTATAGAAATGAAACTATAGACTCAGAGAAATACATAAATGATGGGGCAATAAAGGCAGCAAAGAAATCAGTTGTGAAGCTATAGAACAGTGTGAGTGACTGTTTTTTTTTTTAAGTAGTAAAATATTACCTGTCAACCAAACATGAAGCCAGTAATGATTATGGTGAGTATTCTCAGACAAAAATTCTGGAAACTTTTGAGCTTGATGGACTTTCTTTGAAAATGTGTCTACTTGAGGAACCTCATCTGAACTTCTAGTGAGAAAGCATCACATCCCAAATATCCCAAACTGGCAAGGTGTTCAGGATAAACAGAACTGTAGTTAGCATGACAGCAATGGGTTTTGCCCCAAGGTGTTGACATGGGATGTGGGGGGGTTTTGTGCTTCTGTTTCATGCCAATTGTCCTCATAATTTGTTTTTCTCTGTAGGGCTGAGCCAGCATGATGCAAGGACCAGTAGAATATTACAACGCAGGGTCCTTTTGTTTGGTGCACCTTTGCCTGGGTTCTTTTTTTTAGATGCATCCCCTTTCTAGCTTGACGGTTTGGAGGCTTAGGTGAAATAATTCCAGTTTGGTCTCTGAGGGTAAGATCCAGCTCTGAATTGGAAGTAACAAGTTCAGACTTCTCCCTTCTGTGAGCTTATAATATGTTGCGGATGCTAAAAGAATAACACAGAGGTCCTTCAGCTTAAATATTTAATTCTGATGCAAAGTACTTGAATTGTTTAGCTATCAATTTCATTTTTCAAGAATGTTCAAATGAGGTCATTGGCATTGGCATTTGTCATAAATTCTAAACATTTTTCCCTGTCAGTCATTCCAGTAAAGGAGGTTACAAGTCAGAAGGAAAATAAAGATGAGGTTAGTAATTTGGCTACATTTATGGGCTTAATCAATGGGCCAAACAACATTTTTCTATTTGCTCACCAAGCAAACATTATTGTGCAAGATGTGAATAATCACCTCTTATAGTCAGAAAAAAAGGAAAAAGAAAACTAAAAAAGTCAGTCAATGGATCCTTCCAAAGCCAAAATTGAACATTTGTGCATCTTAATAACCACTCAATTAGCAAATTCTACCATTATTCTACTTTCCAAATATTTTGGAGCTGAGAGAACAATCTCTTAATAAGTTCAGGAAAAGCAACACATTCCAACAACCTAATTTAAGGCAACCAGATATTAAATATTCTAGTGGAATTATTCAATATGATATGACAGCCTGCATGGCAGACTAATTTAATCACACTTCGGGTGCAGGGTAAGGTATAGTGCAAGGTTAGTACTTCTAGAGCACCCCAACGGAACAGTGTGAAGTGACAAGACAGTGATTATGAATCAGATTCTTCAGACTTCCCTGGGCAGAAACTGACAAGCTGAGGTCCTTCCCCTTCCTCTGAGTTCCCTAGAAAGCAACAAATTATTAAAGAATGAATTAGCTCCTTCTCTTTATTTCATCCCTATGGACACCAATCCAAGACAGAATCTCAAATATTTTCTTAGATCTACAGAATTTTAGAGATGAAGAGATTTTTGAAGTCATTTGATTACAGATGAGGAAATTGAGACTTAGGTTAAATGACTTAACTTAGGGCACACTGCTAGGTAATAAAAACTGACAGAAATAAAACCTAGATTCCATAGTTTTCAGTGTAATGTTTTTCCCATCTCACCACAGTGACTCCCTGAAATCTAAACAATAGCTTCCTTCCTTCCTTTCTTCCATATACAATATATTATAACATTTTCATACACAATCCACTCTTTTTTCTGTTTATTGAAAAAATATTTGTTGATATTTGTCAAATTATATTAATATTTTTTAAACAGGAATGAATTAAATAAACCAATAAAATGGAAAGAAGTGACAGAGTACATAAATAAAATCTAACAATTAGCTATATAAATGTAAAACCCCTAAAACACAGAGAATAAAAATACATGCTTATAGGCATGTCTGTATATGTGTATCTATGTATCTATCTATATAAATATAGAGAAATACATATATAGATAAATAAATATACTTAGATACACTTGTATCACACATGGAACAACTCTTTCCCTTCCTTCCTTCCTTCCTTCCTTCCTTCCTTCCTTCCTTCCTTCCTTCCCTTCCTTCCTTCCTTCCTTCCTTCCTTCCTTCCTTCCTTCCTTCCTTCTTCCCTTCCTCCCTCCCTTCTTCTCTTCCTGCCCTCTTTCCTTCTTATCCTGTGGTCTTTGGAGGAAAAAAAAAAGTCACGAAACTTAGATTTCTTGGATCTACCCTGAAATATCTTTCCCCAGGCCTACAAAAATGGAAATTATGCATAGTCAAAGAACTAAAAATATGGAAAAAACTTGGGCATGGGGGCCAACATGAGGAGATATACGGGGCCTTAAGGAACAGAAACTTTAAGAGAGGAAATGAATACTAAGACATCTAAAAGATTCCAGATATGTCTAAATAAATATTAAAAAACAAAGGAATTTGAACCAATACTTAATAAAACATGGAAAACTGAGCATTTCAAAGAGAACATTCAAACACAGCAAGATGTCCAGAAACAGTTTAAGAAAGAATTAAAATATTGGGTGTAGAGAATGGTACTAAATTAGCACAACAGAAAAATGAAATTTGTGGTGGTGGGTCTATTAAAAAAAAGAAGAGAAAACCACACAATATGAATATTAATATACTAAAGGAAGAACAATTTGGAAGAGAAAAAAAACAAAACAAATAATATCACATGTAATACATAATCTCTATACAAGCAAAAAATATTGAACTGGTAGATAGAATTCATTGAAACAATATAAGGACCCTAGACCTCCTAGAAGGTCTATTTTCCCCTAACCACTCCAAGCACTGGATAACCCCATCTTCTTTCATCGTTGGCAATAGACATGTACAAACTCTGTGGTACTTTAATTTGCATTTTTTTTATTGTGAATGACTTGAGTCATGTTTTCATGTGGTCATTTGTTTTCAATTCTTTTGAAAGCAGTTTGAAGAAACTAGGTAATTCAGTCAATAGCTCAAACCTGCCCTCAGATGCTTCCTAAATGTGTGAACCTAGGCAAATATCTTAACCTACTTCACAGGGTTTTTGTGAAGATCAAATGAGATAATATCTATATTGTGCTTAGCGTAGTACCTGGCACATAGTAGGCACTTAAGTGCTATTTCTTTGTTCATAACCTTTGGCCTCTTATCTATTTTGTAACAGGAGTTTGTGTTATATACAGGGTGCCCCAAAAGTCTAGCAGTTCTAAGTTTTTGGGAAACTTTGTATTTTTGTCAACTTCCTATATATCTTGGATATCAGACTTTTGTTAGTAATACGTAATGGAAATATTTGTTCTTACTCTGCAACTTCTACTTATTGTATTTATACAAATGCTTTTAAAATTAATGTAATAAAATTTATCTATTTTATATTTTATGAGCTCTTCTACACCCCACTTCTTAATAATTCTCTCCCTAACTATAGTTGTTACCTGATATTGTTCTTTCCTATATTTTTAATGTTCTGATCTTTGAATTCCAAGTAGTGTATCTATTTTAAGTTTATTTCTGTGTAAGCTATAAGATAATGGCATACATTTGATTTCTACCAAATTGTCTTTCTCTATTCCCAGCAGTTCCTTTCAAAAAGGAATCTTTCTCTGATAATTTATATTCTTCTGTTTATTAAATCCTGGCCTACTACTTTTGATCACTTTTGTTACTTGCCTATCTATTCTATCCCACTAATCTATTTTATAGTATTTTTAAATCAATATAGTTTTGATGATTACTATTACTTTGAGATCTGGTGATGCCATGCCTCCTTCATTTGTACTTTTTCTCATTATCTTCTTGATATTTGAAATCTTTTGTTCTCCCAAATGACTCATTATTCCTTAGTTCACAAAAACTAAAAGGAAAAAAATTCCTCTCAACAATGATTGAAATAATGCTAAACCTGATACTTCATTTAGATAGTTTTGGCATAGACCAATCACAAGCAGTTACTGTATGTCTCTTGAAGGTATACTTTCTTAAAATCAGTAATAGTTCATAATAGCTAGCATTTAAATAGGGCTTTAAGGTTTTCAAAGAACTTTACAAATATTATCTCATTTTATCCTCATAGCAACCCACAGAGGTAGGTACTATTATTATTTCCATTTTACAGATTAGGAAATTGAGATAGACAAAATGACTTGCCTAAAGTCACACACCTAATAAATGTCTGAAGCAGAATTTGAAGCCAGATCTTCCTAATTCCAGGTCCAACAATTTGCATATCATCATCTTATCACCAGACTCATCACCAATGTTTGTTCATATTGTGATGAATATTTTGATTACAACAATTTTCTAAGAGGGTTTTCCAAATCTTATAGCAGTTTAATCTGCTAGTATATAGAATAACCACCCTCATGATTTCATGGATCTTTAAAGTACTGCAGAAAAAATATAGAAAGAGGTCTATACTTTCTGCATGAATCATATTTACTTATTTTGCCTGTTTTCATAGATTATCAAAATAATCAGGTTCCCCACCCCCTACCAGCTTCTGTACTTTACACCACTTTATACCCAAGGATGAGTTATGTTAAGTGAGAAATTTTTGGAAATAGAGTGATTATTTTACAAAGAACTATAAGATAAGAAGGAAAGAAGGAAGGAAGGAAAGAAGGAAGGAAGGAAGGAGGGAAGGAAGGAAGGAAGGAAAGAAGCAAACATTTATCAAGCACCTACTATGGGTCATGCATTGTGCTAAGAGCTTTACAGGGGTTTGATCCTCAGAGCAACCCTGAGAGTTGGTTAGGTACTGTTATTTCCCCATTTTGTAGTTGAGGTCTGGTCAAGCTAGACTGCTTTCCATCCCTTATGTTTGTAATGCCATTTTCCATCTCTACATCTTTACTCGTGCTGTTTCTCATGCCTAGAATGATTTTCCCTCATTTTCATCTGAGTCCTTTAAAATATTTTTTCCCAGATGGCCCTGTTTTATATGTTAAAACTCTGTCATCAAATTTATCATATACTGGCAATCTACTTTATACTAATCTCACTTTCTGTAATACCACAGGTAGTTATTCACTTGTCTTTGCCTTTAGGTTGTAGTGAATTTGAGAACAGAAGCTTGATGACATTCTTCTTCATACCCCCTTTTGAAGTATATCTTTATTCCTATCCAGGGCTCATTTCTGACTCTGGACTTTCTCTCCTATGCTACAGAAACCTTTTCACCCTGGAAGTTCATTCTTCCTCTGGACTTCTCACACTAGAAATACCCACTATCCTCATTGCCCTTTCATGGGATTGGCTTTCTCTTCCCCCTCCACCCCAGAAACTCCATTTTAAGAAGCGCATCCAAGCCTTTTACTTTTTCTTTACTTTTCTTCAGGTTTCACTTCTGTCTCTGCAGGACTTTCTCCACCATGCTTCTATATGGGTATGATACAACATGATAAACACATATTAAAAGTCTACTATGTGCCGGGCACTGTGCTAAGCACAAATAAAAGAAAAGAAAGATAGTCCCGGCCCTTAAGCAGTTGACGATCTCTAATAGAGGGAGACAGTATATAGAAAGAGTTCAAAAGGGGAGGGAAATGCCAAAGAATACCTTTGGCAAATTAAGAGATGGCTGACATTTTAAGCCCTTATATAGGAGGAGTTTTTTATTCCATCAACCTGCAGGAAGTACTTCCCTCTCTCTTATTTTCCAGCTTCTTTTTATATGTTGTCTTCTCCCATTAGAATATAAGCTTCTTGAGGGCAGAGACTGTCTGTCGGCTTGTATTTATATTCTCAGTGTTTAGCATAGTATCTGGCACATTTGTTGTTGAATCATTTCAGTCATGACTGACTCTCCGTGACTCCATTTGGGGTTTTCTTGGTAAAGATACTGGAGTGGCTTGTCATGTCCTTCTCCAGCTCATTTTACAGATGAGGAAACTGAGGCAAACAAAGTTAAGTGGCTTGCCTAGAGTCACACAGCTAGTAAGTGTCTGAGGCCAGATTTGGACTCAGGAATATGAGTCTTCCTGACTCCAGGCCTAGCACTCTATCTACTATGCCACCTAGTTGCCCACATAGTAAGCATTTGATAAATGCTTGCTGACTTGACTTGCTTTGACACAATTCTACACTGAGTGGCTGATAGGGAATTATTTGGTGAATTCTGTGGTATAAGGCTTAACTCAAAGGGATATTCTCAATTCTACAAGCTCACTATTCCATGATTTTCTAGTATCTCAGCTGTGATCTTTCTGGGGACTGGGCCCCTAATTTTGATAAACATACTCTAGAAGATGCTTCTACGCTATTCTTTTAGAATTTTCACTGTTCCAGGGACAGCAAAGTGGCACAGTGGATAGAGTTCCGGCTTTGGATTCAGGAGGATCTGAGTTCAAATCCAGCCTCAGACACATAACACTTACTAGCTGTGTGACCCTGGGCAAGTCACTTAACCCCATTGCCTATCCTAAAAAAAAAAAGAAAAAAAGAAAAAAAAGAGTTTTCACTGTTTCTATCACATGTGGCTCAATTTTGATTAGAAAATATGATAAATTTTGATAAAAATATGATAATAATATTGGGGGCTTATTATTTTTCTACTTAGAAGAGACACAAGCCTTTTATTGTTGTTTTTCCTGGTGTCTGTTGACATGTGGCCATAAGAGATGATTTGAAAAAAAGAAAAAGCTCCTATTTTTGGTTCTATCAAGTGCTAGTCCTTTCATACTGCCTAGAGCAAAATCAGGTTAGGAGAAGAATTTTTGAGTGATGGAGGGAACATGTGGCAGTGACGGTTGTCATGGGGTAAGCTTCAAATGTGAATTTTTGCCCAATATCCTATTACTGAGTTCTGCTAGGATTTTTTGATTTCTCTGATTTAGTGATACCACCTGAACATATGGTAAATCAAAGCTTCACAATTTCCTTCCGTAGCTGAGGTTCATCTAAACCATATATTACTTTTTTGATGTTGCAATTAGTAGAAAACCAGATGGTTTCATTGTCAGAGATAAGAAAAGGGAAAAGCAACAAATATCATTGTGGAAATACATCAACATTCTGAGGCCAAAGAGATATGAAGAGTGAATTGACTATCTTCGAACTCTAATGGAGAGGATGGCTGAATAGAATAACTTTTAGGAGGTGTTAATTCCAGCAAATTAACAATAATTTGGAATCTTATTAAGCCAGCAGGGTAAGTGTTGTTGTCACTGAATGAAATGAAATCATAGGATCAACCATCCTGTGTGCTATTCTCGTCTGGCCAGCCATTTCCATTATGAGATCTTTGAATTTAAAATTACACATAATGATGTTTGATATGATAATTTATTTGCAGTTACTTGACTATTGTGGGAATTTTTTATTTCCTTTTATTCCTTCTGCATCTTTTGGTTACTATTAGCATCACCTGATCAAAACCTGTCCCATTTGATGTTAAAATTTTCTTAGAGCCTTAAACATCTTAGATAAAGAATCTTATCTCTCCCTGATTCCTTGGTGACATGGAGCTCCTCCTCCTCAATCAGCCTATTTGTGAACCCTGTAAATGTCATTTAATCTATAACCTGATTTAGTTTACCTATAGAGTTTGTCTGATGAAGTTTATTTCCTTAGGAATATGTGAAATTATAAGTCTTGAACTAAGTTTGCTCAACATTTGTGACATTGAAGAATGGTCTTGTAGATCTAGCTTCTCTTTAACTTGTATGGAATAAGAGGAACATAACAAGATTGTACCATGTAAATGAAATATTTTCATGTCACTCTGATATAATTTTGCCTATAAGAAGCCTTGTAAGAATCTTCATGATTGTCCAGAGTTATCTGAGGTCTGAACCTCTGCTTGAGCATAATAGTAAGACATTATTTTACCTTCAAAATTTCTACATTGTAGGAAATAAAGATGTTTATACACACACACACACA
Source organism: Phascolarctos cinereus (assembly GCF_003287225.1). NCBI lineage: Eukaryota > Metazoa > Chordata > Mammalia > Diprotodontia > Phascolarctidae > Phascolarctos > Phascolarctos cinereus. Next base: position 72,833,394 of record NW_027555847.1, on the reverse strand, counting down.
CACACACACACACACACACTCACACGTGTGTGTATGTGTGTGTTTGGCAGCAGTTTCCTATCATATGCATTGAGAGAGGAGATATTTCTCCCATAACACCATTATTTTGAAACTCAATGGAGGATAATAAAGGGTAATGTATTGAGTAGAGCACCAGGATGTCAGGAAGACCTGAGATGAAATCCTGCCTCAGACACTTATTAGGCAAGTCACTTACTCTCTGTTTGCCTTAGTTTCTTCATCTGTAAAATGGGGATAATAACAGCATCTACCTCCAAGGGTTATTGTGATGATCAAATGAGGTATGATAAAGCACTTTGCACAGTGCCTGGCATATAGTGAGTGCTACATAAATATTAGTTATTATTATAATGATGTGATTTCTAGGAGTGTTAACAGATTCTATTAAAATTTGGTACATGGACAAAGGAAACAAATACATATGAATGTGACTAGAAAGATGTATAAAAGAAAAAAAAGCATTTGTATTCATAGTATCACAAGGTCATGTATTTTAAGTACATTTTTAAGACTTCATAGGTCAGTTATTCCAACCCTATGCATTTTATACTTGAGGAAACATAAACTGAGAAAAGATAAATGACTAACTCAGGGTCACATGGGGACTAAACGGAAGAGCCAGGATCTGACCCTAGGTCCTCATAGTACAAAGCTAGCCCTGAGTTATACTTCCCCCTCCCTCTGCCTTATTCATGTAGTTATGGCCCTAGGAATAGAAAGAAACTTAAGCATGTGAAGTTGTAGTTTGGTACAGCTTTATTAAATCAATCACTTTCTATGTCCAGGAACTGTGCTATTCTATGGGAATAAAAATATAAAGTAGGAAGTAACTCTACTCTTAAGGATCTTACATTCCATCAAGGGAGATACAATTTAAAATATAAGCAGATACCTAGTTTATATATGAAATAAAAATGAATAGAAGGTAGTTAGGAAGAAAGGGTACTGGTACTTATTGGGACCAGGAAAATCTGTGTATAAGGTGGTGTTTGAACTGATTCTTGAAGGAAAAAAATGGTATTCTATGAATGGAGCTGACAATGGAGTACATTACAAGCATAAGGAATAGCCAGTGCAAAGTCATAGAAATGGGAAGTGTATCCTGTATGAGGAAGAGAAAGAAGCTCAGTCTGGCTACTCTATAGAGTGTGGAAAAAGAATAAAGACATAACAAGGCTACAAATATAGGTAGGGACCAGGATTCAAAAGATTTAAAAGATAAACAGTGGAGTTTATATTAGATTCTAGAATGCATTGGCTAGGTAAATGACATGGTTACATTTGCCCTCAATGAGAATAGGTTTGGAAGGTTTGTGGAGAATGGATTGGAGCAGGCAGAGCCTTTAGACAAGGAGACCAATGAAGATGCCAACATAAAAATCTGAACTAGAGAAAATGATGACCTGAACTAAGATGGTGGCTGTTTGGATAGAAAGAAGGGGTCAGATGTAAGGGACATCGTGGAGGTACAAATCCAAGATTTCTCAATTGATTGGATATATAAAATACAGCAGATCAAGAAATCGAAGATAATGCCAAGGTTATGAACTTGAAAGACTAGAACAATGGTAATGGCTTCCATAGAAGTTAGAAAGTTTGGAAGAATAATGGAGTTTGGGGCGAATGATAATAAATTCTACTTTGGATATGTTGATTTTGAGCTGTCTCTGGGACATTCAATTTGCAAAGTCATTTAGTTAGTTGTACTGAAGCTCATGGAAAAGACTAGGGCTTGATGTATAGATCAGTGAATCATCCACTTAAAGATAATCATTAAACTTCCTTCTCAGCTCAGATCACTGCCTGACTGCTCCATCTCCTTCAGCTCATCATGTCTCCACCCTGAGGCTTAATCTCCTAATTGGTGAGTTCTTGGCTATGATAGCCATGCTGTTCTTTTCACTCTCATATCAATTCACTCTCTAAACTGTTTCATGTAGCTACAAGTGCTTTGTCCTGACAAAGGTGCTGTCTTTCTGCCTCATTCCTCTGCTTTTTAGCATTCCTTTATGCATTGTATTTTCTTACTAGAATGTGTAAGTTGTTTATCCTTCATTCTCCAAGAGGACCAATGACATCATAACTGTGATGGCTTGACTTTCTAGTGAATTGGGTTTAAGTGAGGCAATGCTGCACAAAGTCATCTGTGTAACTCTCTCCTCCAGAGAAATCAAAGTCCAGTGCCAAGTAAAAAAGCCAAGATCAGTGGCAGTGGCCTGGGATGGAATGGGAGACCTTGGATATGAGCTCATTGAGAGTAAGGACCGTCTTGTTTTTTTGTATCCCCAGCATTTAGCCCAGTAACTGGCACATAGTAATTGCCTGATGAATGCTGTGTTTATCTAAATGCATGTGAGTCCATGCAACTTTTTTTGGGGTGGGGGGGCAGGAGGCAGGGCAATCGGGATTAAGTGACTTGCCCAGAGTCACATAGCTAGTAAGTATTTTGTGTCTGCACTCAGGTCCTCCTGACTCCAGTTCTGGTGCTCTATTCACTGTGCCATCTAGCTGCCCCCTGAGAGAGCAACTTTTGACAGAGAAAAGTAGAGAGCTCAGTTAGTCACAGTTAGAAATAATCACAGTTAGAAAATATGGTATGAATGACCACCCAAAGTAGACTGAGGAGGATTCATCACACAGGTGGCAGGATAAACAGGGGACTGTGGTCAACAGTGACATTCACCAGCAAGGTCAATTAGGAATTAGGATGAAGACCTGAAAAAATATCAAGAGATTACTAGCAACTTTAAGTAATGATGTCAGAAACCATATATAGTAAACAGTTGAAAAATGAAAGAGGAAGTGGGGCAATTAGGGTAGATAGCTTTTTTTTTTTTCCTAGGAGTCTGGCTGAAAAGGGAAGAAAGAGACAGGAAACTTGAGGGGAAAGGGAAAGTATGGTTTAGTGAAGAATTTGTAGTTGTTGTTTATGTTTATTTTTGTTTTCATTCTTTTTTGTGGGGAGAGAAACTTGGGCCTGATTGAAGAATTAATTCATCAGTGAAAGAACCAGCAGGAAGATAACTAGAGAGGGAATAATTGAGTAGGCAATCTGCTGGAGAAGACAAGAGGGAATGGAATCAGAGTATGGGGATGTTGTCAAGCGGTTTTGAGATGAAGAGAAAAGTCAAAGAGGGGGCTCAGTAATTAGCCTCAATTGTGTTAGTTATATAAATGGTGAGGTCCTTAGATAACAGGATAGGGGAGACAGGAGTTAAGGGAGGCATGAGGGGAGAAAAAGAAGGTTTTGGAATATCCTCTGTGGTGATATAGGCAATCAATCAATGAGGAATAAAGGGTTATCTTGCTGTCATAAGAACCCAATTGGTCATATGATGCACCATTTGGTGTTTGATTTTTAGCCTATACAGGGAAAAGACCAGTGAGTGCAAAAAGTCCAACCCAATTTTCTCAGTTCCCTCAGAAATGAGGACAAGCAACATTCGTGGGTTAGTAGATAGGACACTGGGAGATCTGAATTTAAATCCTACCTCAGATTCATACTAGCTATATGATTCTGGACATGTCATTTAACTTCTCTGGGACTCAGTTTTCTCATCTTTAAACTGAGAAACTTGAATTTGATGCCTTATAATAGTCTTTCTAGCTTTAAATCAATGCTCCTATATCCCCAAGTCAGTTACCTTTATGCATTTCTCACAAACTCAGTTAAGTGTCCTTTACTCTTTATTCTACCTATGACCTTGTATGCTTAAGTTTATGAGCAGATTTTCTGTTCTGCAGATTTTTAAGTATATGCAGGAAGCTGTAGGCATGGAAATTCTTTAAGCTGTGATGTCCTAAAACTTTCTTTTTTGGTAAAAGTTGGATTCTGAGTCAATCTGAGATCAGTGCCAGTAAAAATGGAGTACAGAGACCATCAGAATACTAATAATGGCTTTTTAGATATGCTGATTTCTGTTTATCTCCGCATCTGCTTTTCCCAATAAACCTTGAGATTCTACTCCTAAAAACCCCATATGTATAAAAGATCTCCTGGCATTGTTAATATAAACCTAATAAGATAAGAAAATAATTGAAATCTCATTGAGATACAGTTTTTCTAAAGAATTCAGTCTAGCAATTCATATAGGAAAAGAAAAACTACGTGAATAAATAGCACATTTGCAGAGATCATGATATAAACTTAGTCCATTAATCCATTTATCTCTGACAAGTACTTCAGATGGAAAAATAATTGAGACAAGAACTGAATAAGAGGAGACTCTGATGTAGGGCTGTGATGGAGCTCGCTCTTACTGGCTATTAGAGTGGACTTCTAAATGGACTTAAGTGAACTCTTTTAGGCATTTACATGTCAGAAGTCAGCAGACACTACAAACCAGGATTAACTTGTTCTTTTGTTGATGGTCTAAACTTAGGAAAGTGATGGAGAAAATCTTAACAATGAAAATTAAATCTAAAAGTGTGTTATGAGTTTCAGAGAGCTGGTTGTTAAACACTTATGAGCATACCTCTGGCTGGATGTTTCATTTCTTTTGAACAGCATGGACTGTTCAATGATCTCTACTTCTTGCTGCAAAAGCCCATCTTAGCAGGCTGCAGAAGAGGTGGATTTGCTTCTAAGAGTGGCTTAAAGACATCATTAAGGAGAGTCTAATTATGGCCTTTGTGATTATTTTTCATGTGAGTTCATTATCCATTGAACCTGGGTTAGACCCAGGTATTATTGATGTTGAGAATTCTAATGATACTCCTGGCAAATAATTCAACAGTCTTGTGTCATTTGGTAAAGTGGATCCAATTTTCTGCAATATCAAGTCTGTGCCTCTGTAATAGCCCTGGTCAGCAGTGACATTGCTTTCTTACAAAATATTAACTAGATGATAATATTGGAACATTCGCTTGTTAGATTAGGGAAGGACACAATGCATCATGTAGTTAGTCCACGTGCTTCATTTTATAGATGAGGAAAGTGAACCTCAGAGAGGCTGTGAATTTTCCAAGGTCATACCATATCATGAGGAGTTGATCCTGCCTTCCCATACTCAGCCTACTATGCCGTATTCATCAAATTTATGAATTCAGTTTTCTACAATGTTCCTTTGTGTTTATTCCGTTGCTCAATAACTGTGTTCTCTAGTAGTTTCATTATCAACAACATTTTTGAGCATCTTCTATATACATGATTATCAATAAATGAGCAAGATATAGTTCCTGCCCTTAAGAAGCTTAGTAGCTAATAGAGATGTGGGTATCCTCTCTCCCTAATTGGGTTATAAGTTCTTTGAGTTCAAGGTCCATGTCTCCTGTGTACTCCTGCCCCATAATGCCAGGAGAGGATTCGGTGCACAGTGTTCTGTTCAATATATATTGAGTCAAAGGGTATCCTCAGAATCCCCAGTGTGCTTCATAACTAATCAGCTTTGACAAATATGGAACCCTGCAGAACCCCAAAGAACCTAGTTTGGAACATGTTAGTGGTCTGATGGCTTTGATTCTGCATTTACTGGCGTGAAATCTTTGAGTCATTTCTATTTTTTAAAATTTTTTGAGTTATATCTATACCTCCTTGAAATGTACTGAAAAGCTATGCCACCAGCCTTGCATAGATCCTATTAGACAGTTTGTCAGAGTGATTTACAAGCTTCTCAAATTGAATTTATCCCTGAAATTGTTTCATTGTTCTGTTTTCTTTCCAATGTCTATTTGAAATAAAACTTAAAAAAAAAACTCAGTGTATATAATTCCCGGAGACAAAAATAAGCTAAAAACCAAACACAAATCTGGATCTAATGAACCTTCAAGGAAATACTAGTGTTATTGGCAAGAAAGTTAGTAAGAGCCTTAATGAGGTCTCGCCATGACTCATTTCCTCAGTCATAGAATTTCAGAAGAGCAAGAGTTGGAGCTTGTTTCATCAAATGCACTTATTTTACAGATGATACACCTGAAACCTAGAGTAATTAAGTGACTCTCCCAGTGTCACAAAGCTATCTCATGCAATGATGGGACTAGAATTTAGAGACTATGATCTGTAGATTTTGAGCTAAAAAAGACCGTTCATTAGAAGTCATCTAGTCAAAACCCTCATTTTCACAGATGAGGAGACTGACATCCTCAGAATTTAAGTTAACTTGCCCAAGGTCACAAGCCTAGAGCCTGAATTTGAAATCTAGATCCTTTGACTCCAAAGCCGTAGCTGTTTGCTTTATACCAAACTGTTTTCTAACTAATAATCAATGGTTATTTTTACTAAATAATTATTTTAATAATCATGTTTTCTCATATAGTTGATATCATGCTGAGCTTGGCACCAGGAAGACCTAGGTTTATATCTTGCTTTTGATCTTCATTGGAGTTGGAATCCTAGACAAAGTCATAACATAACTCTAGGTGTCTGGTAACCCCCTAGGATTTATCTCCTAAGTTATAGATCAGATATATAGAGTTCACTAATCAAGAGTTCTATAGATGAATAAATCACAAACTCTTGGCACGGTTCCTCATTACCATGTTCTCCTTCACTAAATAGGTGGGGAGGAGAGAGGCATGTAGTGAAGTTGAGTGTGCACAATAGCCTGGAAGATGAGAAAGCTGGGCTTCAGATCTGATTTTGCTACTGTTTTGGCCCAAGACTAAATTCGAACTGTCCATAGAATGGAATTGAGAAGCTTATAGACAATATAGTCCTTAAAAATTTGAAGTCCATTCAATAATACCATGAAAAGGATATTTAGGGAAGATATAACATTGATTCAGTAGAGTCTTTGCTTCCAAATTTGTCAAAATGGCTCACCTGGTCAGAGAGTTGCATTGACTCGGACAGGCACAAGAAGTCCATCAGGCATGAAAAGTACTGACTATTCATGAGCTGACTTTTGCACTCTGGGTAATTCGGATATCGTATCAACAGGTCAAGGCTTAACAGTGTCATTGTCTTAGGGAAGGAGGGGATAGCATTTGGGGCAAGGACCTTCAAGTCTTTTAGGTACAACGTGACGAATTCCTAGCTGCTCAAAGGGGCTAACTCTTATTATTCTCAATCAGATGATGTTTTTACCACAACTGTTGCCTGTATGACATTGAACGGATTTCTTCCTTCATTTTGACCTCAGTTTCCTTATATGTAATATGAGAACATTAGTCTAGAGGATAACTAAAGGCCTCTTCTAGTTCTAACATTTTATGAGCCTGTGAAATATTTCCTTACTGTTTCCATGTACGTCATACACAAACACCATCATTATTCTGGCACTCAGCACTTCCTTCACCTCCTTCTAGTCATTTGTTATTCTTTTGCTGTTTGATGGTCCAGGTCTAGTTCTGCCGGGACTTGCATATATCTTCTCTCACCATGAGTTACAAAAATGCCAACTGCTTAGTGGTTGATGCTTTCAGGCACTGTATTAACTGCACTGCTGGCCTTCTGGAGATTGTGAACATAAACCATATTCAACTTAAATGTAATTTATGTCAAAGACCTTGTGCTGTGGATCATTCTGTGATAGAAACTGTCCCCTGACCAGGAGTGAGATTATATCATTGGAGGACAAATGTACACAGTACATATTACTTGGTGTGTCTGGATTTCTTGTCTTGCATACAAGGCAGAATGAAATAACAATAACAGCAGTTTATGTTTATAAGAATTTTGAGATGTATAGAGCTTTTTCGTCAATAATGACCTTACGGCAGGGATGGGAAATCTGGGGCATTGAGACCCATGTGGCCTTTTAAGTCCTGAACGAGTCCAAATTTTACAGAACAAATCCTTTCGTTAAGGGGATTTGTTCTGTGAAGTTTGGATTCTATCAGAAGGCCACAGTTGAGGACTTAGATGACCATGTGTGGCCTTGAGGCTGCAGGTTCCCCACCCTTGCATGGAGTAGGTAGTAGAACATTATTATCTCCATGTTACAAATGAAGCTCAAAGAGTAATTATATGTCTTGCCCTTGGTTGCATAGCTAGTAAAGTTCAGGGCCAAGAGTGCATAGATAGATTAGATAAATAGATTAGATAGGGATAGATCAATACATAGATAGATGGATAGAGATAGATAGATAGATAGATAGATAGATAGATAGATAGATAGATAGATAGATAGATAGATAATGGTGAAAACATGAGAAGCCTCTATTTTTCCTGGCATCCTTTGGTAGAATGCTTCATTGTCGGCATGATAAAAGGGCACCTATGTATGATTTGCTAGACTGATCTGTAAACCACATATTTCTCTTTTTATTCAACCTCCAAGTGTCAAAGAGGAAAGCTGGAAAGACCTTAAATCAAATTTCTAATGTGTTTTGCCCACATCCAGATAATAGTATTTTGAATAAAGACAATCATATTCCTTCTGCACACTGTCGTAATCAGACTACATCTGGAAGTATTTTGTTGATTTCTGGATATTTTTTTTTTTTCGATAAAAAATATTGAGAAGCTGAAATAAGTCTAGAGAAAGCCAACCCAAATGATGGGGGTGAGGGGAAACTGGAAACATGCTATACAGGAAGCCATGAAAAGAAACTAGGAATATTTGGTCTGAAGAAGAGAAAGCTTAGGGAGAATAAGATACTATAGTGGTCTTCAAGTATTTGGAGGGCTATCAAGTGAATGACAAACGTTTTGTTTTGAAAAAGGGAAAATTACTGATGAAAGTGAGAAAGAGATTCTTAGCAATTAGACCTAATTGCAGGTGGAATGAGCTACATTACTGCAGGTGTTCAAGTGAAGATTTGGTGGCCATAGGTTTTTGTCTTTTTTTTTTTTTTTTGAGACAATCGGGGTTAAGTGAGTTGCCCAGGGTCACACAGCTAGTAAGTGTCAAGTGTCTGAGGCTGGATTTGAGCTCAGGTCCTCCTGACTTCAAGGCCAAAGTTCTATCCACTGCATCACCTAGCTGCCTGGTGACCATAGGTTTTATTTGGACTCAACGACCTCTGAGGTCCCTTCTAACCTCAGGTGATGTGATGTAAGCCTTAAGCGGGGTGATAGCAGTATCCGAGAAGGATGAGTTCACAAAAGATGTAATGAAGGTAGAAATAACAAGGCCTGATAATTGATTGGATGTGCATGGGGGGGAAAATAGGGTTACAGGAAAGGTTAAGAGAGGGTAGGAGTCAAAAATAACATGTAGGCTGCAAGCCTGGATTACAGGAGGATAATGGTACCCTTGACAGTAATAAGAATATCAGGAAAGGGGAAAGGTTGGGAGGATGAGAGAATTAATTCATTTCTTGATGTGTTGAATTTAAGACACTTACAGGATTCTAGTTCCAGTTATTTCATAGGGAACTGGAAAAGCAAGTTTGGAGGTGAAGAGAGAGAACAGGGCTGGATAGTCAGATCTCAGAACCATTTGTTTAAAGATGATATTTGAATCTGACCTAATATGATATAAATCTGATGTGAATATGAATATGATGATGTACTATAAACAAGTAGGAGGTTAGAATATGAATGTTCAGCCTCAAATTAGCTGTATGACCTTGGACAAGTTATTTAAATTCTGTTAGCCTCAGTTTCCCCAAAGGTAAAATGGTGATGATAATAATAGCACCTGCCTTCTTGGGTTGTAGTGAGGATCAAATGAGATAATATTTATAAACTGCTTAATGTAGTGCCTGATACCCAGCAGGCACTACATAAATGCTTGCTGTTACTATTATCATTGCTATCACTTGTGAATATGAATCTGATGTGAATATTAATTGTATCTGAGTTTGATGATAATTGAGACTGAGGAAGATTGCTCAGACACATAGGAGGGGAAACAGGCAAGAGAGATGTCACAAAAACTAGAAAGAAGAGTGTATCAAGAAGTAGAGGATGGTCTGTAATGATGAAGGCTGTAGAGAGGTCAACAAAGATTCAAATGGAGAAATATCCGTTTGATTTGGGAACTAAGAGTGAATCATGAATAATGTTGGAAAAAATGTTTTCAGTTGAATGATGCAGTAAGAAGTTAGACTGCAGAAAGTTAAGATGAAAGTGAGAAGAAAGGTAGTGAAGAACCTCTTGTAGCGTTCTCAAAGGGTTTAGTTACAAAAGGGAGAGGAGGCATAGCACAATAGCTAGTGGGGATTAATGGATCCAGTGAGGAAGGGAGACATGGAGATATTTGTAGGCAGTAGGGAAGCAGCCAGTGAACAGCGAATGATTGAAGATTAGTGAGAGAATAGTGGTGATAGAGGAAACAGTCTGCTAGAGCAGCTAAAATAGAATGTTGTGTCTTTTAGGAGTATCTCTAACTTGCAGTTCAAGGGCTTGGACAATCCTTGGTTCTGATACTTACAGTGTGACCTTAGTCACACAAATAACTTAATTCTTCTGAACCTTAGCTTACTAATCTATAAACAATTAGGAGGTTGAAATAGATGACCTTTAAAGTCCCTTCCAACTTTATATGTGTGATTATATAATTTATTGGTTACTAAATCTTTTGAAATAGTGTATCTCTGCATGAATGATATACTACTTGTGAGAAAAAAGACAACTTTTGTCAGATTGGATAAGAAAAAGAAGAGGAGTAGAGGAGGTGGAAAGGGAGAGAGAAGGGGAAGAGGAAAGGAATGATTATGGACTGGGACTTGAACTTGGTCTTTGTTGAGGGAATTAAGAAGTTGATATATTAGATCAGATGCTTATCTTTTCAAGATAGGCTCACTATTTGGCCTGAAATTGGAAAGCGTAATTCTTTCACATTTACCTTAATATATACATGTAATTTGAATATCTATGTCTAAGCTGTTGATGAAAAATATATGATTGTGGTCAAATACTAACTTTTAGGAGATTGCCCAAACATTGATTTTAATCTAATCCACAGGATTCATAAGAATAGATTCCATGTGTTATCTAAAGCTTTGTATTTTTCTGAGCACCTAAAATGGTTCTCTGCACATAGTAGGTCCTCAACAAATATTTGTGTTGAACTACATCTAAACAAATGATACGATTTTATATGTGTGTGTGTGTTATACACATATTTCTTCCCTGCCCCCCCCAAAAAAAATTGCAGTGTGACAAATATTTTTAATCTATTAGTTTTAGGTTTCAATTTTTAGCCTTGTTGGTAATGTGGAATCAGAGCCAGATTAAAGATTTCCCACTGGGAAAATGTGACCTAATGATTTTACATTTTTTGGACCTTTGCATTTACTTGCAAGTGGAATTAAAGAGAATTTAGGGATTATACAAGAATTATCAGAAAAACCATCACGGTCATTAGTTGCTTACTTGGAGGAACTTGGGACTAATAACAATGCCAACCATAGTCCTTGTCTTGGAAAATCTTTGCCATGGCAGAGTCTATATGAAATACATTTTTGGTACTTTTTAGATGTCAATTCTTAATAGAAACTTGAGGTAAGCAATGTAATATTTCATTCCCACCACCCATCTTTTAAGTCTATGACATAACATGACATATCCATTTTTCACAATGAAGTAGGTCCTTTCACAGACACTGTAAAACATACTGGAAATGCAACTACTTTTGTACCCTGGAGTTTCATGTGGCTTTTCTCTTGTCCTCCAGTACTTTGTGATTCTTAAAAAACCTTTGACTTTGTCTTTACCAGTCAACCTAGCTTCCTAATGAACCTTTGAAGTAGCTTCAGTGGGACTGCATTGTTCTCAAAATATCACATGGGCTTCAACGATCTTATAACACAAAGAAAATATTCATTCCAAACTGCTCATTTTATAGACAAGGAAAATGAGCAGTAGAGTAGTTGAAATGGATTCCCCATGAACACATGGGTAGCATTTTGGACAGAACTAGAACTGGAACCCAGATTTCCTGACTCCCAATACAATGGTAATAAAATATTTTGAGGGTTTGTTTTAATGAATTTACTACTCTGAGGAAATACTGAAAGTACATCTCTATTTATCTACATTTCTAAACATATATTTGCATATATATATTTATGTACATACAGATTTATATCTTAGATATCTGTAAATTTCATGCATATATAGCTATATCATCTATCTATATTTTAGATATCTATATCTAAACTTTATACATATATGTCTATAAAGATATATCTACATATCTCTTTCTAGCTATGTATATAAACAGATTTGTATATACAAATATACATATTATTTACATACATATGTACACATATATTTTAGATATCTATATGTGTTCCTTAGCTATATATCCATATCTATATAAGGCTATATATCTAGTCGTATGTATAGATATATAGATATATACACACACATATTTATGCATTTGTCTATCATTTTGTATACCCACATTCATATACACATATTTCAGGTATCTATATCTATACATATATAATCTGTATGTAGTATTATAGGTATATGAATCTCTTTATTTCTCTCTCTCTCTCTCTCTCTGCCACACACACACACACACACACACACACACCTCTTTAGATATGGTTTAATTGGTGTAGTCCACTGAGTGAATTCCTCTCTATTGGCACCTACTCTGCCACTCATACTCTTAGAGAGTTACCAGGGTTACTGGAAATTGAGTGACTTGCTCAGAATCGTAAAGCCAGTACATGTCAAAGACAGGACTTGAACCCAAGACATCCTGATCTAAGATGAGTTCTTTATCCACTATGCCATATTGCCAAATAATTATATTTATGTAATAAATATTTAATAAATTAATGATGAAACAGTGTTCTCTTTGGCTTTGAAATGCTAATGTAAATATCACACTGGGATTACAAAGTTATCAAATAATAATCACATGAACTGTTCTACTTATGGTCACCTTGAACTACATTGTGTCTTCAGCATTCATGCCTTTGTCCCAGTGTTCTATCATGTCTAGAATGCTTTTTGCCTGAATTTTTTTCCTGTAGAATCAATCTTTAGCTTCTTTCAGAGGAAAGATCATATACCATCTCCTCTGGGAAGTCTTTTTTGACACTCTCAGCTTTCAGTATGCCCTCTGTCTTGAAATTATTTTGTGTAACTTCACATATATTGTTTATTTGCTTAATTGTATGCATATAAAATACCTCTGCCCAGTATAATGAATGAGGAAAGGGAATTTTTCTATTTTATTTCTATAATCCCAGTACTTAACACCGTGTCTTACATACAATAGGTACTTAATGAATGCTGGTAGAATTGAAGTGAATCATTAAGAGAATAGTAAAAGATATTCCTAAAAAGAAAATTTGCTAGGAGGGTGATGCTCACGTTTGAAGAACGAAGATATGGAAGGTGTGTGAGAGTAATTATGAGCCAAGTGAGGAACTAGATTGACGGTCCAACCAATTTTTCTATATTGAACATTTACTGGATATGAGTAGGGCAGTGTGTAGAGGGTATAGAAAAGTTTGGGAAGATTGTATAAAAGAGATATTTTTCATACTGAAGTGCTGTGAGAAACACAGTAGATTTAGTCATGTCGGTAGTGATCCTAGAGAAGCCTTGGGCTGGGGCAAGGAGAGGAGTGTGTGAGTGTGTATGTGTGTATGTGTGTGTGTGTGTGTGTGTGTCTGTAAGAGAAAAAGAGACAGAGACATAGACATAGAGAGAGACAGAGAGACAGATAGAGACAGAGATAGAGAATGAATGGATTTTAATCTAGAGGATGTCCTTTTCCATGGTGAGCTCCACTCAATTAAACGTTTGCTAAGAATGCAATATTATCACTATTAACTACCACTACCATCACTACTGTTAATACATTGACTACTATTATAACTACTGTAACTACTACTACAATGCTGCTACTATTAGTACTACTGTAATGACTGGTACTAATAATAACAATATCTGTAATAATAATAGCCTCAGCTTCTCTTTGGATATAAAATCAGCATATAAACAAGAATTAAAGTTCAACATTGCCAATTTTCCAGGCAGTAATGAGGAAAGATTGGGCAAGGAAGTATAATGAAGGGATAAATTCACTAAGTGAGAGTAGCAAAATTCTGTCCTTGCATATCCCTTCTTAATCAGGTCAGTCAGCCAGACAAAGATCCAACTTCTCATGATTTTCAGTCTGCGGTAGCAGTGTACTTCACCTGTAACAATCCAGTCACACTGGCACTCATCAGCATCCCTTGGTTCCTTTCCTCTCCATGGAGTCCCAAAGTTCCTGGATATCCCTCATCTGCCACAGCTTCACATCTTATCCCCCTTCCAGCTGGGGAAAAAAAAACACAACTCCACATCCTATTAGCACAGTTTCCAGTAAGTGTTTACACTAGCTTTCTTATTTATTACATGTGGGACCCTCAGTTAGTCATTTAATCTTATTAGAGCTGAGTTTTCTCCTCTGTAAAAGGGGAGAATTATATTTTGCTCTCTGATGTCCCTTTCGGTTTTAAATCTACGACTCCATGACCTGATAACAGGGCAAATATGGCCAGCATTAAAAGTAGATAGAAGAGACATCCACTTATTTGGTGCAACTTCAGAAGCTCTTAAAAAACTGTCCTGACCTATATCCTTTCCTGACCTCTTCCTCTTTGTTAGCTATTGCCAAAAACTTAACAAACATAGTATTACCTATTTACTATTCTAGGATCTGTGAGCATTTTTTTATAACTGAATTTCAATATAGTTGGCTTCCTTCATAATCCTATGCATTTTGCTTTATTCATTTAAAACCATTAGCCTGAGAAGGGATCTATAAATTTCAACCAAACCGTCAAATAAGTCCATGCCACACACACACAAAAGATTAAGAACCTCTCCTTCAGTCATGTTGATCTTTTAATGAGTTACTCAGCCTTAAGGAAGTAGTATAGCAGAGTTCAGATATGTCAACAGTAACCTGAAGCTGCATGGCTCCCACAACATTCCTCGATATACTTCAACCATATTAAAATGTAGTTGGGAAATATTTTACAAAATAAGTAAAAATACAATAGAACATAGATAATGTTAACGTATGGTTTCCTAAGTTAATAATCAGTCCTCAAATATCCTTATATATGGTTGGCCCCCATTTCTATATGAGTTTGATACCACTGATGGAATAGGTAGAGTGTTGGATTTGGGTCAGGAAAAGCTAAGTTCAAATTCTTCCTCTGAAACTTATTACCTATCTTATTCTAGGCCAGGAACCTCACCCAATTTATGTCCGGTATCTCCCAAGGGCCTATCCACCAAGTGAGGAACACCTTGCTCTCAGATGTGGTCCACTAAGGGCAGAAGACTGCTACAACAACACTTTGTTCCTTATTTTGGTCACAATGTTGCTCTTTATGCGCCTATGTACCCATTTTCTTTTTTGCTTACTGTGTCATGATGGTACATATTGATCTAGGCTAGGCTTGTAGCTCACAAAATGTTGACCTTTCATATAAATCAAATTCAGGAACAGAGTTACAATGGGAAACGAAGGAGAATGTCTATGCATTTGACCTTTTTTTTTATTAAGCAATTTTAATATTAAAATATATTTTGATAGCTATTTTTTCTAATATTTACCTCTAAATAACAAGTTGTGATATTTTATTTCAACCATTATACTCAGAAGTCTGAACTAATTTTCAATTTAGGGTGAATCACATCTGCATGATTTACTACAACAGGGCTTGGTTTCACTCATTTTCTTAAGGTGAATGAAAAACTAGCTTTGAGAAGAATGGAGTTTTGATAGGAAGTCAAAAATGGAGGTAGGGAGGTGAACAAATAGCGAGAAATTAGAGCATGGAGCACTTGAGATACTGGGCAAATTTGGGTGAGATGTTGTAATAGGGAGTGAAGCTATTGGGATAAAATTAAATTAGGTAAAATTTTACTATGTGCTAAGTGCTGGGACATTTAAAAATATATTAGAAGTTTGGGACCTCAGGGAGCTAACAATCTAGTAGGAGAGTGAAGATAGCCAAACAAATAACTGTGACACAGATGAGAATATGACATTTTTCTTTCTCCCCAACAAATACGTGCCTTGAACATAATAGGCAATTAATAAATATCTTTTGAAAGAAAACATGTTGCCTTTACATAGTCACAATCTGTACTAGAGATGCCTGAAAAGCGGTCATTACTTACAAAGGATACCTACAGGGAAGTATACAAGGTGAAAAGTCATTTCACCATGTTGGAATGGATTTCCCCATTATAAAAATAAAACCTTTCGTCTTGCTTCAGTTAAATAGGTTTTTCTTTTCCAACATATCCTTAGGAAGGGCCATAGTACCTGCTGTTATGCATTGCTGTGTTTTCAATACTGTATTTGCTTTAAATACTATTATTAATGTTTACTTAATAATCGCATTTCTTTTAAGACTATGACCCATAGGTATGTGTTTATATGATTTTTAAAAAAATACTTCCAATAGGGCCAATTTCAGGGTAGTACAGTGAATTAGACTCAATGAGAAATACAATCAGATTTACACAAATTTAATTTATACGCAAAATGATTCTTTGGATAATATGGGATAAATGTATAAACTGCTTCTGGAAGAACGTACATTTCAGGAAGTTGATTATGCTGATTACTTAAAGGGTTAATGTACAGTGAGCATTCTATATTTAATATAGTTTTTATCTAGGACTCTGAATGTAACTGTAGTCAGCAACTGTGGGTTAATGTTGGATTTTATCTGCTTAAATCAGAGCCCCTGGCAGAGTACAAGCTGGCCATCCTGGGAGGCTTCTGTTATTTTCCTGTTTGTAAATATCCTTTGGTAACATTGCTCCCCTGTGTTATTATTTCCCTATCTTCTGCTATAACAGATGTTAGGAAATATATTGTTCTTTTTTTCTTATTATAATAGTTCTATGAAGGTGTACCTTTTTTTCAAAGTGTAAGAAATGAGTTTTTGAAACATGCAAAATGAGTTTTTGTAAGTTAAACTAAATTTTAACTACATTCATCTTGGCTATTTAAGACATCCTTTACTAAATCCTTTCATAACAAAGAATAATGACAAGACCTGGCAGACCAGTAAGAATTAGGTCCAAAGGGAGTGTCATGATCATTTTATTAGAAAATTAGGGGAATGAGTTAACTTTCCATAGGTATACTTTGGTCACATCAATTAATCAACATTTATTAATCATGTACTATGTGTCAGGCACTGTGCTAAGCACCAGGGATACAAAAAGAGGTAAAAGACAAATCTCTGCCCTAAAGGAGCTTACAATGTAATGGAGGGAGACAACATGCAAATAAATATATACAAAACAAGGTATATACAGGAAAATAAGAAGTAATTAAAAGAGGTAGGACACTGGAATTAAGAGTGGTTGGGAAGGCTTCCTGTAGAAGATAATGTTATGTTGGGATTTAAAGAAAGCTAGGGAAGTCAATAGTCAGAGCAAAGGAGGGAAAATGTTCCAGGTATGGAAGACAGTCAAAGAAAATGCCCAACAGAGAAAATGCCAGAAGCCTAGAAATGGAGTGTCTTGTTCATGGAATAGGGGAATGTATATACTGGAGAGTAAAGTGTAAGAAGACTGGAAAAGTAGGAAGGGGCTAAATATTTGTTTCTCCAAACTCATTCACTAGGTGTGTTGTTATTTAATGGAATGGATGTAGAATCTCCTGTTTCCTTGATCACAAGGTAGCCTTTCTGTGAACCCCATGTGAGAAGGAGTTTCCTAAGTGGCACATGTATCCAAGACTTTCTTAGTCTGGGGAAAATTTTTAATAGATGATTTAAAAAATGTATTTTCTAGACAGCATTTGGATGCCATGTAAGTAAAATTTATGTACAAGGAAAAATTGGAGATGGGTTTGTAACAAATTACTATTTTACCTTAAATAATGAATATTTCATAATGATTTGATCCATGTTAAAACAAACAAAAAACATCATTTGTGGGGTCTAAGGAACTTTGTTTTAGATGAAATTGGGTTACTGGGATAAAAAAAAGAAAATATTGATTTTCTCATTGATATCTTGGTATGAGCAACTGGAACTGAGGAGAAGATCATGGAGATCAGGAGGCAGCAACAATGGTGCCTTAGTTATAACACTCTCAAGGACAAACGTGGGAACATGGATCTTGCTTCTATGCCATTTTTATTCTATCTCCAGCAATAGTTTCAGACAAGTATACTTGCTTTTGTAGTCATCAATGTTTCTGCGTTAATATTGGCATTTCTGTTTATATTGTAGAGCAGTTTCCCTAAACCTCCCTGAGCCATTACAGAAAACACTGATCTTAAAGATCATAAAATTATAGAATTAGAGTTGGAAGGGACCTCAGGTCATGTAGGTCAACCTGCTCATGATTAAACTAAACTTACCAACGAAGTTATTTTTCAGGGTCACGAAGGTAATGAGTATCAGAACCAGAAATTGAATCCAGTTGTTAAGAGTCTGAATCTCCTCCATTTTCATTTGTTATACTATTCATATTCTGTATTATTTATCTCTTCAATTAAGCATACATACCTGGTGTTGATTGCTATTTTTTTTGCATTCCTAACTAGATTGCAAATTTTGGTCAGTTAGGAGTTAATTCTACATTTTCCTTGGAAAGTTCATTGAAAACCTAGCCAAGTACACACACTCTCTCTCTCTCTCTCCATATATATATATATATAATATATATATATAATTATGCATATATATGTAATATATATGTTATATATATGTATTATGTATATAATATGTATGTTATATGTAATATATAATTAGTATACAAGAAGTGCATGTTGTAGTGGGTTTGGGATAGGAAGAAGGAACACTTTACCAGTGCACTTTCTTAGAGCAAGTTTCTCTTTGCATATATACATATTTCTATTATGTTTTTTAAGGGAAATTTGAATTTATATTAACAAACACTACCCAAGAAGTCATACTCAAAATGCATCTTAAATATTTGTGAGGTGATTCAGTGATTAGCATTGTAGAGATATTCAGCATGTCTGTCTTCAGGAGAAAAGGCTAAAACTGGATTATATCTTGCTTTTGTAAAACACAGTTTATTCATTTTTTGTACACAAAATGTCTAACCATGAATGCTAAGTGTGTCCCCTGCTGTGTTCCAACCTCTTTGTTTTCTAACAGAGTGGCACTTTGGAGATATTATCGTTATTTACCTACAGAACTCTCCTTTGCTTTATGCACAGATTCATTCTAGCAAAGCTGACTTGACAAAATCAGATGCTGTATTGCAAGTCCACCAACACATTGGCTTGACAAGTGCTCTTGTCAATAAGGTAGTAGCTATGTGTGAGTCAGTTTCAGTATTCTTTTTCTTGAAGAGGGTTGTCTGAAGCTGCCCCTTGTCTTCTTTTACCTCGTAGTTTCAGGCCATAGAAATCTGTTAATTTGTTCTTTTTTCTTTTCTATTACACTCATGTTATTCAGTGATAACTTACTTTTTCAAGAAGGTCTATACTTGCATCTGAGAATTCCTCAAGTTTCAGGCCTCAGGCAATATAAAACAAATGAGATTTCTTCTATGTATGTCAATTTTGTTAGTTTGATGTTAGGCATTTTGAGTTTACTTTTTAAAAGGGACACCTAAAAGATTTGTGATTTCCTCAGCATAGAGAATATCAGGAACTCTCTTCTCTAACCAAAACCAATTTAGGAGATAAATCCTAGGGAACTGCCTGAGGCATGTTGGGCTTAAGTGACTGGTCCACAGTCATAAAGCTACTAAGAGTCAAAGGCAGAATACCCTATTTTACTTCTTTCTTTAAAAGGAATATTCTGCTTTTAAATTGCTTTCCATCTCCTGTCAGAGCTGCCAAAAAACTCAGACTGAGCAGCACTCCTGTGTGATCACCTGGAGTGATACACTATTATTTCCAATAATGTAACTTCTACTTTACAATGATAAAATGCTTTTTGAACAATTCTTGGCACATAGTAGGTGCACAACAAATACTACTGTCCAGGCAAATGATGTTGATTTCCTAGTCCACCAGCTTACTCTTATTTTGCTTCTGAGCCATGCTCTTGCAGAATGCTTATTTAGTTAAGATAACATACTTCTACTTTTTAAAATTATTTTGATGCCTTTTGTTGTTATATTGCATATATTTGCCAAAATATCAGCCTTGTTACAATGGAAAGCAGTAATGCAAAACCAATAAAGTGACCACATCTGATGGCGTCCGCACCATTCCATTTCAATAGTCTCAAATAGTCTACTGAAAGTAGAGAAATATATTATATCATCCAATCATAAATGTTTTTTGATTATGTTACAAAAGACTTGTCTGAGGGAATAATAAGAGATAATATTCCAAATTCTCCCTGAAATTGTGGCAAAACACATTCTCAACTATAGGTAAACTGAAAGTCAGGGAAATTTTTTAATTATGTAACATAGACATGATTGCTGAGAAGAACTTTGTGATAAAGATGTTGTCCTATTGTTCATTTGCCTTTCAAATCTGTGGCAACTTTTATGAGCTAAAATAGTGTAACTGAGCAATTTAATATTTTTCCTCACCAAAGTGATGCCAGACATATCTCTCTTTCAGTGTGATTGTAATGTGATAGAACTTCTTCACTGAGAAACTACATTAATAGATGATAAGAACATAATGTAAAGCTCAGTTATTTTTAACTTTCTCTTGACAGGTCTTTCAGCAGGAGAGAATATATGAAGAAACCATGGCTCCAAATGAAGTCCCTTGGGAAATTCATTAAAGTGCTTTCCTTTTCTTAGTGATATATACAATTTAGTATTATGACACCATGATAAAGTGGGTGTGCTGGCAGGAAATAGCAAATGAAAAGTGAATAAATGCGGAGGGGAAATGACTAATGGTAGACTAAGGAAATGCATCTGGCCTGAATTTAAAGAAAAAAAAAAGAAATCCAAGCTAACTTTGTCAACATCTTTAGGATCAACCACATATGAACATGACATTGCATTGTAATCATCTGAGACTCAATGTGTGATAATATATTTAGACATATCCTTGCTATACAAAGTTCTCATTGTTTTTCTCTCATTTGCTGCTCTGTTGTTCAGTTATTCAGTCATGTCTGACTCTTCGTGACCACGTGAGCCACTGCCTATCAATATTATCTGTGGGGTTTTCTTGGCAAGGATGCTGGAGTGGTGATCACCTATCACCCAACTCTCACCCCTGGCTCCAACAACCTGTAGCATGCACAGTGGTCACATTCTGGTAAAACTCGCTCTGCAGGTGGACTAAATCATGTTGAGAGTAATTAATAGACCCCAAACCTTCGGTGAGTCAGGAGAATGTCTACCCTAAGCACGTGAAGACTTCCTCTGACAGAATGGGTAGATGAGAACAATTTGTTCCAATGGTCATGAAGAACCTGAAGAAGGTTCTGTGGAGCGCTTAGAGCTTGGTCAGACATTAAAGATGTCAAAGTTATCCACTGAGTCAAGGCCATCATCAGTTATCTTGACTTTTGTCTTGCCACTGGACTTTGATAACTCTGGAAGAGAGAGTGAAGCTGAGGACTTTGTGCAGCTCTGCCTCACTTAAATTCAATTCACAAGCAATTCAAGACAGCACCTCTTGATGATACTGGTCCTCTTGGAAAATGAAAGACAAACAAAAAACAACTGCAGTGATTTGCTATTCCCTTTGCTAGTAGATTAAGGTTACATGATTTACCCTGGGTCACACAGCAAGCATCTGAGGCTGGATCTGAATTCAGTTCTTCCTGACTCCAGTCCAGAATTCTACCTGCTAAGTCACCTAGCTATCTCCACTGCTGTGTTTCATAACATATAATCAACTCCAGGAGGTGCAGCATGGCAGAGGAGATAGAGGATTGTCTTTGTGGCCAGAATATCTGGGTTTAATTCCCTGTTTCTGATACATACATGAGTAATTTATTTAACCTCTCAGCTTTTTTTTTTTTTTTGATATCTGCTTTGGAAGAAAAAGTTTGGAAGTTTCCACAACCATATTCCCTTCAAGGATGAAATTACACACAAGTACAAATGTTCTCTCTCAAGAAAAAAAAAGTCAAACCAGGTCATCTTCCATGGCACTCCCCCCTACCTCAAGTAAGGCAATACTTTTTATAAAGTTAGTATGGAATGTAATTTGACAGGGCACAAGGAAGAATTCCCAGTCCCAAGATACTTACCAAGTCATAAAGTCATGCCTGAACTTCTAGCATTCGATTTCAATAAAGGTATCCTTCTTTTCAAGAGTTCTCATTAAAATGTGAATACTGAAGTTTAAAATTTAAGTTCTTAATATCTGAACTCTTAACAAGAATTAAAAATTTATTGAACTTCAAGAACTTTAAATACCACCTTCTCTCTACCACCATTCCTCAATTATTGGTCATATTTTGAGGTCAATATAATCAGTTTGTATTGAATGTTCTCCATTCTTGTTGACATGAATATATATTTTACAGCCTCTAGGTCAGGGATCAGCAAACTTTTTATATAAAGCACCATATGCTAAATATTTTAGGCTTTTGTGCCAAGAGTCAATTCAAGGGTATTATACAGGTACTTGTAAAATTAGAGAGGAAGGGGAAGGGAAGGGGAAAGGAAAGATAAGGGAAGGGAAAGAGAAGGGGAAGAGGAATGGAAGGGGAAGGGGAAGGGAAAGAGAAGGGGAATGGAATGGAAGAGAAAAATCAGAGAGGAAGGCAAGGAGGGAGGAGGGAAGGGAAGGAGGAAAGCAAGAACATGAAAAATATAAGGAACCTCCCCCCCACATAGTCATGTTTGTTATTAATTTCAAAATTTTACTATATTATCATTAATAATAATAATAATAATAGGGCCCTCTCCCTTTTTTTTTTTTGCAATAAAAGAGTGCTAATGTGAAGAATAGAGTTCTATTTTTCTTTTTTTAGATAACATTTCCTTAATTGGAGATTAACATTCTTGTTCTTTATCATCAAAATAAACTGCAAATGTTCTTCTGTTGATACTAACTTGAAAGGAAATTTCACATATTTAACCTTTGAAATTATCTTTTTCACAGAGAGGCACTGTCAAATCCTGATATCAGTCCAAGAGCATATGATCTTAATTGAACATATTCATCATTTGGAAAGCAGTTATAGAATTTTATTAGATTTTTCAGTTACTATTTGCCTTTTAGCATTTCATTATATTACAGAGTAATCACTTTCAATTGAAAGTTAAGTGGAAGCTATTCAATTATAAACAGTTCGATGGATTTTAAAATATCAACTTTTTTTTGCACTTACATTAAGATCTAAAAAGTTTCTGCTGGAACTGTAGTTTGAGCTCAGAAAATATATCCACTAAAACTTTGTGTGTAAATGTATATTGTGCTTCTTATTTTAACTTTTGGCAGCCTGAGAAGTATATAAAGAATCTTGGCATGTTAGTTATTATAGAATTGACTTTACTGCAGTAAAATTTTGCATACAGTCACTGCTTTGCCTTTTAATTTTAGGCTGAATTAAGAAATATTAAGTCTGCCCTGAAAGCTCATTTTAAAAGCCATTTAGAGTTTGATAATAATGGCTGAGGGCAGTTCCTTTCAGGAAAAATTCAACCTTGACTAAGTTCAAAAATATAATAAAACCCTACCATCCCTCTTCTTTTCTTGATTTGAAATAATAGGTATGCACTGGTAATTTAAAAACAATTAAATAAAGCATCATAGTATAACAATATACATGGGCACATGGAAAGCTATCACTGTAGAGTTACATTTGCCTCTCTGTGTGCACTGAGCAGCATTGCAAAAAGCAACTGTAGTCCCAACTACTCAGTTTTGATGCTGTAGCACTGAAGGAATCATAAATAACATGCAGATAATTGGGCATGTGTGCTTTCTAGTAAAATTTTCTTAATGGACAATAAAATTTGAATTTCTCATATTTTTCAAGTGTCATGAAATACTTTTCTTCTTTTGACATTTTTTTCAACCATTAAAAAAATTAAAAATCATTCTTATCTCCTAAGCTATACACTCAGAACTCTGGCTAGATTTGGTCCATAGGCATTAGTTTCCCAGCTGCTCTAGGTCATTATTCCATCAGTACATCAAAAAGTATTTATCAAGCATGCAGTAAACACCTGCTCATACATGCTCAAACCTGGGTTGAGGTCTTCTTCACCCCACTCCATTACATTATCATACCACTACTGTTGGAAAATTCAAATAGATACTCTGATAACCTAACCACTATATTCTCTCTCTCTCTCTCCTTCTCCTTCTCTTCTCTCTCTCTCTCTCTCTCTCTCTCTCTCTCTCTCTCTCTCTCTCTCTCTCTCTGTATGAAATTACAGATCTCTGTTATGTACAGCTGGCTTTTCTTTTAACAAGTATAATAAGTTTAACCTGTCAGTATTAAAGCTGTCTATCCTGCTTGTTTGTGATTCTTTCTATGATGACTTCTCTGAATTAACAAAAAAATAGATACCACGGTGACCCTTTTTCTTTTTTCCTTATTTCTTTTCTTTTTCCAATTCTTTTCTTTTTTCTTACCTCTCTCCCTTCCTTCTTTCCTTCTTTACTTCCTTCCATCCTTTCACCTTACACTGATCCATACTTGCCCTCCTAACCCTCTACGATGAGGACTAAGCCCTTGTAACAATACATTATGAAAAAAAATGAAGTTATCTGTGTCTGAAAATATTTGTTTGATTCTACTTCTTGAATCATCAGGAAATCAGTCAATAAACATTTATTAAGTGTCTACTATATATTAGTCACTGTGCTAAGTGCTGGGGATACAATTAAGAAAAAGAAAGTCTCTGCCTTCAGGAGCTTGTAATCTGATGAAATAAGAGAATACACAAAAGAAAGGTGAAATGTGTTTGGGAAAGGTACCTAGTTAAGGCAGCATGGTGGAGTCACAGTGTGACTCTAGGCAAGTCACTTAACCCTGTTTGCCTCAGTTTCCTCATCTGTAAAATGAGCTAGAGAAGGAAATGAGAAACCACTCCAGTACCTTTGCCAAGAAAACCTTAAATGCAGCCATGAAGAGTTGTTCATGACTGAAAGATGACTAAACAGCATCAACTATTATTAGATCTGATCTAAGAACCACTTTCTACATCTCATCCTTCATCTCAATACCCCCTTATTCTTTGTCTAATATCCTAGCTTACTGCTCAACTCGTTTGACATCTTTGGACTCTTTAAAAGCAATAAACTTTGGATCACAGACTTTCTCTACTCTCTACCAAGGATAATTCAACCTGTAACAGACAATCCCTTAGTCAATGGAAGATCCTGTGATCAACACCCTGGTGTAGGCTAAGAAAAAACAGTACAATATACAGTATCCAATATTGATAAAGGGACTCTACCCTTAAACAGAGGTTAAAGATCTCCTTTCCCAGAGAGAATGCACTTCTAAAGTTACATTCTTTGGAATTAATCTTTTAAAAGTAATGTTATAATTAGGTTTACATAAGGATATAGCCTGGATCTTTTTGTTGCTGTTGTCATTCATTAATATTTATTATACCTTTGCAATTGTGAGATTATATCATATAAAGAAATGAAGTAAGTATGGAGTGTTGTTACTGATGGTTTTTGAATAAAATAGAGGTGTTTGTTGAGCGGGTGTTCATGCTGCCCACCATGATGTGTCTTTTCTTTGGGGAAATAATTCATTTTACATAGTTATTTTTCAATAACCAAATCCATTGATTAGCATTTTCTTCCTCCCTTTGAAGAAATTGCACTCTAATCTCAACAATAATTTGACAAAATGATGGTGAGGATACCATTAAGTAATTTCCATCTGCTGTGATGAAACTCACTTCACTCTTCTTGAAACTATGGTGCCATGGATTATTATTAATGTGTCATTTCTTTCTCTGTGATTAGACACTTTTTTGTTTCTTATTCCTTTCAACTCAAAAAGATGAAGTTGGGTGTGGTCTGGATCTTTGACAGGGAGCTCACATTTTAACAAGGGAGACAACTTGCAAACAACTATGTACTATATACTAGATAAATAGAAAACAATTCACATAGGGAAGGTACTAGAATTAAGAAGGTTTGGGAAAACGTTCCTATAGAAAATGGATTTTAGCTCGGACTTGAAGGAAGCCAGGGAAGCCAGAGGCAGAGATGAGGAGAATCTGTTGTGCCACTTAAAACTCAAGAGAGCTTCTTAATGTGCAGAGTTTAAATGATCTCCTAAGGGTCACATGGCCTGGATGTCAGAGGCAAGACATAAATCCCAGTCTTTTTGGCTTTAAGGGCAGTTTTCTATCCACTATACCGTGTGGTCTCTCTAGGCTTGCATACAAATAAAATTGGAAGAAGGATATCATATATATTGTGGTTCATTCTGATGGTATTTATTTTGGGACCTGGGTAAAGTCGCTTTAGCTCTTTATGTCTCAGATTGTTTAGCAGTCAAATGAGAGGGTTAGAGATTCAGTTCAATTCAACAATCATTTGTTAAGTGTGTAGTGCAGACAAGGACCTGTGGTATGCCCTGGGGATGCAAAGATGAAAATGAAATATACCCTACTGTCAAGGAACTTACTTGCTACTGGGGATGTGCTCCCTATGGTCCTCGTCTTCTCTAAAAAATCTTGTGATCCTATGATTGCTAACGTTCTTTTCAAATTGAAATTCTATGCTCCTATGAACTTCATATACAAAGCAGTTTAAAGAATGAATCACTACTGAAATTGAATTTCCCCATTCATTTCTAGTCCATTCACCAAAAAGATATCAGTTTTCATGCCTTGAAATTGTTCTGACTGTGTCACTTCATCATTGTGAGTTCCACTGAATAGCTATCAGAAAGATATTCATACAGAAACTTTGAGTAGGGGAGCTCCTTACAAGTATCCTAAGAAGTACAGGCATCTTCATCAACTGGGGGAATGGCTGAGCAAGTTGTGGTATATGAATGTAATGGAATACTATTGTTCTATAAGAAATAATGAACAGGCTGATTTCAGAAAAAGCTGGGAAGACTTATATGGTCTGATGCTGAGTGAAGTGAGCAGAACCAAGAGGACTTTGTATACAATAGCAGCCACATTATGCAATGACTAAGAATGTTAAACTGAACCCTTCTCAGCATTACGAGGATCTAAGACATCTCCAGAGGCCTCGGGATGGAAAATGCTATCCACATCCAAAGAAAGAACTATGAAAGTCGAATCGCTCTCACTTATTTTTACCTTCAGTTGAGTTTTATTTCATCTTTCTGATGGTTCCTCCTATTGGTTTTAATTTTTACTTACAACTTCACCAATGTGAAAATATGTTTAATGGGTATGTAAATGTAAAGCCTATGTCAGATTGTGCACCGTCTTGGGGAGGGTGGGGGGGGGGAAGGGAGAAAAAATTTTCAACTCAAAAGCATATGAAAAAAAAAAAGTACAGGCATCTTTCACATATCCTTTGAGTCAAGATCACCTGTGGTCCATGACAAAGTCACAGACCCTAAGGTCTTTTGTTACACTGTCCTCCTGTCCTCCACACACTTTGATCCAGTGACATTGGGCTCCTTGCCGTTTCTTTGACAAGACATACCCTCTCTAGACTCCAGAGAATATCATTGACTGTTCCCCATGCCAGGAATACTCTCTTTCCCTCCTCTTCTCTGCCTGTGGCTTCCCTGGCTTCCTTCAAGCTCCAGCTAAAATCCATTTGCTATAGGAATGCTTTCCCAAACCTTCTTAATTCTAGTACCTTCCCTGTGTTGATTATTTCCTATTTATCCAGTACATAGCTTGTTTGCACATAGTCATTTGCAAGTTGTCTCCCTCATTAAATTGTGAGTTCTTCTGGGGCAGGACTATATTTTGCTATTCTTGTATTCCCAGGGCTAGTACCATGCCTTGTATATAGTATGTATTTAATAAATACTTAGTGACTGACTGAAAGGGTAAAGAGACAATGGAGACCTTTGAGACATTTCCAAGCCCTAGACTATGATCTAATCTGTCAATGTTGGTATGAAAAGGTCTTCAGGATAGTCATGAAGGCCATTTAGTATCTTCTATAGGAGTACCAAAAGACATTAATTATAGATATTTTTAATTAAATGTTATAAGCAATTTAATTTTACACAGATGCTATTATCATGGCAATGCGGTTAACTGGATGAGGGAATGGATGAGAGCTAAATACACACTTAAGTCTAAGAATACAGACAATTAACATCTTAGGCCACCAGGAAGGTGGCCTAAGAGAGGTACATTTTTTTCATTTCCTCATAAACCTTTGTTTCTTACTGAATATGACAGTGTTCTAAGAATCAAATACATCTTTTCTAAGACCTGGGGTGATGTAGAACAAGAAGGAGAATAAAAGAGAAAAGGCTGATGATAAAGTCAAACTAGAGTTACTGCTAAAGGATAAGGTTTTCCTAAAATCCAGTAGGAAGTGGGCTGACTGTAAAATATACCTTAATAACCTGAAGATCAATGGCTATGTGAAGCAGAGACCTTTGGGGAGGGATGGTGTAGGTAAAGATAGGATTTCATGATGTCTGTAAGCCTCAAAGAAAAAGAGAGTATAAGGAGTACTTCATGGTCTCTAGAGAGGTAGGTACTGTTGTGAGCCTATAGCATTCCCTGTTCCTATGACTCAACTGAATTATATAGGCCAATTTAAATTTTTTAGATGTACTTTTGAAAGTTTCTCCTTTCATCTCCTCTCCCTCTCTCTCTATCTCTCTCTGTCTCTGTCTCTGCTGTCTCTCTGTCTCTATATCTCTGACTGTCTCTCTGTCTCTGTCTGTCTCTCTGTCTCTGTCTCTCTGCCTCTATCTCTCTCTGTGTCTCTATCTCTGTCTCTCTCTCCCCTTATGACCCTAGGTTTCTAAAACATATGAAAGAAGGCTATGAATGTAATATCAGTTTTTGAGCTAGCTAGTTGAAAGTGTAGCAAGCTGAAAGTAGAGGTTGGACATCCCCCTCTCTGGGATTTTGAGAGGGTATTTTTATTTCAGTTAAGGTTGTACTCCCCAGACTCTGAGGTATGACTCAGTATTTTTATTTTGCTATTCCAACACAGTTTTAAGAAATGAGGTTTTTACTTCACTTCAGAAACCAAGAGGAACAGAAAGTCTAATAAACAGGTATTTGTTTTATGTCTTTAACCAAACACTGAAAAGTTAGTACTAAATAATCTTGTACTATGCTTGAATTTGAAGGTAGAATACTAAGTAGGATTTGAACATACAATCTTAATTCCATGTTTCTAAAAAGCAATACTAACAGTGTGGCCCACATTCCTTGCCTCTTCCCTGCCTTCCTTCTTTCCTCCTTCCCTTCTTCTGTCTCTGCCTTCCCCCTTGTATTTCTTACTCTTTTCTTCCCCTTCTCTTTCCCTTTCCCTCTAATTTTTTTCCTTTTTTTTAAAGCACCATGTGATTGAGGAAGAACTTCCAGCACATCTGTTCATGTTATCCAGAGTATGCTTCAAAAAACAACACGAAATAATATGAGGGACAATTGTAGATATTCAGAGGAGGAAGTAACATTAGACAAGTTGACAGATGGAAGTTGGCTTCATTTGGGGGTGTTAGTGGCTTTGTATTTTGTCAGTCCACATCCTTCTTTTATTCCTCACACCACAAAGATCTTGAAACCTCAGTAAATACATTTTAATATGTAAACTCTAATAAAGAGAAATGGCTTTAGAGAGACTTAATGATATTTAAACTAATTATTTAGAAGTACAAATTTCCACATTTACCCAAGATCATCAAGCCTCCAGAAATGACTGATTGGGCTACTCTATATGGAATATCATTTAAAGGCAATAACTTGCAAATATTCAATAAAGTATGGCCTTATTCCATTGCAATCTATGATTAAAATGCCAATTTTATCTCAGCAATCTATGTAAATTTACATTTAGAATGAACAAATTAAGTTTTTATTATTGCCTGGAGTATTTATTGTTCTCTTTTATGTGTGGGCATTTTTATGGGAACAAGAAAAAGGATGTTAAACCGGAAATGGGTAATAAACACCACTGGTACAATTTGTTGTTAATAGTCCATGTTTCAGGGCTACCTCAGTTAACCTGCAGATAGTCACTGAATTCACTGTAGTCCAATCTTCAAGATAGTTGATTTAATTGTATGACTGCCAGTGGTATGATGCATACCTTTAAAATATATGTAACTGTCAATTATGGTGCTATAAAAGCACAATCACAGAAACGATGTTTGTGTGCAGTCCAGACCACGAGCAAGAGGATAAAAAAATCAGCTGAGAGACCCCCTGAGGACCTCTATCTTCTTACTTATGGATACTCTGCTAGTGGCACCAGCTGGGACAACTCATTAAGCTCCTATGATAGAGCCTAGTTTCACTGTTATTATCAGGCTTGTGATAAAGCCCCCTTCATTACATAAAAGAGCTGCTAAAGAAAAGATTTCATGCCCCGTTCTTTGTGTGCATTCTATTGCAATCATAAATCTGGCTGCAGAACACAAGATGTTTTTCAAACTCAAACCATTCATCCTTTGTATACTGTGCATGGTTGAGAGCAGGCTTTCAATATTTAAATTGTCTTTCCCCCCACTCATTCCTCTTCTCTTGAAAGAATAATAGCTCCAGATTATATACAGCTTTACAGCTTACAGAACATTCTCTTTCCCACACCCTCAAGAGGTTGATGGTACAAGCATTGTATTTTAATCTCCATTTTATAGATGAGGGACGTGAGGTTCAAAAACCTAAAGCAGTTTGGCCAGGTCCTAACATGTTGCCAATGGGATTTCAACTCTTGACTCTAAGTACAATGGGATTTCCTCATTACCATGCTGCTTCTCATGCTAAGACTTGCTTTTAGAGGACTGGGTTTCTAGTGTAACATATGTCCCCTTAAAAAAAAGGGGGGTAGAAATACAACACAAAAAAATAATAAACGAGACTAGAGAACATGATATATTTGTCTACTAGACTAGAGGAAGAGAAAAACAAAGGATAGCATAATGATCTTTCAGTTTTCTTCTTTAAAATAGCATGTGACTTTTTGTGGTAGCCAAAAATTAAAAACAAAAATAAAAACTGTAGAAAAAAAGACGTAAAATGAGTGCTCTGCTGGTTAGGAACTGGCTGAAGAAATAGCCGAATATGAATGCAATGGAGTATGATTGTTTTGTAAGAGACAAGATTATCTGAGAAATTAAGAGTAAGAATAGGAGAAAACTTCCTCTACTAATGGAATTCATTACTTTCTCTGCAGTCTTGTAGAATTGCGTAGGACACTGAGAGGTTAAGAAAATTACCTAAAATCAATGGAGAAATTTAAAATAATGTAAATGAAAAGTATGTTAAAAGAAAGCCAGTCTCAATTTATATATGACCAGTTGTGGCCCCAGAGAACGACTGATGAAATATTTCCCCTGCTTATAGTGGAAGGGTGGTGGGCTACCAGTGTGGAATCATACATATTCTCTCACATGTAGGTGTTTTGTTGCCCTGTTCTGCTTAACAGGTTTTCCTTGTTATAAAAGGTTCAGTGAGGGGTAGAGTGAGTTTTTATTTTTTGGGGGGTAACTGTGGTTTAAAAACAAAGGGCATCAATAAAAACAACAAAGTAATAATAGCTCACATTTATATATGACTCGAAGGTTTGCAATGAACTTTATTTTATTAATATATTTTACTTATCTGATTAAACATTTCCCAATTACATGTAAAAAAAAATTAACAATTGTTTTTAAAAAGAAATTGAGTTCCAAATTGTCTTCCTTCCCCTTGTTCCTCCACTATTGGTTATAAATGTGGTCATGTAAAACATATTTCCACAATAGCCATATTGTAAGAGAAAACAGACCAAAAAAACCCAAAAAACAAAAAAACAAAACAAACCAAGACAAAGTATGCTCCAATCTGCATTCATTCATTGGTTCTTTTTTTGGAAGTGAATAGTACTTTTCATCATGGGTCCTTTGGTATTGTCTTGGATCATTGTTCACTATAGCTCAATATTTCATTGTTGATTGTGATTACAAAGTTGCTGTTACTATGTATAATGTTCTCCCGATTCTGCTCACTATACTTTGCATGAAGTCGTATGAGTCATCCCAGGTTTTTCTGAAAACATCCTGCTTGTCATTTCTTATAATGCAACAGTATTCCATCATAATCAAATGCCATAACTTGTTCAGCCATTTCCCAATTGATGTGCTTCCCCTTGATTTCTTATTTTTTGTCATCACAAAAAGAGGCGCCATACTTTTTTTTTTGTATAGATTGGGTCCTTTTTTTTTTCCTTCTGATCTCTTGGGGTGACAGAGCTAGTAGTGGTATTGGTGAGTAAAAGGATATGTACAGGTTTATAGTCTTTTGGGCATAGTACAAATAGTTTTCCAAAATGGCTGGAATAGTTTACAACTCCACTAAAAGTGCATTAGTGTACTTATTTTTCGTATACCACCTCCAACATTTGTCATTTTCCTTTTTTGTCATTTAGCCAATCTGATAGGTATGAGGTGGCATCTCAAGAGTTGTTTTAGTTTATGTCAGTAATGATTTTCATATAAATATTAATAATTTTGATTTCTTCTTTTGAAAACTGCCTGTTCATATTGTTTGAGCATTTATCAACTGAGGAAAGGTTATTAGTTTTACATATTTGGCTCAGTTCCATTTATATATTTGAGAAATGAGGTCTTTATCAGAGAAACTTGCAGTGAAAAATTATTCCCAGTTTCCTGTTTTCAATCTAATTTTGTCTGCATTAGGTTTGTTTGTGAAAAAGCTTTTCAATTTCTTGTAATAAAAATTATCTATTTTACTTCCTGTGATCATCTCTATGTCTTGTTTGCTCATAAACTCTTTCCTTATCCATAGATCTCATGGGAACATTTTTTCCATTCTACCCTAATTTACTTACGATATTACTCTTTATGTCTAAATTATGTATCCATTTTTACCTTATCTTGGTATATGGTGTGAGATGTTGGCCTAAGCCTAGTTTCTGCTAAACTGCTTTCCAATTTTTCCAGCAATTATTGTTAGATGGTGAGTTCTTACCCCAAAGCTTGATGTCTAGGTTTCAAGCACTAAATTACTATGGTCATTTATTATGGTGTATTGTGTACCTAAATTACTTCACTGATCTGCCACTCTATTTCTTAGCCAGTATCAGATTGTTTTGATGATTATTGCTTTTTAATATAGTTTGAGACCTGATACGGCTTTGCCACCTTCCTTCACTTTTTTTTCATTGATTCCCTTTATATTCTTGCCTCTGTTTTTGATTATTCGCAGTTATGGTTACTAGCTATGCATTTCCCTCCATCCCATTTTCTTCTGTTTATCCTTCTCTCTCTCTCTCTCTACCTGTGTGTCCTAGACCTTCTCTAAAGTCCATTTTGCTTCTGACCACTCAGCTGAATGCTTTCTCTACCTGTGCTATCTTGGCTCTGCCCCCAAAAGTCTATCTGTAAAGCAACTTTAAATATATTATCTCATTTTATCCTCACACTATCCTTGGGAAGTAAGTGTCATTGGTATCCTCATTCTATATGAGAGAACTGAAGCAGACAGAGGCTAAATGACTTGTCCAGAGTCTCCCAGCTAGGAAGTTTCTGAGGCTGGATTTGAACTTGTGTTTCTGACTTCAGTTCCAGCACTGTATTCACTGTGCAACCTAGCAGGTCTAGCCATGCCACAATTAAAGCAGTTTCTGGGAATGCCCTATATGTCTACTGACTCAAAAATTCCGAGGGCAAAAATAAATTTGAACAGTATATACTGCTAGCTTTTGGTGCTTCTCCTTATAGTGCACACGTCCCTTGATTAACAGTGTCCACTTTGTGCATATAGGTCCTTTTTCTTTGATCTCTTTGGTTTCCAGACCTAGTAGTGGTATTGATGGGTCAAAGGGTATACACACTTTTATTGCCCTTTGGACACAATTCTAAATTGTTCTCCAGAACAGTTAGACCAGTTGACAAACCACCAGCAGTACACAGTGTACATATTTTCTCTCATCCCTTCTAGCATTTGTCCTTTTTCTTTTTCAGATATTAGCCAGTCTGCTAGGTGAGGTCATACCTCAGAGTTGTTTTAATTTACATTTTTCTAATTACTGATTTGGAGCATTTTATATGATTATTAATACATTTGATTTCTTTATCTGAAAATTTCTGTTTATATCCTTTACTTATTGATAGGAGAGTGGCTCTAATTTTTTTTTAAATAAATTTGGCTAAGTTCTCTATACATTTAAGAAATGAGGCCCTTATCAGAGAAACTTGTTGTAATTCTCACCTCCTACCCATTTCCTGTTTTTCTCTTAATTTTGACTGCAGCTGTTTTTGTTTCTGCAAAACCTTTTTATTTTCACGTAATCAAAATGATCCATTTCACCTCCTGTGATCCCTTCTATCTCTTGTTTGGTCTTAAATTCTTCCCTTATCCATAGATCTGACAGGTAAAATTTTCCATGTTCCACTGATTTACTTATATCATCTTTTATGTCTAAATCATGCACCCATTTTGAATTTATCTTGGTATACAGTGTGACATTTTCATCTCTGCCTCATTTCTGACAGATTGATTTCTAGTTTTTCCAGCAATTTTTTTTAAATGGTGAGGTCTTATGCCCAAAGCTTACATATTTGTTTGTCAAATTCTAGATCACTACTATTCTTTACTACTGTATATTGTATACCTAATCTATTCTACTGATTAATCCTTCTATTCATATGCAGTACCCTATTGTTTTGATGATTACTGCTTTGTAGTATAGTGTGAAATCTGGTCCTGCTAGAATATCTACCTTCATTTTTTCATTGATTCCCTTATCTTCTTTACCTTTTGTTTTTCCAGATGAATTTTTTTTCTTGATGCATAAAATAATTATTTGATAGTTGATTAGGATGACATTCCATTCTTATTCTTGACGTTAGGTATTTATCCTTATATCCTCATGGTCCCCAAATCTCCTTTTCCTTTCCTGCTGCATTTCCAAATCCTCAAAAGTAAATCTAAGGGCATACTTTGACTAATAATCATATTGAATCTCTCAAATGATCAACAAGATTTTATAAAATGCCTACTCTATGTCAGGAACTCCTAGGTGCTGGTGATACTGATACAAAGAATGAAACAATTGCTCACAAGAAGCTGAAGTTCCAATGAGACAAGTGCATATAAACCTACATATGCCAAATAAATATAAAGAGAATAAATTCAAATAAAGAAAGTTTTGTTAAATACATGGTGGTTTTGGAGGGAGGGCACTAGCAGTTAAGGGAACCAGGAAAGACTTCATATAGTAGGTGGTACTTGAGTTGCATCTTGAAATAAGTGTGATATTCTGAATCTTACCATTCACAGATTTGTGGAATTTTAGAGTTAGAAGGAACTTTAGCCTCCATCTAGTCAAATCCATTCCTCCAAATAATTTCCACTGTAATATACATTCTCTAAACTTTCACAGAATTTATTGAATATATCATTTTCCCCTGACATTTCATTATATATTGCCATTTTCATTAAATCGGTTCATATGTGTGTCCCTAGATTCAGTACCCTCCTAGGTTTTTGGAAGGTTGCCATTAAGTACTTATCCAATGAGGTTGATTCTGAAATGACTTATAAGTTATTTTATGCATTTTTTCAACTTTAAAATTCAACTTTTCAACTTTCAAAATTCGAATAAGACCTAGTCCATAATGTTAAAGCGATAGCTCTCTGTCTTCTTATGGATTATTACTTTGACATCTCTATAACCAAAGTATTTCTTTATAGTATTTGGAGTTTTCTTTGGTTTTCTTATGACAGATTGATTTCTTTGAGTCAAGTTCTATAACCCAATGCTAGGAGAAGTGCCTGCATGATCCTGAGTACAGCAGACAAGATTAGATCTCTCATTCTTGGGACTCCAGGCCTGCTCTGGTAAGGAAGGAAGGAAGGAAGGAAGGAAGGAAGGAAGGAAGGAAGGAAGGAAGGAAGGAAGGAACAGAAAGAAAGTTGGAGAAGGAAACAATAATAGTCTAAGTCATTTTTGTGACCTATATTCCATGAATTAAGATGGAATTTTAATTACATGAAAATTGTCTTTCTTACCTAACTCAATATATTTTATTCAATATGTAAAATATATTTTGTCTTTTTCCTGCAATCACAAGGGAGCCAGCTTGCAAGAGAGAGCTTCCAGGATGCCTGAGGGTAAAGTTAAATAAACAAAGATGGCTTTTTCATTTGTCAAATAAGGTAGTTATAAACCACTGTGTAAAAAGCGCTCATTAATAAAGTTGGCAAGAAACAAAATAAAGCAAAGTAGAATCAGCTATTGGTGCTCCAGGAAAAAAGAGAGGCACCTAATGTCCATGTGCTACTTCTTTCTAAATTATCAGCCATAAAATACTCTCTTCCATTGGTATTTGTAGGCTAAGTGATTGTGGAGAGAGAGTAAGGTATAAAAAGCTCTTTAGAGCAAATGGTCCATAAAAGTAGCTTCATATGTAAAAACAAAACAAAATCACTCATTACCAGTAATAATATTTTACATTTATACGGATTATTATGAAATGTATAGTTTTATGTTATTTCTGTTTCCTGTGTAACTATAGATGATCTTACTAATGCACCGATCTGATCATGTCACCATCCCTTTTCTATAAACTCCGATTGCTCCCTATTACCTCAAGGTCAGCTATAAAATCCAATTTGGCCTTTAAATACCTTTATAACCAGGCTCCTTCCTCCCTTTCTAGTGTTCCTATATTTTACTTGCCTCCATGTGTTCTATGATACAGAGACACTCACCTTGCTGTTCCTCAAAAAAGAAATTACATCACCCTTCTCTAAGTATTTTCACTGGCTATCCCTTCATTCCTGGAAATCTCTCCCTCCTCATCCTTGCCCCCTGCTTTCCACGGCTTCCTTTGAGCCTCAGCTAACTCCCTCCTTCTTCAAACACCATTTCCTGGTTCCCTTTAATGGCAGTGCTTTCTCTCTGAGATTATCTCCAATTTATCCTCTATATATCTTGTCTATACATAGCTGTTTGCATGTCATCTTCCCCACTAAATTGTAAGTTACATGAGGAAATGGACTGTTTTTGCATTTCTTTGCATCCCTGGTATTTAATACATGCCTGGTACATGGTGGTTGTTGTTTGTCCTTTATTTTCTAAGATGACCAATGACCTTATGGGGAAATGTTGATTTGTGTGTGAATTGGATTTAAGTAAGGCAGAGTTGTACAAAGTCCTCAGCTTCAATCTCTCTTACAGTGTCACTGAAGTCCAGTGGCAAGACAAAAGTCAATATGACTGGTGATGACCTGGGATGCAGTGTATGACCTTGGTGTTTTCTGTTGTCTGATCAAATTCTAAGAACTCCATAGCACCTGCTTCTGCCACTTTCATGGCCCCTGAAACAAATTGTTCTCATCTGCCCATTCCACTAAGAGAAGTCTTCATATGCTTGAGGTGTACACCTCCTAACTCATTGACAGCTTTGAGGCCCATTGGTTACCTTCAACCTGGTTTAGCCCATCTGCAGATATGGTTTACCAGGGTGTGGCCACTGCACATGCTATAGTTTCTTAGAGCTATGAAAGTTAAATGTCAGATAGACACCAAAGGTGACTGAGCAGCTCTGAAAAGGGTTTGGCAAGCCCTCACACTAGAGGTGCTAGTACTCTTTGAATAAACACTTTCTGACTTGATTGTTCTTCAATCAGTGGATATAAGTGTCTGAAAGACTAATGAAAATTGCCATAGGTGGAAGTGAATTAAGAAACAGATACCTGCATAATTCTTTGCCTTCTTCTTTAAAATAGGAAGTATATTTATATAAAGAAATATTTCACCCTCCTCCCTTGAGAATGAACTTTGGGTACCATGTTTCTGTGAATTTTATTGATATTTAGACATTTGGCAAAATTCCTCAAACATGCTTGAATACAAGGTGGTAGCATATGGATAAGTGCGTTCAGAACTGATTAACTGATTAAGGAACTGATGTCAGTCTACAAGGAGATTCCTGGAGGGGTGTTGCAGGACTTTGTTTTTGACTCTTCAACATTTGGCTGAAGACATAGATGCCATACACAATTTTCAAATGACACCAAAATTTAGAGACATAGATCAATCATTAATTGTTAGAGCAGGGTTCCAAAAAGCTCTCAACAGTCACTAGTGTTTGTCTGTAGGTAACAAAATAGCCTTTTAGGGTATATGTAAATTTCTGTTCTAAGGTTTCAAAAATTGTATTTCATTGTGGGATAAGGGATACAAGGCTAGAAAGTAGCACATATGTAAAAGATGTCTAGGGGCTTTAAACATCTGATCAATCAGAAAGGTATGGCAGATAACAAAGCAACTTTAATCTTAAACTCTATTAATAAAATTTGGTGTCCAGGATGAGGGAAAAGATAATAAGCCTCCTGTGCTTTGCCCTAAACACATTTAAATTATTATGTCCAATTTTGAGTGATACATTTTAGAAGGGACAATAAAAAATGAGCAAATGTTTATAGGAAGGTAAGCAAGATGGTGAATAGGCTAGAAAACATGCCCTTTTAGAATTTGATTTAAAAAAAATTTCCAACAGGGATGTTGATTCTGGAGAAGAAAGCACTTAGAAGACATGTCCAGGATTGGAAAACATGTCATATGCAAGAGGGACTGGAGTTTTACTACATGGCCCTGGAGGATAAGACTATGAGAAATACATAAAAGTTAGTGTAAAGACAATTTCAGTTCAATATTTTTTAAAAGTCTAAGGATTCAAAATATTTCAAAAGTAGATGGAGCTGATGATTTTGGGAAAAGTGAGTTCTCTTTCATTAGGACACTCATGGATCTAAATGACTACCTGTTGGGGATGTTGTCAACTAGATGAATGGTTTGGATAGGAATGAGACTAGACTGGACTAGACTGGAATAGAACCACTAAGATCACTTCTGATAAAAGTCTGAGAATTTATGAGTCTTGGCACAAACAGAAGATAATATGATTGGGACATTTGTGAGAAAAAAAAGAAAATTCCTAATTCTCTTGATCTCTTTTAGACAGAACAATGGGATCTCTTACCTAAGAATAGCAAGTAGTTGTTACAACAATGGATATGGCCATCTGCTTTATCACGTTTTTGCTGGATTGGGGTGCTTTCTAATATTTAGCCACTTAGTGACTGGAGGGGATTTCTGTATTGTTTGTCCATCAAGATGTTGCAAAATGATTGTGGTTCCTATTTTCTCCCACACTAGGAAGAAACATTACATTAAAGGATAAGAAGGATGATGGGTGAAATGTGACTAGGGAAAAAGTCTTCCAAGCTTAAAGTGTATAGAAAACATAGAAACCAGAGAAAGGGAAAAACAACCCATCATATAGAGGTTTAACAACTTAGATAAAATAGGATGAAATATTGTATGAAACTTAATTTCATAACTGTCTTTGGCCTTTTTCTTTCCAGTGCCTACCATAATACCTTGGCCATATTAGAATATGTGAAGAATTTGTGATTTCATCACTGTCAGGCATTTCCTATATCAAAGTAGAATGCAATCATATTCTGACATAGGAGATAAATCTGAGGGAGTTGCCTGAGACATAGTGTTCAAATAACATGCCAAGGGTCCTATAGCTAACTAGTAAGTGATAGAGACAGGATTTAAATCTAGGTCTTTTTGACTCCAATATGAACACTCCTTCTACTCTATCTTCCTTTTGCTACAACTTGGATCCAACCTGTGCCTAATAAATGCTGTTGAATTAGTTTGAATTAACTTCATCTTTTAACAATTTAAATAATCAGTCTTCTTTCCATGACGTATTTCCTGAACATTCTTTGGCTTAATTCTGTTTTTCACTCTTTCAGAAACCAACTTTTTGTTGAGTGAATAATGTGATATATAATATTCACAACTTGTTGGGGAGGATGCTTATCCCTTTAAGATTTACTCTTTGTATCTTATAATACAATAGATATTGATATGAGGTTTCTTTGAAATCATATTTTAGCAAGTTAAAAGCAATAAAACATCTGAGCAGGAAAACACTGAAAATCATGTGAACATATTCCTTTCTTCAATCAGATTACCCATGGGGGTGGAGATCATAAATCTGTGTCCCAGGAGTCAATTTTGTCCTGAACCAGATATTAATACCTGTCATGTGTTCTCTGACCATTACATCTTGTAGTGTAAAACTTTAATGTCTCTGTGTTGTTACTTCTATTTGTCTTTCATGGAACTCCTTTTTTAGATGGGGTTTACACAAGAAACCCCATGATAATGAGGTCATTTCATTTCACTAGTGCAGAAAGGAGACTAAAACCAAGCAATTGAAGGAAGACTAGGGATTCTATGTTTTTATATTCTCTCCTATGTTTTAAATTTTGTCTGCAAACTGCATTCATCCTGCTTTAGAATGTGCACCATCATAAACTGAAGTCTAGCAGGAAGACCATTAAAAATGGACAAAATAAATAACAGCCTGCAGGAGGGAGATGTCTAATAAAATGCTAAAGAGGTCAGTATTATGCTTGGTATTAGTAAACTCCTTACTTAATTATGTAATTGGGCAATAGACTTCATGTTACCTCAATCTTCCAATGACAGTTAATGAGTAATGTGGAAAACAGGAGTAAACAGAGAAAAATAATAGAAGACATGGTCATACATGTTTTATTCAATAAAACTCAACCAGTAAGAAACGAAAATTAGAAGGTTTTTTTTCCCACACCAGTGAGGAACTATAACCTATGTAAATACATCTAGATATATTATATTATGATAAGGGAAATGATATTAAAATGAACTCCTTTATAATTTTAGTATACACATGTACATATACACATGCATACATGTATGCATGTGTGTATCTATATATTAATGTGTATATACATGTATTTTGATATAAATATGTATTGTATATCTAGATACATATACACATATGTGTAGTTGTATACATACATTATGATAATGAAAAAAACAATTTGCAAATGCACTTGGATTCCTTCATAATTCTTGTGTTGGGGGGAAAGGTTATTGTGTTTTGGTGAATATTTGACCTGTCATATATAGATATCTGCTCAATGAGCCATTTTATAGCAGAATTCTACTTTTGACTTGCTTCAACCCTTATGTGGTAGGAAATAAGATCTAAGAATGATAATCTTCTCAAATGTCACCACTACAATTTTAGCATTTAAAAATAGTAATTTTATATTAAATAAATCCAGAAATAACATAGAGACCAAATAGTGCAGTACATATGATGTAGCAGAATATTATTATACTTGTGGATAAGATCAATGGATGAATATATATTTATTAAGCACCTCCAATATGTCAGGCAGTGTTTTAGGTCCAGAGGATACAAGCAAAACCTGATTTATAAAGCCTGGTTTCCCTAGCATGTAACTTTGGTCAAGACATATTTTTAAGCCTCTCTTTCCCTCCCCACTACCCTTTGGAAGTCATGGAAGTAAAAACCACACGTTGAAGAAATCACAAAACTTCCAATCATAATGGTGTGGGATTACTTAGTCCAAAGTCCTTTATTTTACAAATAATGAAATTGAGACCCAGAGACCTGAAGTCACATTTATTTTTAAGTTTTTTTTTAAATTTTGAGTTCCAAATTCTATCCCTCCCCTACTTGCTGAGAAGCAATGATACCCTTTATACATGCAAAATCATGGAAAACATATTTCCATATTACTCATGTCACCAATAAAGCAAGAAAAACAAAGAAAGGGAAAATCATAATTCAACTTGAAATCAGAGTTCATCACTTCTGTCTCTCTCTGGAGGTATATAGCAATTTTTATCATGAGTAATTCTAAATTGTCTTAGATCATTATACTGATCAGAGTAGCTAAGTTTTTCACAGTCAATCATAATTACAATATTGCTGTTACTATGTACAATGTTCTCTTGGTTCTGCTCATTTGACTTTGCATCAGTTCACATAAGCCTTTCCAGGTTTTTTTTTGGAAACCATTACCCTTCATCATTTCTTATAGCATAATAGTATTCCATCATAATCATATGCCACAACTTATTTATCCATTCCTCTATTGATTTGCTTCCTCTCAATTCCCAATTCTTTGCCACCACAAATATATATATATATATATATATATTTATATATATATATATATTTATATATATATATATATATATATATTTATATATTTATACACACACACACACATATATGTATACACACACACATACGTACATATATTTGTACATCTAGGTTATTTTCCTTTTTCTTTAAAAAAAATCTCTTTGAGATACAGATCTGATAGTGGTATTGCTGGGTCAAAGGGTATGTGTAGTTTTGTAGCCCTTTGGATATAATTCCAAATTATTTGACCATTCAATAATTCCAGAATGGTTAAACCGGTTCACCACTCCTTTAACACTGTAGTAGTATACCTATTTTCCAACATTTCTTTCAGCATTTGTCATTTCTGGTAAAAGTTATTTTCTTCAAAGAAATTTTGTATTCTTTTTCTGTTTGGCCCATTTTGCTTTTTAAGGAATGCTTTTCATCAGTGAATTTTTGTGCCTCTTTTACCATTAGTTCAATTCTAGATTTTAGGGTGTTAGGGGTTTTTGTGTATGGCTCTTATCAAGCTATTAATTCTTTTTTATTTTATAATTTTCTTGCATCACTTTCATTTCTTTTCTGGATTTTTCTTCTACCACTTTTCTCTTTCTTTAATGATTCCCATAATTCTTGTTGGGCTTATGTTCAATTAAAGTTTTTCTTTGAGGTTTTACTTGTTGCTGTTTTCATGTTGTTGTCATCTTCTTACTGTGTCTTGACCTTTCCTACCACCATAGTAGTTTTTTATGGCTAAGTTATTTTATTGTTGTTTAGTCAGTTTTCCAACCTGTTTCTTTACTTTGAACATTATGTTAAAGTTGGGCTGTACTCCCCTGGGGATAAGAAGGCACTCTCTAAAAACTTCAGGCTTTTTCATGCTGCTGTTTTCAGAGCTAGTTTTAGAGGTCTGCAAGTTTTTGGTACTTCTAAGGTAGTGTGATCTGGATAGAGTTGTGGTCACTGCTCAAGAAGGGCCCCTGCTTGTTTCCAGGTGCTAGTGATTTTGTCCCCTTGACCCTATAACTGAAGCTGCAGGTGCTAGTCCTTCTCTCCACCCTGGAACTATAACTAAGGCCCCTGCTCTTCTGCAGCTGCAAGTGCTAGCTCCACCCTGTAACTGCGACCAGGACCCCTACTCCTTGTGACCAAACACAAGTGCTCCTCTCAGCCCCAAAACTGTGACTCAGAACTATATATGCACAATAGAGTTGCCAAACAATGCCATGTCCTGCACCCAGTACTATCAACCCCTCTATAATCTCTCTGTGATGAGTTGTCCAACCCCCTTACCATCTCCCAGGCTGAGAGCGCCCAAAGCTGCTCTGGACATTGTCAAGGTAGCCTCCAAGAAGACCCACTGCTGGTGTTGCCACCACAAGTGCTCTGCATTAGCCCCCACAATGGTGTCACAGACTTCTCTTGGTGACCTCCTAAATTGTCTTAGGCTGGAAAATATCTCACTCTTACCTTTTGTTGGTTCTGCTGCTCCAATATTTGATTTGAGGTGTTATTTTAAAGTTGTTTTGAGGAGAATGTTAGGAGAGTTCATCTGGGTTGCTGCCTCTACTCTGCCATCTGTCTCCATCTGAAGTGACTTATTTAAAGCCACATAGGTAGTATGTAGTAGAGCCAAGATTAGAACCCTCATTTCTTAACTTCAAATCCTGTGCTCTTATTAAATTTAAATGTAAAAGTTGCTTTTATAAAGCATACAATTTTATGAATAACACTACAAGGAAAGGAAGTTTTCAGAGTTTACAGAAGGCCCAGGCTAGCTTAAAAATCTATTTGAAAAATGTAAATAAATACCAAATAATAATGAGTGTTAATTTTATTGTTAATGAGTATACATTTTGTAATTAGATACTTGGAGAGATTGGAAGTTCGAAGCAACTTTGAAAATATGATTATGAGTTTTTATAAGTACAACAACAATACAACAAACATTTATTAAGAACTTACTATGCACAAAGTTCTATGCTAGGCTTTGGACAAGATAGGAAGTTTAGATCACAGGAGATTCCTGCTCTTATGGCATTTATGATCTTGTGGAGTAATAAGATAAAAACACAAATAACTCTAATATGCATTATAGAATACTAAGGTATTAGATAAGGTTGTAAATAAAGTGTTTTCTGAGATTTGAGCAGCAAAGGTGTTATTACCTGTTTGAGTTGAGACTATCACAGGTGAAAGAAATGGAAACTCAAAGACCAGAAGTTCAAGTTGTGTTGCAAAAACTTTTGGGACTTCTAGTTCCAGACGCAGTAGACAGATACTTATTTTTGAGGGGTGGACTGCGGGGAAGGTAATGATTAAAGGCTGTGTTCCTGGTTCTTAAAAAACAGTCTTACAAATGCACTGTTGTAATGTGGGGATGATCTCTGTGGGGTTCTTATTTTAACTTTAATATACTAGGAATTGTGATAAGATTTTTTAAATTAATACATTAATTTATTTTTATCTTTCAGCATTCATTTTTATAAGAATTCGAGTTTTAAATTTTCCCCTCCCTCCTCTTCCCTCTCTCCAAGATGATATGCAATTTGTTATAGGTTATGCCTGTATAATCATACTACACATTAGCCATGTTGTGAAAGAAGAATCAGAACAAAAGGGAAAAACCATGAGAAAGAAAAAA
Source organism: Phascolarctos cinereus (assembly GCF_003287225.1). Lineage (NCBI taxonomy): Eukaryota > Metazoa > Chordata > Mammalia > Diprotodontia > Phascolarctidae > Phascolarctos > Phascolarctos cinereus. The sequence continues at coordinate 72,788,852 of NW_027555847.1, read as the reverse complement.
AAGAGAGAAAATAATATGCTTCAGTCTGCATTTAGACTTAATTGTTCTTTCTCTGGATTTGGATAGTATTTTTCATCATAAGTCTTTTGGAATTGTCTTGGATCACTGTATTGCTGAGAAGAGTTAAGTCTATCAAAGTTGGTCATTGCACAATGTTGCTGTTACTGTGTATGTAAGATTTTTTAAATAAAAAATTGGGGACTGTTTCCTCACCCTTTCATCTGCTGGGAAAATTTTATTGTCAGTAAATTTTATCGCTGTTGAGAGATGTTTCAAACTTAATTTTCCAGGAATAACCTAGTTTGACATACCAGAACAGATCAACCATTTCTTCATTGTTTTTACAATAGGTTTTTTTTTTCTCACACTGAGACGCCGCTGTCCATCTGATGGAATTCTACCTTAATTGCAGGAAAAGATAAAGAGACCTTTATAAAGCCATGTAAGCCCAAACCTATAAAGTGAAGACAAATCCCATAACAAGCAAACAAAATGACACTGTCTTTAACAGTTACAGCATGTCCCCAGATTCATAAGGTGGATTGAATACTTTTGCAAAGTTCTTTTGTACAAAAATTCTATCATCAATGTGGCGTATATATTTCTGGAGCCAGCAGTGCCATTTAGAAGTGCTGTGTTAAGATATTTCAGGTGGAGTCAGTCCCAAGCCCGATGCTGAGTCCACATTAAGTCAGTACTTCAAAGGAAAAGGGCATGATTTATTCATTGTGTTCTCATTTGTGGTTGAAGAAAGAAGAGACTGAGTGACTGTCATTGTGATAGATAATAAAGGGAAATCTGGAAACAAGTGAAGCCGCAAATAAATTAGTCTAAAGCCATTGCAACATGACAAAGCAGAGGACTGAATTTACCTGGGGGCATTATCCTTCTAATTTTACTTATGTTTCATTTTTTCTTATCCTTTCCCTTGGACTCATTGTCTTTTTTATAGATGGTAGAATAAAATCAAAAAAGACAAGAAAGGATAAAGAAAAGAAAAAAAAAGTTGTTTTCCTACATTGTAGGAGCCATCTTTGTAGGGACAGATCCATTCATGTGAGTTCGGTAGATTTATAGCCGGGTGGTCCTATTGGTTAACAGTTTAAACTTAGCTTTCTGCTAAAATGCAATTTAACTAACATTCATTAAGGACCTACTATGTGTAGGGTAGGCACTAAATAAGAGTTTTTTACATGAGTATGTGGAATTAATTTTTATAAGTATCAGTTCAATATAATTTATCTTTTATAATCTTATCATTTTTTATATATTTAAAAACATTATTCTACTTTCCCTCTCCTGCTGGTTGAGGAGCCAGCTGCCACCATGAATGACACTGTAACCACCAGAACCAGGAATTTCATGACAAACAGACTTCTTCAGCATAAAAAGATGGTTATAGATGTCCTTCATCCTGGAAAGGCCACAGTGCCCAAAGCTGAAATTCGAGAAAAACTGGCCAAGATGTACAAGACAACTCCAGACATCATTTTGTCTTTGGATTCAAAACACATTTTGGTGATGACAAAACAACAGGCTTTGGCATGATTTATGATGCCCTTGACTATGCAAAGAAAAATGAACCAAAGCACAGACTTGTGAGGCATGGCCTTTATGAGAAGAAAAAGACACAAAGAAAACAGCGAAAGGAATGCAAAAACAGAATGAAGAAAGTCAGGGGTACTGCAAAGGCAAATGTCAGTGCTGGCAAAAAGTGAGCTGAAGATTTCACAACACAAGGAATAAAAGGTACTATGGGTGATGCTTATCCATGAAGATAATTTTTCATCAGAGAATAAGTAAACTATGTAAAAACTTCCAAAGTCAAAAAAACATCAAAACATTATTCTGAGGAGTCCATAGATTTCCTCAGACTGCCAAAAGCCTTAAGAACAACACCAACAATAACATCTCATTAAATACCCCTATAGTAAAACAGCTTATCATGTCAGATGGAATAAACATCTCCTGAATTCAGCAGTATTACGGAAATTAGACAACAGGAAAAAATCAGTCAGGTAAAAGTGATTTCAGGAGAGTAGATTATTTTGTCCACTTCTTCACAACATATCTTCCACAGGACATTGGCAAGATGGAGCATACCATGATGAAGGCAACTAGTATGAAAAGAATTTATCTGTAGTTTTCAAATATTTGAAGGGTTTTAATGAAGATGTTCAATTAAATTTGTTATTTTTGGCCTCAGAAGTAAAACCCAAAACTGGTGTATTAGAAGATGGAGAAAATATGTTGGTATATTAATAATGTGACTGATTTAAAAATGGAATGGATTTCTTCAAGAGATAATTTTTTTTCTGAACTTAATACCAAATAAAATGAACTTGTCTAATATATAGTATAACAGAAGAGGTTTATTCACAAACTGTATATATTTATTATGTACAGCTTGTTTTTACACATATACTTCAGTATGTGACTTTCAAAGCTCTCCTTATTGTATTTAATTTCTTCTAGATTTCTTTCTGTTCTCTCCAGTGTATTACACAATGATACTTCATTGGCCATCTTTTCCATTCCTTTATTTTTTTTTAATATATACTCTTTCTTACCCTATCTTGATCATCCCTCTCTCAAACCTCCTCTCCTCCTCATTGGGGTAAAAAAAAAAAACCTCTTGTAACAAATATGCATAATCAAGCAAAAAAAAATCCTACATTGGCCATGTCTGAAAATGTCTTGTTCTTCATCTTGGGTCCATCACTTCCTTGTCAGTAGATAGGTAGGTAGTACACTTCATCATTAGTCAAGATATGTCAATTTCCCCAACAATGAAAGTCTTTGAGCAAAGATAGAAGACAATTTAGGTTCATAGAATCCTGGATTTGGAAATGCAATGGACCTTTTAGAGGTCATATACTCCAACTTATTGAGTATATTCTACAGATGAAGAAATTGAGACACAGAAAGATTAAATAATTTGATTAAGGACATCCAAATATGTCATTTACAATATAGTCATTTGAAAGGCCAGGAATAGAGCCTTGGTCCTCTGGCTTGAAGTCCATTACTCTTACTATTCATACTGTATCACTTTTGAGGTTGCTTTACTTACATGCAAAGACAAATCTTTTAGCACCGGATTTGATTTTTAAAACATCTAATTCCAGTTTTAATTTTAAAAGCTACTAGAGGAATATTGTGCTGGTTCCCCTTTTTCCATCTCTGTGTCTCCCTCCTTCTCTCTTTTTGGTTTCTCTGATCTTGCTACCTAACCTTTCTTTTCTAGTAGAATGGAAGTACAAAGTGAGGGAAATGTACAAGTTCAGTCAATAAATTTTATAAGTCTCCCTTCAGAAGGAATATAAAGAGCCAAGAAGTTGGAAATAATGAAAGTTCCTTGAAGAAGTAATAATTTCATTTTTGCCTCAGTATCCCAGTGCCTAGTGTTGTGACTTGAAAATGGGAATAATAGCTAGTATTTATATAGCATTTTAAGGTTTGCAAAGTACCATGCAAATATTTTTCCAAATGTTATCCTTCAGCAACCCTAGGGAGTAGATGTTATTATTATCCCCTTTATAGAGATGAAGGAATTGAGGCAGACAGAGGTTGAATGACTTGCCCAGCATCACACAGCTAATAAGTGTCTGAGATTCTATTTGAATTCAGGTCTCCCTGACCCTAGGTACCTAGCTTCATCTAGTGGGGCATAACCTAATGAATTGACTAAATTGAATTAGATACTCTGTTTAGAATCAGGAATTATAGGAACAGTCTGAGCAATTATTCCACTACTGATATTAGGTGTTCTGAAGTCTAAGACTAGCTTTTCAGCCCAGTTCTTCCTTTCATTGATCTGAAATGTATTTTCTCTTAATACCACGGTAGTCATGGGTGCTACTGTATTTTAAAATTCCCTACTTCTTTGCAGATAATTCCTGGAAGAGGCAGCAGTTTTTCTAAAGCCAAATTTTTTAATAATCTTATAGTCTCAAATTATACTTCAGTATGCTATGAATAAGTGACAAACCTTTATTGGCATCAGTGCTAAAATTTAGTTTGTTTGAGAAGCTAATTAAATAGTTGGTGGGCTCTTCTCTTCTCCTATCCCTTAATTGCAGTCTCGTTCTGCTGCTAGGAAGAAGGTAACTGCGGGAATTTGCAGATGTGGATTAAAATGATTCACTAACATACATATTTTTCTCATAAAAATCTGACATTAACTTTCCTATAAATTATTTCATATGCATTAGGAATAGTACTGTTTATGTTTTTATACTGGTGGTTACTCAGTAATGACCTCAAACATGGCAGCATATTTAATGATTTAGGATAGTTTCCTTGGAAAAGTTCCATAAATTCCATCTAGGAAATCTGTCACACATTGTTAAAATAATACTGCATTTTCTCCTCTGAAAGTGATACCAGAGGGTAAGAGAGCAGCAACTTTCATTCATACAATAAAACTGACATGCTAACAGAAGGCCATCACTGTAATGTGCCAAGATTCATGATATCAAATTTACATTGTAATAAAGACATTGTAGACACTGAGACACTGTAGGAGCTGAAAGAGAACAACAGAAAAAGATATTCAGATTATATGATTTGTAGACTGTAGACTTGCCAATAGCTATTCCCCACCCTTCCCAGACTATAAAGACTTAAGCCAGGTCATTAGTAAGCTGATTTCAATTATTTAACTTATCTTCTCCTCAAGATGAGGATTTGGTAAAATACATTGATGGGGCCTGTCCATTTTCTTTACCTATTTTCAAGACCAGTGGGTCTTTCTGATTACCTGTCACACCTTTAGCAATGGAGTTATACAACAATGCTTAAGATAGACAACGAATATTGTTTTTAGTCATAATCCAAGATCTTGTACTATCTTAATATATTGTAGAATGTAATAAGGAAAATACAATTGGGTAAAATCTTTAAATTTAACCTACTTTTGAAGTGTGAAACGAATAGAGAACATACATGAGGTTTTCAAGGCATATATATTTTCCATATTTATCATGTATAATTATATTATAATTATAATTATATTAATTTTCACACTCAGATCTCATCCTAAATGGAATACAATGGCTGCAATGCCCTAAAATGGCAGCAAAATTATTGAAATCCCTATATTCATCCACCCTATTAGAATTGCCCACATTCTTAAAATGCAACAATATAATGTTTGCTATGTCCTGGGAAAGGAGAGTGTCTTTCTGTAACTGGCCTGGGCACTGTCCCTTTTCAAACTGCTCCCATTCTGCTTTCTCTCTGTCTCTAAATCTCTCTGTCTCTGACTCTTTGTCTCAGCCCTCTCTCTCTTTGTCTCTCTTGGTCTCTGTCTCTGTCTGTATGTCTCTGTCTTTCTCTCTCTCTTTTCCTTCTTCTGCAGATCTGCCTCCTCCTACTATTGTCTCTTTATTAGTTTCCTTGTGGATATTTTTGGCTTCAAATAGAAGTAAAAAAACCACAAGCCACAAAATGCTCTTTAGCTTCACACTAACCTAAGGGTCTATCTATAAACCTAATACACTCTCAATATCTCTTTAATATTTTTTATTATGGCTTTAATATCAAGCAGTACAAGCATTGTGATATATAAAGAACAGAAAAGAGATTCCATATGAACATGTTTTATTTAGTTTTAATTACATATTCAATTTTTTCTAGTTGTAAAATAGAAAACAATTCAAAACAAAAATGCCACTGCTTGTTTATGGCCCTTTCTGAATTTTTTTCAGTTATCTTATATGTATTTTATTATTTCATTGACACTTTTATTATTGTTTTTCCATCTCTGGACTGCTTAACAATTCTTTCTCCTCCCCAAACCTCCTTATGATAAATAAGCCTAGACAAGTAAAACATATCATATTTCGATCCTCACAACAAACCTATGTGGAAGATAGTGCAGTTATTAACCCTCTTTTATAGAAAAGAAAAGAAAAACTTTTGTGGCCAAGTGATTTATCTAAGATTAGACAGATATTAAAGGTCAGAAATCATAGATCAAAGGAACTGGAATTAGAGTTATAATTGACATTACAACTAATCTATTCTATGTTCAATTTACATATAAACAATTGATACACAGAGAGATTTAATGGCTTGCCTGGGTAGTAAGTGGCAGAACCAGGATTTTAATCCAGGGTATTGTGACTTCAAATACTTGCTTTGTGTTCTTTGCCATTGTATCACACTACGTAAAGGAGCACAAATCATATTTATTCATATATCATTTTATATGTCATTTTATTACATTATTTTATTTATTATATTATATTAATATTTCATTATATTATGTCAATTTAAATATTAAGGTGGGGGTAGTGATCTGGAAAGCAGTTTTAGACAACTGATAATAGAAATATGGGTGAAATGAGTTTCATGTCTCTGTGGACATGATACAATGGATATCAGTGGATACAGATTGGCAATTTGGCTTCATAAACTTAGTAGGAGCCACATGTTTACCTCTCCTAGAAAGGCAGCTAGATCACCACTCTAGACACTCTGGGCTTAGAATGTTTAGAAAACTAGGGTCTTATGTAATATCAGTGGGTGGCATTGTAGAAAGTACAAGATCCTTTCTCTGGAAGAACCAGAGCTGAATTTCACTTAGGCCTTTTCAGTATCTTCCCTGAGACGAGGTTCAGAGTATGATCTTTTATTAAGAAATTGCCCCCATCCTCTTTTAGAAAGACTTAATAAGTCACATTCAATTACAAAAAATTAGCTTGCCTTTTAGCCTAGGGGTCACTATATAACTTTCAGATTGACATGGTTTCTTTCTGCTATTTTGTGGGGATTTTTATTTTCATTTTTTAAACTTTATTTTATTTATTTTTATCTTGTTTATTAGATGCAAAATTATTAACACAATGATAAAAATTTAGAGCCCCAGTTAGGAAAATTCCTAATATTCTCACAGAAGTTTGGTCCTCTACCTTAATTCGAATTATGTGTATTTCCAGATAATTCCTGATTTATGTTTGAAGAAAAAAATACAGGAAAATCTTAGAAAAATCAAGCAGAACATATTAAAATGCTTTTAATTGGACAGACAAAAGAAGGGGAAATAGTAGATTTTAAAAGAACTTTTCCTCAGTCCTTGAAGGGGTGATTATGACTGGCAGCCTCAGTCTGAATTAACTGCTTCAAGAAGCCTACGCGATCCTGATGACTCACCTTAACCTCTCGCTTCTCTGCTCCAATACAGTTCTGCTCTAAGTTTCTTGGTTTGCCTGATGCTCCTGTGTTGCTAATTCTTTGAAGCTCAGTTGAACTCAGGCATTGATGGAGCAGGGAATCTTCCAGCCATGCAACACTAGGACTGCTCAGCTTTCATAATTCCAGTTCCTTCCTTTCAGTCTACTTTGTGGAAGCTTGTGTGTTTCTTTTTAAATATCCCTATGCATGGCTAAAGTCCACCACCAGGCACAAGGATCAGAATAGTCCAAAACTGCCTGCAGAGCTGAGAAGGAAGGCTTTAAGCCTCAGATGCCTGGTGGACAATCACTTGCCAAACCTCTATCACACTACTAAAAATTATACCTGGCCAATTACCTTTATTCCTTCACTTTATTACCGTCAGCTGGTATTTATTTGAGGGGATAATGTATGTACAATTACTGATACATAGTGCTTGGATTTAATTGATATACACATTCCCACAGAGAGTTGTTTGATTGATTCATGGCTCCTGGGAACCTCCCTTCAAGATAGATGCAAACATGAAAATCACTGGAAATAACATATCAATGTACAGATTTTCCAGAACACCTCCACTAGATGGGACTCTCCAGCAGGATCAAGGAATACCTGATTAAATGCAATTGCAGAGTTTTCATCTCTGAAATGACTCTTATTTTTTCTGCGTGTTACCTGCACATAGTCTGATTTGGGAGGCTATGACACAACCAAAAAGATTAAAGTATTTACTAAGATAAAGGTTTTGGCACATAAGTTTTTTTTTTTCCTTGACACTGCCGCAATCATATTATCACCTAAAATAATTTCTTTTCTTGAGGCATTCACAAGCTTTTTCCTGACTCATTATAGATGCAAGGGAATGAGAGAATGATGTGGTCTTCAAAGAGCCAAATTTCCTTGTGTTTATGTTCTTCCCTAACAAGAAACTTTTAGCCTTCAAGGAATAAGGCTCTTTACTGTCTCTAATCCCCAACTTAATTTCAAGTTATCCAACATTAATTTCTTTCATTAAATTTTAATTTTTATCCAATTATATATTTTTATTTTTAACATTCACATTTTAAAAATTGAATTCAAAATTGTCTTCCTTCTTTCTGCCTCTGCCCCAAATAATGAGAATAAAAGCAATATATTATACATTTAAGGTCATGCAAAACATATTTTATATTAGACATGTTGAAAAAAAAACAAGAAAAATTAAGAAAGTGAAAAAAAAGATGCTTCAATCTGCACTCAGAGTTCATCAGTTCTGTAGGTGGATATGATTTGTCATCATGACTCCTTTGAAATTGTGTTGGCTAATTGGAGTGGGTAAAATAAGGAATAAGAGGGTAAAGAGAGAAGACAAGGTAATGGGCATAGAGTGAAAAGAGAAGCTGACAGGGAAAACAATGAGTAAACATAAGTAGGCATAGACCAATATTTTACAGCATTTGCCAAGATAAGGTCGAAATAGATATATGAGCTAGATAGAAAGAGAGATCTTGCAAGAAAATTAGAAGAACATGGACTTATAGATAGACAAACAATTTATGAATAAAAAAGACAGAGAGCAAAGTTAGGTGTAAAATAGATAATTTCAACTACATGAAATAAAAAAAATGTTTTTGTACAAATAAAACACATGTAGCCAAGATCAGAAGGAAAACAAAAAACGAGGGGAAAATTGTAGATAGTTTATCAGATAAAAGTCTGATATCAAAAATACATAAGAAACTTGTCAAATCTATAAGAAAATTAGTCATTCCCCAATTTATAAATGGTCAAAAAATATAAACAGGCAGTTTTTGGTGAAGAAATCAAAATAATTTGTAGTCACATAAAAAATGCTCTAAATGATTATTGATCAGAAAAATGCAAATTAAAACAACTTTGAGACATCATTTTATACCTACAGATTGGTTAAAATGATAGAAGGGGAAATTGACAAATGTTGGAGGGATGTGGAAAAATTGGGACACTAATTTATTGTTGGTGGAATTGGGAAATGATCCAATCATTTTGGAGAGTAACCTGGAATTATGCCCAAAGAGTTATTAAAATACCTGTACCTTTTAACCCAACAATACCACTACTTGATCAATTTCCAAAGATTATTAGGAAAAAGGAAAAGAACCAATATGTTCTAAAATGTTTATAGCAATTTTCTTTGTGGTGGAAAAGAACTGAAAATTGCAGGAATGCCCATCAGTTGGGAATGCTGAACAAGTTGTGGTATATGATTTGATGGAATACTATTGTGCTATAAGAAATGATGAGCTCAATGATTTAAGAAAAATATGGAAGGACTTGCATGAAATAATGAACAGTGAAATGAACAGAACAAAGAGAATGTTGTATGTAATAACAGCAATATTGTTTTAAGAATGACTTTGAGCAAATAAGTTATTTTTTCTATTATAAATAACCAAATCAAGTATAAAGGACATATGAAGAAAGATGTTATCTGCATCCAGAGAAAGAGCTGATAATTAGAAGTATGTATAGAATAATTTTACATACACACACATATACATACATATGTGTGCATGTATAACTTAGGTAAAATTATTTTAATTATATTGACTCAAAGTTATCAGCACCTTTTTGATATCCTGCTTGTTTATAACTGTAGATGTCTGGCATTTGAATGGAATTTACATATCAGAGGACTCGAACCTGATAACAGCACCTAGATGGCTCCTGCTGATTCACCACATATTACAAGGATATGAATCTTGGCTAACATGTAAGTATGTTCCTTTGATCTTTGTGATGGTTTGTATATGACTTCTAGGTTCTCCTTTGCAATCTTACTTCCTGCTATTGTCCCTTTAAACTGGCTACTTATAAATTTATTTACCGTACTAACTAGAAGAAGGGGGTGGTGATCAGTGGGATCAGAACAGAATGAAATTTTAACACAATCTCCTTAACATCTTTCTTCTTTATTTTATGTTTATATTCATCTTGTTCTGAGAAGAATAAATTAAGAGTAAATAGAAGTTTCCCATTAGCATAGTTTTACTATTTCTTCCTGTAACTCATTTAACTATCCCTTCAACAATGTGTGTACTATGCCATTTGTTGAATACATGTGTAGAACTGATAATAATTCATTATCTATAGTACTTTTTTTTCTTTTTTGCAAAATGTAGTTTCCCTGATTATCTGTTAATTATGCTGTTTTTTGTTTTTGCTTTTTCTGAGGTTGTGATTTCTAGCCCTGCTTTTTTTACTTCAGCTGAACCACAATAGATGCTCCTCTAGCCTCTTAGTTTAACTCTGTGTATATTTTTCTGTTTATGATGTGTCTCTTGTAAACAACCCACTGTTGGATTCTGATTGCTAATTCTCCACCCCAGTATCCATGGACCTCTATGTCTATCTTTGTAACCTGCCCTGAGCTGGATAAAATCATTCAGTATGACTATTCTTGGCTTTCCCACATTAAATTTGGTTTGGCAAACTTTCTATATTATTTTTCAAAAGAATTTGGGCAGATATGGCCAAATTAATACCTCCACCATCTTAAATCTGCTTTAGGCCCATTACTTTGTATAATCGTCTTACAATTTTTGTCAATCTTATTACCTTTAGCTAAAACACATCGCCAAAGTATTCCATCATAGAAGACTCTTTAGGGTCAAATTTCTAAGCAAATATGCAGTTTTAAACAAATCAATATGTACTACTAGTTTATACACAGACACAGACACACATATACATATGTGTGTGTATGTGTGTGTGATTTACATTGGTCTTACAAACAACTGATCTTTCAATAGATACTCTTCTTAAGAACCTCTGAGCACCCAGTAAATCACATAATTCTTAATCTCGTTGAGGAACATTCTAATCTGATCTTTTTTGATGTATCTTTTTTCTAGTTGTAGCGTCATATAAAGTATGGAGAGGTGATCTCAGAGACAGGAAGACAGGTTCAAATGTTGCCTCTGATGTAACCTTATAGACTGTGTGATTCTAGCCAAGTCACTCAATCCCCCTTTACCTGAAGCAACTTTCAAAGATGACAAAAGACAAGAGTCGCAGATCTTTATTTGTGGATTGAAGTTCCTTACAGAATGTTTCCTAAATTAGTAAAATGGTGTCTGAAGTAGTTAATTTTTTTTATCTTTCCAATATTCTTTGCCCCAAAATGATAAATACTCTAATCTGAACAAACATTTGCTTATTGACATTGAATTGGGCCTTTTTGCTAATTTATAAAAACCATCTTGTAATAATTTCAGAGATTTAGACACCAAAAGAAATTAAAAAAAATGAATAAATATACAAATAAAACTTTTAAAAATATGTTTCTAACTTTTCTGTTGCTGTGTCTCTAGCAATAAGTAGCAACTGTCACAATGCTCACTGTATGTGTTCCACATAGGAGTTTCATTTAAGAGCTTGAGGTGCTTTCTTTTTTTGCAATGATAAAAAAATATAATTTTGCTTATTCCAAACACAGCGGTTCACCATTAAGTGACATTGGAATGCTGGCAACAGTGGTATTGAAAGACACTAGAGTCTCATTAGGCAATCAATCCTACTTTTCATGTTTCTCACACACCTTGTGCCAGAGGCCCCAATTTATTGGATAAAAATCATGTTCTGGACCAAACTAGTAGTATGTAGTTATGCTTTTAATTCAAATATAAAATGGAAAATATGAACTTAGAACCTGGACAAATCTCATAATTGTATTAACAGCAATAGGTTTTTGGAGCAAGACAGTAATAGTTGTGATTTTTATGCATTAGTGGGTCACATGATCTTAGGGCTTGAACGGAAAGGAATCTTAGGACTCAGTTCAATCCCTCTTATTTTAGATATGGGAAATCTAGGTGAAAGGACTAGACCAAAGTAACACAGGAAGTAAGTAACAAAGTCATGATTTGAAATCAAGTCTTTGGTGTGGTATTTATATATAATGTCACAAATGAAGAACTGGGCAAGACCCTCAAAATCTGCCTCATTCCAACCCCTTCATTTCACAAATGAGAGAAATCAATCATTGAATGAAAAGCAACAACAACAAACACACTTATTAAGTGTTTATGAAGTACAATGCATACAATGTATTAAGTACAGGGAATACCAGTGGAAAAGTATGACAGTCTTTGTTCTCAAGAAGTTCATATTCTAATTAAGGAGATGATTGATATATATATATATATATATATATATATGAGGCTTCAGCTATAAGTTAGATGGAAATGTCTCATGGTCCTTAGGATGCAACAGCAAAGCATGTTGTAATGCCTTTTTAATATAATTTCTACTTGTAAAATCATATCAGTTTCTGATATTGAAATATTTGACTATGCTCACAACTTTGATAGGAAGAGCTTTCTTTTCTATGTCTTCAGTAACTATGGCTGTAGCAACCACAGAAGCCCTCATCTTGAGATTGTTTCCTTAATAGATGACTGTGGGGTTGGGGTAGAAGTACTGATATCTCCAAGGCTTTTGGATATAGGGCTATATGCATTGAAGTTAGAAAGGAAGTGGTAGTTGAGGTGCTGGTGAGTGGTGGGTTAGATGACTTACTTAGCACATGCTGCTTCCTTCCTCTCCGTCATCGTGCAATGCAAGTTTACTAGACCCACAGTTGTTTTCCAAGTTGATCGAGATGGCGAGGCCCTTCTACAGAGAACTTGCTTCCCCAAATGCTGGTTTCAGGGACTGTGCTGGAAGCAAGATAAATAGTCTGAGCAGTGCTGTCATTCCCAGGGCTCTTGGTCTTCCCAGTCTGTTGGTAGTAGTTCATCAGTAATTGTACCTGGGGATAGTGAGAAAGGTGGGCCCCATCTCTACAATGTCTGTTTTCTTCAAAACACAAAACAACAAAACAAAATAAAACAATGAGAACCAGGAAAGAAGTAGACTGGAGATATTGAAGACTTTGCTATTCCAAAGTCTCTTGAGTTTAGGATCCTGAGTTATCTCCCTCTTTGAGGTCAGAGGGCAAATAGTGGTTACAGTGATGGTAAGGTGGTTTTCCTTTCCTGGAACATCCCACATCCTACCTCTCCCTCAGGGTGCCTTTGATTGGAAGCTGGTGACAGCTGGTTGAAAGTTGATGGGTATGGCTAGCCCCTTCTTCAAAGAAGTTATTTCTTTAGATGATGGCCTGGGAGCAGGGGGAGTAAGCTAACAGAAACACTGGTGATCTGGGTGGTTTTTCCATTCCCAGGGTTCTTGGGCTTAATAAGTAATATACTGCTTGATTGATCATTTTCAAAAACCTATCTTTTTAATGAAAGGGAGGAACCAAAGGTTATTTTAACTGTGTCTAAAAATAATGCAAAGACTTCTCATTTTATGAAATAGGTTTCAATTTGGCTACAAAGCAAACTTAGGAAAGTATTTATGTTAAACTGTTTTTAATAACTTATTAAGATCTTACAGCAAGATGTGCTAGGCAAGTTAGGGAGTATGGAGACAAGGTGAATATGCATAGCTGATCTGTTTTTTAATGTGATTGAAGTAATTTTAATACGATTGAAGTGACTTCAAGTATTCTGTACGTATTCCTTCCAGTGGTATAGACTGCAGTCCATTCCTTCTTATCATGTACAACTTGTATCCAGAGTATACTATTGACCCACCACAGAGGAGCTTCCCAACATCCTGGAGGTTTTCTTCTAGGTCTTGTTACAAATCTTGGCTACCAGTGTAGGCACTAGGTTTCACCATTAACATCATTACCAGAGTGACCCATTTCCTTTTCTAATCATATAGCTCCTTGATGATATTTCTTGTGCACAGGTTATCACTGGAAATACACTGGTGCTAGCTTGGCCCATCTTTGCCTCTTCTCACTGCCTTCTGGGTCATCCTAAATTTTGACTCTTCAAACATTATAAATAGGTTTCCCAGTGGAAAGGGTATCAATCATGGGGGCAGGTAGGTGGCACAGTGGATAGAGGACTGGCCCTGGACTCAGGAGTACCTGAGTTCAAATCTGGCCTTTGACACATAACACTTACTAGCAGTGTGACCCTGGACACCATTGCCTAGCCAAAAAAAAAAAAGAGTATCAATCATGGAGTCAGGGAGATGAGTGTGAATTTTGCCTTACTAGTTTTCTCCGTTCCTCTCAAGTGTAATAGTGCAAGTCCCTAGGAAGTTATTAGATTAGCCATCATCTTAACTCTAAAACTTCACAGGCTTAGGCAGATAGATCTGATTTTCTACTATGATTTTCAGACAACAGCCCTGGCACTATAATTCAATAATAAAAATTACATTTCTATAGCACTTCTAAGACTTATGAGGTTATTTCTTCATAGTTGTCCTGAGAGATAGGTACCTATTTTATGAGAGGAAAAAAAAAACCAGCCTGAAGATGAAGGGGTAAATGACTTACCCATAGTCATACTGAGAATGAATGCAGAGGGAGAATTTGAATTCAGATCTCCTGACTCTATTTCCAGTGCTTATTGTCTAATCCTACAATTCAAAAAATTCTGCTTTACATTTTACACCATGTGTCTATCTTCTCCCTATACTCATTACTTTTATCTTTTGATTATTAGGGTAGTCTCCCAGTTTTTTCAATGACCCAACATGTGAATTATGGTTCTCCTATCTATTTCACCCCCTGCTATCATTCTCGGTTATATTCATAGTACCCTTCAGTCTGAAAAATTCCAATGACATTAACTTACCTCAGATTTTAACTACCCAAAGAAGAATGATAGACACATGTTGGAACTCATCATCGCCAAAAAAATCTCAAACTCTAAAGTATCTTTCTCTGACTATAGCTACATTTTATCTCATCCATTTTACTCTTTGTGCTGAATTTACTCCACTTTTATTGAGATCACTAGGTTCTCAATCTTTTCCCATTCCAAATCCATAAACATTCTCATATCTGAACTTTTGTTTGCCTTATTACATTGCTTATGTGAGAGTCATGTGTGAACCATATGATTCAATTCAGTTTAATTCAATAACTACTTAAATATATAAAGTATTATTTGAAACACTTGATATACAAAGAAAAAATATGTCATTATCCTCAAAGAGCTTATATTCTCCTAGGCACAAAAATATGTTTATTATATTCTAGTAAATTTGATGAAGAGAACACTAACTGGGGCAATGGAGGCTTCACATAGGAGGAGGAAACTAAATTGAACCATGAAGCTAGCTCCAAATTTTAAGAGACAGTTGTGAAATTACAGTAAATTCTTGGCATGGGGGACAGCTTGTACGGAGATACAGAAATGGAAACTGGAATGTTGGGTCTGAGAAACAGGAAGCTGGATGATTTGGTTGGAATGTAGAGTGCATGAAGTAAGATAAATGAAATAATTTTAGAAAGAAGACAGTTTTTAAATGATATTAAGTGCTGAGTTAAATAATATGTATTTTATCAAAAAGGGTATAGCTAATCACAAAATATTCTGGGGTGGGGGAAGATAAGATGGTCAGAGTTCTATTTTGAAATATTAATTTTCTATCTACACAGAGGGTGAATTAGGGAGAAGGGAAACTAGATATAGGGAGACCAGTTAAGAAGCTACCTTAATTTATTTCAGAGGTCATACAAGCCTAAACTCCAGTGATAGCCATTTAAATAGGAAGCAAAGGAGAGAAGGAAATTTGAGGGTGATTTTTATCTTGCAAACTTGAATGGCTGGAAGAATTGTGTATCTCATTGGCAACTGATTATTAGAGGAGAAGCTCTTGTGATGGCTAAGTTATATTTTAGAAATGTTCAGTTAAGGATGATAATGGAAAATATACGTGAAAATGCCTAGCAGGCAACTGGTAATGTGGGATTAGTTTTCAAAACTGAGGATTTGAGCTGGGTATTTAGATTTGTAAATTATCAACATAAAGGTCCTAATGAGATTATCCAGAGATACAATGGGGAGGGAGAAAAGGAAGAAAATTCAGGAAAAAGCCAAGTGGTACACTATGATTTCTAGGCAGTAGATGAATGGTCAGTGGAGACTGAGGAAAAATCAAATAGGCAAGGAGAAGAATTAAAAAAAAAATCTTCTAAGCCAAAGGTGGAGAAATTATCCAGTAAGGAGAGGGGGCAAAGTCAACAGTTTTGAAAGGTCAAGTGTTGTTGCTTGTCCTTCATTCTTTTTTTAAAAATTAATTTATTTTGATTTATCAATAATCACTTCCGTATGCTTTTGAGTTTAAAATTTTTCTCCCCCTTCCTCCCCACCACCCTCCCCAAGACAGTGCACAATCTGACATAGGCTATACATTTACATTCCTATTAAACATATTTTCACATTAGTGAAGTTGTAAGTAAAAATTAATACCAATAGGAGGAACCATCAGAAAGAGGAAACAAAACTCAACAGAAGAGAAAAAAAATAGTAATTCAACTTTCATAGTTCTTTCTTTGGATGTGGATAGCATTTTCCATCACAGCCTCTGGATGTCTTAGATCCTTGTATGCTGGAAGGGTTAAGTTTATCAATATTAGTCATCACAATGTGGTTGTTATTGTGTACAATGTCCTCTTGGTTCTGCTCACTTCACTCAGCATCAGACCATACAAGTCTTTCCAGGTTTTTCTGAAGTCAGCCTGTTCATCATTTCTTATAGCACAATAGTATTCCATTACATTCATATACCACAACTTGCTCAGCCATTCCCCAATTGATGGGCATCCTCTCAATTTCCAATTCTTTGCCACCACAAAAAGAGCTGCTATGAATATTTTTGTACATGTGGGTCCTTTTCCCATTTGTTGATCTCTTTGGGATATAGCCCTAGAAGTGCTATTGCTGGATCAAAGGGTATGCACATTTTTATAGCCCTTTGGCATAGTTCCAAATTGTTCTCCAAAATGGTTGGATCATTTCACAACTCCACCAACAATGTATAGTGTTCCAATTTTCCCACATCTTCTCCAACATTTATCATTCTCCTGTTTTGTCATGTTGGCCAATCTAATAGGTGTGATGTGACCTCAGAGTTGTTTTGATTTGCATGTCTCTAATAAATAGTGATTTAGAGCATTTTTTCATATGACTATAGATGGCTTTAATTTCTTCATCTGAGAACTGTCTGTTCATATCCTTTGGCCATTTATCAATTGGGGAATGGCTTGTGTTCTTATAAATTTGTCTTAATTCTCTATATATTTTAGAAATGAGGCCTTTATCAGAAGACTGGTTGTAAAAATTCTTTCCCAATTTTCTACCTTCCTTCTAATCTTAGTTGCATTGGCTTTGTTTGTACAAAAACTTTTCAATTTAATGTAATCAAAATTATCCATTTTGCTTTTCATAATGTTCTCTATTTCCTGTTTGGTCATGAATTCTTCTGTTCTCCATAGATCTGATAGGTAGACTATTCCTTGCTCTCCCAGTTTGCTTATGATATCAGCCTTTATATCTAAGTCATGAACCCATTTTGACTTTATTTTGGTATATGGTGTGAGATTTGGGTCTATGCCTAGTTTCTGCCATACTCTTTTCCAGTTTTCCCAGCAGTTTTTTTCAAAGAGTGGGTTCTTATCCCAGAAGCTGGGGTCTTTGGGTTTATCAAATAATAGATTATAGTCATTGACTACTGTGTCTTGCATATTTAACCTATTCCACTGATCCACTCTATTTCTTAGCCAGTACCAAGCAGTTTTGATGATTGCTGCTTTATAATACAATTTAAGATCTGGAATTGCTAGGCCACCTTCCCCTGCATTTCTTTTCATTAGTTCCTTTGATATTCTGGACCTTTTGTTTTTCCAAATGAATCTTGTTATTATTTTTTCTAACTCTATAAAATAATTTTTGGTAGTTTGATTGGTATGGCACTGAATAAGTAAATTAGCTTAGGTAGGATTGTCATTTTTATTATATTAGCTCGGCCTACCCATGAGCAACTGATGTTTTTCCAATTATTTAGATCTGATTTTATTTGTGTGAAAAGTGTTTTGTAATTGTGTTCATAGAGTTCCTGGGTTTGTTTTGGGAGGTAGACTCCTAAATATTTTATAATGTCTACAGTAAGTTTAAATGGGATTTCTCTATCTCTTGCTGTTGGGCTTTGTTGGTAATATATAGAAATGCTGATGATTTATGTGGGTTTATTTTATAGCCTGCAACTTTGCTAAAGTTGTTTATTATTTCAAGTAGTTTTTTACTTGATTCTCTAGGATTCTCTAAGTATATCATCATGTCATCTGCAAAGAGTGATAGCTTTGTTTCTTCTTTGCCTATTCTAATGCCTTCAATTTCTTTTTCTTCTCTTATTGCTAAAGCTAATTTTCCAGTACAATATTGAATAACAGTGGTGATAATGGACATCCTTGTTTCACCCCCAATCTTATTGGAAATGCTTCTAGCCTGTCCCCATTACATATAATGCTTGCTATTTATTATTTTAAGGAAGCCTCCATTTATACCTATGCTTTCTAGTGTTTTTAATAGGAATGGGTGTTGTATTTTTCAAAAGCTTTTTCTGCATCTATTGAGATGATCATGTGGTTTCTGTTGGTTTTGGTGTTGATATGCTCAATTATGCTGATAGTTTTCCTAATATTGAACCAACCCTGCATTCCTGGTATAAATCCTACCTGGTCATAGTGTATTATTCTTGTGATAAGTTGCTGCAATCTATTTGCTAGTATTTTGTTTAAAATTTTTGCATCTATATTCATTAGAGAAATTGGTCTATAATTTCTTTCTCTATTTTGACTCTTCCTGCTTTAGGTATCAACACCATATTTGTATCATAAAAAGAATTTGGTAAGACTCCTTCTTCACCTATTTTCCCAAATAGTCTATATAGTATTGGAATTAATTGTTCTTTAAATGTTTGATAGAATTCACATGTAAATCCATCTGGCCCTGGAGATTTTTTCCTAGGGAGTTCATCAATGGCTTGTTCAATTTCTTTTTCTGAGATGGGGTTATTTAAGTATTTTACTTCCTCTTCTGTTAATCTGGGCAATTTATATTTTTGTAAATATGTATCCATTTCACTAAGATTGTCAAATTTGTTGGCATATAGTTGGGCAAAATAATTCCTAATTATTGTTTTAATTTCCTCTTCCTTGGTGGTAGCTTCACCCTTTTCATTCTTGATACTAGTAATTTGGTTTTCTTCTTTCTTTTTTTTAATTAAATTAACCAAAGGTTTATCTATTTTATTGTTTTTTCATAAAACCAGCTCTTAGTTTTATTTATTAGTTCCATAGTTTTCTTTTTCAATTTTATTAATTTTTCCTTTGGTTTTCAATATTTCTAATTTGTGTTTAGTTGAGAATTTTTAATTTGTTCTTTTTCTAGTTTTTTTAGTTGTATGCCCAATTCATTAATCTCCTCTTTTTCTATTTTATTTATGTAAGCATTTAGAGATATAAAACTTCCCCTAAGAACTGCTTTCGCTGCATCCCATAAGTTTTGGTATGTTGTCTCATTATTGTCATTCTCTTGAATGAAATTATTGATTGTTTCTATGATTTGTTGTTTGACCCAATCATTTTTTAGGATTAGATTATTTAGTTTCCAATTATTTTTAGTCTATCTTTCCATGGCCCTTTATTACATATAATTTTTATTGTGTCATGATCTGAAAAGGATGCATTTAATATTTCTGCCTTTCTGCATTGGATTGTGAGGTTTTTATGCCCTAGTACATGGTCAATTTTTGTGTATGTGCCATGTACTGCTGAGAAAAAAGTATATTCCTTTCTATCCCCATTCAGTTTTCTCCAGAGGCCTATCATACCTAACTTTTCTAATGTTCTATTCACCTTAACTTCTTTCTTGTTTATTTTGTGGTTAGATTTATCTAGTACAGAGAGGGGGAGGTTAGGTCCCCCACTAGTATAGTTTTACTGTCTATTTCTTCCTGTAACTCCCTGAACTTCTCCTCTAAGAATTTGAATGCTATACCATTTGGTGCATATATGTTTAGTAACGATATTACTTCATTGTCTATGGTGCCTTTTAGCAGGATGTAGTTTCCTTCCTTATCTCTTTTGGTTAGATCTATTTTTGCTTTTGCTTTGTATGAGATAAGGATTGCTACCCCTGCTTTTTTTACTTCCTTAATAAGGAAGTTTAAAGAGAAACCACTAACAGAAAAAAAAAATATCTTGTGTCCATAGAGCTTAGCTAATATTTTGGTATAGCAAGTCAAAGGGTGAAATAAAATATGAATTGAGCCTTTTCTGTGTAGCATAAGTCATGTGTCACATGTCTAGCTATTAGCATAGTACCTGACATATAGTAGGCATTTAATAAATGTTTATTGATTGATTGATGTGTATAATGTAAGCTTCTTGAGGTCAGGAGTATCTCACTTTTACATTTGTATCCACAGTATCTAGAATAATGTGTGGCCCATAGTAGCTGCTAAATTAATGCTTGTTGATTGATAGGTAAGACAAGACTAATGCAAAATTTCTCACCTAGAAATATCTGCTAGGCATATAATCTCTTGGAAATAAAAAGACATTTAAAATGTGCATTATTTGGGACATCTTTCCATTTGAGTAAGTGCAGTCTTTACTTCATTCACAATGCTTCAATGAGTACACCCAAGATAGTTACCATATGAACAGTAAAAGCAAAGAATGTTCTCACACTAAAAACTGGAAGCTAAAAAGCCCTGATATCTAATGAAAATATGCATTCCTGAAGGATTAAAGGTAAGATGCAGAAGGCGAGAGAGTGATGACATGCCCAAGTGATTGTTGGTAATAGCATCTTGCACTCTTGTGGAGAGAGGGAGAAAGGACCTTGACACCCAATGAATTATGTTTGCTTTTCATTTACTTTATAGACAAGACTGAATAGTCTTCCAGGGAAAAAGACTTTCATGCTTGAGTATGCTTCAGTTTTGTCCCCAGTTTTTCTCTTCCTCTTGCACCGTGTACACAGGCATTTTTTGAAAGCACATGGAACACGTGATGATATCTTCTCCTATCTTGAAAACTTGTGATAGATGTATTTTATTTGGAACCTTAACTATCATATGATGCTTTCCACCCTAAGGTAGTAAGTTACAAACATCTGTAGAATCAAGTGTTGTTTCCTTCAAATAGATTTAGGATATAGTAGTACAACCCATTCTAGATGGAAAGTGAGCAAACAAATGTGATTATCTACTGCCTTAGTCTTAGTCTTCAAATTAGCAATTGCTTTTGGTACCTAAAAATAGAATGAAATCCATCAATCTACATAAATCTTTTTCTGAGTGACATAAAAAAAATAATTTCCTTGGCTTAGGAGTTATTAAACCATTCCAGATTTCAGGGATCATTGGATTTTGAGTTTAAAGGAATCCTAAGATCTTTGAGTAAAAACCCATCACTATATAGATAAGGAAACTGAGTGCAAGAAGATTAAGCAATTTGTTGAGGGTCCCATAAATAAGAAGTAGAGAGGTGATATTTAAATCTAGATTTCCTGGTTAAAAAATATCACTATTCCACCCACTCACTATACCATGCTATCTCCTTCAGAAAATTATTCTTCTAAAATTCCCTTGCAAGTCTTGAGAAATGTCATTGTTACACTTTTTCTTTCCAATCAGAAAGACATTTAAAAAAAAATTATGTAAAATACTTACATCATCATGAATAAGGTTCCTCAAACACAACATTTAGTTTCCTCTCCCAACTCTATACTTTTTTCATTGTCTGGTCTTGTGCCTGGAATTTTCTTCCTTTTCATCTCCATTTCCTGGCTGCTGTAGCTTCCTTATCTCAGTTAAAGTCCCAAATTCTTTAAAATGTCTTTCTCAGTCCTACTTAAACATAGTGACATCCCTCTAAAATTATCTCCAATTTATCTTTTACACATCTTGCCTTTACACGGTTGTTTACATGTTGTTTCCTCCATTACACTGTGATCTCCTTGAGAGCAAGGATTTTTTTTTCTATCCCTATAGCACAGTTCCTGAATATCTGGTATGCACTAGGGGATTAATAAATGTTCGTTAATTTGCTGACTTGACTTTCACTAAACTTGCAGAATTCTGCTTGTACTGAGTAAAATTCTCTATAAAATTGTCTTTTTTCCCCCTTGCTCATTGTGTCCTCACCCATAAAAGGCTGAGAACTACTAAATTTGACATGCTAATGAAACTAAAGCAAAGAGCACTGGAATCAAAGTCAAATAGAATGGATCTGAATTCTAACTCTTATGAGGTCTGTGACCTTGGGACTCTTACTCAGAAGTTCAAATTTCCTAGTAGAACCCCTAGTCTCAATCTATTTAATAGTTCTGTGACTTCGGGGCAAGTCATTCTCTGGGTGTCACTTTCCTCATCTATATTCTGTAGAAATTGAGCGAAATGACATGTAAGCTCCTTTCTGGCTCTAAATCTGTGAACCATGAAGAATATAGATCAACAAACCTATTTAATTGAAATCAGATAGAAATACAAAATAAAAGAAACTTTAAGCACTTTTTCTGAAACAACTACTAACTTACTTTCCTCATTGTCAACACAGTATGAGAAGAAAGTTTCCCTCTGGCCCTTTCAGGGTTCTATCTGAAAACTGGGAAAAAACAAGGCAAAATATTTGTAACTTAAGGAACCTCTGCAGAGAGCCTTGCCACTTATCTCATAAATCAGTATGTAGATAATGAATTGCTTCCACTTGCTCTCAGCCACTTGCTTTCATAGCTATCATTAGTCTTTCTGACCCCAGCTGTAACTACCCCCAGCCTATAGAGAATACTGGTAGACTTTGGCAGCTTCCAAATCTCTGCTGCTTCAGATTTTCTTTATAGTTCTGCTGAGACTCATTTGGTGGATCTGAAGCTTCATTCCTGGTCTGCTGTGTGACAACTCCAGCATATGGCTTAGCTTCTACTTCCTCCTGTCCCTGTCTCCTTGCCTTGATGACTTCCCCTATTAATGGTGCAAGATCTCGCAAGAAATTGAAATCTCAGGCTGCCTGCTTTCAAGCCCAACTCTTACAGCCTCAGGTATCATAGGAAATGTAGTTCCTAATTGGGAATACTTTTGCTCACTGCACAAGACACTGACAACTATGCATATGATCTGCTCTAACCCTTGTTACATTATAATATAAGGTCATGGAAGTATTTACCAAATGGCAGAGAAAGGAAGTTCAATATATTTGTCAAAATCATTATTATTATGAAATATTTGAATTGTTGATCAGTAGCGTCTATCTAAAACAAACACAAGCATTATCTATATTGGGGATAAACTTGAAACCTTCTCAATAAGATCAAGAGGGAAACACAGATGCCCATTATCATCACTATTATTCAATATTGTATTAGAATTTCTAGCAATAGTAATAAGACAAGAAAAAGAAACTTCGGGCATTAAAATAGGCAAGGAGGAAATGAAACTATTCTTCTTTGCAGATGATATGATGGTACACTTAGAGAATCAACTAAAAAGTAGTTGAAATAATTAACAACTTTAGCGAAGTTACAAGATATAAAATAAATCCACATAAATCATAAGCATTTATATGTATTATCAACAAAGTCCAGCAGCAAGAAAACAAGAAGAAATTTCATGTAAAATAACTGCAGATAATATAAAATACTCGGGTTTCTACCTGCCAAGACAGACCCAAGGACTGTATGAACACAGTCATAAAACACTTTTCATACAAATAAAGAGAGATTTAAACAATTGGAGAAATATTAATTACTCATGGGTAGGCTGAAACAATAGAATAAAAATAACAATTTGACCCAAATTAATTTACTTATTGAGTGCCATACCAATCAAATGACCAAACAATTATTTTATACGTGTAACAAAAATAATAATATTCATTTGGAAAAAACAAAAGTTCAAGAATGTCAATGAAATCAATGAAAAAAAAATTTAAGGAAGGTAACAGATTCCAAACTATATTACAAAGTGGAAATCATTGGAATAGTCCAGTACTGGCTAAGAAATACGGTGGTGGATCAGTAGAACTGACTAGATATATAGTACAAAGTAGTAAATTACCATACTAATCTAGTTTTTGATAAATGCAATATTGTAAACTTTTCAAGTAAGATCTCAACATTTGAGAAAAATTAGTGGGGTACCTGGTAAGCAGTTTGGCAGAAAATGCATAGACAACATATACCGCCAGATATACCAAGATAAGGTAAAAATGGATAGACGATTTAGACATAAAGGGTAATATCATAAGTAAATTAGCAAACTATGGAAAAATATACCTGTCAGATCTATGGCTAAGAAGAGTTTATGAAGACCAAGAGAGGGGATTATTGAAAGTAAAATAGATAATTTTGATTACCTAAAATTTTTTAAAAATTTTATACAAACAAAACTAATGTAGCCAAAATTAGAAGAAAAATAGGAAACTGGGAAAATTTTACATCATCTGGTAAAGGCCTCATTTCTCCAGTATATAGGGAACTGAGCCAAATTTGTAAAAATAAGAACCGTTTCTCACTTGATAAATGGTCAACAGATATAAACAGGCAGTTTTCAGAAAAATAAATTAAAGCTATCAATAGTCACATGAAAAAATGCTCTTAATCACTCCTGATTTGAGAAATGCAAATTAAAACAACTCTGAGATACCACCTCACACTTTTCAGTTTGTCTAACATGACAGAAAAGGAAAATGACAAATTCTGGCAGACATGTGGAAAAATTGGGACACTAATGCACTGTTGGAACTAGTCCAGAGATTCTGGAAAACAATTAGGAACTATGCCCAAAGGGCTAAAAATCTTCACAGACCCTTTGATGGAGAAATATCACTACTAACTCTGTATCCAAAAGAGATCAAAGAAAAGGAAAAAGAACTCATTTGCACAAAAATATTTATAGCAACTCTTTTTTTGTGGTGGGATATAATTGTAAAGTGAGGAAATGCCAGTCAATTGTGGAATGGCTGAACAAATTGTGGTGTATGATTGCAATGGAATACTACTGTGCAATAAGAAATGACAAGCAGGATGGTTTCAGAAAAACCTTCAAAAACTTAAGTGTACTCATGCAAAGTGAAGTGAGCTGAATTAGGGAATAACATACCCAGTAACAGCAATATTGTAAGGATGATCACCTGTGAAAGACTTAGATACTCTGATCAAAACAATCATTCAAGACCATTCCAAAGGATCCATGATGAAAAATGTCCACCTCCAGAGAGAGAACCAATGGACTCTGAATGCAGATAGAAACATTCTTTAATTTTACTTTATTTCATTTTTTATTATTATTATTTTTCATTTTGTAACATGGCTAACATAGAAATGTGTTTTGCATAATCTCACATGTATAATCAAAATCAAATTGCTTGCCTTCTCAAGGATTGGGGAAGGATGTGAAGAAGGGAGAGAATTTGGAAGTCAAAATTTTAAAAAACTGATTTTTACATATAATTGGGAAATATTCAATGAAATAAGTAAAATGTCTATTTAAATATTAGTAGCAGTACATTGCATTGACATAAATGGCATTATATAATCTTTGGACTCCAAATCCAGGTAGTTTTTGAAATGAATATTAAAGGAAACCATGTATTTCACAGAGGAGGAGGCGAGAAGTGAATACTTTCCAGGTGTGAGGGATGGCCAGGGCAAAGATAGGAAAATAAACAGTGGCATGTAGTGTGACAAGTATTTAGTCCAGTTTAGGCTGGTCCACAGAATGGATGCAGGGGGATAATGTATAATTTATGTGTCAGATAGGTTGGAGTAGGGAAAGACTCAAATTGAATTGGAAAAGAAGGGAGCAAGCATTTATTACACAATTGTTGTGTGCCAGGCACTGTTATGTGCAAAGCTGCAAATATTGTATCATTTGATCCGTACAAGAACCTAGGGGGTGGGTACCATTTATTATCCTCATTTTGCAGTTGAAGAAGCTGAGACAGATATTTATTGACTTGTCCTGGGTTATACAGTTTGAATATATCTGAGGCTGGATTTAATCTTTGGTCTTCTCGACTTTAGGCCCTGAAATCTGTGCCAATTAACTGCCTCACTGACGAGACCAAAAGGGATGATGTTTCAGTAGTTTAGTTGAAGGTTAATGAGGCCATGACATATGGTAGTGGTTATAGGAATTTACTGCAGAAGATTATGCAAATTATGTTGTGGTTTAGGTATAAGCAACAACATTTGGCTCCCAGTTATTTATGTACAATGTGAGAAAGAGGATCCAAACATGAAACTCAGATTGTGAACTTGGGTGACTGGAAAGATGGTGCTAATGTCAACAGAAATAGGGAAGTTCAGAAGAAGGATAGGTTTGAGGGAAAGATAGTGAATGGGGCATGTTGTCTGTCTTGAGCATGTTAAGTTTGAAGAGCACATCTAGGCAATTGTATCCAATAGACAGTGGGTGATCTGGGACCTGAGCTCAGGAAATGGACTGGGGCTAGAGAAATGCATCTGAAAGTCATCAGCACAGAGGTGATAATTACACTTGAGAGGTGACAAGAGATTACCAAGAGAGAATGTAGAGGGAAAAGAGAATAAGTCCCAGGAAAGAGTCTTCGAGGTAAATCTGCAGTTAGGGGAAATAATATAGAAGATAATCCAGCAAAGGAGGTTAAGGATTAGTCATAAAGGTAGGAGGAGGACCGAGAAAGAAGAGTGTAAAGAAAACACAGGAAGAGAAAAATATCCAGGAGAAAAAAAAAAGGTCAATGGTGTGAAATCGTACAGAGAAGTTAAGAAGAGGATTAATTCTAGCCCATTAGATTTGACGATTAAAATATCCTTGGTAACGATGAAAAGATCAGTTTCAATTGAATGATGAAGTCAGAAGTCAGATTGCAGAAAGTAGACTATGGTTAGGTAATTTCTCCCTTTCTTCCATCATCTGAAGATTTTTTTTTGTCTTTAAATTTGTAAATCATTCTTCACATTAGTATTACAAGGGTTCCAGATCCAGTTTATTTTCATTTGATGTAATATCTCTGTAGAACCATAAACCTTTCCATTCTTGCCAGCTTGTTTTATTCTTTTTACTGTCTACATAATCTCTCTTCTCCCAAGCAGGAGTAATTTGATGAAGTCTAATTGGGCTGGCAACATTTTACATGTCTTCTCAAAGGACTGATAAAGACTAAAAAATTGGTTATTAATTGAATTACATATAACATATACTTGACCTGTTTTCTGAGTTGTCAAATTCAGAAAATAAAATACAATTTAGAAGTGGGGAAGTTGTCTTGTCATATTGAGAATAACAATTCAACTCCTGGGACATTAACTGAGTGAAATGAGTGATTATAAAAGAGAGGGTTCCTTTTACTCCTGACTTCTACCTAAGTTACTTTTCCACATTAGTCATTTTGGTAAGGATACTATTAAATAATTAGACATATTCTGTGAACGATATGCTATTACAATTTGATTTTTTTCTTAAAAAAAAACCTACTGTGTTCATTAGGACAGAAAAGACTGCAGAGGAGGGTGACTGAGCTTTCTCTTGTAAGAGTTTCCAGTCCTCAGAAGCTACTTGTCTGCTCAGCAACCAAATAAATTAAAAACAAAAACCCTAACAACAATTAGAGGGCTATTGCTTATAATTTAAGAACAAAGGAATACTATTATGGAGGTCAATTTAAAATCAATTGATCATCAGTAACTAGGAATAGAAAAAAAAAGGACATCTATGTCCAAGTAAAAGAGATTGAAACTGGCTAAAAAGCTCTAAGGAACCATCAAAACAATATTTGAGAATTGTATGTAATAAATTAAATAAATGGATTTATTCTCATGAGGAGACCTTGTATAAAGAATTCTAATCCCTGTAATGAGCACATGACAACAAAGAAACAGTGGTGTTTTCTTGCAATATTTTCTATGAAGATATAGCAACAATAAACATTTGAATAATAGTATTTTAATAGATGTCACCATAACAATTATTCATAAACTCTGTGCAACGAACTGCTTACAAAATAATGAGACACAGCAGAAGAAATCAAAATCATGTGGGAACAGGACATTACATATCATTCCTGTCGTTCTGTCTGCTAGTAGATTGTATCAGTGATGTTTTTGGTGAGTCAGCCACAAGAAAAAAAGAGTCCTTAACGGCCAATTGCTATGCTAAGCACTAGGAAAACAAGGAAAGACAAATGCGTAGTGCATGTCCTCAAGGAGCTCACATTCTCATGGGGGAGACAATATACAAATAACATGCAAGATGTATATGGCATAGATGGGAGGAGTTTATTGAGTAGAGAGCAGTTTACTGAATAGGGAGGTGACGTGGTCAGATTTATGCTTTAGGAAAATCATTATTGCAGCTAAGTAGAAATTACTGTTGAGATGCCACTATCCTCCTGGTTGCTCAGGTTCCCATCCTAGGAGTCATCCTCAACTCTTCACACTCCCTCTCTTTCTCTGTTAATTTTACCTTTATGTCTTATCTGATGAGCCTTCTTTTCTCCTCTGACATTGCCACTACCCTGGTGCAGGCCCTCATTACCTCATGCCTAGACTACTGGAAAAGGTTGCTGATTGGTTTCCATGTCACAAGTTTCTCCCCACTCCAGTCTATCTTCCACTCAGCTGTCATGTTTGGGAAGTGATCTTCTTAAAGTGAAAGGCTCACCATGTAACCCTCCTACTCAATTAACTCCAGTGGCTCTCTATCATCTTCAGGATCAAATACAAAATATGCCCCCTACCACCTTTTCTGTTTCTTTGTATACCTTATTCCCCTTCCCCACCCATATACTACAAGTCAGTGACACTGACCTCTTTTTTGCTTCTCAAATAATATACTTCCTTTCTAGACTTGGTTCATTTTCAATTGTTTTCCCATATACCTAGAACACTCTTCCTACTCATATCTACCTCTTGGCTTCCCTAGCTTTCTTCAAGTCCAAGTTAAAATCCCACTTTCTACAAGAAGTCTTTCTAAATCCCCTGAAATTCTAATGTCTTACTTCTACTGATTATCTCCAATTTATGCTCGATATACCTTGTTTATACATAGTAGTTTGCATGTTGCCTTCCCCATTAGATTGTGAGTTCCTTGAAAGCCAGTATGTGTTTTGCCTTTCCTTGTATTCTTAGAACTTAGCACAGTGTCTATCATACAGTAATAGGTACTTAATAACTCCCTATTGACCGTCTGACTAGATAATGAATTGGTGTTGGTGAGACTTAAGGGAGACCAACCAGGCATGAACTCATAAGAGTTAGTTCTGCACTGTGCTTTGGGTGAAGTAATTCCCTCCACCAATAAAAACAAAACAAAATAAAACAAAACAAAGTTAACCCCATTGCATCTTAGTAAATGAGTTCCAGGGAGTTTCCTGAGACATATAGTGGTTGAATAATTTGTCTAACATGATTTCTCTAGTAAGCACCAGAGGAATTGGACCTTAATTCTTCTTGACTGTAAGCCCAGCATTCTATTCACTGTGCTGCACTGCATTTTCAGTGCATATTGCCATAATTAAAATAAAGAAATCAACAGGGATGAAGGTTGATTAAGACACTAGGTAAGAAAAAAAAAACCTTAGAAGCCTAAAATTAACAACAACAATAACAACAGCAACATAGCCAGTAGTTTGATAGATGATTGACCAATAGATGACTTAATTTAAACTTTTTAATCACCTTTGGGACACGGATCCTGCTGCAGTAGCAAAACATTAGTTTTGAAGATAAGAAAAATAAGGAACTGAGAAAGGATTTTATGCAGTTCTCCAGTGAGGGAGTATATAAATATAGAATGGCTGAAATTATTTATTTAAGAAATGTTCACACAAAAAATATTTTTTAAGTTCAGAAGATGACTAAAATCTATATCTTCCTGGATGTTGATTATAGGTAGATGGTGATCTAATGGTGAAGAGTTGAGGGGAGGGGATATTTCAGAGTCACAGGAACACACATGGTAAATATATATACACACACACACACACACACACACACACACACACACACACACATATATGTATATGTGTATATGCATAGTATATATTTTTCTAGTCACACTCATTATACTTTTTGTTCAGAATATCAGTATTTGCAACATGGCCTTATTTTCCATTTCATTGTAAAATATTTATATTCACTAGTTGCCAGAAATGCATAAATTATAAGCGACACAAAATTGGTAGATAAGTCATGCCCTTCCAAATATAGCCACATTTAGAGAATATACAAAATTTAAATCCTTAGTGATAACATATTGGTCGGGACATATTCTTTTTGACTGACTTAAAGTGTTCTACCCTACTATGGACTTCTTAAGTTCATGTAGGGAACAAAATTGCCTCACCCACAGAATGTAACATTAACTTCAGCCAAACATGTTGCAAATTCACACTAATAGTCACAGAAGGAGGAGGTTGAAGATGTGTTTGCCATATATGATTTCCAAACTGTTACTGGAAAGGCAACTGATCATGCATAGCTGTCATGGGCCAGCAATGCCATTTTTATATAAAAATTGTACCATCCTCCTCCTATCTCTAGGTTTCTTTCTTGAGGGAAATACTGTAATTTTGTTGGCATAGCCTGATAGGGATTTTCTGGCATGTCTTAAGGTGATGTAAGATTTAAATAGAATTTGGGGCCTAAGTTATTTATCTAAAATGAACTGAACTGAAGATGGATATCATTTTTGTATTACAAAGCCGTAAATCTCAAATCTTCTGCTTTAACTTAAAAAATCAAAACTAAAACTAAGTCCTGACACAGAAGTTTCATATTAGAAAAAGGACAAATACAAAACCATTGATTTAAAAAACATCTATTAAAAAATCATCTATTGACTGAGTACTTTGTAGTCTACCTTTACCATCCCTGAACCTTCATTGTCCTAGGACTATCTTTGTACCCTTAAACTCTACTGCTGTGCTTTAATAAATCTCTGTACTCAAACTTCTACTTCTGTCTATGATGTAGAACATAAATTACTAGATTTTGTGGCTACAATTAATGACAAATTGTGGGTTCATCTGGAAAATATAAGTTGAGTAAGCACAGTTATTTCAAGAGAAACACCAAGTCTTGGATTCAAGTCAACCCTGAGAAGAATGGAGCATCTCTCAGGGCAAAGAGGGCTATATCCCAAGCCGTAGTCATGGGACTAAGCACAAGAACTGAATGTCAGGCCTCTTCTTACTTGCCAGTTCTGACATTTCTTTGCCTGTATCTTACCTTTACATGGTAAAATAACAATAGGCCAAGACAGATGTTCAATTACTGAGAACCATGTAGACTCTTCCAGGAATCACTGAGGGTGGAAAAGTATCACTATTACAGAAAATGACTTCCTTTCTGAATAGTCTTACAACAGCAGAGTATCCTATAAATTGGTAAGAAACTTTAAATAAATGTGGAATTTATTTCTGACATGATTCTAATGCTTTATTAAAAGCCACTGCAAAACATGATATTCTAAATTATCTAAAATCTGTAGTTTCATTGTAAGGAAAGTCTCTCCATTGAAGCAGATAGAAACTTCTCTATGGCTTGATGGATTAGTCTTCTAAGGTAACCATAGGGACCAATAAGATAAGAGTCACATTGCTAATAAGGATCAGAAGAGAAATTTGAACTTGGGACCTTCTGACTCCAAGGCCAGAATTCTATCGTTCTGAGTTATACTTCTAATACTGTCATGTCAGTTTAGGCATTTTGCCCAATTCCTTAAGTGTGGTAGATCTTCAATAAAGGGCCAATAAGTGAATGAGTGAAATCACTAAAGGTGATACATTGAAAACAACTTCAATGATTCTGCTAAATGCAGAAAAAAATATACCAGAAATCATATGGTCCCTGGGATTATTGATCTGCCAAAGAATATATGATTATTAGGATGCTGAACATATGTTAACAATGCTGGATTTCCATGCAATTTATGGGCATTATTGTTAAAAAAAAATGTGAACTTTCAGAATACACTCCAAACCAGTTACTCAGTACTGTGAAATAGGAAAGTAAAAAAGATATTCATAATCTAATAATCTTTAAATCTTTCAATTTAATGTAGTCAAGAGTGGGGAATCTGGAGTTGAACCTGGGTTGGACCATTGGTTCTGAATTGTGGATCTGATTGGCTTGCTTGTAGTAATGCAAATATCTTCAAGCGGTTCAAAAAATAATAAAGAATAAAACAACATGTTTACAACAGTAGAATGCCATAGTGGAAATGGAAAAAAGATTGGTGTTGAAAGCACAAGATGGGTTTGCCTCTCTTTTTTAACACTGGCTAAGTGCCAAGGAGTGAGTTACTTTACCTCTTAGCCTCAGTTTCTTCATATATACAATTGGGGCAATAATAGGTGTTTTAGCAATCTCAAAAGGGAGTATTGAGGAAACAGCTCCATAAATCATCAAATGTTCTGTACACGTGAGATACTGTTATCTTTGTGGAAATCTTATAGGCTGAATTAATGATAATGGCCACATTCTCTGCATGAATTCAGCAGTTCCCACTTTGCTTAGGCTGCATAGACATCGCTTAACCATGCCAGAACTTTAAGAGAGGCAATCATCAATGTATTGGATCAGAATCTTCCTGTTGGCTACTTTTGGGTAAGAATAATAAACTCAGAATGATATATTATATATAAAGTCCAGTAAAAACATGACATTTTAATACCAGAGTATACTGCCCGACTGGAAGGTATGATTAAATCTTGATGTATTGCTTCAGCTACTGCTGCTTTCCTTCCTGTATGTAATGTGTGTATCTAAAAATCAATAAGGGTCTCTAAAGGTATTAAAACACTTCATAGAAATAGGATTCATTTTCCCCATTTTCCATTTTTGAGACATTAATGCATTAGTTCATGCACATACCAACACTGATTCCTGAAGTTGCATAAACCGTGGATCCCAAAGGTACAATTATTCCTGCCCCTTACCCTTCCCATTGTTTTCCTTCCCATCCCTTCTTCTTTCTCTTCCTTTCCTTTTCTTTCCTCCCACCTTCACCTTTCCTCTTTCCTTTTTTTCCCTTCCTTGTTTCCTTCTTTGTTTCCTTTCTCCCTCCCTCTCTTCTTTCCTTCCTTCCTTCCTTTTTCTTTTCTTTCCTTCCTAAAAGCAAGGTTCCATTTTTTTTCCCAGTAGAGGCAACTTTATATCTGTTTAAAAATCTCTGGCATAACCATCAACATCTGCCTGTGTCATATCTGAAAACTTATTTCCAGCTCTGGCTGCAATGAAAGATGAGCAGTCTATGAGCTTATGTCCAATACTTGGGTTTCATCTTCTACTCCTAAGATTAATTGAGTAAGTTCTCTTCCCTTGATTAAGACTTAACACATGGGTTGTTTCCTCATTCCTGTAAGTCACATACTTTGTACCAGAGAATCAGATTCAGGAAATAAACTTTTATAGAATAAAGGATATAATAATGACCATTACTATAACAAACAAGGATAAAGCAAAGCGCAATATCCAGTCCTGATTATCATTCTTTCACATACACACACACACACACACACACACACACACACACACAGAGAAATGTATACCCATAATGTCTACCTTTAGGGAGAAATCCAAGTGTCAAACTTATGTTTTAATCAATACAGGGAACTTCCTACATGAAAACTCCATTCATCATTGCAGTTCAGCACAAATATTCTCTAATTGATCATTTTAGAGATTTTCTCAAGGGACTGAGAGGTTAAAATGTCCAAGGATACACAATTAATAAGTGTCAGAGAGAGGAATTAACCCACGTTTCCTTTTCTTTAAGGATTTTACTTTATGCACTATACTATACTAAAAGGCACTGGTATACATAAATACATATGTACACGTTTATACATTTTTATTTGTGAGTAACTCCAACTTAATATTTAGTTTTTCAAGTATTGAATAGGTTTAATATGAATTTCTCTAATTCTATGTTTATGTTTTATGTATTATACAGCATAGTAACAAAGGCACTGGACTCGA
The DNA here is from genome assembly GCF_003287225.1 of Phascolarctos cinereus. Taxonomy (NCBI): domain Eukaryota; kingdom Metazoa; phylum Chordata; class Mammalia; order Diprotodontia; family Phascolarctidae; genus Phascolarctos; species Phascolarctos cinereus. The sequence continues at coordinate 72,754,830 of NW_027555847.1, read as the reverse complement.
CTGAATAAGAACTGGATTCTAGCACTTGTTCTTCCATTAACTCACTATGTGACCTTGGACAAGTCAACAGATGTTTCTGGGCCTCTGTCTCCTTAAATGTCAAATGCAGACTTAATGTATCAACAGTGAAACCTAATAATCGATAAAAGGTAATGTTTACTGGATGCCATTAAGTGAAGCATTGTATGAGGGAGACACTAATTCTGCAGACCATGTATAGAGAACTAAACATGTGTCCCCATAGTCACATTTTTAGGAAAGTATTGACAAACTGAGTGGCAAGAGGCAAAGATACAATGAGATTACTTGATATAGTTGATGTTACATGAAAATTAGCTTAAATACCTGGGAGGTGTTTAGCCTGGAGAAGAGAAGATTTATCAGGGACATGATAACTCTCTTCAAGAATCTGTAGGACTATTACATGGAATAAAGACTAGACTTCTACTTGGGCCCAGAAAAGATGAGTGAAAGCATATGGGTAAAAATTTCAAAGGCATATTATGGCACAGAGTAAGGCAAATATTCCTAACAATTAAAGCTCTTGAAACTGGAATTAGTTGTCTCCGGTTATGTTAAGTTCTTCTTTCACATGAAGTTCCTAAGCTGAGGTTGGCTAGCCAGAGAGCTAAATGAGACAATAACATTGTACCATCTTTTGAAAATAATACAATTCAAAAATAGGCAAAGAAAGAGTCCTATCAAATACTTTTTATGATCCAAACATGGTGCTGATACCTAAACCAGGAAGAGCAAAAATGGAAAAAAAAATTATAGAACAATTTCCCTAATGAATATTTAAAGTATTTAAAATAAAATACTAGAAAGGAGATTATAGCAATATATCAAAAAGATCATATACTATGACTAGGTGGGATTTATACCTGGAATGCAGAGCCAATTCAATATTAGGAAATCTATCAACGTAATTAGCAATATCAATAAGAAATGCAACAGAAATCATATGATTATCTCAATAGATGCAGAAAAAGCTTTTGACAAAATGCAACACCTATTCCTACTAACAAACACTAGAGAGCATCGTAATAAGTGGACCTTTCCTTAAAATGATAAAGAATATCTACCTAAAACCATCAGCAGGTGTTATTTGTAATGGGGATAAACTAGAACCCTTCCTAATAAGATCAGGGGTGAAGCAAGGACACCCATTATCATCATTATCATTTAATATTTTACTAGAAATGCAACTTATAATAATAATCTAAGAAAAAAAGAAATGGAAGGAATTAAAATAGGCAAGGAGGAAATAAAACTGTTACTCTTTGCTGATAATATAATATAATTGGAGAATCCTAAAGAATCAAATAAAAAGTAGTTGAAATAGTTAACAACTTTAGCAAAATTGCAGGATGTAAAATGAACTTACATAAATCATCAGCATTTCTATATATTACCAACAAAGTCCAGAAGCAAAAGATAGAAATTGAAATTTCTTTTCAAATACCTGTAGACAATATAAAATACTTGAGGAACTATATGAATAAAATTACAAAACAACTTTTCACATAAAGTCAGATTTTAAAAAAATTGGAAAAATATCAATTGCTCATGGGTAGGCCAAGCCCATACAAAATAAAAGGGCAATTCTACCTAAATTAATTTACTTATGCATGCTATACCAATAAAACTGCCGAAACGTATTTTGTAGAGCTAGCAAAAATAACAAAATTCATCTGGAAGAACAAAAGGTTGATAATATTAATGGAAAGTTGCCAAGCTATAAAGTGGTAATTACCAAACAGTCTAGTACTGGACAGGAAATACAGTGGTGGATCAGTGAAATAGATTAGGCACACAACACGCAGTAATAAATAACCACAGTAATCTAGTGTTTGATAAACCCAAAGATCCAAACTTTGGGGAAAATAATTCACTATTTAACAAAAACTGCTAAGAAAACTGAAAAACAGTATGACAGAAACGAGGTATAGACCATCTTCCTACAATATATACCAAGAAAAAGTCAATATGGGTACATGAATGAGACATAAAGAGTGATACCATAAGCAAATTAGGGGAACATGGAATAGTTCATTTGTCAGATCTACGTATAAGAGAAGAATTTAAGACTGAACAAGAAATAGAGAATTATAAGATGCAAAACAGATAATTTTAGTTATATTAAATTGAAAAGGTTTTGCATAAACAAAACCAATGTAAGCAAGATTCAATAACAAAGCAGAAAGCTGAGCAGGGAAGAAATTAGAGCAAGTGTCTATGATAAAGGTCTAATTTCTCAAGTATATAGAGAACTGAGAAAATTTTATAAGAATGCAAGTTATTCCCCAATTGATATTTCAGATGAAGAAATCAGAGTTATCTATAAAATGTTCTAAATCGCCATTAAGTATAGAAATTCAAATTAAAATTAACTTTGAGTTACCATTTCACACCTACCAGATTGGCTAATATGACAGAAAAGGAAAATTTTAAAAATATCAGAGTGGATGTGTGAAAATTGGGACACTAATGCACTGTTGGTGAAGTTCTGAAATGATCCAACCACTTTGGTTAGTGATTTAGAACTATGCCCAAAGGGCTATAAAACTGTGAATACCCTTTAATTCAGCAATATCACTACGAGGTCTGTATTCCAAAGAGATTAAAAAAAAAGTCAGGGAGGGCCTATTTATACAAATAGCAGCTCTTTTGTGGTGGCAAAAAAATAGATATTGAGGAAATGTTCATTATTTGGGTAATAGCTGAACAAGTTGTGGAATACAGTGGTAAAGTAATAGTACTGTGCTATGAGAAATAATTAACATTATGATTTCAGAAAATCCTAGAAAAACTTCCATGAACTGATACAAAGTGAAGTGAGCAAAACCCAAACATTGTACACAGTAGCAGCAATATTGTACAATGATCAACTATGAATGATAGCTATTCTGAGCAATGCAATGATCCAAGACAATTCTAAGGGTCTCATAATAAAAAGCTGATGGATTCTGAATGCAGATTGAAATATTCTATTTTTCACTTTTTGTGTTTTTTTTTCTTGGTCAGTGTTTTCTTTCACATCATGACTAATGAGGAAATATATTTTACATGATTGCACATGTATAACATATCAAATTGCTTACCATTTCAGGTTTGGGAGGGAGAAAGAGAACTTGGAACTCAATTTAAAAAACATGAATGTTAAAATTGTTTATATATGTAATTGTGGCATTACATAGGCATAATGGGACATTTTAAAAGATATATCTCAAAAAAGCATCTATCTAAATTGAAAAGCAAGCATCATATGGAATAGAAGCTTTCTCAGTAAATATAAGATTAAAGCAAAGGTGCTCATTTTCCCTATAGAAATAGAAACTAAGACAAGAGAAGGGAAATTAAAAGGATAAATGTGAGGGGATAATACTTTTTTTTGTAAATGGCATGATAGTTTACTTAGAAAATTCTAGGTAATCACTAATCAAGATAATAGCTTAGTGAAGTTGTAGGCTACAAAATAAACCCTTAAAATCAAAAGAATTTCTATATAGTAATAACAAAATCCAAGGTACAATAACAGAAATGGAAATCACCTTCCAAATAACTGTAAAATGTACAAAATATTTAGAGATCTATCTACCAAAGCATACAAAGCCCTTTTATAGTTTCAACTACAAAACACTCCTTAAAGAAATAAACATTTTAAATAGCTACAAGAATATCCAATGCTCATAGCTGGGTCAAGCCAATATAATAAAATGATAATACTACTAATCTTAATTTATGGTTATAATCCTATACCAATCAAATTATCAAGGAGATACTTCATAGAATTTGACAAAATGATAGCACAATCATTTAGGAGAAAATATCAAGACTATCAAGATAAATAATGAAAAGAGATAGGGACTAAGAGGAAATAGCACTTCTAAACTTTTAATAATGTTATAAAGCAGCAGTCATCAAAACCATCTTATAATGGATAAAAATGAAGAGGAAGATCGATGGTACATACCAGGTAATGGAGAATCAGAAATAATGGAACTCATAACTCAGTGTTTGATAAACCGGAAAACATAAATTACTTAGGAAAAAGTTCCAGACTTGTTAAAAAAAAATCCTAGAGAACTGAAAATCAGCCTGTCAACAATTTATCCGCAGTGTATTCTAAGTTTATATTTGATCTTAATATTAAAAATCATACTATAAAATGAAGAGAAACATATCCTACAATTCTTACATTTATATGTAGGAGATATATTCTTCATCAAATACAGGATAGACACAATTATAAAAGACAAAATAGATAAAATTATTTGCATGAAACTGAAAAGTTTCTGTGCAAACAAAATATACCTAGGATAAGAGAGGAAGCATTAAACACTTCTTTTAGTAAATTTTTCCAATAAGACTTTTGTGTCCAAAGTATCTAAACAGTTAAAAAATATATCAATATATTTAGATCAAGATATGTAACCAAAAGCTATTTTCATTTAGATAAGTGGTCAAAGGATATGAACAAGCAGTTCTCAAAAAGAAGAATTGAAAACTATTAACAACCATGTGCAAGGACATCCCATATTGCTGGTCTCAATAAAAATGCAAATTAAATCAACTTTGAAATTTATGTCACACCCGCAAATTGGCAAAGATGATGAAAGATGGCAATTTTCAATGTTGGAGAGATTGTGGGGAAACAGACACATTAATTAGTACATTTTTTTGTGTATCTGTGAATCAGTAAAATCAGTTTGGTAAGCAGTTTGGAATTTTCCAATAATGAAATGCCAATGCCTTTGTCCCAGAGATTCAACTACTAGGCTTATACCACAAGAAGGCCATTAATAACAAGAAAGTCATCATGTATGCCAAAGATATTTTAGCAATGTTTGTTATGGTAATAAAAAATTAGAAATAAAGTAGATTTCCATTGATTAGAAATAGCCAAACATTTTGATATATTAAAGCAATAGGGTATTACTATGCTGTAAGAAATGTCAAATATGAATACAGAGAAGCATGGAAAAATCTCCATAAATGAATTAAGCAGAGCCATGAAAACAATATATACATTGATTGCAAGAACATAAGTGGAAAAACAACAATGACAACAAAAATAACAAAAGTGCATGTTGCGAAATTTCAAAAAATGAACATGTTTTGAAAGCAGAGACATGGAAAGATACCCCCACCTCTTTGCAGCATTGGTACATTCACAATTGGGGTACATTATACATATTTTCAGGCTTTTTCATGTATTGATCAGTTTTACTAATTTTTTCCTCTTACTTTTTGTCTTATTATATGTTCCCTGGGAGGAGCTAGAGGAAGGATATTGAAGATAATTTTAATGATATAAAAATATATCAACAACGATAAATTTATTTTCAAGAATAGAAAAAAGAAATCATGTGCAAACCGTGTCTTGTTTGTTTTTGCAGTTCCAAAGTTTGCTAAGAGATGTAATAGCACAGTGTAGCATAAGATCCATGGATAATGTTTCTTAGAGACCTGAAGTAAGTCTTTCATGAGTCCTGGTTCTGTAGGGGCTACCTATATGACCCATACTAGCCCAATGAATTTGCAATGGATCATTTTGTCTTAGTAAATTTTTTTAAAAATTATTTTCACCTGTTAAATTGGAAAGTTGCATTGCTGTTGCTGATTCATTTTTCATTCATGTCGGACTCTTTGTAACCTCATTTTGGGTTTTATTGGCAAAGATACTGGAGTGGTATGGCATTTCCTTCTCCAGATCATTTTACAGATGAGGAAAGTGAGATAAACAGGATTCAGTGACTCGATTAGGGTCACATAGCTTAATAAGTGTCTGAGGGCAGATTTGAACTCAGGAAGATGAGTCTTCTGACTCCAGGCCCTATCCACTGTGCCACCTAGCTGTCCAGAGGTTGCACTAGTCATCATCTATAAGTTGCCTCCAGGTCTAAAAGTGTCTCCTTTAGCTGATTCGAGATACAGAGACAAATTTCAGAAGGATATTAATAATGAAAATAAAATAATAAAGTAATAAAAAAAACAGCACAAGGGTTGTTTCATTTTTGGTTTTGTATCTATCATATTTATTTTTTGTTTTGTTGGCAATATCCATGATTCTATTAGAACAAAGAACTCCTAGGGTGCAAAGTCCCACCACTAATGCAGAACAGGAATATGTAGGCCACTGATAATACCTAGGGCACCTAGAAGTCAAGTTATTTAACTACTTTGTAATATTTTCCAGGAGCCAGACATCAATTCAAGACCCTTTGACTTCCAGCTTGGCTCTCTATACACAGCATTATAGTGTAAAGGATAGACAGTAAATGTTTGTTGAACTGTATAAAAGAAATCGCTTGCCAAGTACATTAAATTGGGTTAGTTGATAAATAGCACATGCAACCTGATGTGTGCTTCTAAGGATCTGGGATTCTGTGAACTAAAAGTAGCATCAGAGCTCAGAAGCCCCAGCTTTTGTCTTTTATCAAATTGATAACAACAGTTGCTACTACTCATGGCAAGACTGAAAATGGTATTTCATATTTCACTCCTACTAACAAACCTAACCAATTCTGCTTTGCCCCCACCCCCACCTCTCAGCACCAAGAAATCAGATATGTTAATAAAAGGGTCTCCAGAGTCATATTATTGGAATTTTCCTCCCCTCCCCTCCCCCATTCATTGTGTGTTGCTTTTTTTCCTACATAATCTATTGACAAGTTTTTGATGTTTCAAAATATTTTGACTGTATTTTTAAAAATAGGAATGAGTCTGTAATCGTGGTATCATTGGTATTTATTGACAGAGTCAAAACCAGGAAACACTAGTGGAAAATTTAAAAATGAGGCCAAAGAGCTTCAATACTGGAATCAACTGATTTCATTTTTATTTGTTGGTTATTAACATTATTTTTGTTTGTATCATATTTTCTTTGCTTCATGTGCTATGCTCATTCACTAATTATAAACAGACTAATGGGATACATTAGTTGATTGTTTCATTATAAACACAACATTACCTAATTTACACTTCTGATTTCAATTTCCATAATATTCATGCACTGCGTACCACTTTGCTGGTTAAATATCAGTATTTCATGAGCATCTTGTAATCCTGGAGTCTTATCTGTCTTTAGGGGTGGATATCTACTTTGATTCAATCAATACATGTCATTAGTACCATAGATAAGTCATTTGATGTCTAATAAATCTCTCCCCTGGTGACCACTTTACTTTCTACTCTCTTCTTCTGTGTTCTATGGGATCCTATAACTTTTGAGTGGGAAAATATTCTTAAGGTTTTTCTTCTCTTCTCCCCACACAACCTATTTGCCCTAAATGAAGGCTGCATCTCCTCTGATAATATTATGTTTACTAACTGATAAACTCTTTTAAAGAGTTTTCACCTTCAGTCATTTCCCTTGACTCAATGAGAACCCCGTCATTTCTAATTTTGATTAAGGAAATGTCATTCTCCCCATCATTTTTCATCATATGAAGTAAACAGTATCCATCTGCACTGCATCTTCATGTAATTGATGCTTTTGTCTGTCACCCTCAGGGACTTTTTTTTTTTTTGCATTCCCAAATGTTAACATCTTAGACCACTGGGATAATCTTCCACTTTCTAAATGTTACCTCTAACAATTTCAACTATGTTGAAGCCCACTGGGTCTTGGCTCCACTAAACATCAGGTGCCAACAGGATCAGTTGCAGTGTCAATCTCTGTTGGCATTTGAAGTCAATAACAGACTGGGTCCAGCTACAAATTTTCTCCTCACCTCCAGTCTTGTACCTCTTACAGCTCATTGGACACTTGAAACTGCATGTGTCATAAACAACTTAACCTTAACATGTACAAAATTGAATCTATTCACCGTCCCCCCCAAAAAAACCCCCCAAAACCCCCACAACTTACCCTCTTCCTAACTTACCTATTAACGTTGAAGTTACCAACGCTCTCTCAATTACCATAGCTAGTCTTCTAGGTGCCATCTTCATTCCCTCATTCTTATTCCCCAAATGCAATCTATTGCCAAGTCCTGTTGATTCTGCCATCATAATATCTCTCCCATATACCCTCTTCTTTCCTGTGACCCTACCACCACCCTGGTTCAGGGCCTCATGACCTAGTACCTGTAGTTTCTATTGCAACACCCTTCTAATTGGTGTCTCCCTACCTCAAAGGGCTTTACTTCAGTCTCTCCTTCACTCAATTGCTAAAGTGATCTTTGACAATCACAGATAAGATTATGTCTTCCCACCCTCTTCGTGGACTATTTGTTTAGCCAAATTGGTCTTATTTCCATAGCACACATATATCATTCCATGTCTGTCTCTGTCCTTTTGAACAAGTTGTCCTGTATTGTTACCCGAGTTTGAAGCGCTTACTTCTCCCTTTTAAAATTACTAGTTTCTTTCAAAAATCAACTCAAGTGCCACATCCCCCATAAGACCTGCTATGAGCCATCTGATTACTAGTACCATCTCCTGTCAATTAACTTATGTTAATTTGAACTACACACACACATATGCACACACACACATATATATTGTCTGGCCTGATAAAAATGTATGGTTCATGAAGGAGGAGTCTGTTTTCATTTTTATCTTTGAATTAGGTTCACAGTAAGAGCTAACTAATAAATTCTATTTAATTAATTGAATGATTCATAGAAAAACTTAACCTCTAATAAGTTAAATTTTTATATTCTTCTTCTCTAAATAAAAGCTCCATACCTTTTGCCTTTCCCATTCCTCTACCCTTACAGAACCATAGATAATATATGTATGGCTTTCATATAGGTGATTTGAGATTGCAGAACTATGCTGTCAAATCCTTCAAAGAACTGTCAAGGATAGCTTCCAATACCAGAGCAGATTTTCCTTTCTTTTGAGTGTTTAATCTGATCTTCTGAATGGGAGGTCAGCTGAATGGCCTCCAGACCAAGAGGGCATGGATTTAAAGATCAAACTCATTTCTGTAAAGTGGATCTAGAGATAGACAAGTGGAGTTCTGCATTGTTCACTATAATCACTTGAATGCTAGCTCACTGCTGCAAAGTTTTAATTAATCTCCTTCCATTCTTTCTCCACTTCCAGTCCACAATTCATTCCCCAGTTTACCTTTCTAAGACATTACTTTCTTCATGACACTCACATGCCTGGAATCGAGTACATACTTATATTGAATGATTCTTATGAATTATAGTGGCTCTAAATTGTCTAGCACTAGAATGACTCAAGCTTGGGAACCTGAAATTGGGCCAGAAAAAGGCATCGAAGGTGGGGACCTAGTTTAATTTTTGAAGTAACAACTTTCTATGCTCAGTATGTACTCCAATAGAGCCTTCCTTATAACTGCTGGCAGTTGTTGGCATTCCTCCTGCTTTTTAGCATGATTTAATGAATAATTCAGAATTTTCAGGTAGAGAACCTGAATTCAAGTCTTGCCTCTGCTATTGCATGATTTACCTGAGTGACCCTGGACTAACCACTTTTCTGACCTCATTTTCTTCATCTGTAAAATGAGGGAATAAGAGTAGATGATCTTAGGTCCCTTTCAGCTCTACATCAATGCTAATGCTATGATCCTGTCCAAAGCTAGGCTTCAAAATCCCGGTTGCAGAGAAACATTATTGATGGCAAATCATGGTTAATATCAAGAGGGGCAGATTAACTGTTGAATCAATGAATTCTTTCCTTCCTTTTTCCCTTCTAGGTTCAAAATACTTTCTTAACTTTCTATACAACTACCTTAGAGGATTGGGAGGATTAATCCAAATGTTCAATTTTAAAGTTTCAAAAGTGCCCTGAGCTTCATAGATGAAAGGTGTGAGGTTAGAATAAAGCAATAAAATATTATAATATTTCTGAGTTGTGGAATTCTGTTCCCAAGGCATTTCTGTCACATTTGAATTTTAAACACCATGGCAACCCCCTCCCCCTACCTTCTTGTTTTATTCAGTTTTTGAAGTCTGTACCAGGTATGTTCTGTTAGACTTTACTGAAAAGAAGTAAATGTAAAAGAAATAAAGACTTCATGAAGAAAAGTAGCAAAATCTGAATTCATAGAGATTAGAGCTATGAGTAGCCTTGGGCAAAAGCCTAAAGTTGGGGAAGTAAGTCTTTAGTACTCAACCATATGTCTATGTTTACATATCTCTTATCTCTTTAATTGTCTCCTCACTCATTTCAGTGGTTTGTTGATGCCTTCTGTCTGCTCTGGGCCACTTCTGTGGCATCTTCTGTTGACCAGTTAGCACCCTCCCTTTGCTCTCTCCTTCCTCATTGGCTTTGTCTCTATTTCTTCTTGGCTTCTGCTTGTTAATTTGTGCTCATTATTCTGATACAATTACCTGACAGGACAAATTTAATTGTTAAAATAACTAAGAAGGGTTCAAAAATAAATATCTAAGCTAAAGAAAGCTCATGTACTTATTTTGGGGAGTCTTTGGGGTAATGTCCGATTTTCTAATTATGCATATATATGTATATATAACAATGAAGGGATGGCTGCTGAAAATTTGGTGTCATACATGTAAACTTTATTCAAGTATTAAAACTTCCTCTAAAGGGTGCCACACAAGGGCTAATATACTATTTGTTCATATAAAAAATTGTTCCTCAGATAAGGAAAGTGAGATTGAGGGTAAATGATTTCACCAAGGTTATAAGGCTAGACTGACTGACACTTAAACCTCAATCTTGTAACTCTAATGCCAGGGCTTATTCTAACAGTCCAGCCTCTTAGGTAGGCATCTAGGTGGTGCAGTGGGTAGAAAACTAGGACTGGATTTAGGAAGACCTGAGTTCAGATTTGATCTCAGATACTTTCTGTGTGACCATGGGCAAATTATTTAATTTTTGTTGCTTCATTTTCTCTGTAAAATAGACTTATTAATAGCACCTACCTCCCGAGGTTCTTGTGCATATAAAATGAGATGGTATTTGTAAAGCAATTTGCAAGCCTTAAAACCCTATATAAATGCTAGTTGCTATTATTATTGTTGGTGGAAACTTTATCTACATACAGGTATAACTGGTTTTGATTTCTTTGTTTCTTTGATCCATATCTAATTTACATAGTGTGCTAAGTGACTTGAGGGAGTGAGTTAAAAACTGAAATGGTCTGGCAGTCAATGGGGATGCTGCTTTGTTTTTGCTGTTGTTTCTTTGTTTGTTTGTGTTTGTTTATTTGTTCCCGCTGTGATTGTCACAGGACAACCTGTTTCCTTTTCATTTATGCAGATGGACAGTAGAGACATCCTTGATCTCCTGGAGGATAATATCCTCTCGCCTGGAAGATTCCAGTCAGCTTCTGTATAAGCAGTGGATACCCTGCCTCGTAAATCTCTGCTGAAATGGAATCAGCATCAGAAGCTTTGCCACATGACAGGAGCCTAATGGTATTCAATACGTTTTGGTCAATTGGAAGTTCAGCTAGACAGGGATTGAGTTCAACCTGAGGTATGTGGTCATAGCCTTCAGCATTGGTTGATGGGAATCTATTGAGAACACTATGGAAGTGTTCAGCCCACCTCTCCAGGATTCTGTCTTTATCACTGATCAATGTGGCTCAGTCAGTGCTGAGTAGTAGAGATGTATCAGAGGGCTTTGGCCCATAGTCTTTCAGACATTATAGAAGCAATTTGTATTGTTGCTATTGGTATAAAACTTAATCTCATCTGCCTTCTTACTCTTGTAAGAAAGAATCTTGCATCTCCCAAGCTTCTCTTGCACTTTACTTTTAGTGGAGTTGAACACTGCCTTTCTAGAAATGGATGAACTGTCCTGCTGGTAAACCCTGTGGAGTTCTCATTTTCCATTTAGCAGCTTCTGAATTTCCCCATCATTTTTTGTCTAACCAACCCCAATGTTTGTGAGTGTTCCCACCCAGATCAGCAAATGTGATACTGTACACCAAGTCTCTGAAAGCTGCACACTCCTTTTCTGCTACACTGTTGTTGACTATGTGCTGACTCACCTTTTCCTCCAGGTTAGCACTCTGTGCCACACATCACCTTCATCACTCTCACATCCTATCTGTCTGTTCTCCTTTCAATAATGTAGTCTATTAAAAGCCAATGCTTGCTGTGAGGGTGCACCCATGATATTTTACAAACAGAAGACAATGTTGGTGATGAGGTTGTGAGAAACATAATTTTTTAGTAGTAAGTGGCCATTGCTATTGCTGTTTCTGACTCTGTTGCTCTCCAGGACTCCCTGCCATGTCCATTACTCTCTGGTGTTAAAGTTACCTAACTTCATTGCAAAAATCAATGTATTGAGGGATTCTTGTTTTCCCATTTATTCATTTTGGTTCTGGCTTCACTTCACTTCTTAATCATCTAGGAATCCTGGATCCTTTGTTCCATTGGCAAGGTCTCAAACCCAGAAATTCCTACCTTTGACCAAAAGCCTCTGCCTCTTCATCTTGCTTTTCTTCATTCCTATGGATGCCACTCTCCAACTTCATTGCAAAAATCAATGTCTTGAGGGATTCTTGTTTTCCCATTTATTCATTTTGGTTCTGGCTTCACTTCACTTCTTAATCATCTAGGAATCCTGGATCCTTTGTTCCATTGGCAAGGTCTCAAACCCAGAAATTCCTACCTTTGACCAAAAGCCTCTGCCTCTTCATCTTGCTTTTCTTCATTCCTATGAATGCCACTCTCCAACTTCATTGCAAAAATCAGTGTCTTGAGGGATTCTTGTTTTCCCATTTATTCATTTTGATTCTGGCTTCACTTTACTTCTTAATCAGCTAGGAATCCTGGTCTAGCCATCACAGTGATGCTCTTATTAAGCATCTTAAAATCTTTGACCCTAGGAGTGCTATATTTTGTGTCAAATGACTTGGATTTTATTCCCACTTTGCTATTTACTACAACCAATCATTGCACAACCATGGACCTACTTTTCCTCTTCTGTAAAATGAGGTGGCTGGATTAGATGATCTGTAGTGTTTCTTTCATTTCTAGATCTATGATACTATAGTCTTTGACTAACCATCTGCCAATTTCAACCTGGCTAAATTTGATAGCAACATCTAGTTTTTCCTGTTGTGATCCCCTACTGCCAAAGGTGGTTGAAGAAAGTTGTTTAACATAGCTGATCACCTTTAACACAAATCCACACAGCTGTCACTGGTGCTCTGAAATCTCTTTGTTCCTCTCTTATTCAGAATTTTAATGTAATTTAGTAAAATCCAATCAACTACTTTTAAAATCTGAAGATCTGGGTTTGAATACTGGATTTGTGCAGATTATTTAACTTTTCTTAGTCTGTTTCTTCATGTAAAATGGAAAGGATAATAATTAAGCCACTTGTCACAAGGTTATTGCATAGATGACCATGATTTCATTGCTGACGGTACTTTCTACTCCCACTGGTACAATTCAAGCCTCCTCTTTCTTTCTCATTCTACAAGATAATTGTGTATGTCTTCTCATAAATAATCCATAAAAGAATCAACCACTATGCAGAAGGCTTTCTTCTGCTTCCTGTAATATTCCTGAATCACAGGTATAAAAACTCTGTTTATCTACCTACTGTCCTTCACTCACAATAGTACTAATCCACCTCTTTCTTTGAGTATAAACTGTCACTGCTAGCATGCTTTAGGCAAGTTCTACCCACCATCCATTCTTTCCTTGACTTGGTTAGTCTGGTTGTTTTTTTTTTTTTTTGATGCATAGACATAAGACAACCCCTGGAGAATGTTGGGCTTTTTTGACATCAAGCAACTAGGTATTGTGAAAAACATGACACAGTTTGCCAAGTCCAGTGCATCCCATTCTCTTCCTCCTATGCAGTTTTGGGCCCTGAACAGTGTCCCTCTGCAGTAACTCATTGTAGGCTGCTTTCATGTAACATTAACCTTTACAGAGTTTTGAAATGGCCTTATACTCTAAACTGAGTTCATCTCAGCTACCATGATTCTACTTGTTAAAGAGATCATGTTGTCTGGTGGCTGAGAGGCATTCTGGACTCTTTCAGCCTATTTTTGTGGTTCTTTCTTTTCATCAGTTAAATTATCTGAGCCAACTTCCTTACTTTTGTCCTTTCCTCAATTTTGTATTTTGAGTCCTTTCATTCAAGTAGTCTAGGCTGGGACCAATATGATCACATACTCTTTCTTTTCATCTTTATTGATTCATCTAATTTAAAACTGATACTGGGGAAAAAACAATAACCAGTCATTTTCTGTCAAAATATAGTTAAAATCTTCTTTTTTGTTATATCATCTGATACTTAGCCAGACTACTTGTTTTCCTGTAGTAAGCATCCATAGTGTATTTGTTGTGGTGGTTGTTCAGTAATTTTTTGTCATACCCGATTCTTCATGACCCTATTTGGGGTTTCCTTGGCAAAGATACCAGAGAGGTTTGCCATTTCCTTTTCCAGCTCATTTTATAGATGAAGAGACTAAGACAAATAAGGTTAAGTGACTTCTCAGGATCACACAGATAGTAAGAGTCTGATGTCAGATTTAAACTCAGGAAGATAAGTCTTTTTGACTGTAGGCCTAGCATTCTATCCACTGTACCACCTAGCTGCCCATGGTATAGTAATATATGGTCTAAAGCCTCTGTCTCTTGTATTTCTTGATCAAAGACTGCATTTTCCAGCATATCTTGTGCTTTATTTGACTATTCTCATCTTATTATTGAACCTTATTGCCAAATGTAAAGGTCAATATTGACTTATTTTGTCAAATCCTTCTTAGACATTTCCTATTTCTCCATCTTCTGCACCAACTGTTGGGATATAAATATTATCATGGTGTTCTACTTCCTTATGCTTATGAGAAGAATTGCAAAGGGGAGATGTCAAAATTTCCCATGAAATGATATTTCTTGTGCTGAAGTTGAGTCAATTTTGTCAGTTCTTCCATTCGCTTGTCTAATGAGAAAAATCTAAATCTGGATTGGCTAGAAAAATAAGTGAAGCTAGGGCCAATCAATCAGCAAACATTTATTAATTATCTGTTATTTGCAGCAATTGTATTAGGTGTTAGGAATTTAAATAGAAAGAATGAAATATTCCCTAGTCTTGAGTTTGCTTTCTTCAAGATACCTGCTAAGAAGTTGTGATTCCTCATCTGTCAGCATAAACATTTTGCTGGCTTAAAAGCTGCCTTGTTCTTCCAGATTGTCAAGGACGGAGTACATTTATTTCCCCTTCACAATTAGCCCAAGAGAGTAGAGGTATAATACATCAGTGGTACAATGAGACTATCTTCTTACCTTTCTCTATATATGATTATCATCTCCTGTAGCCCAAAGCCACTAATATAGCTTTGCCATAAATTTACCAATCTTTTTTGATCTCGCTGTTTGAAATCTTTCTAATTTTAAGTACCTACATTTTAAACAATATTGAATTTCAAAAAGCAATGCTTGGATAACATTAGAATTCAATTATCTTTGGAAGAAACACTTTATTATTATTATTCTCTTTCTAATAGTTTTTTTTTAAAATTTTGGTGGCTAAATAAAAACATCAATCTTGAAATGTCTTAAAGTGAGAACAAGTCCAGTAATTTTTGCTAAAGTCTTAGCCATCTAAAAATGCACTCAGCTGGAAATATTTACAAGTTAAAATTTAGAAAGTTTTGTGAATTTTCCCCCAACTTTCAGGCATATAAGGCTAGCAATGTTTTACATAGATAGCTAAAGAAATAAGGAAATTTGCTGAGGTTTTGTAAAAGTTATTTGCCATGTGTCTCCCTATAGATTCAGACTTATGCATTCTTTTTATGAATAGGTATATTTTGCCAATTACCATATTTCTATAAATGTGGCACAGAAGATCCATGAAGAATGTAAAATTGAGGAAAATACATAGTCTGGATAGATTTAGGTTAGATATCTATATTTTTAGAACCCTAACTAATGGTCTGATTTAGAAATAAACTATCAACTGGAATAATATTTTGCACATTCAAATTGAGGAGGTTATAATGGGGTTATTCCAAGAGGAAAGAAAACCAAAATATATGTTCTGTTTAAATAAAACAGACATTTCTCTATATTTTAGTCTGTGACAGGTTCCCTTCCCCACTCTCCTACCTGCAAATTACTCTAGGCTACAGTTATGATCAAAGCAGCTCACATTTATAAACTATTTTCAATTTGACCAATTGCAAGATCATAGGCTAAGCAATGCAAATGTTCTTATCCCAGTTACACGTCTGAGGGAACCGAGGCTCAGAGAAGTTAACTAATTTGGCCAAAGTCATGGAGCTAGTAAGTGATGGAGGATTTGAATGGAATTGTTCTTTCTTCCAAATCTGCATTCTCTCCACTAGGTACCACTGTCTTTCAAATGGAATATAAAAGCAAAATGTTGACATACATATAAAGAAATTATTATATGATTGTGCATAACATTTATTCCTATAAGTAAGACTTGCTTTGCCTACGCATACTTTCCGCACTAAACAAAAATGATAAAAAACAGCACCCAGACCAAATTAATGGTCACTATAACTTTATTGAACTGGTACACAGGAATAATATCTCTACTATTAATGATGGAACCCAAAATTATTCACTTTAGCTCTTAAGCTCCCTGTTTCCTCATTTGTAAAATGACAAGGCTGGACTAAATATATCTACTTGTAAGAATCTTTGCCTCTATGAAATTTTAGTCTTCACAGTCAATAAACATTTATTAAATACTGTTACGGGCCAGGCACTCTACTAATCACCAAGATTACAAAGAAAGGCAAAAGACAATCATTGTTCTGAAGGAGCTCACAACCTAGTAAGGGAAACAATCCTGTCCTCTAAATATTCTCTTCCATTCTCTCCAGAACTTAACACAGTGCCTGGTGCATAGGAGGTGCTTAATACATGATTATTGACTTGACTGATAAATAAGCAGGTATCTGCTATTTGTTTGCATAGATAACTTCTGTATGTCTATGTATTACACCTCTGGCATTGCCTTCCCCTAACTCTGCCCCTCCTCCAATCTGCAAACAAAATAAATAAATAATAAATGAGCCAGTGAATCTAACAGGCCATTGTTACTATGCTGCCCTCACAACCCTTATGGCTTTTATACTCTTTCTTTGTGAAACTTCTCTGGCTCCAGGTCTTATATTTTATTTCCTTTTTTTTCTGATGGGAGGCCTTGAGGGTTGACACAGATTAGGAAAACCCACATACCCTGATGTTACAAGTTAACATTGCCACTTAGAGAGAGGTAGAGTTGAGCATTAGAAGGTTATCTACTCTCTGGAAATTATAAGGCAAAATACAAACAAACAAAAAACCTGGGGAATTCCTTCCTTCCAGGGAAGTAGATTCACAAAACTATCAGGTTGACCATGAGATGTCCAGTGCCATTTTTTTCTTGTTCAATAGGATCAGGATAATGGAACATCACCTGGTAATTTAATCAAAGGTGACAGTAAAATACATTGGAGTTCAATGCCTCCTGAGCTTTAGCCTGGCTCTGCTACTATTTGGCTCTGTCAGTTTTGGAAAATAACTTCATCTCTTTGATTCCCACTTGACTCAGGTATAAAAGGAGGAATTGGGAACCAGTTATACTTAAATCCCTTCTAGCAAGCCAATTCTTTTTAAATTCTCTTCCAGCTTGGATAGTGTATTATACAGTGATTCAGTGAGCAGTGTGTGTGTGTGTGTGTGTGTGTGTGTGTGTGTGTGTAGGGCTGGGAATTTCTGGAATAACTGGAGTGACCAAAAATGGGTAACCATTACCTGTAAAGGATTAATATAAAAAATGAGTTTGTCATTTAAGGTGTGGGAATAGTTGTGGTGGTGCTTCAGCAGGGAAGTCACCTAGTCACTTCTGCTTTAGGAAGATTACTCTGGAATCTGTGTTGAGTAAGGACTTAAGGAGAATGAGACTGGAAATTAGGAATATAATAGTGTATGTGAGAGATAATGTGGGCCTGAGCTGAGATGGTGACCATGTGAGTGGAAAAAAGCTGATAGATATAAGATGTTTTATAAATATAAATTAGACAAATCTTGGTGATTGACAGTATAGAATGGTTAAAGGAGAAATGAAGATGACTCCAAGGTTGTTAACTTGGATGACTGAAAGAATGGTGGTATCTCAACAGAAATAAAGAATTTCAGAAAAGTGATGGATCTAGGAAGGACAATGATGAGTACATGCTGAGGTTGAGATGCTGATAGTACATTTAGTGGGAAATGCCCTTCAGGGAGTTGGTGATGATAGACTAGAACCAAGGAGAGAAATTAGTATAGACATATGTCTGTGAGTCATCTCATATAAATGATAATTTCACTCCTATGAGTTAATAGGCTCAAGAAAGATTCTATAAGTTCCAATGTGAAGACTAGGAAGTAATACTAAGCAACTTGTCTAATTGTAGTGGAAAGTTCAATTTGGATTGTCAAAAACAAACAACAACAAAAACCAGACAGCAATTCTCTGATCTAGCCAAACATTAAGTTCTGAGTATCTTGGGCAGATTCAAGATAAGTTTGAAAGTCATAATATTCAATAGGACAATGAAATGCATGATTAAGAGGCTTAGATTGTAAAACAGAATAAATAGGGAGGAATTACTGTTGGCTTCAGGAAGAAGCTAGGTGCCTCATTGGATAGAGTACTGGGACTGGGGTCAGGAAGACCTGAGTTCAAATCTGGCCTCAAATACTAGCTGTGTGACATTGGGCGAGCTACTTAACCCTGTTGTTCTTACTTCCTTATCTGTACAATGAGCTGGAGAAGGAAATGGCAAATCACTCCAATATCTTTGCAAGAAAACCCCAAATGGGATCATGAAGAGTCAGACATGACTGAAACAATTGAACAACAACAACAACAACAATAACTATAGGCTGGTAGTCATATAGTGTCTAGGACTAAGACTTGAGTTACATCTCTAGAATGGACTATAAGGAGTGGATTTATATAAAGATACACTGGAGAAAGCACTATTTTGACTGGCAAAGGGATAACATTTATGAGGAGGGTTGTGGAGGAAGAATATGCTCAAATTAAATTCAGAATTAAGAGTCTTAAGCAGCCGATGAGCAATAGAGTCTTTCATTATAACGAATCAATCAACATATATTTATTGAGAGCTGACTCTACCAGACACTGTGTGAAGAGCTGGGGATACAAAGAATGGCAAAATTAATTCCTGACCTCAAGTTGCTTATAGTTTTGTGGAGGCCACAATATGTAAATAAATAGATAACAAAAGTTACATGCAGAGGAGATGGAAAGTTATCTTAAGAAGGAAAGGTTCTAGCTTCTGGGTTGGGGATGGCAGGGGAAGGCCTACCAAAGGAAGTGATGTTTGAGATTTGCTGTATTTTGTAAAGCCCCTGGAGGCAAGAGTTAGAATAGGAAAATGGAAGGCAAAGATATGACCCAGGAGTCTATGACCCGAGGATCCAGTTCAGGAGGCAGGATATGGCAGGAAGAAGAGGTCCCAGCTCTAGAGTCTAAGTGGGGCAGTAATAGTTAGTCCTTGGAAAATGGGAGATATCATGTAACATTTTTATGGGGAAAAGAGGAAAGCCAGGAAGATTGAGAGACAATATACTTTTCTTTTCCCTTATAGGTTCCCTCTGCAGGATGTATACAAATTGGTCAACCTATCCAACTGACTGAAAAATGCTTACAGAATTAAATAGGGTTTATTGAAATCTCTGTGAAGGCAATTAGGGCTTCAGTAACTCTGAGCTTGTACATAGGCCTTGAGCGCAGAGAGAGACATCCTGACAGAAAGCCCTGAAAAATGTGACGTGCCCTTTTGACAAATTCAAAACCACCCCCAACTAAAATAAAACCAGACCAAACACTAAAACTTCAATATTTTCCTAAGATGTAAAGGCTTCCTTACCAGGAGGTTTTCCACTTGTTATTAATGAGTATGAGGTGCTATCTTCAAATTCTCCTTTGACAGGAACTAAAACCAATCATAGCCTTTAAGCAATAGCAAGGCTATTCCTCTAACTGATTATATTAGTCAAGATGAGAATTATAAAGTCCCTGTGAGTTCAGTATCTCATAACCCAGTGGTAGAACAGAGAATGATGAAAGAAAGAAAAGATTTACAAGTGATCTAATGAAAAGGAAACCTTCATATGCTATTAAACCATCCATCACTGCCTTGGAAACTATATGCTAATGACCTATAGGGCATCTTATTTTCTGATCCTCAGTAGATGGTACTATTTTCTGGAAAGTGCCAGGTGGCAGATTACAGTTTAAAAAATGGAAGATATATAGAGGTTAACCTCAAATACATAACAACGTATCAGCTATTGACCAGCATCTAATACCAAATAGCAATTTTCCATAATAGTTCCATAAAATGTTCAGTGCAGTTAGACTCTAACCATTTGGGTAAAATATTCTGATAAATCTAATATGTTAATAGTGCTCTATGTGAAATACAGTTACTGTTACATTATTGAAAAGAAGAGATCACCCTCCTCACAGTCATTCTTCTGTTCTGAGAAAAATGAACATGTAATCTAAGACTCCCATTTTATAAATAAGAAAACTGAGGCTCTGAAAGGTCAAACAGCTAGTATGTAAATTATTGTTGGTGTGTTAATGTCCACTGTATGTGTCTGTTTCAGCCTCTGCCTCACTCTAAATAAGAAATGACAAATGAAAATAGTAAATGATAAAAAAAGTTCCTTGAGTTACTGGCATGGGAACAGACATGTTGCATATTTCAATACACATCCCAAATCTGTATTATAAGAAGTATTTTAAATATATACTTAATTCTGTAAGATAAATAGTGTGGGCAGTTTGCTTTCCACCCCCCATTAGAATATAGTGCTGTATTTTCTTTCTGAAAGGTTCTAATCTACTTCCCAACACACTGCAAGTTGTCTCTAAATGGCCATCTTTCATGGGATTATAGATCAAGAATGACAAATTCCCTCTGAAATCATCTAGTCTAATCTTCTCATTATACTGATGAGGAAACTGTTACCTAGGGCAGATAAGTAATTTGGTAAGGGTTACTTTAGTAGATCTAGGTAGACACTATACTACTTCTAAATATCCAAGGAAGTTGCCTGATGACAGATTAGAGAAGATTGAGAGAAGATAAATTACTGAATGAAAGTCATAGAGTTAGGAAATGGTGAGTTAGGGAGCAGGGAGGGGAAGAGAAGACTGATTATAGGTGTCTTGCCACCTAGAGCAATGTACCATCCATACCATCAAACTGCCTCTCAAATATGTTTGTATTTGAGAAATGTCAGCATTTGAGGTAGTACAGACACTGAGAAGAGAGATAATGGGCCAGAAGACAAGCACTGAGGGGAGGTGACTCTATCAGAGATTTCATTGTGATCTACTGTATGATGGTGGAAACTCAAAAGCCTGACTGATAAGGCAGAGTAATGATAAATGAGAATATAGAAACTGTTTTGGACAAACCGTTAGTCAGAAAATAGGGGAACCTCAGGGTTCTGGAGTTATAGGATAAAAGAGGCAATCCATGTGGCTACACAGAACAGTAGGCTAAGGCAACAGTAAAGCAGCTAACAATGATGGTAGTTTGGGCAGGAGCCATGAAAGGCTAAGGCAGAAGCAACTCAGACAAGCTTCTTTTGGAGAAGGTCCTAGGCCATATCTTTACAGATGGGACAGAGAAATTCAGGTAAGCCACTGGATCTGAATGCTCATGACTGGGAGAGAACAGATTTGACCAGGAACTAGCACTATACTTATGAGTATCGGGAACTGGGACAAATTCTTTTGGGCGGCCATTGAGGTGAGAAGGTAAAAAGAAAGGAGAGAAAGTATGGTAATGAGTGAAATCTTGGCAGGAGTGTGCTGTTTGTGTGTGTGTTCAGTTGTTTTACAATTGTGGCCTAATCTTTGTGACCCCATTTGGGGTTTTCTTGGCAAAGATACTAGAGTGGTTTGGTTTCCTTTTCCAGCTCATTTTTACAAATGAGGAGACTGAGGCAAAAGGGCTAAGTAACTTGACAAAGGTCACACAGTTAGTAAGTGTCTGAGGCCAGATTTGAACTCAGGAAGATGAGTGTTACTGACTCCAGGCCCTATCTACTGCACCTCAAGCTGTCCTACTCTCCAAGTGGCAACTAACCTGCTTCTGTTCTTCCCCTTGTTTTTCCTGGTCTGCCACCCTATTCCTTTACTGTCTTTTGGGTCCCATCCTACCCTTCTCTGCCCAAATTTGTAAGGAAATGCAGGCTGGTAGAAGACTATGAGATGAGGGTATGAAAATCATTGGACAACTGTGTAATGGAACCCTTGTGGGAAGAAAGTATAACTCAGTGTGTCAGCAACACCTGGAACAAATTCCCCAGCCATGTCACCCTAGTTATGGCTTTGCTGGCTGTCAGTTGGTGCTGAGGTCCAGATAGAGAGGATTTTGTTTTCTCAGCAACCAGAAGAAACACAAGATGGAACTTTATCATAACTGTTGGTAGAAGGGTGAATGTGAAAATAGAGCTGAAAATGATAGAACAAACTGATCTAATTACAGTGTGAAGTGTGTGCCATAACAAAGTGAGAAATGAGACTGATGTTTTAAATTACCTTTCTGTGTAGAACCCACACCCTATTAATCCTGCTGACTTTAGAAATGTGGTTTCTGTCTTCTAAACAGCTATACTATATTACAGAAGACATGCCATTAGGAGGGATAATGTGAGGAAAGGCAGTTGTTACCTCTGGTCATGGCCTTTGCAAGGGAGGCACTGGTTTATTGAATGATGTTCATGGAAACAATTTCCATGGCTGAAAAAAAAATTTCACTCTCTAGCCAATCCACTGATCCTCTCTGAATCTAACTAGGTTGATACTTAGATGACAGGTATATGGTCTGTTATTTTGGCTATACTCAAAGCTTTTTCATCTTGGTAGGACCTACCAGAGTTCATACTCTCTCAGCACAATTTTTGAGAAACCAGGTCAGCATCATGGCAGCATTAGTCACCAATGTAGAATGTTTTTGAGAATTTGATCACTGTTTTCATTATTCTCATGATTCGCTCTGCCAAATGTGCCCATGTTAGCAAGAGCTTGAAAGGCAAATACCTTGTGCTCCATTCTATTTAAACTTAAGAAGTCAGGAGTGAGTGGAGGCCACTCACAAGTCTTCACAAGTTGTGGACATCTATCAGAGAGGATTACAATTTTTAGTCATACAATAGAATCTTCCACAATGAATTTTCATTAAAATATATTTATGTTCCATGGAAAGATTCTAAAATGGAAAAGAAACAATCTCCAAATGGATGTAAGTTAATTCTACAAATCAGAACACAGTTTGGTCTTTATCAGGAAGTGTTCTTTACTAATACTTTCCTTTGGTAAGTTATTCTGTGAAATTAACCTTCTCTTCTGTAAGGCCATGTAAATATACTACAAACTATAAAAGTTATAATTGAGCTGGAAAGTTACAGTGATGTGTGCCTGTTGTCTGAGAACCAGAAAAGCTAAGTTAGGTGAAACACATGAAGATAGCCATAGATTTTTTCAAATATTCAGTGCAATTCTTGTATCCCATCTGTATCACTGATGGGGATATTCACACTAAGAGACTCATCCATACTTCAACAGCCAAAATTCATTCATACCTAGCAGATGCCATATTGGGTACTAGAGAGATAAGATATGGAGCTTCATCCATCCATCCATCCATCCATCCATCCAGGCAGATAGTGGGTTCAGTGGGTGGAGTACTGTGCCTAATGTCAGGAAAACCTGAGTTCAAATCTGTCCTCAGACACTCAGTTTCTCTGTGGTGCTGGGCAAGTCACTTAACCTCTATATGTATCCATTTCCTCAACTGTAAAATGGGGATAATAGGACCTAATTCACAGAGCTGTTGTGAGGATCAAATGAGATGATATTTGTAAAACACTTATAACAGAGTCCCTGGCACATAGCAACTGCTATAGAAATGCTTATTTCCTTCCTTTCCCCTCATTCATTCATGCCTCAGTTGATTCCCATTTTGGCCTGGTCTTCTTTCCTTTTATTATGTTATTGTGTTGTTACTTGTTTTGACTCCATCAATTTGCTGAGTGGGGCTTAGGGCCAGGGTCCAGAGATATAGTCTATACACTTTCCTTCCCAACCAGCTCCCTCACACAGATTGAAAGGAGTAGTAAATGGCAAATCAAAGCATGCCCAGAATCTATTCTTTAAAATAAGGTCTCTCCTGAATTTCAGACACCATTTATGCACCAAAAGATTAAAAACTGCTATTAAAAGAAAGAACTGCCAGAGAGTCTCTCCTCAAAAATCACCTTGTTACCCAAGTAGACATTGTGGCAGGTGAACTTTTCATTCACATCTTTTAAAAATATAAGTTTCCTTGAAGGATGGTCAATAATATCTTTTGACTAAAGACAATTCTATCTCTCCAGTTTTAGTCTAGGTTTTCTTTATGTTTTCCCTGAGGAAAGAAAGAGAGAAAGAAAGGAAGGAAGGAAGGAAGGAAGGAAGGAAGGAAGGAAGGAAGGAAGGAAGGAAGAAGGAAGGAAGGAAGGAGGAGGGAGGGAGGGAGGGAGGGAGGGAAGGAAGAGAGAGAGAGAGAGAGAGAGAGAGAGAGAGAGAGAGAGAGAGAGAAAGAAAGAAAGAAAGAAAGAAAGAAAGAAAGAAAGAAAGAAAGAAAGAGAGAAAGAAAGAAAGAAGAATTTAAGCAATTTACTTTTGCTTTTGTTAACACATATTACATGAAACAAATGTATCTCAGGAGCCTGACATGGGCAAGGCAAGCTGAAAAAAAATATATAGAAATAACTAAGATAGTTTCTTTCCTCAAAGATCTTCCAATCCAGTATCAAGAGATGTGACACACACAATAACTGCTCTCACATATATCTTCATATTAATCACGGAATCATGGATTATGAGAAAGACAGAGCCTTGGAGGTCACCCTCTCATTGTATAGATTGAAAAACTGAATCCAAAGAAGTTAAGTGGCTTGCTCAAAACCACACTGGGATTATGTTGCAAAACTTAGATTTACACCCAGTCCTCTGAATCCAAATTCAGAACACTTCCCACTGAACTGACTTAAATTCTTATAACATCATTACCTCGCTAAAAAATCTTCAACGGCATCCCGCTTCCTTGGTTATAAAGTTCAGGCTCCTTAATCAGTCACTCAAACTAATATGGCTCCAACCCCACTTTTTATCCTCCTTTGACCCTAATCCCTGATACGTGTCCGTGGACAAATCAAGTTCTAGCTGTTTTCCAATCAGGTATCTCCCTGACTTCAAACCTTTTGTTTACACAATTTTTTCTGCCTGAGATGCCCCACCCCCATTTCTCTATTGTATCCTTAAAGGTGCCAGCAGTAATGTCTTAGGTTTATACACCATTTTGCAGTTAATGAAGCATTTTCACATACACTATTTTCATTTTTGATCCTCATGACAACTCTGAAAATCAGATAGGGCATGTATTTTTTGTCCCCATTTTACAAAAGAAGAAGAAACTGGAAATCAGAAACCATAACTTGCCAAACATCATACAGCTATTAAGTGCAAAACTAGGACTTGAATTTTGTTCATTTGACTCGATGTCCACCACACATTCTACTGTAAAATATAAAGAGAACATCTGTAGTACTAATGGGGGGAGCAACAAGAGCTAATAACTTCATAGAACGAGTGACGTATATAAGCGAGAACTTCCTTCACAACATGGTAGACATTTTTAAATTAATTTATTCATTTTAGTTTTCAACATTCACTTGCACAAGATTTTGAGTTCCAAATTTTCTCCCCATCTTGTCCCTCCCCCCACCCCGAGATGGCATGCATTCTGAGGACCCCTTCTCCTAATGTGCCCTCCTTCCTATCTCTCTCCCCCCTTCTCTTATCCCCTTCCCCTTCAATTTTCCTGTAGGGCAGGATAGATTTTTATACCCAATTTCCTGTATATCTTATTTCCCAGTTGCATGTGAAAACAATTATTTTTTAACTTTTTTTTTTAAATTTTGGGTTCCAAATTTTCTCCCTTTCTCCCTCCCCACTCACCCTTATTGAGAAGGCAAGCAACTCCATACAGGTTATACATGTGTAATCATGCAAAACACTTCCATAGTAGTCATGTTGTGGAAAACTAAGTATATTTCCATCATCCTACCCCCCCCCCCATTTATTCTATTCTCTCTTTTTACCCTCTCCCTCCTTAAAAGTGTTTGCTTCTGATTACTCCCTCCCACAATCTGCCCTCCCCTCTATCATCCTCCTGCTCTCTTCTCCCCCCCCCCATTTTCCTCTAGGGTAAGATAGATTTCCACACCCAATTGAGTATATATGTTATTCTCTCCTTAAGCCAAATCCTATGAGAATAAAATTCACTCATTCCCTCTCACCTTCCCCTGTTTCCCTTCCATTGTAAAAATATTTTCTTGCCTGTCTTATGTGAGATAATTTACCCCATTCTACCTCTCCCTTTCTCCTTCTCTCTGTATAATCCTCTCTCACCTCTTAATTTTATTCTCTAGATATCACGCCTTCACCTTCAACTCACCCTGTGCCTTCTATCTATCTATCTGTCTATCTATCTATCTATCTATGTATCTATCTACATACATACATATAATTTTTTCCCTCCAACTACTCTAATACTGACAAAGGACTCATGAGTTATAAATATCATCTTTCCATGCAGAACATAAACAGTTCAACCTTAATAAGTCTCTTATGATTTCTCTTTCCTGTTTACCTCTTCATGTTTCTCTCTAGTCTTGTATGTGAAAGTCAAATTTTCTTTTCAGCTCTGTTCTTTTCATCAAGAATGCTTGAAAGTCCTCTATTTCACTGAATATCCATTTTCCCCCCTGAAGGATTATGCTCAGTTTTGCTGGGTAGGTGATTCTTGGTTGTAATCCTATCACCTTTGCCTTACAGAATATTCTATTCCAAGCCCTGTGGTCCCTTAATGTAGAAACTGCTAAATCTTGTGTTATCCTGATTGTGTTTCCACAATAATTAGATTGTCTCTTTCTGGCTGCTTACAATATTTTCTCCTTGACCTGGGAACTCTGGAATTTGGCTACAATATTCCTAGGAGTTTTCCTTTGGGGATCTCTTTTAGGAGGTGATCAGTGGATTCTTTCCATTTCTATTTTGCCCTCAGGTTCTAAAATATCAGGGCAGTTTTCCTTCATAATTTCTTGAAAGATGAAGTCTAAGCTCTTTTTTTGATCATGGCTTTCAGATAGTCCAATAATTTTTTAAATTCTCTCTCCTGGGTCTATTTTCCAGGTCATTTGTTTTTCCAATGAGATATTTCACATTGTCTTCTATTTTTTCATTCTTTTGGATTTGTTTTACAGTGTCTTGATTTCTCACAAAGTCACTAGCTTCCAATTGCTCTATTCTAATTTTCAATTAATTAATTAATTAATTAGTTTCAGTAAGCTTTTGGACTTCCTTTTCCATTTGGCCGATTTCCTTTTTAAGGCATTCTTCTCCTCATTGGCTTTTTGGACCTCTTTTGCCATCTGGGTTAGGCTATTTTTTTAAGGTGTTATTTTCTTCAGTAGTTTTTGGGTCTCCTTTTGCAAGCTTGTTGACTTGTTTTTCATGATTTTCTTGCATCACTCTCAGTTTTTCCTCTATTTCTTTTACTTGCTTCTCAAAATCCTTTTTGAGTTCTTCCATGGCCTAGGACCAATTCATATTTTTCTTGGAGGCTTTGGATGTAGGAGCTTTGACTTTGTTGTCTTTTTCTGGTTGTATGTTTTGATCTTCTTTGTCACCAAAGTAAGAGTCTATGGTCTGACTCTTTTTGCGCTGCTTGCTCATGATCTCAGTCAATTACTTGAGTTATAAACTCTTTGTTAAGGTAGGAGTCAGCTTCTAGTGTGGAGAATGTACTGTCCCAAGCTTCAGGGGTTTTGTGCAGCTGTTTTCAGAGATACTTCTAGGGACCTGTAAATTTTCAGTTCTTCTAAGGTGCTATAATCAAAGGCGAGGTGTTATTCCTTTCCTGGCCTGTGCTCTGGTCTATGAGTGACCACATGCACTCTTTTCTGTGTTAGAACTGTGAGGAGGATTCTTTCTTCACAACCACTACAAGCTCCACTATGGCAGCACACCTCCTCACCCCAGGACTGCCCCCTAGAACTGTGACCGAGATCCAAGCACAGGCAACGCAAGAGAATCTTGCACCAGAAAAGAGATCCCTGCAATCCCCCTCTGATCAGGCACTGTGGGCTGGAAGCTCTGGAGGCAGCTGCCACCCAGGGGCCACACTTGGGATTGGGGCTGGGTCTGTGCTTCTCTCAATGCAGACACAGACTTTTCCTACTGACTTCCTAATTGTCTTTGGCATTCATTGGTTGAGAAGTGTGGAAACTGCCATAGCAGCCAGTGATTCATTCCTCTGAGGCCTGCTCCAGGTTTGCTGAGGCCTGCGTGCCCACGCTGAACTACTCTTCTCTACCAGCCAGATGTGATATACCTTTCTGATCAACCATCCAAGTTGTCTTGGGCTGGAAATTTGTTTCACTCTGTCTTTTTGTGGGTTCTGCCACTTTAGAAATCATCTAGAGACATTTTTACAGGTGTTTGGAGGGGTTTGGGGGATAGCTCAAGCAAGTCTAGACATTTTTCTGAAATCAAATTTATACTCAGTCTGTTTCATTACCTGGGCTTATCAGCATAATAAATTTATCAAACATGATGGATTAAAATGACTTATTTTTAACAGATCATATGGTCCTTAGACACTTACTAGCTATGTGACCCTGGCAAGTCACTTCACCTCTCTCAGTCTCAGTTCTTCCCCTGTACAACAGGAATAATTGTAGCAGGATTGCTGTGAAGATCAAGTAAGAAAAGCTATGTAAGACTTTGGAAGCCTTAAAGCATGATGGAAATGCTAGTAATTATAGAACATTAAAGGTAGGTGATGATTAGAGAACTTTGAAAGCTTTATAGAGGCCATATAAATGTTTGGTATTGATATTATTATCTTATTCTTTGAGACTATTCAGGCTGAGTTGTTGATTGATGCTGTCACGGAATCACAGAATCTTTGGAGTCGAAGGTCAACTCCAAGGCTACCTGCTCTGACTTGTACTATTAAAGTTCAGAAACACCAAGGAGGATATGAATTTATGCAAGGTAATTCAAAGTTCAATATCAAGTTTCCAAAATTCATCCCTATCCCCATTTTTACTACTCTTGATATCATTAGCCTAGACCTAAGTCTTAGCATCTCTCAGATGACCTTGATTTATCAAAATTGGTTGACATTGCTTGATGATCAAATCTCATTGCTCCTTCATTGCCCTGTGTTATGATCATCTATGCTAGAAGTCTTAAACTCATCAAGTGTCCAATTATACTCAAAGAAGCTTCATCTAAGGAGCAGAACAACCAAAAGACATATGACTGATAATCTTCTCAGGACAATTTACCTATATGTTGGGATATTAAGAGGAATGAAATCTTTGAGAGGGTGGCGAACAAAGATATTAAAGATCTGTTGTATTTCTGAGTGCATAAAGATGCTTGCTTATTGGAGATGACTAACCTTCGTGGTCCAGAGCAGGAAAGGTGGAAAGTAGATTTTAGGCTAATAGGAAGAACATAAAAGGATAAGAGTTATACAACAAGTATGTGCAAGATATACGTTAAGTCCTTTTACTACTAGATGTAGGGCTATGTATGCTTGGACCAGATATCAAGAATGTCCTGATAGTGAAGGTCTGGTCCAAGAGGCAGAGTGGTAGAGTGAGAAGGGTATTAGATTTGGAGGCGTGTAATTTGCATTTGTACCCTTACTATGGCACTTGTTGCCTATGTGACTGTGGATGAGTTACTTAACTTTTCCCATGTAACTTCATAGTCGACTTCCAAAGCTGTAAAAGATGAACTCCCAACCCTGAATCTATGATGATCTTTAGGGCGGTGAATTTTGGGGAAATATTCTGTGAAGCCTTTAAAAATAGAATAAATTCTCATTTATCTATAGGGCTGGAATGACACACTGATAGGCTCAGCAGCTATTAATGTCTGGCTTGTGACCTATTGTGGCACATTTTGGGGTCCCCAAATAATCCCATGTGAAACTGTTGCATGAGCTGTTTTCATAGTAGTGATATGTAGACTTCACTTTGAGGCTCAGCTGTATCCCTGATTGTGAAATGATGACTGCCTTATGCTAATGATTTTGCTAGTAGATTAATGGTAATAAAGTCAGGGTGCCTTGATAAATCATACCCTGTCCTACCCACAATGTATTAGCCCCTACCCTTTCCTAGCTTACATAAATGTTTTCAGGATTAATGAAGAATGTTTGAAAATTTAGAATTTATGCAGAAAGGTGATATAGAATACCAATGTATCATTAGAATGTTAGAAAATGCCCAATGAGCTTCAAATTGATCTACTCACTGCTCTTTGCTGACATTTATGTATCAGTAACTTTACATTTCATTGGGCTAATAATATCATGTGTCTCCATAATATCTGTAAAATGCAAGATCACACAGAATATTGAGAGTGGGAAGCTAGTGACCAAAATGTGATGAAAATAATTTAACCAAGTTATAAACATTGTGTACATCCTTCATCTTGTCTGTCCTTTTAATTTTAAATATCGAAAGTTAGTAAGGCTTGTTTTGTTGTTGAATTTAGGTTATTTTTTTCAATTTTCCTAATCGAAACTACATTTTAGTACACATATAAACCATTAAGTACTGACCGAATAAATGTTTCACCTTTCTAGATTTCTTGGTATCCCTGGATTGCTTGTAGTTGGGCAGGAATAAATTTATGATGAAGGGAGATAGTTGCATGTATAAATAATTCTGATTTTGTTGTTCTCATAATGCCATTTGAAACAAAATCTGGCATCAGAATCACAAACTTCTGTTTGGCAAACTCCCTTTACTAGTGTGGATCAACACCTGTCCTACAATTTACAGTCATGTTCAACGTCGTGATGTCAGTGTAGGTCAGAAGAAGGACTTGAATCCAGGTTTTTGTGACTCTAAAAGTCTCTCTCTTTCCACTGCAACATGCTTCCTCCCTCCACTTATAGAAAAGAAAGTTTCATTGTCCAATACTAATTATTATCTTGGCAAAGAGACTGGAGTGGTTTGCCATTCCCTTCTCCAGTTCACTTTACAGATGAGGAAACTGAGGCAAACAGGGTTAAGTAACTTGCTCAGAGTAACAGAACTACTAAGTGTCTGAGGCTGGATTTGAACTCAGCTCTTCTTGACTCCAGACCTGGTGCTTTATCCACTGCTCATACACGTATAGATATATATCTATACATACACATGTAAACCTCTAAAAGCTAATATTTGCTTGATCAAAATAAATTAACTTACTGTCCTCTTTTGAAATAATTTAACTGGGCCCTCTTGTGAACTAAATATATTACAGTGCTTTTTTGACCTAGAAGTAGCTGGGTTTCACCTCAAGCGCTAGTGCTTGAGGTAGTAATATGCAAATTCAAATTCTGCCTTAGATACTTACTAGCTGTGTGACCCTGGAACAGTCACTTAACCTTTGTCTGACTCAGTTTCCTCATCTATAATAATGGGGTAATAATATGATCTACCATCTAGGGTTGTTGTAAGAATAAAATGAGATAGTGTTTGTAAAGCACAAAATTCAGTGCCTGGCTCATAGAAAACACTTAAGAAATATATGTTCCCTTCCCCTCCTCTCATTTATATTACACCTGCAAAAGTATCTTTGTCCTAATCTGGTGATCTTTACTTTGATAATGTTCTATTATACCCTTGAGCATGACTACCACTTTTACAAATACAACTCATCACCCTTTACAAAAGTACAAAAATAAAATAATTTAGAGGTCATGTTCTATGGACATGATGGGTAAAAATGTTCAGCAGAAATTTATGGGGGATAGAGGGAAATTACATTTCCCATTTGTACAGATTACAGTTGATCACTTTATCGCCCCCCCCAGTTGGAAGAAATTATTATGTTCTCCTTAATTCAACACATGACACCTGGTACATGCTGTTCACATCTTGCCCTTTTTGCCAAGAAGAGGAAAGGACATTGAGATAGAAATGGCTGGAGTGATTGAGGAATATCCATGAGTTTGACCCCTGATTCAAAAGAAATGTAGAGGCAGCTAGGTGGTGCAGTAGATAGAACTCTAGACCTAAAGACAGGAAGACCTGAGTTCAAATCCAACCTTAGATCTTACTAGCTGTGTGATTCTGGTCAAGATTAACCTCGGCCTCAGTCTCCTCATCTGAGGAAATTATCTGAGATTAACCTCATCTGTAAAATGAGGTTTCTTGTGATAATAAAATAAGAAAATATTTGTAAGTCTTTTGCAAATCTTAAAATCTTATGTAAATAGCTGTTGTTATTTGTAACCTACTCATTACTATAATATTCAGCAGTGACTAGGGCTTAGTTAACCTAGTCCACATAACACGAATGAGAAAGTTACTAACGTGTTGGTTTTTTTTTTTTTTGGTGAGGCAAATTGGGGTTAAGTGACTTGCCCAGAGTCACACAGCTAGTGAGTGTTATATGTCTGAGGCCAGATTTTAATTCAGGTCCTCCTGACTCCAGGGCTGGTGCTCTATCCACTGAGCCACCTAACTGCTCCACCACTAACATTTTTGAGTCATTCAGAACTGGTGTGTTGCTCTAATTCTGCCTGTTCACATGTAAAGATTTAACTTTACAAACCAACTCAAAATGAAGACCTGCCATGGCAAAGAAGCAGAGCACAAACATCTAATAATCTTCTTTCATGCATGAATATATCTACTAAACCAATTTGTGAAACAGCAATAAACCTTGTAGTTGAATTAAGTTAGAGTCTATATCCCAAGCCTAACAAAACTCAACTGTCATAAAACACATTCACCTACTCCCTTGAGATCCACATACCCAGTTGGCAAAATGAAAACATTATTAGATTATCTAATAATTGCTGACTTAAGGATTTGGCAAAAATGACTTTTATGTTATTTCAGAAGCAGCTTAGTTGAGTGGGGGAGTTAAGAAACCCTTAGATTAATTCTAGCCTCTAATATTTGCTAGCTGTATGAACCATGGCTGCTCACGTAACTTTTGAGTCTCAGTTTCCCCATCTATAAAATGAAATAATAACATCCATCTCACAGGGTTGTTATAAGGCTTAAATAAAATAATTTAAAGTACTTTGTTAACTTTAAAGTACTAATTGATCTAGTCCAACACCTTCATTTTATAAATAAGGAAACTGAGTCCCAATTTGCCTAATCCCAAATACATGTTATTCCATCATTATAACAACCTTGCGAGTTAGAGATGGCATTATTATTAAAAGTATTATAAGATTGGGAGCTAGAAGGGATAGTAGAGTTAAACTAATCTGATGCCTGATTTTGTAGATGGAAAAATGAAGACCCAGAAGTGAAATGAATTGTCTAAGGTTACATAGCAGGAATAGTAACAGAACTTGAAACACATTTCAGGTGTTTTCCTAGTCAAATTTTTTTTTTTTTGTAATTCTGGAAACTAAGGGATATATAGGAAAGTTCTATTCTGATAAGGAATACAACTGACCTTCACTGTAATGTTAACAATAAGTGTCAACAAATGCAACTGAAAAATTGTAAAGACTGATGTGTTGTTTAGTTCTCCACCCTTGATATAGAAAGAGCTTATTGAAAATTATTAACGCTTCTTCCATATTTCTTTCTCCAATAGAGTTCTCCTGCTTACCCCATTTGTATTTTACAGAAGCTTTATAAGTCATAATAATAAGTATCTAGCCTGGATGGTATAACCAGATGATTTGAACTTCTGAGTGGGAGAGGTGATGGCGTGATAGTGGCAGGGATGGTCTGCAAGTAGTAGTGAGGACATCATATTATCTTTGTTTTTATACTACAGCCCAGACCACTATTTCTGTCTCCTTTTTCCTTCTTCGTTTTTTGGGGGTGGGTGTGGTGGTGGTGGTGGTGTTCTACCTCATTCTTTTTCTTCCTAAATATATCTATACCCTGAGGTTCATTCCATGGTCTTTTGATTGTTTTTTTTTCTTATTCTACATTCAATATATAATATCCCCTCATGACAATAACCTCAGATTATCTCTAAGAGAAGAAGAATCTGGAAGTAGGCCTTTAGTAGTGGAATTTTGCTATTACCAAAGCAAGGGAAAATGTTTAGCCCATGCATTAAAGGAGTTTTCTACAACATTATGTGGATTATTTGAAGGTTTCTGGAAAACGAAAATATTTTCACATTGTTCTCCCTCTCCAAATGTGGTATGTTTTCAAGAAGACAATATTTTCCTGCCTTGTGAGATCATGCATGTGATTTCTTTGCATTTTAGTCAGCAAGGTGTCAGTCTGGAATGTGTTATATAAGGTTCAGAAACACACCCAATCATAAAAGCCACCGGTGTATGAGGGAGAAGTAACCCCAGATCATCTCACACTAAATGAGGTGTCTGTGAATGGCTTTAGTGAGCATCTATAATGTTAGGAGCATTAAATAGGAGTGGGAAGGAAAATGAGTCAAATGTTCCTACTCCGTGGATATAGTCACATTTAAAATTACAAAAAAAAAAAAAAACGTCATTGATGTCAATTGTGTTGGGCACGTGCTTGAAACTGGGTCGATATGACTATATAATGAGATTTTCAAGAGCTTTTGGAAAAGCAAGGATTTAGGTAAGAACTCTGTTATTTGAGACAGACTGAAAGAATCCCCCTCTCTGCTCCGTGTTTCCTTGGTGTTCATGACAGAAATCAGCTTGTTGTTGCCAACAGGACCTTGTAAGCCTTGATAGTTCAGCAAGTTGATGAGAAATCACTTATATCCAGATAGCTTGGGGTGCTGCCCAAATAAAAAGAAAGAGCATAATATTTCAGCTGTTCCAGGTTTGACAAAATCATACATTTCCCCCAGAAAATGGATTCCCTCTGTTATTTTATGATGTGGTAGCTTTTTTCCATGGCAAAGAAAGGCTTATGCCATTGTGTTATTTTAGTTTGCAACTTTGCCAGATACTTTCAAGATTTTTTTCCATTTAGTATTCAAAGCTGAGTCATCTTTTAGGATTGAACAAGGTACTTTGAAATAACATAGCTGTTTCCACTTCACTGGGCTTTCAGAAACCTCGTTGCTTTTCTTTCCAAAGCACGCACCATATTTTGTGCCACCATGGAGGTAAGAAGTGCATAGCAAATATCCAGTGATTAGTGAGCAAGATCCTGAGGATCAGTGTTTTTCATGAAAAGTATTATCTTTATCTAGATTTTTTCACAGATATAAAATAAAAATTAGTATTCTTTAGTTCATGGAATAGTTAGAAGCATATGTTTATATGTATGTATGTCTGTGTGTGTTTGTGTGTTTGTTCCAGTTCTCCATATACTACCAGAAATTTGTCCTGAGTTACCCAAATATTTAAGCTAAAACATGATCAAAATGAAAGAATAAAGAAATTAAATACAATTTTAGTAATGCAGTAATTTTGAAATTATCTGAGAAGTTTCAGTTTTTGGTTTATACTGAATGAATCTTATGTGGGATCTGAGGCCTAGAAAACATGCTTTTTAGGAAGACACATATGTAGGAAATCTTTCTCTGAGCTTCTAATTTTTTTTTTTATATTTCATGCTAGCTTATACCCAGTTTTCAAAATGCAACATTGATGAACTGCCAAATGCCCTCATTCCAGGATTTCTTTTTATTAAGACCTACATAAATCTTCTACATTGTCATTTATAATTCAAATGTTTGCTGCAAGCTGAGTTTATGTAGAATGTCACATTCTTCTGTAAAGCATAGACAAATGATAAAACATTGAGGATATTTGATAAATTGGAAAATGTAAAATCAACAGTAACTGATTGGATGATTAGTTATTAAAATGCTTTGTAAGGGCTAAGTCTCCTCCCATTCCCCCTCTTACACTTTTTTCCCCCCTAGTGAACTCAAGCCCTTTTTTGTGGTCTTTTTAATACATAATCTATGAGGTGTAGTTGGGGAATGACTACTATTCAACACATTTTACTTTTTTTAAGTGTTTGAATTTACTAATGAGATATTGTAGCACCAGACTAGACATCAAAATTTCAGGTCAGATACCTTTGGTGTCCATATGAAGGCTCACAGAAATATTGTACAATGGAATCACAGGCCATATTAATGAAGGCCCAGACTTAAGGGGAATTTTCACCATAATAAAAAAAAGTTAGTTGCCTTTCCCCTTTCTTCTCTCCTTTTATTCTTTCCTTTTTACCTTCTTTTTTCTTCTTTCCTTCCGTTTTTCTTCATGCTATCTCTTCCTTCCTTCCTTTCTTCCTTCCTTTCTTTCTCTTTCTTTCTTTTCTTCTTTCTCTTTCCTTCTCTTTTTTTGTCTTACTCTTTCTCATTTTCTCTCTCCCTCTGCTTTTTCTTTCTTCCTCTCTCTTTCTCTATATTCTTTTTGCTTTGCATCTTTCCTTCTCCCTTTTACTCTCTGTCTCTTCCTTTTATGCAAAGCAAGTTTAGGAGAATTAGCATGCATTGGGTTCAACTATACATTTTCAAAAAAAAGAACTAATACAAAAATAAAAGACCTCAGGCAAAAAACAAAACCAAAATTGAATACAGAGAAAATACATCAATTATTGTTGTTGCTTTTTTAGCTTTTTGGCTCTAATTTGTAAAAGGATAAGGACGTAGTAATCTCATATTCTTTTATTTATTTATTTATTTTCACGATAAGCATATGTAATAATAAGAAGAACAAAAAAACCTAATAACCCTGGGATGTGCTAATATCTTAAATCAATAGTTGATCAATCAAATAATCAAAAATATTAATTAAGCATATACTGTGTGCTAGATACTATGCTGGCACTGCAGTTCCTTGAGCAGGTTACTTTCTTCCTGATAGGGAGTTAAGTGAATGTGGAGTACTAGTCATTGAAAAGACTAAGGAAACCAAAATCAGAGAATATGATTACCAGAGGTATCAGTCTATTGCATCAGAATTTTTACCCATGCTTGGAACTTGAGAAGGTCAGGTATCCTGCCAGATTATCAAGGCCAAGGACATTTTTTTTCTTTCCCATTTGCTACTTTAGTTTGGGGAATGTTGAGTTTGCGACGTTTATGGGATAAACAGGTCATAATGTCTAACACGCATTTGTAGATATAACACTGCAGGTCAGAAAAGAGGATAGGGCTGTGATAGAGTGATCCATGAATCATCTTCTTAGAGATGATCATTGAATCCACTGGAACTTATGAGATCTACATGCAAAATAATAAAGAGGGTAAACAGAAGAGTGCCCAATACAGAACTGAACATCATTTCCTCAAAGTCTATATTTGTCTGAGTATCTATTCATTTTACACATTATCTGTAAATATTCACCATGACATGTTTTTTGACTTATTTTTATATTATCCACATCCAGGTTTCCTCTATAAATATTTTTAAAATGTCATTGAATAGGAAAGATCAGTTTTTATCATTCTTTTTTTTTAATTAGTAAATAAA
The DNA here is from genome assembly GCF_003287225.1 of Phascolarctos cinereus. NCBI lineage: Eukaryota > Metazoa > Chordata > Mammalia > Diprotodontia > Phascolarctidae > Phascolarctos > Phascolarctos cinereus. The sequence continues at coordinate 72,717,374 of NW_027555847.1, read as the reverse complement.
AACAGGGATCAAATGACTTCTCCCTTTCAAAAAAGCAGGATATTAGCTTTTTTTCCATGGCAAAGAAAGGCTTGTGCAGTTGTGTTATTTTAGAAACCTCATGGGCTTACTGATTTTCTTTACTGGTCATTTCCTTCTCGCTAGACCTCACTTCAACCTCCACAGATGGGAAAATTTGTGTTATTTTTTTAAATGCTTTGAAAAAAGTATATAACCTCCCTCTGAAAACTATTCCAACCCTGCTATCAGGAAATTTTTCGCTGAATGATTGAACTGACTGAGGTCTTGATTGACAAGTCTTATGGACAGCTCTTTCATTTTGAGAAAAGTCCAATCCTGGATCCCCAGCATTCTCCTAAATCTACCTTAATCCCTCCAGTAGCAGCTTAAAGCCATTTCTTCATGTTCTGGCCTCAGGGGACATAGAGAACAGCTGGTCAGCATCCCTCATATAGGAATCCTTCATGTACTTACAGACATTAGCAACATCATGATTCACAAAATACCCCATGAAATACATTGTTTTTGACTGCGTATCCATCTCAAAATTCCTGAGTGGAGGAGAGTTGCTCACTGTGTTAAGAAATGGACTAAAGACCTGATATTCCCCATTCTGTTTTGTTTGCTGTATGACCTTTGGCAAATCATTTAACTTGATGCTGTCTCACTTTCTTCATCTGTAAAAATGGTGACAAGGACAATCTATATTGTGGAAAAGAGCTAATACAATGATGGTAAATTGCATTGCCTTCCAGGCAGTTTCTTACCTTAGCACCACTGCCATTCAATTTAACCTGTCCTCCTTACATTTTTAAAGTGTTGCTACTTTCTACCAGGTTAGTAGTGAACTTTGGAGCTGAGGTCACACTATGCATCACCACACCTACCCTTCTCCTCCATCTGACTGATGAGCCAACTAAACTTCAGAGAATAGTAGTGAATTGTCAAGGTCACAGCTAATTGGTGAGCTGAGCCAGGGCTAAAATATATTTCCTGATTTCTGTTTAGTCCACTGTATCAATTAGTTTGAGTGACTTTTGAACTTACCTGTTTTGATATATACTTGTATTTGAGTTATAACAGGAATTAAAAATATGATGTATTTCCCACTTCTTAACATGTCCCATTATTTCTACCTCCATCTCTTTGGTCACCTCCCCTTCAAAGCCTGGAATTTATTCCCCTTCACCTTATTCTGACATTTCGGTCTAACAGCCTACTCTTCCTTCAAAGTTTAGTATGAACTCTCCTTCACCTGATTTCTTGGTAGTCTGTATTTGTTTAGTCTAACAGCCTACTCTTCCTTCAAAGTTTAGTATGAACTCTCCTTCACCTGATTTCTTGGTAGTCTGTATTTGTTTATTTATGTACTTACCTCCAAAATTTGCATTACTAGTATTACTATTATTATTGTTTTGCTAAGTATGTATATGCACGTGCACACAGTATTTTCATGGAGTACTACTATAATCCATGCCACTTGTGGTGTACAAGTAATCATTGGATCTCAAAGAATATGGAGAAGGGAAGGTAAGAAGTGGGTTTGTATGTGATATTCTATAGCAGCCCACATCTTTGTACTCATATAATTGACTGAAATTTATGGATGATACAAGATCACACTGCATATTTTTCACTAACTGGAGATAAATGATTTAGTGAATTAAAACATAATTGTAAGGTTCTTCTCCAATATGGTGCCTCTAATGCATATGTCAGAAATCATAAAAATTTATAAGATTTCTTTAAAGATATATTTTCAAAGCATTTTTTTCAACAGTACTTTTATTATGAATATTAATCAAACTTAAACTATATAGATACATGCTTGCCAAAAGTGATTGTCTCAGTCATAATGTCCTGAACAGATTCCTTCTTGAAGTAAGATTCTTAATATGTATGAGATTCTCCAGGTAATTCTTTTTCTTTTCCTGGTTTATACTGAACTTATTCCATCAAGTCTGTGGCAACCTCAGAGAATCCTAAGTGATAATCATATTTAGTCAAAAGAGTTAAGCCAACTTCTCTCTATTTGTAAACGTATCTGGTCAGTAGGTTACCAGAGTATGGCAACTCCCAAGATCTTACGTACTCATCAGAGAAGTCTGAGAGGACCAAACTCTACCTAGCAGAGACGTTTTATGCTCATGGATGATCAGGAGGCTAAGTCAGGGAAGCCAGGGCCATTGCAATTCCAGGGGCAGTTTTGTCCTGGGCCTGTGCCCCTGTTATCTGGGAATAGGGAAGGAAATCATATTTGGGAAGCTAAGGCCAATCACATGCCAGGGGCAGCTTTATCTTGTCATTTAAGGTGAGCTGAATATGGGGCTTACTTGGCTTTATGACTTTTTATTTTCAATTTAGGCAACTGACCTCACTAATGTCAAAAAAGAGATTGATGGGTCATCCTGTGTATATTTCCTAGCAATGTCAGAGTAGTTTTGGAAAACAAAAAATAGTTGTGGAGTGAGTGTCTTAACACTAATCAATCAATCAACAAGGATTCAAGTGCCTCCCATGTGCCTGGAACCGTGTGAAGAGTGATGGATATATAGACAAAAACAACATAGGCCCTGCCCTCGAGAAGCCTTGTCATTTGGCCCCTACTATAAATTAATTGTTCCCACTCAGTCTCACAGACAAGAGTCCCTATAGGAGTCATCACTAAGACCATTTCCTTCCCAGCCTTATTTTTTTTTTCATTCTCAATCACTCCTTGTACTCCAACAGCATGGAGGGAGGAACTCTGCTTAGAAAATGTGGCCTCCCAAATGGAGCGAAGTAACAAAGGATCCAGAGCTTTTGTAGCTGCAAGGTGGGCTTGCGGTGGTATGTGGTTAATGGAAAGAGGTGAAGTTTTGCTCTAAAAGATGATACAAACTATTCCAAACTATTTGGCACATACACAAAAACTTACATTCACATAACTTCATAATTTCCAAAAAACAAACTTTCATGAACAGTTTCCTTGCTTATTTTTCTACCACATTCTTATGAAGTATGCAGAGTAGGGAAGGTCATAGATATAGAGGTGGAAAGGTTCTCAGTCCAACCTCTTCATTTTTTACAAAGGAGGAAAAATGAGACTAGGAGAAGTCAAATAACTTGACCAAAATCATGAGATAAGTATCAAAGGCATGATTTGAACTCCAGTCCTCTAATTTTGGAACCATGTTGCCTCCTTTTTTTACAAGTCAGAAAAACAAGTCTCAAAAGAGCTTAATGACTCCTAAGGTCATATCATTTTAAGTATAAGATGACTTAAAATCTAGATCTTCTGATGTCTAGCCCAATAATCTTATCCCTAACAGCAAATAACTATTAGACATATGCCTATAGCAATAAATTGTTGAATATTAATTGAATGCTTGCTATATTCAATGCACTGTCCTGGGCACTTTGAGGGGTACTAGTAAGTCTGTGACTAATCAGAGACTGAGTAGTTCTTTTAATGTAATAACAGCATTTATGTATTGCTTTAAGGTTTGAAAAGCTCTTTTTCCATATCATTTCATTTGATCATTGTATGATGTAGGTGCTACTATTATTACAGTTTTACAGATGAGAAAATGAAAGACCATAGGGTGAAATATTTTGCCACAATATGAAAAGCATTCTAGGAATTACGGGGGTAGCATGGTACAATGGAATGAGAATTGAAAGGAGTCACAAGACTTAAGTTCTAATCCTCCCTCTTTCTTCACCTATAACTTTAGGCAAGTCACTTAACATTTTGGGGCCTCCATTTCCTCATCTGCAAAATGAGAGAGTAAGACAAGTTCTTTCAGCTTTGTGTCTATGATCTCTAGAGTGTTACGATCCTTTTATATCAAACTGTCTTGGATGTCCCACTCTGCTTTGAGCAGGAGAATGGTATAGTGAAGAGGGGATCAGATTTGGTATCTGATTCAAATCCTTTATCAGAATGTTATGAAGAAGATACTTAGTAATCTTTAAAGGGCTTGTGTTCATATGTTAATTTTGTTGTGGTTGTGGTTGTGGTTGATATTATTATTATCATTACCTCTTATGCCTCATCAAGGCATAGAGATTATTCTGTGTTCCTGAAAGCTAAGTCAAGCTCTGAAAAGACAACTGAGTTAGAAAGACTTGAAGCATGTACCTGATGATATATCATCTATGGCATGTCTGTTGTCAGAAGAGGTAGCCTAACAAAGAGGGGAAGCTGGTTGAGGCATTATATATGTTTTAGCCACAAAAACTCACAACAACTGTCTGTGGAGGTCTAAAGAGGTTGTGATCTGTGTTGGTTGTGGGAAGAACCACACCAATGTAATCTTGGATCTTTGAAATATTATGGGTGTTGTTCTTATTATTCAAGAATACTAGATTGTTGGAAATAATTTCTGAGTTGAAATGTTCCAGGCTCCGTGAACATGCTGCTGTGACATCCAAGAGAAGTGGAACTAATGACTTCTTAATGATCTATCTCAGGATGTTCAATCAGGACCCCTAATGTCCAAAATGCTGCTGCCTAAGGGAAAATAAATTTAGGGGGAAGAGATAAGATACTTCAAGAAAGATAACCTGCAGCTGTGACCTGCAGTTACTGAGTATAAGCTGTTGATCAATCAGAAGGGATGTATAGGAAACTGAGCAAGAAGAAATAGACTGAATATAATCAACTGTTTTAACATGCCTGCAATTAGAGAAATAAAGCAAAAAATGACTTTGAGGTGGAAATCAACCAAACAGTTTTGCATAATCGTTAAGATGATTAATTTCCCCAATTTGAATGGTTTTTTCACTTTTCATTCATATGTTTATTTGTCTAAAAGCATAGTCTTAATCTGTTTTAAAAGGGTAATATATTTTTTTTTGTATGAGTCATTGAAAGAGAAATTATCCAATTAGGATTGTATAAGACAGTTATGAGTAAGAGGTGGAGCATGATCTAAGAGTTTGGAAAACTTTAGTTCAAGACTGATGATATAAGTGACTATAACTCTGATATAAGCAATCATAAGCAAGTAACTTGACCTCTCAGGGACATCGGCAAAGAGCAGCTGCTAATCTACAATGGTAATGGAAACTTCTACACTGGGAATTCCTTACACCGATGAAATCATAGATGCTAACTTCACACATAGTGGATAGTTGAGATATGTAAGTGAATGGATAGAAAACAGCTAAATGAATAGTTAAATAAATGACAGATAGATATTTGTATAAATGAATGGGGAGATGAATTCATAGATAAATGTTAAATAGGCATATAGATAGATGAATGGATAAACAGATGATAGATACATAGATGAATGTATAGAAAGATAGATAGATAATAAATAGGTAGGTAGATGGTTATGAAAGTATATGATTTAAAGTCAGAAGGGAACTTAGAAATCTAGTCTAACAGCCTCAGTTTATAACTGAAGGAAACTGAAGTCTACAGAGACCAAATAAAAAATGTAAATTCATGCAGCTAGTAATTAGCAGAATTGGGATCTGAACCTATATCCTCCCACTCCAAATCTGAATTTCTTTCTACCACACCATTCTTCTACTGCCTTTGTTGTTGTTTGGCTTTCATTTTTGAAGAATACCAATGACATCAGGGCGTGATGTCTTAACTCTCATGTGAATTGGATTTAAGTGAGGCAGGGTTGGACAAAATTGTCAGTTTCACTCTCTCTTCCATCATCATCAAAGTCTAGTGGCAAGACAAAAGTCAGAATGGCTGATGGTGGCCTGGGATGCAGGGAAGGACCTTGGCATCTCCACTGTCTGACCAAGCATGAAGTACTCCACAGTTCTTGCTTCAGCCACCTTTATGACCATTAGAACAAATTGTCCTCAGCTATCCTTTGTGCAAAGGGATGTCTTGACATTCTTGGGCTAGATACTTCCTAACTTACTGACAGGTTTGAAGCCTGTCAGTTACCCTCAACCTGGTTTAGCCCATCTGCCAAAATGATTTACCAGGGTGTGGCTACTGCACATGCTACAGCTTCTTGGAGCCACAAGTGAGAGCTGGGTGAAGGTGGACACCAAAGGTGGATAAGCAGCCCTGAAAAGGGCTCAGAAAGCCCTCACATCAGAAGTGCTAGTCCTCTTTGAACACCCCATACACCCTTTCTACTACCTTACATTTGCATAGAATAATGGATTTAAAGACACTGTCTCATTTATTTGTTCCCCACAACAGCCCCATTAGGTCGGGAGAAGATACAATTGTCCCATTTTTATACTTAAGGAAATTGAGTTTCAGAAAGATGAAATTATTTACTTAAGGTTATATTGCTAATAAGTACCATAGTCCAGAACAGAACCAATATATTATTTTACTGGCAATCCAGTGTACCATGCTGTCTCTTATTATAAAAGTGCATGTGGTGTATAAATGATGCAGGACAAGAAAGAACTCACTAATGGGCTTTTTAAAAATCTACATCAACACAAAACAAATGGAATGGTTTAAAACTGATGGATGAGTCTTGTCAAGATAATCTTGGAAAAGAATGGCTGTAAGAGAACTTATTAGCTGAAATGAATACTATGCGCAACATGAGTTGCATGAAAGATAAAAAATTGAATAAAGTGGGGAACAAAGAAGATCATTAAAAAGGCATTGAGCAGGACAGTCTTTGGAAATCAATACATAATCTCCTGAAAGTGGATAGGAGGCCAAAGGAAGTAGGTTTAGCAAAGGACGGTGTGTTGTTTCTTCACAATAAAAGAAACTATTATAAAGACATCTTATGATTTCCTGTCAATCTTCATCATAGGGGGTTTCAAGGAGCTTAAGAGTTAATTAGAACTTTGGAGCTTCACCCTACTCTTTATTTCACCCATTCCCCAGGGAGATATCATCCAAAGGACGCAATAGATAGGCACTTGCTGCCTCCCTTAATAGAAAGTGGTCTTCTCGAGGGCAGGGACTATTTGATTTTGTATCCTCAGCAGCAAGCAGTTTCTGGCACACTGATTGGATGGAGAGTTAGGAAAGAGATGTGCTGATACCATTAAAAAATCAATGTGAAATAGTTACACTTCAAGTAAGAAAAGAAAAAAAAAGCTGACCAATGCAGGCCAATGGAGGGTGTGGTTAGAAAGTCTATAAATGGCAAGTAGAAGTTTATTTTGGATGTTAGAAGCATAGAAAGTGGAAAAATACTCTGCTCTGGAACAGAGAGATATGTCATAGATACATGCCTTCACCTAGTCAGGTACTATAACACTGGACACTGGTTGACGATCTTAGTATCATAGGGCCAGAGATTCAAAAAATCATCAGATATGGAAACTGATGCCTAAAGAGGTTAGATTACTTGTTCAAGGTTTTACATACACACACACACACGTATGTATGTATATATACATACATATATATGTATGTGTGTATGTACATGTGTATATATATCACTGCCTCTCCAAAAACAGTCTGAATGACCTTCCTCTCCAAAAAAGTCAGAAAAAAAAGTTCACTTCATATTATCAATCTCCATCTAATATGAATTATATTTAGCAGTCTTCTTTTTTTTTAGCTGGGCCTATTATTTTCAGTGGGTTAGAGAACTCTTGCTAAGAAAACCCCCTTTTACTAATGCATATGTACAACCTCTCTGAAATCTAATGTTAGAGAATTGCCTGATCACTAAGTAACTAAGTCAGAGGTAGTCTGTGTCAGAGGAAAGGATTGATGCCAGGTTTTTCTGAGTCTGCCATCTTCCTCTTGTCAGAAGAAAAGGTGTCCTTCCTCCTCATCAAAACCAGGTTTCCTATTTGTGCTCTTAATGGTATTCCAGCAGCTTGTTCCTTTCATGATTGCTGCTCTCCGTAATGTCCTTTTTTCCTTTTTTCCACTGTTTCTTTTCCTATGTCCAAACATGCTCAGATCTCTCCCTCGATGACAACAAACAAAAAACCCACAAAGCAAAATAAACAAAACCCCTTTTTTGACCCTACCATCCCCACAAGCTGTCATGTCATTTGTCTTTTGCATTTTAGTCAAACTCCTGGAAAAGCTATATGCACTCTTTAAATCTGTTTTCATATCTTCTGCTTCTCTCTATTTTTTAAAAAATTTTGACTTCTAACAGAATTTGATTGAAATGTTTTTTATCCAATGTCATCAGAGATGCCTTTATTGATAAATTCCATGGCTTTTTTTCCCCACTCATCCTCCTTCTTGAACTCCGTAAACTTGACACTGTTGTCAAATGTATTTAACTATTATTTTTAGGTAAACACCTCAAAAATTTATATATCCAGCTCTACTCCCTCCTCTGAATTGCAGTCCCAGATTATCAATTGCTTACTCGAAATTTAAAACTGGATGTCTAAAAGACATCTCAAACACAACTTGTCAAAAACAGAACTCATTATATTTCTCCCTAATCCCTTCCCTCTTCCAAATTTCTCTATTTGATTTTTGTTGAAGGCATCAGCACCCTTCTGGTCTCCAAGGTCCATAGCCACAGTATTATCCTGGACTTATTCCTCTTCCTTACCCCACATATTTAGTCAATTGCTAAATCTGGCCATTTCTATGGTATAACATCTCTCTTATCTCTTGTCTATGTTCTTCCAGTATCAGAGCTGCCTCTTTAATTTGGCCCCCATTACCACTCACCTAGATTGCTGCAGACATCTCCTAATTGACCTCAAGTCTCTTACTAATCTAGCACATCCTACACACGCATATCAAACAATTTTCTTTTGGCCCAAATCCGATTATGTCACGCCATCATTCCAGTGACTTCCTTTTGCCTCTAGGATAAAATCTAAGCTCCTCTGTTTAGCATTTGAGGTCCTTCACAACCTGTGTTCAACCAATCTTTCTTGCTCCATTGGACAGTACTTACCCTTTCAAACTGTCATTCGATGAAATTGTTCTTCTCTTTGTTTCTCACGCATGGCACTCCACCTCCAGTCTCTGTGCCCATGCCTGTACTCTTCTCGCCTCTCTCTCTGCAATGCCTTCCTTTCTCACCTCTGTCTCTAATGACCTTCAAGGGTCAGCTCAAGTTCGACCTCCTTCAAAAAGCTTTTTCCTTTTACTCATCTTCCTTCTTGAACTCTGCAACGTTGACACTGTTGTCAAATGTATTTAACTAATATTTCTGTGTAAACAACTCAAAAAATGATGTGTTAGTGCCCTGCCCCATTCTCTAAAAGATATCACACTAGGGAGGAATAAACAAAATGAGTCAGTTCCTGTCCTCAAAGGGCTTACATTCAGCTGGTCTCATACAGTACATGCACAGAGAGGTAAATATAGGACAGATACCATCATCCCTCACTTTCACCTTCATTTTCAATTCCCTTGTTTGGTGGGGCATCCTCCACAATATGATAGTAATAAGAATGTTCAGAGGCAAAGGATCTAAATTTAAATTTTGGTTCTATTACCTGCTGCCTATCTGACCTTGTAGAGTAAAAGAAAATACTTAACTTCCCTGAAACCCTGTCTGGAATATAAGAGAATTATAGTATATGGCTCTTAATGTTTCTTCTAATTACAAATCCTATAATTTCCATATAAACAATAAATCCCATCTGGTATACCCCAAAATATACCTTTCACCACCAGCTTCTTAATGCCTAGTTAATAGAGTAGTAAGAACAATGGAGAAGAGGAAGTGTGTGTGTGTGTGTGTGTGTGTGTGTGTGTGTGTGTGTGTGTGTGTGTGTTTGTGTTCCCATATGTATAGTGGAAAAAGGAGGTGAGGAGAGGGAGCATAAGGGATGATGAGGCAGGGTTTTGTGGCCTCCTGAGTAGAAGAAATTATTGGTAGGTTTGAATATCTGCTGAAACAGAAACTTCTTTCTTTTTTTCTGGTCTGTTTCATTCAAAGTGTGTCCTTCTGGGGATCTTAGGGGTGGTGTCAGTCCCAACCCAGGACTCTCCTTTGCAGATCATTCCAGTCCCACTCCCCAGCTCCTGAGAAAATAAAGTGGAGCCTGAGGGAATAGGATGCATCTCTAATTTGCCTATACCTTCAAAGAAACAAGATTCTAAGACAGAATAACTAGGTAACAGGATTCCTAAGCAGACAAGTTGAAGAAACTATATGATTGGTCTCATTTCCTCACTCCCACTTCCCTAATCATCTTAGTCTGAAAGACAAACAGGATTTTCTCAGGCTTGGAAGAGACTGCAGAAAGTGCCCCTCCTTAAACTGACATGCACTCTCCAATCTGCTGCAGACTAATATGCTGCATAGCCTCTTTGTCAGGTGTGGCCTCCTTTTTGACCAAACTTATGTAATCTAAGATGACTGTGTGCCTTATTCACCTAATGGGCTTTTATTGATTTTTATCTCTTTCCAGAAATCGAGTCCACCCTCAAAGATAAGGATTTGATACCACTACTGAGGTCAGTGCTCAAAGGGGAGTTTCAAGCACATGTTTGAATAATGACACTACCACTAGAAGAGATTTGTAGCAGAGCAGAAAGGAACACCTAACAAAAAAAGATCTTCTTTCCTCCCACATACCCCCATACCTACGTCCACAGTGGTACCACACTGTACTTTTAGATTCTTTTCCAAAACAGCCCATTTAGTGGTTCAACACCTTAGGTGCAGTCATCATGGAACCTTTTTGCTCCCTGCCTTGCTTTCAATGTCTTGGGGTAGGGCAAGGCGCAAAGTCTGGGAGATAGGCTTCTCCTTTCAACATAATAGTTGGACTATCCTCTCTGTTTCTCTATACCATGGCCAGATAAGTGAATTTATCTGCATTTCAAATTCTTAATTATTGCTTTGGCATCTGTTTTTGTAAAGTGACCACATTCAAGTGGGGCAATTCTGATTTTAAATTCTGATGGAAAAGCTATCACACAATTATGTTGCAGTTAGACTTATTGTTATAGGTAATTAGGTGGAACAATGGATGGAATGCTGGGCCCAGGATCCAGAAAACATAAATTCAAATACACCCTCCAATACCTACTAGCTGTGTGACCTTGGGCAAATCATTTATCTTCTCTCTGTTTCAGTTTCTTCAACTATAAAATTGGAATTAAAATAGCACCTATCTCACAAAATTGTTTGCGAGGATCAAGTGAGACAGTATTTGTAAACTCCTTAGCAAAGGGCCTGGCACATATGGTTCAGTTGTTTCATTCATGTTTCACTCTTCATGACCCCATTTGGAGTTTTCTTGGCAAGGATACTGGAGTGGTTCGCCATTTCCTTCTCAGGCTCATTTTATAGATGAGGAAACTGAGGCAAATAGAGTTAAGTGACTTGTCCAGGGTCACATAGCTGGTAAGAGATTTGAACTCGTGAAAATGTGTCTTCCTGACTCCAGGCCCAGTACTCTGTTCACCATGCCACTTAACTGTCTGGAACATAGTAGGCATTTAATTAATGCTTATTGCCTCTCTTGTAGAATTTCAAACAATAAGCATCTATTTAGTGCCTACTATGTGTCTGGCACTATGTTAGGCCTTGGGATAAAAAACAAAAGTATAAATAACACTTGTCCTCCAGCAGCTTACATTCTATCAAGGAACAAACATACATGTGTAAGTATATGCAGAATGTAGAAGTAGTGACTAGTGGTGATTTTAGTGGTATAAGGAACTTCTGTTGAGGAAACTTCTACCAATGCAGATTGGTCCCTGTACATTATAGTCTCAAAGACTTGCTCAGAGCACTAAGTCAAATGATGCAACCAACATCATTCAGTCATATGTCAGAGACAGGACATCTACTGAGTTATTTGTGGCTTTGAGGATAGCTCTTAATCCACCACGCAATGCTACCTCCGATACAAAATGAATTCAAACTGAAACAGCCTGCTTTTCATCAGCACTCCTTCCACTGAAAAAATTAGCAACTCCTCCACACTGTAAAGAAATATGAGATGCTGTGGCATGTATACATTACATACATATCTGTGTATATGTGTGTTCAGCAGTCTTCCAGTGATAACATTTTCTAAATTTAGTTGGACTGTTCCCTAGATAAAAGGTACCAAACATGGGGACCAATAATCTCAAGTGAAGCCAGAACCAGATTAAAATGTAATTGGAAAGTCTTTAACAAAATTTTTTTTAGAAGTACAATAAGACATCGATAACATTACATTTTAAAACTAAGTCGATATATGGCCTACATGGATCCTTGTGTAAGGATCAGTGGCCCCAGGTTCTATTTGAGTTCAACACCACTGCCCTAGATGCCCCAGTGGCACAATATTTGAGAATATACATTCATCCATAGGGCAGCTAAGTGGCACAGTGGATAGAGTGCTGGACCAGGAGAAAGGAAGTCTTATCTTCCTGAGTTCAAATCTGGTCTCAGACACTTACTAGCTGTGTGACCCTGGGCAAACCACTTAACCTTGTTTGCCTCAGTTTCCTCATCTGTAAAATGAGCTAGAGAAAGAAATAGCAAACCACTCTAGTATCTTTGCAAAGAAAATCCCAAATGGGGTCACGAAGAGTCAGATAAGACTGAAAAATGACTGAGCAGCAGCAGCAATTCAATCCTGTGTTGTGTATGTCTCAGCTCACAGACTGAATCATAAAGATCTGCGTCATGACTTAGAACGCCCCAAAGCAACTGGGAAGAATCTAGGGTTATCTGGGAGCCAGGAGACACAAAGGTCATCATTCTATCCACACGAGAATTGAAGCCCACTAAAAAAGAAATGGGGAAATACAAATGTTCAGTTGTATAAGAGTTCCCCAGGTTCTTTTAGGGGTAATGTTAAGTGAATTGAAGACACTGGGAATTTCAGTAACTCTGTAGTAGTCTAACTCATCAAGGCCTGCATTTATTCTTATTGCCTTTTCTGAATTTAAACTACAGTGTGCCAGCATTGAAACAGTAGAGACCAAAATAATAGATTTGGGGCTTTTCTCAACATATTTATTATGCCTTCAAACCATTGAAGTTTCTTCAGGCCCTTTATTTCACTGGCTTAGTATACTCATGTTACTTTTATTTCATACTTATGTTATACATATGGTATTTTATTCCCATTTATAGATAGGACTGGATTTTTATCTTTAAATCTATTCATTTCATGCTCTTTCCTTTTATCCTCATTTGATGTAGATGAGTTACATCTACCAATTGTGCAGTGATTTTATCCCACCTATTTCCTATGGTTATAGTGAGGATCAAATAAAATAATAATTCTAAAGTGCTTAGTATAGTCACTAGCCTATATTAAGTACTATATAAATGTTAGCCATTATTGTAGTTGTTGTTGTTGTTACCCAAAGTAAACTCATGTTTTTTCTTTCCAAGTCCATTGTTTTTTCTTCTAGTTTGGACCAGTAGTATAGGCATGGCTCATGAGGGTGCTCCCTGGTAGTATGTGCCCGTATTCTTTATTATTTCACTATTCATAATCTAATAACAGCTATATTTTTATTTATTTCAAGAATGAATAATTCTGTAATAAATGCCTCTCCTGGATATCATTAAGAGTAAAACCATTTCTGGTAATTCTAAGATATCACCAGAAAAATTTGTAACTGGGGAGAAAAATATGATCCAGTCACAGAGCAAGAGGAAGAAATAATCAATGAGCATGTCATGTGCTCCACTGATATACATATAACATTAAGTAAGTAAGAATAAAACTTCTACCATATTAGATAGATACCCTCACGTAGATTTTGCGGAAGGCATGAAAACAAATGATAGGAAATGGAAGGCACATGAGGCTTGAAATTTATATCACTGGTGTAAGTACTCATATCATTGGGATCAGAGAAATATTGGCATATTGGCATGAAGAAAATTGAAATCAGTGGCCCTTGGGATCTCTTGTTCAAATAAAATACTATGTGAATTAGAACAAAATTAAGGAGAAATGGTATAAATAAGTGAAAATCCAACTTCAGCTTTACTAAAAGATTCCTGCAATGGGTGATTTACTTATGCTGTGATGTCTATCGTTGGGATGACATGTTGTGATAGAAACTAGAGCCATTCTTTTGCAAGTAAAAAGAAAAACAAAGAATGAAGGAGAATATAGGATTTACTCAGACAACTTTCCTCACAACAACTGACCCAATGGCATTCCCTGGAGAAGGCTTCATATTAAGTACCACAGGAATTTAGGGTGAATAATGAAATATTTGTGGAGAACAAGAAACTCGATGAAGATGTACCAAGAGAGTGAGAAATTCTGTAGGAGGATACTTTATGTACTTTGGGCATAAGCCAGCAGTGTATAGAATCAGAATTTAATCCTGGTAAAGAATTTTGGACAATTTAATCTAGTCCTTTCATTTGATTTAAAAAGGTACCAAAGGAAGTTTAATCAGTTAAAAGACATGAAATGTCATTTTTTCAAATTATACAAATATAAATGCACATATAATATACACATATATAAATATACATACACATAGATTTATAAACATATCTGCATTTGTATAGATATATAAATATTTATATGCACATTTATATAAATATGTGTATGTATATACATATCTCTATGCATGCATACTATATATAGAGACATATGTGTCCATATCTGTATATCTAAATATCGATATACAGATATGTATATCTATATGTGTATCTATATCTAGTTATATAGATACATATCAATACATAAACATATATATAAATATATACAAATATAATAATGTTTATTACATTATAACACATGAATATCTGTATCTTGATATAATTGATAGAGACAGCAATAGAGATAGATCTCTGATTTTCCTCTCCTTTTTACTTTTTCCTTAACTATGGCAGAGCCATCTTTTCTTCATGTTAACTCGGTTCTTTGCTCTCAATCAACCGGTTAATCAACAAGCATCCATTAAATGCTTACTGTGTGCCACTGGAGTAAGTAGTAGGAATGCAGAGATAAAAGCAAAACAATCCCTGCCCTAAAAGACTTTCAGTTTTAATGAGAAATGCAATATCAAGCACTAGAGATATATACAAAACATACAGAGAGCAAACAAAATTGCGGAGAAGGCTCTAGCAGCTGGGGGTAATGACAGAAGGATCATGGAAAAGCCGCATGCCGAAGGCAGCATTTGAGCTAAATCTTGGCAGAAATCAGGGATTCTGAGAGGTTCAATGAGGAGTGGGTACAATCCAGCTTTAGGGGACAGCCTGCCAATAGATCCTGGGCAAGTCACTTAACCCTGTTTGCCTCAGTTTCTTCATGTGTAAAATGAGCTGGAGAAGGGAATGGCAACCTACTCCAGTATCTTTGCTAAGAAAACCCCTAAATGGGGTCATGATGTCAGACATGACTGAAACAACAGAACAACAGCAAAGGAGACAAAGCAGTATGTCTAAGACACAACAAGAAGGTCCATTTAGCTGAACTAAACAAGTTCAGTGTAGACAGGAGGAATGTGTAATAAGCCTAGAAAGATAGCATTGGGCCAGGTCATAAACACTTTTTTTGTGTCTAAGAGAGGAGTTATATTTGATCCTAAATGAAATTGGGAGCCACAGGAGTTTATTAAGCAGGGGAGTGACATGGTCAGACCTTAGAAAAATCACTCTGGCATGTGCAGGGAGGAGGGATTGGTGTGTGGGAAGATTTACAGCAGAGAGAACAAATAGGAAGCTATTGCAAGACTTCAGGTAAGATTTGATGAGGATAAAGCAGAGTACTGCTTTTATGAGTGGAAAGAAGGGAAAATGTGAGATATATTGGAGAGGTAGACATGACCAGATTTGGCAATTGATTGGATAGGTGGATATCCCCAAATTTAAAATGTGAATAAAATAAATATTGATCTTGTTAACCATCAGAGTTCAGTTAAAAAGATACAAACAATTAGGTGAGACATATGTGTGTGTAAGTATATATGTCTATGCATATATATATGTATATATAAAACTTATTCTCTTTAAACTAATGAAAACTATGCATGTATAAGAGTCAAAAAGCAATTCTGAACTTGAAGGAAGAATAATTGGAAGGAATCTTTACATCTTCAGAGAAAAGCAAATCCCTATCCTACCCCCTTCCTTACCAACTCAGGATGCCCTCTTCAGTTAAATTATGCCAGAATGTCTGTTTCCTCTATCCTAAATATAACATAAGATAACATAGCATAATATAACAACAGGAAACAAGGATGTCATTACTTAAAGTAGTAGCTAACAATGGAGAGTCATGAAACTTAAAATAAGATAAGGGAGATATCAGCTGTGCCCAATCTTTGTCAGAAGAACATTCCCAGTCAGCAAAATCCAGCAGGAGAGCTTTGGTTTCACTTGCAAAGCATGTCTGTCATGCCGTGCAAGGTGCTTTTTTTTTTGATGAGTTAGTCCAAGTGATGGGAGGCTCAAATGATCTAAAATGATCCTCAATCTTCTTAAGTTTGTAACGACAGATTTACACAATGATAGATGAAATATGATCCTGCCAGAAAGGAAGAGTTCCACTGTGAGAACCCAGTTCACCAATGCCAATCTCAATCTTACCAAAAGTCCTAAGGAAGTAATTGAAGCACACAGAGGTTAGGTGACTTGTCCATAGTCTCCCAGATAGTAAATATCAGAGGTGAGCTTTGAACCTACATCTTGGATAACTCTAGTTCTATCACTCTATCTGTTATACCAAACAGCCTCAGATAGCTTATAAAGCAAATTAAAAAAAAAATAAGACTGGGTATTTTTATATGGGAAAAGCAAATTTAATCCTGATTCACTCCTGTATCTTCAGTGTCAGACCCATGCAATTTCTTCAGCACATAAGGATTTAGTCTGTGTTGCAGGTGATAGTGTGTTAAGAGGCCCCTGGGGGAAACTGACAGCCAGAGGCAAGTGCAATTTGGTGATATGCATTAGCTGTTTTCTGGAGGATTCAGAGGCTAAAATTCCTGCCTCAGGAAAAGTAGATCAGATTGGGAACACTGGCAAATCAAAGTTCTATGCAGGGACAACCAGAGGATGGAAGGGCCAATGCCTTAGAGAGACAGTGAGTTGAATAATGCCAGATACACTCAGTCACAGGGCCAGGAATCTCAGGTCAAGGTCAGCAGCAGACAAACCGACATGAGGGATCCAAAAAGATGAGTCAATACAGGTACAATGTGGGGAACCAGGGCAGAAAGCAAACAGATCCAGTGGCCAGCATACTGCTCTGCACATAGCAAGTGCTTAATGAACATGTTGAATCGAATTAATTAAAGCAAAGCTTAAGGGAACAGAGTGATTCAGCTAGTCTTGGCAATTCGCTTGGGCAAAGTTTGCATTGTTTCCCCTTTGTATTAATAGTTTCCCCTTTTAATTAAAGTGTGCTTGCAGCCTGTAGGTAGCAGGCATTTAAAGTCGGGGTGAGGAGGACTGGCATTCAGCCAAATACAATCAAATAACCCTTTAGAATCATAATCACTCCCAAACGTGCCAATCACCTCTTACATGGGAAAAGTCATGTCTCCTTCTCTCCAGACTATCCTCTGGACCTTCTCTGTGAGGCCGCAGAAACTTCCTCCACCTGGAAGCTCATTCTGAGCCCTTTAAGTTTTACACTGGATGTGTCCTCTTCCCCTGTGGCCTCTCCCTCTGGCTGGCTGGCTTATCTCAGAACCTCTATTTAAGGTGGATACCCAGGTCCATCATGTGTCATTCCTCTCCAGGCAATACCCTGGGTTTTCTCAGTTCATTTGTTTCTTTCAGCACCTTGTAAGCTTCATGGGGATAATGTCTCTGTCTCGTTTTTTTTTTTTTTGTCCCTCTCACTCTTTCTTTCACTCTCTCTGTTGCTTCTCTCCCTCTCTTACTCCCCACAAGTCTTCTATTCCTGACATCTAACTACTGGTTGAATTGAATTGAATTGAAGCCTCTGATGTCTGTGATACTGAAAATTTTTAGTGCTGTACAGAATCTTATAGTGTCCATATGATGTCCTGGATGGTTCTTCAGTTACAGCCATAACTAAAGGGGTAGTAGGTCTCCTGTATTCATCTTATTCAAAAAAATCTAGTAAGGTAGTCTTGAAGCCTTAGGAATATGGATTCAGAACTTGATGAAACTTGAGAGGACATTGAGTCAAACCCCCTCATTGTATAGATAAAGTATTGACCCACAAAGAAGTTGTGACTTGACTCTAGTTGTAAAGCTGACAATTATCTGTGTGGTTATTTGAATCCAAGTTCTTCCTAATTCCAGTGCAGGGTCCTATACACTAACTTTTGTTATGATTAAGCTCATAGGTGGTGATGGTTGGGCCACAGAGTGTCCTTCTAGCTTGTGGCAGATCTGGCATATCACTACTGAGCTGAATACTAGGAGAGTTGGATTTTTATGGCACAATTTAGTAGTTAAGAGATATCAGAGAGCTATTTCTTTTGAATTTCTCTATTCACTCACTTCTCTATTCACCGAATGTTTCCTATTATTAACTGTACTACATCCAGCAGCTCCCTTAATCATCTATTTCTTTATCCATGGTCTAAACCACCATCTGTAAACTCTCATTTATTGATATATCCACTACCTTATTTGTTTCCATTGACCCTCCTTGAGTAAATGATATTACTATCATCTTCATTTATCAATTCCTGCATTCTTTCCAGGGGAGCAAGTGGTTTTTTTTTTTTAATTAAGAAACATTGTTTCTGAACATCTCACAACAAAACTCAATTTTATTTAATGTAATAACCTGAGGTTCTTAGATAGAATCTCTCTGCATGTATCAGGCTAGAGGTCTGATCCTGAAACTGGTGAAATTCAGTCAGGTTATACCAGATAACTATTTCTATAAAACGATGTCTCTTATGCTCAGAAACTTACCCACTTCAGGAAGAAACTAGTTATCTTTTTATGAGTTTTATCCAGGGAATTGATTTTTCACTGACTGGCAAGAGAATATTTGTTGATATTGACTCTATTTCCCCTTTTTCAGTAGAGATTCTGAGCTTGTATTCTCTCTGCAAACATTCCCTGCCAATAACATATATTCCTTCTTGTAATCTGTTCACAGTGAACCACCAAGTCTTTCAAATTCTCAATAACTATTTGTGAAGTTGAATTAAAATCAGAAGTTAAATGATGAAATAAGTATCACATGGATAAATGAAGATAAATTATGTGCGAACCATCACTTACTGGAGGTATCAGTGTTTCATATAATAGAAATGCAAATTAGAGCTAGCCCATAAGTCCAGAGACTGAGGAAAATGGTTCTGAGGACATGTAAACATTTTAATAAGAGTTTTTAAAAAGTGCTGCAGTATGACATGTATTTGTATGGTTAGTAATTTTCATTGGTTTTTATAGACTAATCATATTTTCTGCAAATGTTCAGTCTTTTGAGAAAATAATCTTGTTCCTGAATAAGCACTCATTAAAAAGTACTTTATAAGTATTGTGCTAGTTCCAGAGATAACAAGTTAAAAAAGTAGACAGTCTCTGCCCTCAAGGAGCTTACTTTAGGAAAAGGGGTGGAGTTGGGAGGGTGGGAAGATGGGGAGAGATACAACAATTCCAGATTAGTAAACTCAGGATAGATACTCAATAAATGCAAAGTGATTGAGTGTGGAGGTGGGTACTAGCAACTTGGGAAATTAGGAAAGACTTCTACCAGGAGATGGCCTTTGGAATCAGTTCTGAAGGGCAGTAGATGTTCCAAGAAGCAGAGGTGGGGAAGGATAGTATGCTTCAGGGAAAAAGAATGGTCTATGCAAAGACATGGAGGCAGGGATTGGATGTCTTACAGGACAAGTTTGTCAGTATGGCCATAGTTCAGAGTATGTTAGGAAAAGGTATATGTAATCAGCCTCTAGAGACAGGTTAGAAAGCGATTTTGAAGAGCTTTAAATGACAGAGAAGTTTGCATTTTATCCTAGAAGGGTCATTGAAGTTTCTTGATCAGGGGAGTGTCAAAGACAGACAAGAAATTTAGGAATATCAATTTGGCAGGTATGTGGTGGTGATAGATTGAAGATAGAGTCTGGATATCAGATGCCAAGTAGGAGGCTATTTTGACATTTCAAGTGAGAGATCATTAAAGCCTGAACTAGAATTTTTGAGGTGGAAATGAACAAAAGGCATGGATGCCAATGATGTTGCAAAGGTAGAAGCAATAAACCTTGTAAGGTAATTGCGTCAGGAGGATGAATGAGAATGAAGAGTTTAAAAACTATTCCTTGATTTTGAACTTGGATAATTGGAAAATTACCTTAAAAAATTAGGGAATTTAGGAAGAGGGGTGGGTTTAGAGGACAGGATAATCAGTCTGGTTTGGAACATGAGCCTATGGGACATCCAAGGTGTTACGTAATTCAGGCAGATGGAGATAAAGGCGTACAACTCAGAAAAGAAATGAGGGCTGGATAGGTATGATATTTGAAGAAAATGTAATGGCATTGGGCTAATTCTTTGAGTGGCTTAGTTCCCACAATACTTCCAAAGCATTAGGGCTCTTGAGCAAATTTGTTCATCAGTTTCTTTCATATTCTCTACCTGTGTCCTACTATATAATCTGGGAGTTTATATTAAAAAGCTAAAAATATGTAAAGTAAATTAATATGATAATATAATTGCCAACTTATCATGTCATCCTATGATGATAAACCTTGGTGGTATCTTCAGTGTTATTAATAAGCAGGACAGAGTAGCATTTTGATGGATTACTTGCGAACAGTTTCATAATAGTGATAGTGGCAATAAGAGTAAAAGCAAAGAGAGAAACTTTGAAAAATGATAAATGTGTCCATTATTATTGTCTCTTTTCAACCAATTCAGACTAGCAATCTTCCTGAATTTTCCATTAGCCAGAGAAAGTCCAAGAAGAATGACTATTTGTTTGTGATTGTCAATCTATTCTTCCACATTTTTTTTCAAAACAAAATCTAAGATGTAGCAGCACTTTGAGGGAATGGCACATCATGAGAAAGCTATAATACATATCAATTAAGAGTGGTATTAAGAGTTTGCATTTTACCAGGGATTTCAATGCTCTCTGTTTTAAGGTTTATGATAACTATGGGTCAGTATTTGAATATTAATTATTTGAAGATTATTATCTGAAAATCTCATTTTAGAATTTTTAAACAGGGCTTACTTTGGTGGATATGAGTTGGTTTAACTGAGTATATTGAAAACAC
This sequence comes from Phascolarctos cinereus, assembly GCF_003287225.1. Classification (NCBI taxonomy): domain Eukaryota; kingdom Metazoa; phylum Chordata; class Mammalia; order Diprotodontia; family Phascolarctidae; genus Phascolarctos; species Phascolarctos cinereus. The sequence continues at coordinate 72,696,346 of NW_027555847.1, read as the reverse complement.
TGAGACTATTTTTCCTACCCTTATCTCTAGCTGGGCTTTATATCACTATAAGATTTGGTAATGTAGGGGTGGGTATATTTTATGATGACTACAGGAGAACTCTTTTTTTTGAAGGATAATAAATTTAAGAGATAGAGGTGTAGGGAGATAAGTACTGGGAACAGGGAATTAGAATGTTCTAGGAAATAAAGGTAAAAGGATTGAACTCATTTGGGACAGAGTAGGTGACAGGGATAGGGTGTATTCCTGATTCCAGGCAAGAGCAGGGGCAACAGGCAATGAGCCTTTCTTTTTTTTTTTTAATAACCCTAGGGAGGAGATCTGGAGATACTTGAGATACATCAGTGATTAGATTATGTATGGAACTGAAAGCATCTGGAAAGGAAAAGACTCAAATAGACGCAAGTATAATACTGGGGGTCTTTTGCTCTTCTCATCCTAAAATAATCTTAGGGATCTTTTTCAAGGGTGGATTAATATTATAGGAGTATAATTGATCAAAAGACATTTAGGGGCAACTAGGTGGCACAGTGGATAGAGCTCTGGCCTTGGAGTCAGGAGGACACTAGTTCAAATCTGGCCTCAGACACTTGATGCTTACTAGCTATGTGACCCTGAGTAAGTCACTTAACCCTGGTTGCCTCACCCAAAAAAGCAAAAAAAGTCTAGCCATGGCATTAGAGTGAAACTATATGTTGCTTGGTATTCAGAGACCTTTTCCTATAAATCACAAAAATATAAAGATAATCTAATTAAATCTACCCCCATGAAGGAATTCTATCTATATCATCCCTGATATGTGATTGATCACTCTTTTTGATATCTTCTAGTGACAGGGATTCCGATTACCTTAGGAGGCTACTTTTTCTAAAGCAGTCTTGAACTGCTTTAATATTTTTGAGGGAAAAAAAAATAGCCTTTATCAAACCCAAATCTATTGGCTGAATCAGAATCATCCTTGAATCTTCCCTGTCCTCAACCTATCCTCAACCAGTCAGTTGACATGACCTATTGACTTTAACTCCAGAACATCTCTCATATTCATTCATTCATTTCTTTCAATTCACACTGGCATCACTCTCTGGATTTTTATATTGGCTCTCTATTTAGGTAGCAACACGATATGCTGAAAAGAATGATACTCATGTTAAAGTCCAGTTCTGCTATCAATTAATTCCATGACTTTGGCCAAGTCAACAGATCCCCTCTCTGGGACTCAGTTTCCTTATTTATAAAATGATTATAGTGGGTATATTATAATCTAGGCACTATATATAATAAATGTATATGTACATATACACATGTATATATACATCTATCTCTATGTATATGTACATACACACACACACACACACACACACACACACACACATATATACATATATACATGCATATATATATATTCACATGTGCATGTCTCTGTGTATTTTCCTTTGTCAATGACTTGGATAAAAGAATAAGTAGTGTGCCCATTAGATATATAGCTGACAAAACTATCGGAGGGTTAACTAACACATTATTTGACAGAGGCAAGAGTCAAAAAGATATTTTAAGAGCAAGAACATTGGGCTGAATCTAATTAGAAAAAAATCAATAGAAATAAACAAAGTAATATAAGTCTAAGGCAGCTTGGTGGCATAGTGGATAGAGTGCTGGGCCTTGAGTCAGGAAGACTCATCCTCCTCAGTTCAAAACTGGCCTCAGACACTTATTAGCTATGTGACTCTGGGCAAGTCACTTAACCCTATTTGTCTCATTTCCTCACCTGCAAAATGAGCAGGAGAAGGAAATGGCCAACCACTTCAGTATTATTGCCAATCAAAAGTCCCAATTGGGTCACAGAAGGTCGGACATCTCTGAAACAATACAGCAACAAAATAGAAAGTCAAACTTTTCTGTAACTACTATTTTTAGAGCACCAAGATTTTAAATGATTTGCCCACTTTTTTTTCTGAACAGCAAACAGAGGCAGCTATCTTATGTCTTCCCATCTTAGATCACAGAGATAAATACAATGTTTTATAAAGAAAACAGGTTCTAGAGCCAGAAAACCTAGATTCAAGTCCTCCTTCTGATATTTAAAACACGTGTGACCTTGGAAAAGTTCCTAGCTACAGTTTCCTTATCTATTAAATAAAGGGGTTGAGCTTGCAATCCCTTCCAACTTTAAATCCATGATCCAAGGATATAGATTTATATATAGAAACAACTTGGCTTGACAAATAAATATATTCTTACTTGTAGATGAATTCACATGGGCTAGAAGTTTGCATTCCCTGCAAAAATCTAAATTCTGCCTCTAGCTGTCCTAAAAGCATTTCCTTCCTTTTTAAATGAGACAAGATAGTATGTGGAAAGTACTTTGCAAATCTTAAAGCACTATATAAATGTTAGCTATTATTGTCATTGTTGCAAGATAGATACTCCCTTCCCCTACAACCCACCAAGCTGCCTGCCTCAGATGTAGTAATTAGTGCTTTAGAGCACAAAGTACTTTCTATACACCCCCCTCACCCCTCTCCCCAGGACCCTTCCCCAAGAAACTACCTATATGACTCTGAAAGAATCTTTAAAAAATTATTTATTTTAGTTTCCATTTCCACAAGATTTTGAGTTACAAGTTTTCTCCCCATCTCTCTCTTCTTCCCACCCCAAGACAGCATTCATTTTGATTACCCCTTCCACCAATCTTCTCCCTTCTATCACCTCCCACCTTCTCTTATCTCCTTTTCCTTCTATTTTCCTGTAGGGTAAGATAGATTTCTATACCCCATTGCCTGTGTATCTTATTTCCCAGTTACGTGTAAAAGCATTCTTCAACATTCGTTTTCAAAATTTTGAGTTCCAAATTTTCTCCCTCCCTCCCTCCCCATTGAGAAGGCAAGCAATTTGACATAGTCTATACATGTGCAGTCATTAAAACACCTCCATAACAGTCAATCTGTGAAAGACTAACTGTATTTCCCTCCATCCTATCTTGCCCCCTGTTTAGTCTATTCTCTCCTTTCACCCTGTTCCTCCTCAAAAGTATTTATTTCTATCACCGCATTCCTTCTTACCCATTCCCCTACTTTCCTAGAGGGTAAGATAGATGTCCATACCCAATGGTATTCCATTCTTAAGCCAAATATGATAAGAATAAGGTTCTCTCATTCCTTTTCTCCTTTCCCTTCTTCCCCTCCACTGTAAAAGCTTTTTCTTACCTCTTTTTTGTGAAATAATTTACTCTATTCTACCTCTCCCTTTCTCCTTCTCCCAGTACAGTCCTCTATCTCACCCCTTAATTTTATGTTTTTAGATATCATCCCTTCATATCCAACTTACCTTGTGCCATATATATATACACACACACACATATATATATATATATATATGTATGTATGTATATATGTATGTATGTATGTATGTATGTATGTATATTCCTCCCCTCCAACTACCCTAATAATGAGAAAGGTCTCATGAGTTACACATACCATCTTTCCATGTAGGAGTGTAAACAGTTCAACTTTAATAAATCCTTTATGATTTCTGTTTTCTGTTTATATTTTTGTGCTTCTCTTGAGTCTTCTATTTGAAAGTCAATTTTTCTATTTAGCTCTGGCTTTTTCTCAAGAATGAATTAAATTCCTTCATGTCATTGAATGCCATTTTTTCCCCCTCATTGATTACTCTTAGTTTTGCTGGGTAGGTGATTTTTCATTTTAGTGCTAGCTCCTTTGACCTCTGGGATATCATATTCCAAGCCCTCTGCTCCCTTAATGTAGAAGCTGCTAAATCTTGTGTTATCCTGATTGTGCTTCCATAATACTTGAATTGTTTCTTTCTGGTTGCTAGCAATATTTTCTCCTTGACCTGGGAACTCTGGAATTTGGCTATAATATTCCTGGAAGCTTTCATTTTGGGATCTCTTTCAGGAGGTGATAGGTGGATTCTTTCAATTTCTATTTTACCCTCTTGTTCTAGAATAACATGGCAGTTTTCCTTGATAATTTCTTGAAAGATGATATCTAGGTAGTCTAATAATTTTAAAATTATCTCTCCTGGATCTATTTTCCAGGTCAGTTGTTTTTCCAATAAGATATTTCACATTGTCCTCTATTTTTTCATTCTTTGGTTTTGTTTTATTGTTTCTTCATTTCTCATAGAGTCATTAGCTTCCATTTGTTCCATTCTAATTTTTAAGGAATTATTTTCTTCAGTGAGCTTTTGGACCTCCTTTTCCATTTGGCCAGTTCTGCCTTTGAAGGCATTCTTCTCCTCATTGACATTTTGGACCTCTTTTGCCATTTGGTCTAGTCTAATTTTAAGGTGTTATTTTCTTGAGCATTTTTGTTTTGGGTCTCCTTTAACAAGCTGTTGACTCAGTTTTCTTGTATGACTCTCATTTCTCTTTCTGTTTTTTCCTCTACTTCTCTTACTTGATTTTCAAAATCCTTTTTGGGGTCTTCCATGGCCTGAGGTCAATTCACATTTTTCTTGGAGGCTTTGGATATAGGAGCTTTGACTTTGTTGTCTTCTTGTGAGTGTATGTTTTGATCTTCCTTGTCACCAAAATAAGTTTCTATAGTCTGAATTTTTTTTTCTGTTGTTTGCTCATTTTCCCAGCCAATTACTTGACTTTTTAACTGTTTGTTAAGGTAGAGGTCTGCTTCCAGCGTGGAGAATGTACTGTCCCAAGCTTCAGGGGGTTTATGCAGCTGTTTTCGGATATACTTCTCGGGATCTGTGGGTTTTCAGTTCTTCCAAGGCGTTATGATGTAAGGATAGGTGTTTACTATTCTCCTGGCCTGTGCTGTGCTCTGTCAGTGACCACAAACACTCTTTTCTGCCCTGGAACTTTGAAGAGGGTTCTCTCTGCACTGCTGCCGCAAGCTCTGCTGTGCCACTGCATCTTTCACCCCAGCACTGTGACCTAGATCCAAGTATGGGCAAAGCAACAGAATCCTGCCTCAGTGCTAGCAAAGAGACCCCTGTAATCTCCTTCTGATCAGTTGTTCAATCCCCTTACCATTTGTGGACTGAGAGCTCTGGAAGCAGCTGCTGCCACCATCCTGGGGCTGTGCTGGTGCTGGTGCTGGTGCTGGAAGACCTTTCATATTGACCTTCTAAGCTGTCTTTGGTGTTTGTGGGTTAAGAAATCTGGAAACCACTACAGCTGCAGTCCCCTGGGGTCTGCTCTAGGTTTGCTGGAGCCCTGCTCTGTGCTAGCACAGCTTGCACTGGACTGTGGTTTTCTTTCAGCCTGGTGCAACAGACCTTTGCTGTCAACCCTCCAAGTTGTCTTGGGTGGAAGTTTGTTTCACTCTGTCTTTTTGTGGGTTCTGCTGCTCTAGAATTTGTTTAGGTTCACTTTTTACAGGTATTTGGAGGGGTTTGGGGGAGAGCTCAAGGGAATCCCTGTCTTTACCCTGCCATCTTGGATCCACCCCCAAGAATATATATATTTTTTTCTTTTAGGCAATTGGGGTTAAGTGACTTGCCTAGGGTCACACAGCTAGTAAGTGTCAAGTGTTTGGTCTGAGGCCAGATTTGAACTCAGGTCCTCCTGCCTTCAGGGCCGGTGCTGTATCCACTGCCCCACCTAGCTGCCCCAAGAATATGGTTTTTAAAAAGACCAAAAACAACAACAAAAAGAAAGAATCCTAAGATGTGCAGTGATAGTTAATGAGTAGAGATCTACTTTAGAAAGCAACATGAAAGTAACAGATTAGTGTCAACGTCCTTCCTATTTCAATAGCAGTGAACAAAGCAGGGGGAAGTGGTAAGATTCACAGAAGGAATTTGCTTCTGGAATGTATTGATTATTGACATTGACATGGAGGTCAACTACTCTATTCATTCTTTGTCCTACCTGATGAGGTTCTTCTGGATCATTTCATATTTAATGGATAGCAAGGCAGTCTTCAATATGTATATGACTTACCTCTTGCTCTCCCAACATTTTTTCTTTTTTGTAATGATACTTCACTCTTAGTCTGTCTGGCCCTTATTATTCTGTTCTAGAAGAAAGTATTCATGATACTTTGGTGAGAGGCATTTAAATTGTCTATAGACTTTTTGCTACTTTAATTCTTGGTAATGTGTCATATTTTCATATATATATATATATATACATATATATATATATATGTATGTATTTGCAAATATCAGTGTTTAGTTTGACTTGGCTTTGAGGACCTCAGTCAGTCTGTCAACAATTAGTTTATGTCAGACTGTGCTAAGCATGGGCTATACAAATGCAAGCAAAATAAAAGACTTTGCCTGCCCTCAAAGAGCTTATAGCCTAGAGGGGAGAAGGATTTGTTGTTTGTCCTTCCTTCTCAAAAAGGACCATGACATCAATATATAAAGGGAAACTGAAGGGAATGAGTGGGGCTTGGGAGCTATTTGGTTTTTTTGGAGAATATGGATGAGTCCAGAGTACTGCCTGGGGAAAAAAAATGATGAGACTACTGATGTGGGCACCCATCTTAAATAGAGGTTTTAGGGGGAAGGGTGGCCTGTGGAGCTGAGGGTACTCCTACAGTGCGAATTCCAGAGTTGAAGTGATTTTTCAGGATGAAGAATTTTCTGGGGCACAATAGAAGAGTTTGAATTACAGCCAGTGAGAAATGATCTCATTAAATTATTCATAAATTTTCCATGTCTCTTCATTCTCTGCAACAGATATTGGCATAGAAAGTTGAAATTATCTCCAGGTCAGTCTTTTTGCTTTTGTCATTTTAAGTATTTAAAATAGAGGTAATATGAAACAATGGGTATGTGGCTGAACCTGTATTTAGGAAGCTCCTAGTCTAAATCCTGCCTCTGTCATTTTTTTAGGTATGTGACAAAGAACAATTGAATCAACGTCTCTGAATCTCATGCAGTTCTGTAAGACTTATGTACTAAGTTGCTCTTGGGTTGTCATTACCTGCTACTGTCGGGATTAGAGTTCCTTGATGAATAGAGGATTGTATGACCAGATACCTCAGTATCCCTTATAATATTTGCTGTTGTTGTTGTTTCTTGTTATTCTATGTAAAAGTTAACTTTTTTATGTGCCTCTATAAGAGTAGACTATCAATTATGTTGTCAGTTAGCTGAAATTTTCTTGTTTTCATTTACAATAAGAATATTATTCAAAATAATAAATTAAAATAGGATATAGATTAGAACATCATCTATGATTGATATTAATATTATTCATTCTAAAAACATTCATCAAGTTCCTACTGCATATTACACACTGCTGATTTTATTCCTTCCTTACTCTCATCTTACAATATATAAACCAGTATGGAGAAAAAAAAAAGGTAAGGACGCTATTTCATTTCAATTATCTGTGTAACACCCGTTCCAAGGCCCAGTGGTATAGGCCTTTCTTTATGGGTGAAAATGAAGGCCCAGCCTCACATGAAGGGCAGGGCAGAGTAGGCAATAGGCAAGATAGCTTCAGTCTGTACTTTTCTCCTTTGGGACTCTCCAAAGTCCAGTTCCCACCTTGGGGGCTCTACAAGCAGAAGTTATCCTTTGGGACTCCCCAAGAGAGGGACTTCTTCAAATGTGTAGCATTGAGTCAACTTCCAACTTTGAGAGAGAAGATGATGAAGGCCAATCCCACCTCAGGTTGCTGAAGGAAACGAGTCTGGGAACATCCAAGGCATGGTGGCCATCTCTCTCATGAGCCTATTCCCAACTTGCTACTCTAGAGAACATCGGGGAGTTTTCCTTTTGGGTGAGATTCAGGACCCTTTCTCTCAGTTGAGCAGAGTTACCTGTCTCCTAATAGGAGAGCTCCTTCACTTTGTATTGTATGTTATGTAATATCCTTTATATAATACCTATGTATACCTTCTCTGTTATGGTTTGGATAAATGGGCTTTTTTGCTATTCTGCATATGTGTTTATTGTGGAACTAAAATTATGTGGGAAAGGAGTTAAGCCTTGGGTATAGAGCTTGGGATCCCCCTTCTCCCCAAAATGACAAAGTGATCCAAAGTTAGATGGAACATGATCATATCCCATAGATGGACAATATTTAAGGGAGGAGATAGAATTGTAGCCCAGTATCCACTCTCCCTGAGGAGAAAATCTCTCTGAGATAGCCTCCAGTCGCATCTTCCTATTTTCCTTCCTGACAGGAATGAAAGTCTCCCTTGGAAAAGGTCAGGAGGAGAAGAGCTAGAGATGTCTATTCTGCCTTTCTTAGAGCCACAAGCTAGGATAGATCTTGCCACACATGAGGCCTCTCAATACATGTAGGTCTCTCTACACACATGTGGTGCCTACTCCCTCCACTCTTAATTGCTACACCTGAATAATATATTTTTTTCTGATTTTCTTTTTCTTGTGTTATTCAGGGAAGCACTTGTGTTCAGGATAGGGAAGTAGAGGTTGGATGGGTAGACTGGAAGAGGAATCTGGAATCTGGAATCAGATTTATTCATGTCTGTGACTAAAAGCTTCTTGATAGAGAAAGCTCTTCTAGAACAGACCAGTGGCCAGATAGGAAGTCTTGGCAGCTGAGAAGAGCAGTTGGTCCCACAGACCTTGAGCTAGCATGGTAGCAGCCTGTGTCCTTTGGAAGCCTATCTAGTAGAGAGAAGACCATTCTGAAAGAGCTGCTCAGCTTAAACCAGCTTTTCTGCATTGCTTTTCTGACTCCAAGAGGCCACAATGAGCTAATGTAGGTTTTACATTCTCTTCCTGCTTTGTTATAATAACAAAAGGTGACTCTATTTCAACCAGTATGATTATAAGAAAAGGGGATAAGCTATTGAGAACAGAGATTTTTTCCCAGTATAAAGGACCTGGAACAGTGAATAATAGACCCCCTGGAAGGCTGACTTCTACATTTTATGCTTCAGGTAGCTTTGATGCAAAGGTTACACTAGCAACAGCTATTTTCTGGATTTCCCAGATAAAATATTATGCAAAGTATTGATTTCAGAAGTTCAGTCCATAATTATCTTCAATACTATGCAAAACTAATAAACTTCCTAACTTTAAAGTAATAAAAATGCAAACAAATTTGGGGAGTACAATTTATTTCAGCACAGTTCAAACATAACTGTTGGGCATGAGGAATAACGAGAAAATACTGACACAAATAAAGATTAATCTAATTAAGTATGCACCACAGTATATTCAAATTAAATTTAAAGCAGAAAAACCATCCCTTTGCAGGTATTATGCCAGATAAACTCTTGATAATGTCTGTCCTTGTTCTGGAGGCTTCCAAATGAAACAGAGAGGTATGGGGTAGAAAGAACTTTGGCCGTGTGACAATTTACTTTGGTCTGTGTGGACAGTGGTCAGCTAGGTGGCACAACAGATACAGTACCAGGCCAGGAGTCAGGAAAACCTGAGTTTTCTGGCCTCAGACACTTACTAGTTATGTGACTTTAGTCAAATTACTTAACCTTCTTTTCCTCAGTTTCCTTATCCATAAAATAATCTGGAGAAGGAAATGACAAACCATTCCAGTATCTTTGCCATGAAAACCTCAAATGGAGTCAGACAGAACTGAAACAACTGAATGACAATGATGTGGACAGTGAAAACTTAACATGGTATCATGAAAAGAGTTCTGGACTTGGAGTCAAGTGATTCTTGGGTTCAAATCCTCCATCTGACATTTATTAGGTTTTTGATGCTAAACAAATTACTTACACTCTTTGAGCCTTACTTTGCTTATTTGTATAATAAAGGATAATAATGCCCCTGGGTAACAAGGTTAAGATGAGGATCATATGTGGATAATGTATACAAAGGGTCTTGCAAATTTTCAATCTTACAAATTATTTTTATGTGTGATTAGCTCAAGGGTAGTCCTATCAGTAGAATGTCATAAAATAATATAGTGATAGAATTGACAGTAATGCTAGAGATTACTTTGTCTGATATCTTCATTTAAAGAGGAGAAAATGCAAGGTATTAGAGATGGAAGGAATTGCCCCAAATCACAGAGTTAATGGCAGAATTTGACCTGCTTATAAAATCAAAGATAAATTATATCTGCTTTCAAGGAGCTTATATTCCCATGAATTACAAAACATTTTCCTCACTTTATCTCAGTTCTTCCTCCTAATAATCCTGTGAGTTAAACAGAGCAAACATTTTATTTAGTTTGAAGAAGATACGGAGGGTATGGAATTAAATTCAATCCAATATATACTTAGAAAGCACAAAGCAGGTATAAGGCCTATCTGAAGCCTAGATATTGTTAGGGCATAGAAAAATGAAACAATCACCAAAAAGTTAATTTTTTCAAAGTCATAGAGCTTGAATTAAGACTCAAACTTAAGTCTTCTGACTCCATCCAGTTATCTTTTCAATATATCACATGGTCTGCATTCCAAATCTGAAGTATACTGTGTACAACTCTTGATATCATTCTTCATTCTCTTTTCCTTTAGTCTTAGATAAAGAGGTAAACCTCTTCCTTAATATAAATACATCTATATATATTGTTCATCCCCTTTCCTTCCATCATCTATTGCAGATTGCCCATAAAAATCATCCCACTTCTGTCTCTATTCTTCAATCTTGCCCTATCTACTGGCTCTTTTACTCTTTTGCTAACTGTTTGTTGGATATTTTAAACTACATTTCTCTTCAAAATGAGATTTCATGCATATAATGGGTAATCAGGGAAATCTAGACAATTTCCATGATTTCTATAATTTGGTATACCCCCCAACCCTCAAGCAATGATAACATTATAAAATATCAGGGAAAATGATATGATAAGAACAGAAGTAATCAAAAAATTGTTAAGTAGCACCATTAATCTGTGGCCTTTCCAAGTACCAAATAAATCTAAGTGAATGGTATTTCCTTTTCTCTTCACTCTTTTCTCCCAACTTCATGCTGTTTATACCCCACCTCATACCACTTCACACTAACATAGCCTTGGGAGTAGGTCACCAGTGATGCAAGTATAATTTGGGAGCTAGTAAAGTTAGGCACAGTATAGCCAGAAGAATTGCCAGAGGTCCAGCTATATACCAAGTACATCTTTGGGTAATACACATAGTACCCCACAAACCATTTTAAAATCAGAATGTCTATGGAGTTGATTACTCAGGGTTCATTAAGAAATAAATGAGAAATGAGAGTTGGGTAGTAGACATTTGATCAGTGTGTCTTCAGTACTGCCAGGCAATATGGTGCTCTAATACCAGATGGTACTAGTTGTTTAGCTAGAATGAGAGAGAGAGACAGAGAGAGACGGGGGGAGGGGGGAGAGAGAGAGAGAGAGAGAGAGAGAGAGAGAGAGAGAGAGAGAGAGAGAGAGAGAGAGAGAGAGGGAGAGAGAGAGAGAGAGAGAGAGAGATAGGGAGAGGGACAGAAAGACACAGAGACAGAGAGACAGAGACAGAGAGACAGAGAGAGAGAGCGCAATCTACCAAATCACTGTAGCTCTATGGAAAGATGCCTTAGAATTTCTTGTAATTCCCTGTGCTCTAATTCTATTCTCCTGAAGCCACCTTCTGATCCCTATTTTGTACTGAATGCAATGAGCCTTAAAGTAGAATTTACCTTGTGCAGAGATGGAAATGTTAGTTCTTTGACCAAGTATATCTCCCAACATTATTTTATAGATTGACAGTGAAAACTCCATTTCTTATAATCTTGGTTAACATGAATTCCTCAGAGTTTAATTACCATGGAGTGAACTGATCAAATAGAATTTCTAAACTTGTAGCTCTGAGAATTACACCCTGGAATGCTATGTGGCCCTGGATAAACACCCTTTCAGATACTATCAAAATATCTTAACTCTAGAATACTTCACCCAATTAGATGAAATAGTGACAGAAATAAGGAGAGGTGATAAGAAGTGTACTTGTGATTTAATTGGTATAGAGAACTCCCAGATGAGGAAATTCCATCTATTGATACATGTTGGCACCTTCTCTGAAACTTAGTTTTAAGAGAGTTAAGAGGACTAAATGGTTAAGTCACCCTTCCCAGAGTCTCACATCCAGTATATGTCCAGAGGGTGTACATGAACCTTAGTCTTTTGTGATTTAGCTGTCTTGCTATCTATTATATCCTATCTTAATAAAGTAGCTAAAAGAGACTAATAAGATAATTATTTCCATCACTCCACAACCTAAGTTTTGTGATTTGTAACATCATCTGGTTAAGTATGAAATAATACCCAAATGTTGCATTTTGCTGTCAGTATCTAAACTTTCAAATCAATTAAATCTGGTGTGAGCAAATGCAATAGAGTTTTATTATTTGAAATGATGAATCTTTGTCACAGTTATTTTTATAAAGCAAAAAGAATAGAGATAAGTATATCACACAAAGGAATAACAGGAAATAAAAAAGTTGATAAAGCTGGAAATGCATTGTGAAATGAAGATAGGCAGTGAAATTCCATTAAGTCTCAAAATTACAATAGGACTAGGGCCAAAAGCAAAGGACCCAGAGTGTGAAATTCATTTTAACAGAGGAAAAGAGAAGATGAGGAGAGATTACAATGACTTAAATATTGGAATATTGGGGATGGAGCAGGTTGTTAGACATTATAGGGAAAATCAGCCACATCAGAAGAGAATTCTAGATTATGAAACATGATAAAACATTAGAGACAGTAGTTTGGTATTGAATGACCATTCCTGCAACTTACTACCTTTGTGACTCTTAGGAAAAGGCACTTTACCTCTAACCCTGAGATTCCTCATTTGTAAATAAAGGATGTTGGACACATAATCTCCTAAAGTCTTTTTTCAGCTATATAGCCTGAGAGTATATTTAATGTTGTCATCCAGTTTTATGATAGCTTGAAACAAAGATTCATGAAGAATTAAAAAGACAACCTACACCTCCCCATTGACACAACAACTTGTTGTGTAGGGTGAATGTGAAATAAAATGATGGAACTGTTATGTGCAAAAATACCCTGAAACACATTTTGGTGTCAATATACTCTATCCAATCTGTTGTGTTGGCTTCTCTCCTCCCTCCCAACTCTATTAAATTGAGTAACCAAGGAGTTCCAGTGAGATGGGGTGAACAAGTTTGGATGTAAGTTCATTTCAAATCAAATCTCAGGAATTGGAAAGAAGTATTCAAAGTGGCTCCATCCTTTACCCCAGAGACTGAAACAATGGGTAAATGAATTTTTAAAATGTAAGGAAAGGCTTTAATGACTATAACTCAGCTGCCAGAAATGAGACTGGACCAATTAGAAGAATTCCCAGAGAGACTGAGAATCTTAATAAAGGAATCAAAGAGATATAAGGAGGGAAGATTATTATCAGGCCATCAAGCAGCATTTATTGAATATTTATTATATGACAAGAACACTGCCAAGAGCTAGGGGTACAAAGAAAGGCAAAAATATGGTCTCAGTTTTCACGAGGCTCATTCTAATGGGAGAGTGAGCATTCAAAAAACTAATGTATTGAAAGTATGCACAGAGTAAATTGAATGTAGTATCAGAGGAAAGGGACTAGGAACAGGGGATCCTGGGAAGGGCCTACACTACAAGGTGGGGTTTAAGTTAAGTCTTGAAAGAAGACAATACTAATGTGAGGAGGATCTCAATCATGGAGGACAGCTAATGCAAATGAAGTTGAGTAAAGAACTCTGTGCATGGAATGGATATAAAACCAATTTTTTTCTGGATAATAGAGTTTGTATTGGAGAGTAAAATTTAAAACTGGAAAGATATAAATGTAATAGGTAGTGAAAAGCTTTAAATGCCAAGCAAATTGCTATATATTTGATCCTGGAGGTCATAGGGAGCCCTTGAGAAAGAGACAGAGGAAGAGAGACAGACAGACAGACACAGACACACACACAAGCAGAGAGAGAGAGAGGGGGAGAGAGAGAGAGAAAGAGAGAGAGAGAGAGAGAGAGAGAGAGAGAGAGAGAGAGAGAGTAGTTGAGAGTATGTGAGAGTGTGTGTGTGTCTTTATAGTACAGGGAAGGCTAGAGGTGAAATGGTCAGACCTATACATTAGATCAATCACTTTGGCATTTGAATGGAGGATGGGTTGGAGTGGGTTGAGGTTTGAGATAGGTAATTTCAATAGCCCAGGTGAGAGATGATGAGGGCTGAGCAATGGTGGCAGCTGTGTGAGCTGAGAGAAGGGGATATATGCAAGAGATGTTGTGGAGGTAAAAATAACAATGAAAGGGAAAACAATAATGAAAAACACTACTTGATGGCTAATTTATTATATTGGGTAAGTACAAATTAACAATTATGAATGACACAAAGGTTGTGGAAGATAGGACAGTATGAAACTTAGAAAGAGAAGCAGGCTTGGGGAGAAACATACTAATTTCTTTTGGCCACGGTGAATAAGAGATGCATGTACTATATTCAATTCAAAATACAGTAAAGGCAACTATTGATTTAGAACTGGAATATAGGAGACTAAGTCTACATACATAGATCTGGAAATTATAGATATATAATATAGATAGGTATCTATAGATATATCTATAATCTATATGGATATCTATATAGATCATATAAATATAATCTATATAATATATCAATATATCCACATAGATGAAGATGATAATTGAACTAATGGTAACTGATTAGATCACCAACTGAGTATTGAGGGAAAAATAGTAAATGAAATATAGGATAGAGGCTTGTGGACACAGTTACTGGTGAAACATGGATGAAGAACTAGCAAAACAGAATAAGAAGTAGTGCTTGGACAGATAGAAAGAGACCAGGAAAGACCAGCACCAGAAAAACAACCAAAGCAGCAGTTGTAGAAACACCAATAACAACAAAAGGAGAAAGAGTATCCAAATGAAGAATGTGATCAATGAAGCCAAATGCTGTGGAGAGGTCCATAAGGATAAGTATCCAACAGAAACCATTAGATTTATCATTTAAGGGATCATTGGTAGCTTTCTATAGTTTCAGTTAAATGATAAAAGACAAAAGCCAAATTGCTGAGTCTTTAAAAGAGAGTGGGAGGAAGTGGAGGTACCTCATTTGTATGGTCTTCTCAAGAAATTTAACCATGAAGATGAAGGGATATATAAGTTGATAGGTACAGAAAATAGTAGGATTGAGTGAGGGCTTCTAGGTTATTTATTTATTTATTTATTTATTTATTATATCATTCACTCATTCATTCATTTGTTTATTTATTTATTTATTTATTTTTTAAAAGATGGGGCAGCTAGCTGGTACAGTGGATAGAGCACTGGCCCTGGGGTCAAGGGGACCTGAATTCAAATATAGCCTCAGACACTTGACACTTACAAGCTGGGTGACCCAGACAACTCATTTAACCTTGATTGCCTCACAAAATAAAAATAAATAAATAAATAAATGAAATTGGGAGAGATGTGGGCATATTTGTGGGTGTCAGTAGATTATGAGCCAATAAAGATGTGAGAATGAGTAGGGTTGGAATAGAGCTAATCTACTGGATGCATAATTTAGGAGGGGATAGGAGTAATTATTAAGGGGGTTGATTTGGTAAAAAAAGAAGGGCTTCCAGTTCTTGTGAAACAGGTGTAAGGCAAGAGATCATAGGAAAAGATGTTTGAAAGATATGAGTTTAAAAAAAGGGAGGAAAGGGGGCTCTTGATGAATTACTTAATTTCCCCCTCCCCTTGAAATATAAGGCAAGGGTCTTCCTTGGCAGAGATGGTAGAAAAAGTGTTATAGAACAAATCAAAATTGAACTATTCTCCACTAAAATCTTTGGACCTAGATGAATTTGTATGTAAAATCTAGGAAATATTTAAGCAAATATTCCTTATCTCTTTATACGATTAGTTAACTTAGTAAGCTTCTGTAAGACCAGTCTGGTACTTATACTCAAATCAAGAAGGGATAAAACATAAAGTGAGCTATTGACTAATATCACTAACAAAAATAGCAACATTTTTGATTATAAGCAAGTTTGATTTATAGCCAAAACATGATTTTTCAGCAAAAAGAAATCTATTAGCATAATTAATCATTTTAATAACAAAAACCACATTTTATGTTTATTAATACAAAAAACAAATGACACACTGTGTGGCAAATACTTATTTAAAACACTGTATGTTTGCAATGGAAAAAATGGAAGCTACTTTACCCCCACAATAATATCAGGGTGAAGAAAACCATGGCCTTTACTATGATTTGAAATTGTGTTAAAATACTAGTTATGATAATAAGATAGGACAAACAATTATAGATTAATCTTAGGCAAAATGGGGGCAACTTTTTTTTACGATCTTGATGCTTTTTTTTTCAAATAGTCTGTAAGCTATCTAGCTAATGTTTACACTTCAAAGCTGAGAAAACAATAGCCTTAGAAAAGTAGCAGCACAAACTCTATCTCCCAAAACGATGAGGAATTCTGCATATTACTAACAAACTTCAGCAAGAGTTTTGTAACAAAATAGCATTTAAGGAAAAAAGTGATTAAGTATTTTTAAGGTAACTTTTCTAGGCAGATAAGTGATTAATATAAATGAAATTATATATGATGCTCATAGGAATAAAAAAATCAGGGAAACATTCAGACTTCAAGACTGGGCTATTTCAATATAGGAAAAATTAGCAAGACTTCTGAAATTACTCTATGCATTTGATTAAACTTCAAAGATGGTATTATATAGAATTTGACAAAATCATCAGATGCAGATAGTCAAAAATATCAAAGGAAATAATGAGATAAAATGGAGGGAGAAAGGGAATCTGGCCTTGCAAATTTCAAATTAGAAAGTGGCATTTATCAAAACTATCTGCTGGCAGATAAATTAGAAAAGTTGAATGGTAAACTTTATTCATAAAGCAAAACATAGCAACAAATGTACTCTACATTTTCATGTTTAATAGATCCCAAAACATAAATAATTGGGGAGGTAACTTCTTATTTGATAAGAATTGTTAGGAAAATTGAACAGGAATATGTTAGAAAATAGGTTTAGACCAATACTTGACAACTTTTACAGTAAACAAAAATTGACCAAATATAAAAAGTAATATAATAAATCAAATTGGAGAAGAATTGTTTGTCTCTTAAACAACTATGTACAATTAAACAGTATTAATAAGATGTGGATAACAGAATTTATAAAGCAAAATTTACAATAATAGAAAAATGAAAAGTTTCATGTGATCAAAATCAATGTAGCTAAAATTAAAAGAAAAGAATCATATTGGAAAATATTTGTATATAAACATCTTTCATATAAGATTGAAATGTGAAATCTATAAGGATTTGGCACAAATCTTAAATTCTAAAAGAAATTATCCAGGATGCAGTGGTCATATGGAGATATGAACAAGTAGTTTTCAAAGGAATATATGTTGTTATTATTATTATTATCCTCATTATTAAATGAGTACCTTAAAACCATTTTCCATTTACAGAAATATTACAACAACACTGAGGTATTATTTCAAATATCATTAAATTGGTGAAGATGGAAAAGTTTTATGATAGAGAAGCCATAGAAATCCAGACACACTAATTTTCCCGGGATCACTGTTATTTGTTCCAACTATTCTGGAAAAATAATTTGGAATCACTCTAGGAAAAGTTGTAAATTGTTCATCCTGTTTGAGCTAGGGATCTTATACCTGGTATTATGCCCTAAGGAAGATAAGGAAAGTAAGACAAGATCCACATGTACTAAAATATTCATTGAAGATTATTTATAATAACGTAATTATTATTATAGGAAAAAAACTGTGAATGAAATACACTCCCAATAATTAGGGAGGAACAAATTAATAACAGTGTATAATTGTATTACTGTGCTAATAAGAATGCCAATTGTGAAGAATTCAAAGAAATATGGGAAGTCCTAAAGTAGTCATGAAGGAAGGAAGCAGAGCCAATTAATTAGTCAATCAACATAAGTAGCTACTTTGAGTCTTCTGCTGTTCTAGGCCTGAGGATAGAAAAATATACAAAACAAGGAAACAAACTCTGATCTCTATGAGCTTACATTTTATCAGGAGAAAAAAACAACAGTGATCCCAACAGAATAAATAAAAATAACACTAGAAAACCAAATTCAAATCCATTGTGATGACCAATATTGACAGCATACTGTCCAAGTTAAAGCATATATCTTTACTTTGGTTTAACAATCACTGAACTATGAAACTGGGAAATGACTTGTATTAACAGAAACAATCACAGTATTAACTACTTTCAGGAATGTAAGATTTAAATTTTGGAGTAGGGGACGTTTTTCTTTGTGCTACTTGGTAGTATATTATATCAAAACAAAATATATTTAAATAAATATACAAACTTAAAACAAGGGGAAAATGTTCTAACTTTTGATGAAGTCAATCTAAGCTGTTCATTGTTTTTTCTTTGGGCTAGTGTCTCATGCATACTTCTTGAATGGTGTTTGGGAAAAGCTATGTGAAAAGCTAGGCAAGTTGTAAATCAGAAGCTCTTCAGAAAAACTATCCCTCTGCTTTAATCAATAACTCTTGCAGAAATGTGCCTTGTTTTCCTGGCTGGAGAACACATATTACTTCTTTTCTATCTGTTGTGTTGTGAAGTAGAAAAGTACACATAAGATTGAATGGTATTGCATTCAGTTCAAATATTTTATAAATGCCTACAGTGTGTAAATGGACAGCTAGGTGGCACAGTGCATAGAGCTCCAGACCTGGAGATAGGAAAACCTGAGTTCAAATGTGACCTCAGTCACTTACTAGCTGTGTGACCCTAAACAAGTCACTTAATTTTGCTCGTCTCAGTTTCCTCATCTATAAAATAAGCTAGAGAAGGAAATGGCAAGCCACTGCAGTATCTTTGCCAAGGAAATATCTAATGGGGTCACAAAGAGTTGGACTAGACTAAAATAACACAATAACAACTGTTTAAGAAGGAAGTGTGATGCTGTAGAAAGAGCCCCAGCTGTGGAGTCAGAAGATCTGTATTGACATCCTGCCTTTGAAACTGACGTATTACGTGACCTGGGGAAAGTCATTGCACTTCTAAATCTGGATCTTCTCAGGGCAGCTAGGTGGTACAGCTAGGTGGTGCAGTGGACACAGCACAGGCCCTGGAGTCAGGAGGACCTGAGTTCAAATCCAGCCTCATACTTCCTAGCTGTGTGACTGGGCAAGTCACTGAACTCCAATTGGCTCACTATCAAATAAACAAATAAATAAATAGATAAACAAATAAACAAACAAAAAAAATTAAGTAGATAAATAATTAAATAAATGAATGAACTGATGGGTGAATGAATGAATGAACAAATAAATAAATACTTGAATAAATAAATGAATGAAGAAATAAATAAATAGAAAAATAAATCAATAAATAAATGCATAATCAGGTAAATAAATAAATAGATAAATAAATCTCAGTCTTATCTGTAAAATGAAGGAGCTGGTCTAGGTGTCCTCTAAGGTTTGTTTTGTTCCAATTCTAAATATGTGATCACATTATCCTAAGGCATTGTCCTAGTCCTGAGAACTCTGTCTGGACCATTCTTTTACTACTATCACTTTTTACCTTGTATAATTTTTATGTACATAGTCTTTCATGTGAGTTATAAATTTATTGATGCCAAAAGTTATATTGTCTTTAACTTGTGTCCCTAGTGCAATGTGATGCCATGCACACAGCAAGCACTTGAATATATAATGATCTAAATATGTATTATATATGTAAATGTATATTTACATATATTATATATGTGTGTATATATGTATGTGTGTATATATGTGTGTTAATATATGTGTGTATATATGTATGTACATATTTTCATAGGTTTAATTGAAGGAGTTTAAGTAATTTAATGTGCACTATTCTATCACAATCCCTTTGACGTCAGTTAATTCTAACAACCATCTTGTATAGCTTATAATCAATTCTTTCATGTGAAAAATTCCTATATGCTTTGTATCTAGTGTGGCTGACTTTCTTGACAGCTTCCTTCTGGAATAACAATATAATTTCCCCATAAAAGGCATCCTTTATGGTCAGATAACTCATTCTGACAACTTGTGAATGGCTTGAATTTCTCAGGCAGTTTCTCTAATCATTGCCTCCAGTACTAGTTTAAGCCATAGGTCAATCTGATGCAGTTAATTGAGTGATTTAATCATCCTGAAGAGGTGGGTCAGAGATGGCTTTTAGCATGATCACTTGCAGTCCATGCAGCACTACATAACGTAGGACCTATAGTGACAGATGCCTCATGGCATTAGCATACAGCATTGCTTGCTAAATTAGCACATTGTCATAAGCACTGACCAGGAATATCTGGTGACTGTTAATGGTCTTAATTGATCCTTCAAGTCTTTTATATTTATGTGACATCCAGGACACTGACTTTGGTTTTACTTTAAGAAGATTTACTATTACATACTGACTGACTATATAAACTGAACTCTGACTTCATCTCTAAGTTGCACAATGTTTTAACCATTCTACCTTGACACAGGCACTCTGGTCTAACTCCTGGACCCAGACTTTGCCAACCAGTCTTATGCCTTGTTTCCCTTGAATAATTGAATCAGTGACAAAAGCAATATACATGTAAACCTGTGTCAACATTGCTAAGGAAATGAGAAATGCCTCTTCAGGATTATCATTACCATCGAAAAGAATAATAATAATAATAGCTAACATTTGTATAGATTTTACTATATGCTATGCTAAGTACTTTATAATTGTTATCTTATTTAATCCAACAATCCTAGGAGGTAGGTACCATTATTATCCTCATTTTGCAGATGAGAAAATGGGGGCAAATAGAAGTTATGTGACCTACTTCCTGCATCACCCTTCTACCTCCCTTGGTCACTTACCTGTGGGTGAAGATTTTATGCAGTGGGAGACTCTCCTCTTTACCCACCACCACTATACCAATCTATATGTATGTTTATACTTATATGTATATGTATTCACACACATACACACATATGTGTGTATATATGTGATGTGTGTATATATGTGTGCGTGTTTATATATATATATATTTGTTTGTTTGTTTCAAATGGAGGTAACCTTCCCACCATGATCATTTATTTCCTTGTATAAATGGGATATGAATATTTGTGATATATATTCTCCTTAAGAGTGAGTAAGGCGCTCAAGTAACTGAATGCTACTTGTCCAGATTCTAAAACTTAATTGGTCTGGGGTAGGGTTTGAGGCAATATTCAAATAGTTTAGATTCACAGATGGTCAGTCTATTAGCATTGCCCTTTTGACCTTTTTCACTATCTCATGTATGAGTATGTAAGATATGTAATGCACGAATGCATAAAATGTTTTTCATTAAAATGGATTCAATGAAACCAGGTAAATATATCTGTAAATATACCGGCTATTTTTTTCAAATTAAACTATTTTTTAAAATGGAACATTTCTATAGAGTTTAGTAAACTAGGTGGCACAGTGGATAGAGCATTGGGTCTAGAGTCTGAATTCAAGTTCTGCCTTAGTGACTGCCAGGCTGTGACTCACCTGGGCAAGTCGCTTAACCTCTGGTTGCTCAGTTTCCTCACCTATAAAATGGGGATAATAATAGCACCTATCTCCCAGGGTTGTTAATGAAGATCAAATAAGATAATAGTTGTAAAGCCTCAAGCACAGTCCCTGGCACATAGTAAGCGCTAAATAAATGTTAACTATTATTATTGTTCCTGTTAGTCAGCATATACATTTAAAATATGCCAAGCACTTTTGTGTCATGTTAAGTTAAACTGGTGGAAAGAATTTGAAAATGAAAAAAGCTAATATGAATCAGTACTTTAAAATTAAATTAGGGCAATGAGAATTAAGAATTGAAAAGAGATGGTTTAGGAGGTAGCTATTGTCAAATGGAATAAATATTAGTAGATGATGAGATTTGGCAGCTGAAAGGATCTGATTGATCTTGTAATTGGGGCTATGCATGATTTATTAATTTTGAGAACACACCCAAATTTTCGGTGTCAGAGGGAAACAACCTTCTTTGTCAAAATGAAAGGGCTTTAAAAAGTTTTTTTTTCCCATTAATTTCTATCCATGTTAATTAGATGCTATAGGAGAAATCTATTTAGTCCTAACATGGATCCAACTTGGTCACTAAGATGGCCAAAATATTGGATTGGTTTTAGGATTATAGATCTAGCAATGGAAGGGATGCCTGAGGCATCTAGCCCAACCTCCTCTTTATATAAATGAGGCAAGTGTTGCTGAGGGATGTTAAATGACTTGCACAAGGTAACAAAGATATTTCAATGGTGGAGTTTCAACCAAGGTCTTCTGATTTCAGATAGCGCTCTTTTTGTCGTACCACATTTCTTCAGTCTTCTGTTTTCTACAGAACTATCATCTAATGCGTTACATAAAGGGGTCCAAGAAACCTTTTTTTTCCCCTTGGAATATTTTCATATGTAAATTTATGCATCAGAAATTCTACTACATCTTTTGAGGGAGATTCTTTTGTTTTTTTGAAGGTATCATTGAAGTAGAAAAATAATCATTGCTATTTATTTGAAAAAATATTCTGCTAAACTTTTCTCATACTTTTTATTTACTTTTATATTTTATCATACTTGTATTTCCCATTTATTTACCTTTTTAATATGAGTTTCTCTCACAAGCTAATAGATTTTTAATGAAGAAAGGACCTTAGAGGCCATCTAGTTAAATTTTCTTATCCCCCCCCCCCACAGAGGACAAAATTGAGGTTATTTAACTGAAGTTAAATGACATTGCTCAAGGTCAAATAAAGAGTAAGTAGCAGCAGTTGAATGTGAACTGAGATCCTATATCTTCTAATTCAATGAACTTTTCATGTTATCTCCCTTCATTTATAATGACAGTTCTTGGGCAAGTGCACCCACAGTCTGGGCAATAGACATTCTTAATGCAATTAATTTGAACTGTGTGGATTGTTTAGCTGAGTTTGTTTTAAGTGGCTGTAGATTTCATTGAGGAGGTGGTGTAATATTTTGCTTTTTTTATATAGTTGGCACCATTTTGAAAAAAAAATAGGGAACATTTGTAAGGCCTAACCATGCATAGGGAGTACCACTGCCACTTGAGCTCTTAGTAAGGCATCATCTATTAAAGTGATAAGCATTTTGGGCATGTCTTTGAATCCCTGTTTTATGCTGGTATGTTGATAATCACAAGATCATTGAAAAATAGCAGTCATCTTTTATCTTTTATGACCAAATGATAATTAGGGAAGATTTGTTGTGAGAGGTCCTTTCAAGCTATGTTTTCTTTATAATTAATTTTTTTAAACTTTAACTACAATATTTTAGTATCTTATTTATAAAGGAGCCTCTACAACTGTCAGTAAATTTTGTGGCTGTAAAGATATGTGGTTGAAAAAAAATCCTTCATGGAAGTCAGCCTGTTTTTTTCTTACATTCTTGGTCTTCTCTCCATCTCCAGAGAAGCTGAACACAAGAATTAATATCCAAAACAAAAAAAAAATCTTGCTTCAAGAAAATATGAAAGGCAGAGTGAATTTTTGAAGCGACCTGAAACCTGTGTTCAATTAAAAAAAAAATAAACCAAAGAATCAACAAGCATCTAATCATGCATTTACAATTTGCCAGGTATTGTGCAAATTGCTTAGGATACTAAGAAAAGCTAAAACAATCCTTTTCCTCAAGGAGCTCATAATAAAAGGGGGTGAAAACATGCAAATGACAGTGTACAAACAAGATATACAAAAAATAAATTGGAGATAGTTCTAGAGGCAAGGAACAAACATTAACGAGGAGTAAGAAAATGATGTTGCAAAAGGTGGGTTTTAGCTAGGACCTGAAGGAAAGCAGGAACTTAGGAGACAGAGATGAAGAAGGAGAATATTCTGGACGTGGAGTGTCAGGCAGTGGAAATGAATGAACTTAAGAGATGAAATGGTCTATGACAGGAAGGGTAAAGGAAAGAGTCACTGGATCACAGAGTACATGGAGAGGAATAAGGAGTAAGAAGTACAGTAAGATAGGTATGTGCCAGTTTATCAAAGGCTTTAAAAGCCAATTTTTATATTTGATCCTGAAAGCAGTTGGGAGCCATTTAGAACTTAGTAAGCAGGGGGTGGAGATGACATGATCAGGGCTGTACTTTAGGAAGATCACTGATGGCTAAGTGAACAATGTACTCAAGTCAGGAGAGAATTGAGGTAGGTTGACCAAATGGAAGAATATTACAATAGTTGATTCTTAAAGAGGTGAGGGCCTGTACCTGTCCCATCAGGGCAGCAAGGTCAGAGGAGAATAAGAAACAGGCATGAGGGATGTTGCAAAGATGGCATCAACAGGACTTGAAGATCTATTGGTTATGAGAGAGGAGTTGGTAAAGAGTGAAGAGTTGAGGACTACACTTAGGTTGAGAGCCTTGATGACTGCAAGGATAGTCATTCCCTCACCACTAATAGGGAAGTTAGCAAGATGGGAGGGTCTGTGGGGAATAATAATGTTTTCAGTTTTTATGAGTTTAAGATATTTGCAGGACACATGTTAAGAGATGTCTGAAAGGCAGTTGGAGATAAGAGACTGGAGATTAGAGAAAGACAAATAGATCTTAGTGTCATCTACAGAGAGTTTATAATTGAATCCATTGGTGCTGATGAGATAGATTACCAAGTGAAACAGTATAAAAAGATAAGAGAAGATAGCCCAGTTTAGAGCACTTAGCAGGTAAGACACAGCTCAATATCCTCCAAAGGAGATTGAGGAGAGCTTAAATAGGTAGGAGAAGTGTCATGAAAACCTAACAAGAAGAAAAGTATCAAGGTGAAGAAGATGATCAGGACTGTTAAAGGTCATATTTCTAATAGAATGGAAATTGGAAAGAGATTAGGGTTAAATGGGTGCATTTTATAAAAATCATCATAGAGATGATAAATCCATGGGGACTGATGAAATCACCAAATAATATAGTATGGAATGAAATAAGGGAACCACTACAGAGCTTTTGGGAACACCGACAGTTAACGGGCACAATCTGGATGAAGATCAAAAAGAGGAAACAGTAGATGGTAACAGTATGTGAGGAGTATGGTGAGTTGGATAATAAATCGACTAAGGAAAGGTAAAAAGATTGCCTTGAAACAGTGAGGGCGTGGTTGAAATAAAGTAACATAAATTTGTAGTGAACCCAGTTATCATGTTTTTATGATTTTCTCCAGTTTCATTCCACAACACCTCAGTTAGAGCAAAGGCAGTTAGATTGCTTTCCAGTTTTCCTCAGAGTTCTTCAACCCAGTAGCTTTTGTTCATGTGTTTATTGAAAACTTTGTCAAATTTATGGCCTGGTGGCCATAAGAGGCTGCAAGAGTCCTCACCAGATTAAAATGTAATTGAGAAAAGTTTAACAAAATAAATATAAATGCAATGCAATATACATGTTAACTTGTGGTTTTCTAAATCAATATGTAGCCACAGAAGTTTGATACCACTGCACTAACTCAACCTCCATCTCACTGTCCCTCAAGTAGTAACAAATAAGTATATATATATATATATATATATATGTATATGTATATATATGTATATGTATATATATATATGTATATTATATAGCAAAATAAATCAAAATATTGGCCATATTTGAAAATGTGTGTCTGAAGTCTACAATACTAGTCTATCCACCCAGCTGCCAGGAGGTGGGAGACATGTTTCTTGATTAGTCAGAGAATCATAGGTCTGGAACTGGACAGCCATAGAAGACATCTAGTTCAACTCCTTTATTTTAAAAATGAAGAAAATGAATCTTTTAAAAAAATTATTTCATTTTAGTTTTCAACATTCACTTTTATAAGATTTTGAGTTCTAAATTTTCCCCTTTTCTCCCTTCCTCCCTCTTCAAGATGGAATACAATCTGATATATGCTATACATGTACAATCATATTAAACATATTTCCACATTAGTAAAGTTGTAAAGAAGAATTAGAACTAAAGGGAATAACCACAAGAAAGAAAGAACCAAAAAAAGAAAGTCTAAGAGAGAGAGAAAATAGTATGTTTCAATCTGCATTCAGACTCCATAGTTCTTTCTCTGGCTATGGATAGCATTTTCCATCTTTAGTATTTTGGAATTGTCTTAGATTATTGCATTGCTGAGAGGAACCAAGTCTATCAAAGTTGGTCATCACACAATGTTGCTGTTACTGTGTACAACATTCTCCTGGTTCTGCCTGCTTCACTCAGCATCAGTTCATGTAAGTCTTTCCAGGGTTTTTCTGAAATCCACCTGCTTATCATTTCTTCTGGAACAATAGTATTACATTACATTCATATACCACAACTCATTTAGCCATTCCGCAATTGGAGAGTATCCCATCAATTTCCAATTCTTTGCTACCACAAAAAGAGCTGCTATAAGTAATTTTATACATGTGTGTCCTTTTTCCATTTTTATCATCTCTTTGGGATTCAGACCTAGAAGTGGTATTGCTAGGTCAAAGGGTACACACAGTTTTATAGCCCTTTGTTCACAGTTCCAAATTGCTCTCCAGAATCTTTGGACCACTTTACAACTCTACCAACAATGCATTAGTGTTCTAATTTCCCCAAATCTTCAACATTTATCATTTTCCTGTTTTGTCATGTTAGCCAATCTGAAAGCTGTGATGTGGTACTTCAGAGTTGTTTTAGTTGGCATTTCTCTGATCAGTAGTGATTTAGAGCATTTTTTTCATATGACTATGAATAATTTTAATTTCTTCCTCTGAAAATTGCCTCTTCATATCCTTTGGCCATTTATCTATTGGAGAATGATTTGTATTCTTATGAATTTGATTCAGTTCTCTATATTTAAGAAATGAGGGCATTATCAGAGACAGTGGTTGTAAAAAATGTTTCCCAGCTTTCTGCTTCCCATCTAATCTTGGTTAGATTGACTTTGTGCAAAAAACTTTTTAATTTAATATAATCAAAATTATCCATTTTAGATGATATAATGCTCTCTATCTCTTGTTTAGTCATAACTTCTTCCATTCTCTATAGATCTGACAGGTAAACTATTCCTTGCTCTCCTAATTTGCTTATAGTATCACCCTCGATGTCTAAATCATGTATCCATTTTGACCTTATCTTAGTATACAGTGTAAGAAATTGGTCTTTGCCTAGTTTCTGCAATACTATTTTCTGAGAGCCCTTAGTTACTTGCTGGAATGGTTGGACCAATTTATAGCTCCAGCAATTAATAATGCATTTGTGTACCTCTGTTCTTATAGAGCTTCCAACAGGTATAGTTTTATTCTTGTCATCTTTGCTAATATGATGGGACTAAAGTAGAAACTTAGAGTTTATTTTAGCTTACATTGTATTATTAGTGATTGAGGCATTTTTTCAAAGTTTTAGGATAGTTTAAATTTGTTCATTTCAAAATTGTGTGTCCAAATGATTTGACTGCTTATCTTTGGGGAATTATAATTATTATATGTTCATATCAATTTCCTACAAATCTTGGGTAGCAGATCTTTATTTGAAAAGTTGGCTGTGAAGATTCCCCCCCCCCATTTATCTATTTTCTTTCTAATTTTAACTGCATTGGTTTTACTTATCTTGGAGATTTTCCATATTATATCATCAAAATTGTCCTTTT
This sequence comes from Phascolarctos cinereus, assembly GCF_003287225.1. Classification (NCBI taxonomy): domain Eukaryota; kingdom Metazoa; phylum Chordata; class Mammalia; order Diprotodontia; family Phascolarctidae; genus Phascolarctos; species Phascolarctos cinereus. The sequence continues at coordinate 72,668,815 of NW_027555847.1, read as the reverse complement.
TATTTTCTTTGATCACCTCTATCTTTTCTAGTTCAGAATTTTAATGCTAGATATAATCATGAAAGGTATGACTTTACATTCTCATTGACTTTTTTTATGGTACAAACTTTTGCATTTAGATCATGTATCTATTTGGAATTTTTTGTGTTATATGTTATAAAATATTAACAAATCCCTGCTATATTGCTTTCCATTTTTCCTAAAGTTTTTGGTAAAAAAGGTGGCTCCAACCCAGTAATTTGTGTCCTTGTACTTATTGAAAACTGTGTTATTATGTTCATTTCTCAGCAAAAGGAGGAAGACAGGACTAAGGGACAGTTGAACTTTTTTTGGTTATATTTCCATGGAATGCTCTGCATTAAGAATTAATTGCTTTGAGGGGCAGAGCCAAGAAGGCTGAGTAAAAGCAGTGATTTGCTTCAGCTCTCCCCCGAACCCTTCCAAACACCTATAAAAAATGACTCTAAACAAATTCTAGAGCGGCAGAACCCACAAAAGGAGTGAAACAAATTTCCAGCCCAAGATAATTGGATGGTTGATTGGAAAGCTCTATTGCTCCCGGCTGGGAGAGGAGCTCACTTCAGCGTGGGCACACAGGCAAAGACTGGGCCTCAGCGCACCTAGAGCAGGCCTCAAGGGATTGAATGAAGGGGCGCTGTGGCAGTTTCTAGACTTCTCAACCCACAAACAGGAAAGACAACTTAGAAGGTCAGTAGAAAAGGTCTGTTGGAATGTGACGAGAGAGCTCAGTCCAGCCCCAGTCCTGGCACAGCCCCAGGGTGGAGGCTGCTTCTGGAGCTCTCAGCCCACAGATGGAGGGGGTAATCGAGCAGCTGATCAGAGGGGGATTGCAGGGATCTTTTTGCTGGTGCTGAGGCAGGATTTTCTTTCACAGAATGACTCACATGGAAATGTGTTTTGCATGTTTACACATGTATAACCTATGTCAAATTGCTTGACTTCTCAAAGAGGGAGGGAGAGAATTTGGAACTCAAAATTTGAAAAAAAAGTTAAAATTTATTTTAAATGTAATTTGGAAAAATAAAATATTAAATAAGATTTTAAAACAACAACAAAAAAAATTGTTCATTATCCAATATACCAGTGATAAGCCTTTTGATATTTTGTTTGATTGTTTCCCTAACATATAAGACTTGGTCAGTACAAATGACTGTTCAAACCTTCAAAGTTGGAAGAATTCATCAATGCTTTCTTTACATTGTTATTAAATTCAAAGAACTATTTTGAGGCATCAGAGTAAGAGCTTTGGGAGACTCATAGCATAGATCTAATAAGATCTTCTTAACTGTACTTCAGAGGATCAGTAACTTCTTCTCTGGAGGTAAATTCTAGGATTATAGGATTTAGAATAAGGAACCTTAAAATGTATCTTGTTGAATCTCTTGGTGGTTTTTTTTTAATTTGAAGAAACTTAAACCTTGAGTTTTCTTGCTCAAGGTCTGACACAAGTCGGAAAACATTTATTAAACACTTGCTATATGCCAGATACTGTGTCAAGTACTGAGAATATAAGTATGAACAGAAAGATACCAGGGCCTGCCTTCAAGGAGTTTACATTCTAATGAGTTCACACAGTTCATAAGTAATTAAGTTGAGATTTTAACCCAAGCTTTCTGTTTTCAAGTCCAGTGCTCTTCCCAGTAGACCATGCCATCTTTTTCTCTTTTGCCATAGACAATTTTCTTGAGTTCCTATGGCCAAAAAATAATTCTGTTCCTGATCCCTTGGATTACAGACATGAAATATGTCATTGGGCTCATACGTGAAAACTTTATTATTTAGTAGTATCTGTGTGAATTCAGACTGTACTGCCATTGCTTTAAAGAACCCATAGGAATCCCCATAACCCTGGACTCTGGGGTTCTGAATTAGTGAGATTTGGCTTTCACTGATTAAAAACTAGGCTCCACTTCATGTGCTGGCCATTTCCAAATCATGCTACCATTCTCATACTGCTTCCTTTCTGATTCTAGTTCTCCTTGATGTTTGGGTTCCACTATTAAATTGTCAGTTCTTTGAGGACATTGACTGTCTTTTTTGCTTGTATTCTTATCCCTGGTACTTAGCACTCTAGTTTGGGAACATAGTAAGTATTGGGGATAATAATTTCTCTTTCTTCATCAGTTATAATAAGGCATCAGAGTAAGATTTTGATGGAGCATGGCGCATTTGAAAAATAATTTGACATTAAAAGACCCGAGTTCAGATCTTAGCCTTGCTAGGTTGGCTTGAACAAGTCACCAAGTCTGAACCTTAGTTCTTCATCTTTAAAATGAGGTGATTGAATCTCAAAGGTCCCTTTTAAGCATAAATCTGTGATCTATGATCCATGACTCTAGTCAAGCACTTTACAGAAATGTTGTGGGGATAGTACTTCCAAAATTCGAATTCTTACTTTGAAAATGTAAAACCTGTTATACAAAGGCAAGGTATTATAGTCAGCAATATTATAAAATACTGCCATTGTCAAATACTACATCAGGCAACATTCTGCACACATAATTAATCTGAACTATTGGGTAGTGATGATTACAGGGTAGAAGCTACTTTGCAAATAAAAGCGATCAAATAGCCTGGGAATTTCAGTCACTATATCCTGTATCACAAAGAGTTCTTGAGTGCTTTTCAGGCAGCTTTGCTCTGTGTTTCTTTGTCCTTTCCTTTCTGTCTCTGACTAAACCCATTACTGCCAGTCACCTCATCAAAATTGCCCAAAGTGTGTTGAACCATTCAACAGGGAAATGACAAATTCTTCTGTTTATGCAGGAACTGGAGCCCATATTTAGAAGCAATATTCCTGATTTGATCTCTTTTGTACTTCTACCAGAAATGCAAATCAGCATACACATGGGAAAATGTTCTAAACTGAAATTCATATAGAAAATAGGAATATTCTAAAGCATCAACTGCAGACTTTTAAGTCACATTTTGAAGAAGAATACATATGAACAGTTTGCTGGTTTTGGGGGAAGGAAAAAAGGAAAAAAAAAGACAAGTTTACCACTTGGGGCTTAAATTAGGATTTTTTCTTCCTTCCTTCCTTCCTTCCTTCCTTCCTTCCTTCCTTCCTTCCTTCCTTCCTTCCTTCCTTCCTTCCTTCCTTCCTTCCTTCCTTCCTTCCTTCCTTCCTTCCTTCCTTCCTTCCTTCCTTCCTTCCACATTTTAGTTCATACATTGACATTCGCTGAAGGTCATTGACAAAGTCACCAGGCTCAAGTTCAGCACATCAGCTTAAGGAAACACCTGTCCTTTGTGATGAACTATGCATCAGCTGAGCCCATTGGCCTTTGCCTGGGCTTTGTCTGCTGTTTGTTAAAGTTAATGGCATTGCTTTAGAATAAGTTGAGCTTGCACACAGTGACAAAAGGATTTCTTGAGATCCTTGAAATATTACTGTGAGGTTTCAGCATTGGGCACACACAGCATACATTTAGTGTAAAAGCATGGGGAAAAGGAGGAGGCTACTTGCTCAATGCAAATTCTGTCTTTTCAATCTAGGTTTTTAGTTTTTAGGATGTATAAGAAGCAAGCCTTTCAGATTGCAGGATTTTAAAAAAATGATGTTCACAGTTAAGTTGAAATTATGGATGGAATATTAACTTTGATATTCAATTTGATTTGTGTACAGACTTACCTGGTTTTATGCAGTGGATGTGTTTATAAATGGAATAGTGATAAATAGAACACTACTTTTCCTTAACTGATATTGCCACTTCAAGGAGTTCAATATTTTTATTTCTGACAGGTGTTTAATTGATAGATGTTCCATGATATGTTATCTGTAGTTTTACTCCTCTCAAAAATTTATAAACACTAACAGATGACACTTAGGTAATCCCAAAATTCCTTTTGAAATCCATCACTGTCTTCTGATTTAACACATTTTCTGGGTGTGATTTTAGTACAATGACTTTTCTTACAACAGGACACATAGTCAATTAATTTAAAAAGCCTATATTAATTGACAAACATGATGGTAAACATTAACAGCAGTTATCTTTGGAATATGGACACATGACAATACAATGATGGTGATGATGATGATGATGACAATGGAAGAAAAGGAGAGAAAAGAAAGTCAAGCCCAATTCATCATCTAAGTTATAAGAGAATATAAGGGTATGGCAAGGTAAGAGAATTCAACCAGGATGATGTGCAGTGGGGGTTCAATGTACCTTAATATTGATAACTTATAGTTATGAATATTGGACAAGATTCCTTGAACTCTGATCTCCAGAAAAACAGTGATAGGATTAGTACCTTGGTGAGTGAGGCAAAACTGGTCCTGTGAGTCTGAGATCATTGGTATGGCATAATGTTGAGCTGGCTCTACTAGAAGTTATTACATGATCAGATTAGCATGGAATACAATTAGTGCTAATGACAATTCTTCATATTCTGATACCACAAGAAGGCAAGATGCATCAGAATAAATCAGAAATACTATTAACCCAATATTCTGGAAATGCTTCAGTGCAGATGACATTAGCTACTATAGTGGACAAACCACAAGAGTCCATGAAGTGGACCAAAGATATGATATTTTTACTATGTGCCAGCACTTTATTGCAACAAAATTGTGAGGGGGCAGAGAATCTTATCAGTTCTAGGCAAGGTATTCATGTTGCTTTGTTTTTTGTCAACCATATGATCAGGTATAAATTATATAGCAACATATTGTTGATTAGTACAAGTCAGCTGACTAATTTACACACACAAATTCATCTGTAAAGCAAGCTTAGACAAAATAAGTAAAATCTACTCATTACAATAGATAAAATCTGAGAGCTAGGCAGATCTGAAGAGGTAAAAGTAGAAGACTCTACATTGTTGAAAGATTTACCTTAATGGAAACTCCATAAATTTTGTCTAACATTAATACAATGTATGAGGAAAATAATTCCAATATATGAAATGATTTTGAAATGCAGATGGACATACTTAGGTTGAAATACTAAGAAAAGCTGTCTTTGAGTTTCATAGTCTGCATATAACTACTTGACTTATTACATCAAAGCAGAGTAATTTGCATACTGAATTCACAGAGTGATGATAAATATGGTAGTGATTATGTTTAGAGACTTGCTGGCATCCTCAAATCGAAGTACAATGGATAGGACATGTCTAAAGCAATTAATATCTATGTAATGTTAATCTTAAAAGAAAAGTCAGTACTCTACCATGAACCATAAGATATATTTGAAATAGTCCGAAAATAAGTAATTTTAAAAGTCAGTAATTGGAGAGTGACTTTTCCTAGGAATATTTCTGTCTTTATTTCATTAAAAACAAAAGATGAGAAGGATAAGATAACAAGAAGGTAAAGATGATAAACATATAAACAGTACCATTCTTGATGTATACTTTCAGAAATGTAAAATTGAACAAGAAATTAGAATGTATCCTAAGAATGTTAATGAAACAAAGAATCTAGTACCCAAATGGTAGGTAGAAATTCTTAGCTCAAATAACAAAGAGTTAAGGAAAATTTTTGCAAATACGTTTAGAGCAAGCAGACTATCACTTCACCAATCCATAGTTAATATTGATAGCAAATGCATGCCATTGAATTTGTTAAATGTTAATATATACATAACTCTCCATCTTTCCTAGACTGATAGTTGATAAATACCCATACTATAGTAAAATCTTCAAATATTCTAAGGAAGTAAACTCTTAAAAAAAAACCAATACAAGACAAAACAAATAACACTATTATCACAAACCAAACTATTACCCACAATGGATTAATAATTAAATTTAATAAAATTGATAATATTTTTATTAAATTTTTCTATACCAAATACTGGGAGAAGCTAAGGGACATAATAGTTAGAACACTGAGCTTGGAATCAGAAAGACTCATCTTTATGAGTTCAAATCCAGCCTCAGTCATTTTATTAGCTATGTGATCCTGGGCAAGTCACTTAACCCTATTTGCCTCAGTATCCTCATTTGTAAAATGAGTTGGAGAAGGAAATGGCGAACTAGTCCAATATCTTTGCCAAGAAAATCACAAATACGGTCACAAAGCATTGAACACAACAGAAACTACTCAACAACAACAAAAACATAAATACTAATAATCTACAATTTACAGGCCTGAAAAGCTTTCAAAATATAGTAGAGAAATCTAGTATGGGAGTTCAAAATCATGTGGAAAGATGATGAGGTTCAAATCCTCCATGTCTGGTCTTATACCAGAGCGGTACCAAGAATGGTTTCAATGAATCTAGAGAGACCCTGCACTTTTGTTCATTTGCTAAAAATTAGTGATTTTCTTGATTTATGCATTATTTCACAAACACTATAAAAAAGAATAATAACAGGATTGTAGTTTGCCCCCAGAATTTTTTTTGTCTGAATCCCATTGAGAAAGATGAAAGAATCAAATTGATAGTGACTTGTCACAAGAGCAGGAGAATTTTTTTTTCTATTCATTCTTTCTATTCTATTCTATTCTATTCTATTCTATTCTATTCTATTCTATTCTATTCTATTCTATTCTATTCCTACTAATTACAACAACATCAACAAAGACAGCAATAGCAACACTAACAGTATCCTAAATTTATTCATTTAAGGTTTGCTCAGTACATTAAATACATGATCTTAATTAATTGGATTACAGAAGATGAGCCAGAATGCATGCTGATTGTTAGCCAAAATAGTGACTAATAGAAGACCAAAGGCAGAAGTAACAACAGCAGTGATAGTCATTTTACTACTCACAGCAAAATCTCTGTGAGGTAGATTGTGTAAATACTATACAACTTCTTTCACAGATGAGGAAACTGAGACTCAGAGACATGATGTAACCTACCCAATGGAAAAGAATAAATAAAATGCAACAGAAGTTAATATGTGATGTCCATATTGCCTGGTAACACACTCAGTTGAAAACGTATTTGGTTTAGAGAATCATAGATTATTAGAGCTGGAAGGATCAGGTTTCCCAACTGTTATTATACCACATACTGGAAAATGATCCAAATACTTCACTGAGTACAGTTTTGCCCTATGTAACCTCACTTAAGGGTGGAGGCTTTAGGAAAGGAACAGAAAGCAAAGAGAATGTGTAATTTTTTTTTGTTGCTCAGTCATTTCAGTCGAGTCCAACTCTTTGTGACCCCATTTGGGGTTTCCTTGACAAAGATACCGGGGTGGTTTAGTTCTCCAGCTCATTTTACAGATGAGGAAACCCAAGCAAATTAGGTTAAGTGACTTGCCCAGGGCCCCAGAGCTAGTAAGTATCTGAGGTCAAATTTGAACTCAGGTCTTCCTGACTCCTGAGCCTGGTACTCTATTCACTGTGACACCTAGCTGCTCCAAAGCGTAAGTAGGATTTTCAAAAATATATAGCTTTTAAGCCCATTGCCTTATACTAAATAATGGCTTAATAGGTGCGAATTGAATTGAAAAATAAAATCCTTTTGTGGTAAAATTATTGTATTAGGTTGTGAGCTCCTTGAGGGCAGAGACTGTCTTCAGCCTTTTTTTTTTATATCCACAGCTCTTAGTATAGTTCCTGGCATATAATAAGTGTTTAATAAATCTTATCTCTCAGAGTTCAAATCTGGTCTCAGACACTTACCAGCTGTGTGACCCTGGGCAAGTTACTTAACCCCGTTTGTCTCAGTTTCTCATCTGTAAAATGAGCTGGAGAAGGAAATGGCAAACAACTTCAGTGTCTTTGCCAAGAAAACCCTGGATGGGGTCATGAAGAGTTGGACATGACTGAAAACAAATGAACAAATAAGTCTTTGTTGACTGATAGATTGAGTGAAATATTTGCCTAGGACCAGATCTCTTCTGTAGTGCAGTCATTTGGGAGCCTGTATTCAATCTGTCATCTTTCTTAGGTGAAAAAACTGTGACTCAAAAGGATAAAAAGTGACTGACTTCAGGAGCTAATTAATTACAGTCAGAACTAAAACATGGTGGTCCTGATTCAAAATCTACTACTTTTATACTATGTCATAGCTGTCCCAGGAAATTGGCTATACTAGCCAAAACTGTATTAAATTCCTTCAGCTGAGCCGCCTGGCAGCAAGAAACAAGAAATATGCAACAGTATAACAGCACACATTGTCAAACATGGAATTCTTAGTAGACAACTTCCTTTAAGATTATCAGTGTTCCCTTTATAGCTATAACAGAATCAAATCTAAGCTTGGCCAGTTCAACACTGTTGTGAGCAGATAGCATTCCTTGAGGGAGTAGAGATGTGTCCAAAATCTAGAAAATACAAAATTTGAAAGCTGATTCAACCATAGCTCCAGAGGGTAACTATATATCTAACCCACTGGCAACACCTAGAAAAGTTAGACAGGAATCAAAGGGCACCTAAAGGTGTTGTGCTTGGCCCTGTGCCAGTTAACATTTTTATCAATTACTTGGATAAAGGCCTAGATGGCATGTTTGCTGAATTTTTGGATGATATAAATCTGTGAAAGAAACTAGTACAGTGCGTAGTGTCAGGATTCAACAATTTATTAAAAATTACAACACTGAGTTAAAGCTAATAAGATTAAATTTTATGTGGATCACTGAAATGGCTTATAACTGGATATAATTAATTGACTTCACAAGTATAAGATGGGGAAAAGATAGACTAAAGAATAGAATTTTTTGTTTTTTAAAAGAGTCATATAGCCTGAGTGGATCACATGCTTAGTAAAGTTCAGCAGGAGAGCATAAAAGCTCAAAAAACTCAAGTGATTTTGTGTTGCATTAATAACTTCTGGAAATAAGGTGATAGGATTTCTGGGCTCTATTTTTCTCAGACTGCATTTGTCTTGTGGTACTCAGTTCTGGGCACCATATTTTTGGAAATATGTTGACAAGTTCAAGAGCGTCCAAGAGACAGCAATCAGTATGTTGAAAGTGCTTCAATTCATGCCACTTGAGCATTAGGCAAGGGGATATTTATTCTGGAGAAGAAAAGTCTGAAGGAGGCTAGGAATGATAGTTACCCTCAAGTATTTGAAGAGCTATCATTGGGAAAAAAAGCTACTAAGCATGTTCTCTTTAACCCAAGGGGGCAAAACGAGGAATGACAGTAGGAAGTGATGTGAGTATAATATCCTGTTGAGTGTATTATGGAGGGAAGTAACCCTCCCCACTTCAGATTAGATCAGCTATTGAGGTTCCTAAAATAGATGGATGAACTATCTAAATACAGACCAAAATCCCATATTCTACTGAAAGTCTTTCTCACCCCCTTTGAATTTTAATGCCTTTTCTCTTTTATTTTCTCTTTTTAAAATTTTTTGTTAAATTATCCTGCACATAACTTATTTGTGCCTATTTGTTTTCTTATTGTCTTGTCTGTTAAATTGTGAGCTTTTAAAAGGCAGGGCCTGTTTTTTGCCTTTTTTTTTTTTGAGGTAGCAGTGCCTGACAGATAGTAAGCACTTAATAAATACCTCTGACTGACTGGGTAGTCTAAAAAGACACCATTTCTGTTGGCTTCAAAGTGGAAAGAAGACTTTATAAGCTCTGGAATGAATTTCCCCGTACCGGGCCAGCCCTTGATTTTACAGCCTGTGTCTAGTTTTGGGCTATCTCTTCCTTCTGTCTTCTTTATTCTGGTATAAGTCCTTGTGAGATCTTGAAAGGCAGTGGCAAGGCCACCCCTTCCCAGCATCCCAAGGAATGGAGTGTTAGCTACCAGTAACAGTTTGACAGCAACAGCTTTGTCAGCAGCAGGGACAGTGATAGTGACAGTGACAAATGGGAAAATAGGGCCCACTGAGAGAAACCACTGAAAAGAAAAGTGCCCGCTTGGGGTTAGTTAGGCTGTACTCAGTGGATGTGCTTATAAGTGGCCTCTTTTTGCAGATGTTCCAAAGAGATTTGCATAGTAGCCTCTCATTGGATGGTCATCCTTCTAGGATTATTTCGTGTGGTACTCCCTTTCTGTGTGAGGATAAAAGTGCCTGCTCACACCTGATCCATGGGTATACCAAGGTTAGGTTTTAACATTTTTATTCCCTCTCCTCAGAGGCCAAAATAGAGTTATTTCTCAGGAATTAAGGTGAGGATAGAATTGCAGCATCAAGATGCTAGTTCCTTTATTGTAGAAACGTGTATTCCAACAGCAATGATCTTGGTGAAACATGGTGGGAGGGAAAAAATAAAGGGATTAGTGAAAGTTACCAGTCTCTTCAGTCCTAACCTTGAAGCACATGGTTGTATATGTGTATACATCTAGGCATGTATCCAGGTATGCCTGTCTGTATGCATACACATATATGTATGAATGTATATATCATGTACTCATTTGTGTGTATGTACACATTCATGTATAAAATAGCTAGATGTGTATAAGTATATACAAAGTATATGCATATACACACAAATATATAGATAAGCACATAATATATATTTAATAAGATATTGACAAAAATTGCTCAATTTGTCTCTGTGCCCTTTTATGGCATTCTTATTTCTGTGCATTTTAAAAATATTTTATGGAGAATCTTTTAAAACATATATATCATTATCCACTAATCCCTGTCCCACTCTGCCATAAAAACCCTTGCTGTAAAGACATTTATTCTTAAGAAAAAACAATCAATGCATTGGCCATTCTGGGAAAACATACGCCATCTTGCAACTCTCATTCTACTTCTTTAGTAAGAGTTAAGAGATATGTGTCATCATCAGCCTTTTGAAGTTGGGTTTGTTCAGTTTTGTTCATAGTGCTTATATCTTTCAAATTTACTGTGTTTCACATTATCATTGTGGCTCTTCAGGTAACTTATTCTCTTGATTCCGCTTGTTTTACTGAGCAACATTTTACACTATTCTTGAACTTTTCTGAATCTGTCACATCTGTCATTTTTCAAGGTTCAGTAATAGTCCTTGAAGTATATAAAGGGTTCTATAGTGGGTCTAGGTCACCCAGACAGATTCTTGTTGGTTGTTTAGTCAGTCAATAAACTTTTATTATGTACCTACTATGAGTCAGACACTGTTCTAAGAGCTGAGCATCTAAAAGGAGGCAAAAGACAGTTCTATCCTCAAGGAATTCACATTCTAATGGGGAAGACAAGAAGCAACCACATATGTACATAGCAAGCTATAAACAAGATAAATAGGCAATAATTAACAGATTGTAGACACTCAAATTAGGAAAGGCCGGGAAAAACTTCCTGTAGAAGATAGGATTTTGTCTGAGACATAAAGGAAGTCAGAGGAGGTAGTGGAGAGAGATGGGAAAGAAGGGCATTCCTGGCATGTAGGATGACCAAAGAAAATGTCTAGAGTGGAGAAATGAAGCGTCTTGTTTGTGGAATAGCAAGGAGGCCAGTGTCATTGGACTGAAGAGTACTTGGCAGGCAATAAGGTATAAGAAGACTGCAAAGATAGATGGGGGCCAGGTTATCAAGGCTTTGAATACCAAACAGAAATTTGTATTTGAGTGATTGATGGAGGTAACAGAGAGCCACTGATTATATTGGGTAGAAAAATATTACGGTCAGAACTGTGCTTTAGGAAAGTTACTTTGGTGGTTGAATGGAGGACGGACAGATTGGAGTAGGGAGAGACTTGAGTCAGGCAGACCGACCAGAAAGTTATTGTAATAGTTCAGTTGTGAGATTAGCCATTCTTAAAGGGTAAATGGGCAAGAGAAGGCAGAGGAGTGAGAAATGTGGAGTTTGAAGCAAAAAGAGAAAAAAGAATACAGGTGAAAGAAATGCTCTTGAGTTAGCTGTCCCATAGCTAATCCTGTCAAGAATGAGAATTTTAGATGTAGAAGTTCCCCACTTTCTGGTAATGATGGAGCACTGTTGCTATTCATTAGACTTTTCTCTGTGCTTGGTGATGCCATTCACAGGATTTGATGCTAGAATTAGAATCTGATGAGGTTCTGCTTGCTTGAGTTCTCACCCTTCTGCCCTGGGAGCAGCAGTAAAGAATGGAAGATTCTCCCATCTAGGTGCAAGAATTAATGGCATCCTTGAGGAATACTGAGCAATAGCACATTTTGTGCTCACCTGATGAGCACATTGCTAATCCACCCCTTTCTATTGCACTAAACAGAACTGGGATGAATTTGCAAGCCTCTATTTCAGAAGTACTTTGGTTTGGACTATAGGTGTTGAGAGAGTTTCATGTTTAACTTATTTTGCTATTATTTCCCCTGAATTGATATTTTAATTAAATCATCTTTTTTCACTATGATGACATGTCATGTTTTTAATATTGGATGCTCTGGGGAAAGTGATCCTGGAGAGAGAAACAGGGGCTTAGAGTAAGACTTTGAGTAGAAATGAATCGAATCCAGATCTAGGGAATGGAAAGTAATCTTTAGGAAGTGTCATACAGGAGATTAGGACTTCAGTCCCTTTTTCATCTTCTTTGAGTCACTATGAACACTGGCTGAGAATTTATGTTACTGGGGTAGATAGGTGGTGCAGTGGATAGAGCACCCAACCTGGAGTTAGGAGGACCTGAGTTCAAATCTGACCTCAGCACATAGTACATACTAGCTAACACATAACTAGTACTACAGAGTCACACAGACTCTGGGTGAGTCACTTAACCCCAATGGCCTCATTAAAAAAAAAAAAGAGAGAGAGAATCTGTGTTATTATAGAGGCAATATGGGGCAATATGAAGGATTTCTGGTCTTAGACTCACAAGGCTGGGGTTTGAGTCCAAGGTGTTAACACTTTAGAATCCTAATTGAGTTCAGCTCTCTGAGCCTCAATATTTTGTTTTGTAAAATGAGTGTTAATAATAGGACTTACCTGTGTCCTTCATAAAGTTATCATGAAGAAAAGTGATTTGTGCTAAAGAAACATTAATTCTAGGAGTAATTTCTCTAAAATAGAGGAATATAGGTTATAAAGAATGAAGTCATTTAAAATAAATTTTAATGATATCTTTTATATTGCCTAAATTTCCTCTATATTTCTCCTCTTTCCCCTTCTCTTTTTCCTCCAAGAGATCCATCCCTTATAACAAAGACTTTTTCTTAAAAGGAAAAAAAAAAGAATTCAGCAAAAATGATCAATATATTGGGAAAATAAAATTGTCATCATATGCAGTGTTTTACACCCATGACCCCACCACACACATATACTTCTTCAGAGGAGCTGGGGTTGGGGGTGGGGATGAGGATGAAAAGAAAGTCTTTTTGTACTGTGTAGGGAAGGGAAAAAGGAAAGAAGGTAGTCAAATATCTTCTGCAGAAATGGAAATGTTCTCACTGAATCGTTTTGTCCCTGTGCTGTGAAAACCGCATCTCTCTTGTGGAGCAAAGGCAGATGGGCCTGACCAAAGGGGAGCTGGAGAGCCCCAGCAGCTCTTCCACAGTTAATTTGCAGCTCCCAGAAGGTTGTGAATTTAGCTTCCTCCCACAGCAGCTCTGCCAGTCTGTAAAGCAAACACATCAGCTTGATAGATCAACATCTTTGCATAAAAGGAGAGAGTGGCCCCCTCCCAGCACAGCTGGGGATGAGAGAACTGTGGGTTCCTCAGAGCAGATTTTTTTTCTTAAATAGACTGCACCCCGCTGCCTTTTGGCACTACCATCCTCAGTATAATTCCCTCCCGCAGCAGGCCTGCTGCTAAAAGCAGATACAAGAGTCAGCACTTTCCTGCCCATTCAGGCAGCCTGTGTGTAGGGACAGAGTCCTTGTGAGCTGTGGCCTTCCTAGGAGTAGGAACTAGTATTGGAAGGATGGGGAGTCAGGGGAAAATGCAGGGTGGGAGGGGGTTGGGGGTGTTAGGACTGTAAGAATAAAGAGATGGAGCAGAGTGCTTCACCAAGAAAGAGCACAGCATTGCATTTGGGGTCATAAGACCTGAGCTCAAACTCTAGCTCCACAATTCACAGACCATGTAATCTTGAGCAAGAAGCATTATTTGAAGTTCAGGATGGATCAACAGAAAGGGCTCTAGAACTGGATTCAGAGGATTTAGGTTCATATCCAGGCTTTTCTATTTGTTATCTATATAGCCTTAATCTCATTTTCCTTGTGGGCAATTAGGTGGTCCAGTGGATGGAGCACTGAGCCTGGAGTCAGGAAGATTAGTTCAAATCTGGCCTCAGACACTTACTTGCTGTGTGATGGTGGGCAAGTCACTTAACCCTGTTTGCCTCAGTTTCCTCATCTATAAAATGAGCTAGAGAAGAAAATGGCAAATTACTCCAGTATTTTTGCCAAGAAATGCCAAATGAGGTCATGAAGAGCCAGACAGTACTGAATGACATGAAAACATTTTCCTTATCTCTAAAATAATGTTATTAGATTAATGTTGGTCAGTCCTTGTAAAGATGCAGACCTTCAGGGGAGAGAGACAAACATGAACAGGATAGTGTGGGACAGTCCAATTTTCTTGGAATATTGGAATACACACCATGAGAGGTTAGAATCCTCTAATAGAGAGCCTGGACTAGCATGTGAATGAGTGTGAGTATGACCTTTTTTCTGTAATGATGTCACATTTATATGATATTTTAGTTTATAAATTATATTCCTCAAAACAATAAAGCAATAAAATTGTATCAAGCCCATCTCACAGATGAGAGAAATGAGGCTTAGAGACTAAGATTATTTACTCAGGGGTCACCCAGGGAGTAGGTGGCTAAGCTCTAACTTGGATTTTATATCAAGTAGTCTAGTCTCTTTAGGCAATAGTGAGCCCTTGAAGGTTCATTCTGTGCATTTAACAGATTAATCAGTCAAATGCCTTAAGGATAGATCACTGAGAGAGAATTTGAATGGAGAGAATAATTCATGAAGTGGGAATGAGGGCTTCACCTTTAGTGGTAAAAAGGCACACATGTCATGGTTAGGAAAGGAAACAGAAGAGATGAGGGCAGTGCTTTAATTAACAGAAAAATGGTCATAGAATCCAGTTCACTGTATTATACTCTAAGTTGCTATGAGAAAATGACATTGCTGCTGAGAATCTGCCCAGGGAGCTGATATCTGTTCTTTGGATATATCTCTAGGAAGAAAATAAAGAATGGACAATGTTGGAACAGGACCAGCTGCATAAATATGCCAACTAGGCAGCTAATCTATGATGATTTGAAGAATACTAAGACATTCCTCAAGCCTCTAAGCAGCCCCACTTTTTGTGTCTCAAATGTCTAACATTTGACTAGTGAAAGCAATTTCCCTATACTGAGAGATTATGCCCCATTAAAAGGGATAGAGTCATAGATTTAGAGCTGGCAAGGATCTCATGTGTCATGTAGTCTAAATGCTACATTTTCCAGGTAAGTCAACTCAGACCTAGAAAAATTTAATTAGTTTCTCAGTGTGATACTAGTATTACCAACTGAAATTTAGGTCCTCTGTTATTCAGCACTCATCCCACCTTTAATTAGTTTTAATAATACAGGGTGTTCCTTTTAGAACTGAACTAAGACTTTTGGGACACTCTGACTATACAATATACTCAGAAGGGATAGATGTCAACCATACCAAGAAAGCATCGTTCTGGTAAGTTCAACAAGTGGTTTCATGTGTACACCACAACAAATCATTCACATTTTAAGAGCATCTCTTCCAGATAGTATTTCTAGTTCTCAGTGTTTTGGATCCCTATTCTTCCTTAGTAATTGGATAGGAAAAGAAAGTCTTCCTTCCAAGTCAATAGGCCTGTGAGACAATATGGTTCTTTGCTGGGAATTGTGTATGTCTGTAACTAGGGTTTCTCTCGTATTGAAGCTAGTTTGTTTTGTTTTTTTTTGTAGGTAGGTAGGGGGCAAAATCTGTTATATAAGTAGTATGAAGGATGCCCAGTGAGAAACTCTCTCTAACAATGCAGATCCATAATTGCTTTGCAATTTATAGTCTTAGAGAGTTGACTGAGAGGGTAACTGACTTTGTGAAAGTTCACAAGGTCAGTATGTGGCACTGGTAGATTTTTTTCTTCTCTGTATTCACTGTAAATCCACTATATCATGGCAGCCATATTGTTATGATACCTAATGTTAATTTAACTTTGTGTTTTATATGTGTATATGTATGTGTGTGTACAAAATTTTGACTCCATTTTTATATTTTTATTTTTTTAAGTTTAATCTACATTATTAACTTTTTTAAAAAATATATTTATTTTTAGTTTTCAACATTCACTTCCACAAGATTTTGAGTTCCAAATTTTCACCCCATCTTGCCCCCCTCCTCCCACCCCAAGATGGCATGCATTCTGAATATCCCTTCCCTAGTCTGCCCTCCCTTCTATCTCTTCCTCCCTTCCCCTTCTATTTTCCTGTAGGGCAGGATAGATTTCTGTACCCCATTTTCTGTATTTTTGACTCCATTTTTAAAGAAAGTATTTATCATGTTTAAATATGAGGCTGAGCAGTTCACAAGCATTCAGACTCTTGATTTCTTGATCTCAATCTATATTTTCCAACATAGATTTCCCTATTCTCCCCATGCTGAATTTTTTTGCATAAATCACACAGAATGAAGGTCTATATTGATTTGATTTAGAGGACCTCATAAAGTTCTTTGTGAAATTTCTTTACTTCTCCCTCCTCTAGCAATCATCTTTTGTGGTTTTCTGTTTCCTTATGATTGTAGAATATTTGATGAAAAACATGATCTTCAAGATATAAGCCTTTCCCCAAAACATAAGTGAACAAAAGATATGAATGGTTCTCAAAATGAAAAAACAAAACAAAATAAAACAAAACACAAAGTAAGTGCATATTGATTGGGGAAAAGGTCCTTTATACATACATACATACATACATACTATATATATTAATGCAAGAAGAAAATGAGTTTGAAATCTTTAAGAAATCAGATGGTAAAATGTAGAGCAGTTCACCTGCTGGAATAGGCTTTGCTTGAATTCTGAAGTACATTCAAGTAATTTATGAGGTTCTGTTTTTTAAATTTTTGTTCTTTTGTATAAGACAGAGAAGAGTACAGATAAGTAAAGCATTAAGCTCCAAATAGAAGGCTAAAGAAATGGATGAAGAGGAGGGAGAGAAATAGAGAAGAATTAGTATCAGAGTAAGATGGTGGTTTTTGAATAGTTACTACTTATCTTCTCAATAGCAGGTAGAAATGATATCTTTGAAAAGCTTATAGTCAAGTTTGGAGGAATAAGACAAGAATCAACAATTAGACACTGATTGATAGTCAATATATCATAGTTTTGATTGGCTAATTTTTAGATTAACTATTAAAGATTTGATAAGGTATTAACTTCTACTCCCATCCCAGATCTACATCCGCATTATTTTATGTAAGATTTTTTGACTAATTGAGATTAGGGCATAGTGGTAGGAAACACGTTTGATGCCAATAACTAGCTGAGCTTTCACTTATAACTAGGCCAGCCAGTTATTGTTTTATGTCTGCTGTCTAGCCTGCTGATTATTGGCAGCTGAAGTAGTCAAGTGAGAAGGGAAACAGGAGCACTAAAGTACCCTCTAGTTAGCTCCCCAAGTGAGAAAAAGAAATTCCAGGGCAGTAGTTTTGCAGGATGTCAAAGAAGAGACAATATGGTGAAATGGATAGAAAAGGGGATTTAAAGTGAGGAAGATGTGGGTTTGAACCCCACATTAGATGCTTATTAGCTTTGTAACTTTGGGAAAGTCATTTAATTTTAAAAGCTTTTGTTTCCATATCTGTAAAGTGAGCATAACAGTAGTACCTATCTCAGTACTATTGTGAGGATAAAATGAAAGAATATTTGTAAAATGCTTTATAAAACTTGAACTGCTATGTCACTTATTATTAACAAGTAATTTTTATTGTGATTATACAGCATATAAAGAAGCAAGATGACATAAAAGAAAAGGATAGGACAATATGACATAAAGGAGTAGGATAATTTCCAAATGTTTGCTGGACATTACCACTTGGATGTTCTGCTCACATTTAACATGTCCAAATAAATTTATCATCTTTATCCTTAAAATACCTCCTTGTCCTAACTTTCTATTTTTTGCTGAAGGGACAATCATTTTTTCCATTCCCCCCAGCTTGGAATCATCTTTGAAACTCCCTTCCTCCTTATCTCTTACAACTCATCACATACCCACTGATTCTGGTTCTGAAATATCTCTCACGTTAATCCCTTATTTTGTACTCCTTCTGCCATCACTCTGAAGTTAAAGTCCTTGTTATCTCTTGCCTAGCAGTACCAGATCGCAAACAATATTACAAAGCAGTAATCATCAAAACAATTTGGTACTAGATAAGAAATAGAATGGTTGATCAACTGAATAATTTAGGTACACAATGTACAGAAACAAATGAGCACGGTAAACTAGTTTGATAAACCCAAAGATCCCAGCTGTTCAGCTAGGCAACACTCATTGCTTGATAAAAACCTCCGGGAAAACTAGAAACCAGAAACTAGGTCTAGACCAACATTTCATAACTCAAAATGGTACATGATTTAGACATAAAGGGTAATATCAGAAGATAATTAGGGGGTCCATAATTACTTAGGAATTGCTTATTGAGTCTATGTGATGGGTTATAGGCTCAAGCCGAGACCTTTGCCCCTTACCCCAAAAAGAATTTGGGTCCCATTTTTCTGTGGGCCCTAGGGCTCTGGACTTTCCTTGAACTCTCCCACTTGGTCAAGGAATTCTCTAGTGTTCACCTGAGGCTATAATCCTATCAACTGGCCTTTCACTATCTCCTGTGCGGATCTCCCAATTCTCTGTTACCCCTAACCTAACCCAGCCCTCCATTGTCTATTGTGTCCAGATAGCCTCAGGCCACTTCCCACCCTTGATCCTATCTAGACCCCATTCTACCTCCCAGTCACTCCCATCCAGATCTTCCCTAGACCCCTTCTCCAGTCACCCAGCTTACTGACCACTCCCATCAAAATACCCCTTCTCCCAGACCCCTCCTCCAGTCACCCCAAACTATTTGGTTACTTCTAGATCCCACCCACAGTCTTTCTGTATATAAGGTCCTTCAGGCCTGTATTAAGGTGCTCAGATTTTTATAATCTAGTTAAGGCTGAGCAGATTCTTAAAATCTGGCCGATAGCTCACTAATCCTCAGATATTTATAATCTACCTAATAGCTCACTAATGTTCAGATTCCTTAAGAGTCTGGCCAATATGACAGATCTTTAACAAACCTTGTCTTTAGCTGAAAGAAGGTTTGGGTTGAATTCATTTGGGCAGGACCTGCACCTCTTGTTCTCAATATTTTGGGGTGCTAGCACCCCTGAACTCAACATATGGATGGGGGAAGGATTCTTGACCAAAAAAGAGATAAACAGGTTCACAGAAGAGAAACTGGATAATTCTGATTACATAAAATTAAAATGTTTTTGTGCAAACAAAACCAGTGCTGCCATAATTAGAAGAAAAGGAGGAAAATGGGGGAAATGTATCAAGTTTCTCAGGTAAAGTTTCCATTTCTCAAATATATAGAAAACTGAGCCAAATTTATTAAAAAAAATTTCACCAAATGGTGAATGGTCAAAAGCCATAACATCAAAACTACCAATAATTATATTAAAATGTTCTAAATCATTAATAATTAGACAAATGAAAATTAAAACAACTCTGAGGTAGTACTTCACGCCTCTTAGATTGGCTAAGATGATAGCAAAGGAAAATGACAAATGCTAGAGAGTTTGCAAAAAAAAAATTGGGACACTAATGCATGGTTGGTAGAGTTGTAAACTGATCCAACCATTGAAGAAAGCAATTTAGAACTATGCCTAAAGACTATGAAACTGCACAAACACTTTGACTCCCCCAACTACTACTGGGTCTATAAACCAACGAGACCAAATAAAAAGGAAAAAGACCCATATGTACAAAATATTTATTGCAGATCTTTTTGTGGTGGCAAAGAATTGGAAACTTGATGGAGTATGGCCTCTGGACCCCTCCCCCTTTGAACTTTTCCATGAATTCCAGGAACCTAGCCCCTGAATCAGATCCCTGGCATTTGCCTGAGGCATCTGCCAATAATCCTTTCAACTGTCCTTTCACTGTGGCTCTGACTTCAATTTTTTGTTACCTCTATCCCAGCCCAGCCCTTCCTTGTCTGTTACCTCTGACCACTAACCACTCCAGACCCCTTCAGTTACCTCCCAGTCACCCCAAGCTATTGACCACACTTTAGAAAGGTCTATCTCCTCTACCAAATTGCTGACTCCTTAAGAGTCTGGCCTGGTTGTATTGGCATCACAAATGCTCAGATTCCTTGAGAGTCTGGCTGGCTCCTATTGACAAAACAATAAACCTGGTCTCTGACTAAATGAAGGCTTGAGTTAAATTCTTTTCAGGCAGACCCTTTGCCTTTTGCCCTTGAATTTAAAGGTTACCAGCACCCTAGACAATGCCCATTAATTGGAGAATGGCTGAACAAGTTATGGTATATTAATATGGTGGAATACTACTGTGTTATAAGAAATAATGAAAGCGATAGTTTCAGAAAAAGCTGGGAAGACATACAAACTAATGCACCCTAAAGTGAGCAGAATCAGGAGAACATTGTAAACAGTAACATCAATATTATAACAATGAGCAACTATGAAAGACTTCACTACTCTGATCAATACAATGATCCAAGACAGCTCCAAAAGACTCTGGATGAAAAATGCTATCTGCCACCAGATAGGGTACTGATGAATTCAGAGTGCAGAATGGTGTACGTTTTTATCCTTTCTTCTTGATTTTTCCCCACCCCACTCCAGAACATGGATAACGTGGAAATAATTTACATAACTTAATTTGCATCACAAGTATCATATTTCTTACCTTTTCAATGAGTGGGGGAAGAAAAGAAGGGAAAGATGAAACAGAAAATAAAAATGAAATTTTAAAAAGGAATTGAATACTCTTACCTACCTTTCTTCTATTATGAACATGACATTTTTTCCTCCCCTCAATGCTCTACTTTATTACTTGTCAAATAGTTCTTTCTTATGCCTCAAAGGTTAGTAATTAAATATTTCTGAATAATTCTCTTTGGACATACTAAAACTGTATTCCATGATTAGTCATTCTGAGCCCACTGTCGTGATCATAATGGACAGCATTTAACATTGATTGAGAGTTTAGCATTCATCATATAGATACAGATTGGAAACTCTTTGCAGTTCTGTCTGATTTCAATTCCATAGAATAAGATATTTTGGGGTTTACAAGCTAGATTTCTTTCTTAAAGACCAGGCCTTAAACCCAATTCACTTTGGCTTTCATTGATTGGCCAACAATAGGTCCCATCCAAGCCCTACTTAGTGGTGATTGTTTGGGCCCTGAAGGCTCAGAGTGAATGTAAATAGTAATTGTTTCTATTTTGTCCAGAAACCCTGAGGGTCTTCTCTTTCCAGATTGATTTTTTTTCTCATTAGTTAAAAGAAGCTATTCCTTGGCTCATTTCTTACCTACTCTTAATCACTGAATGGGTGTTGCCTTAGTCAAAGTGAGAACTCAAAAACACCTTAGCTTAAAAAGGTCAAGGTCTCCCACTGTATCAGAGCATCTCTAGTTATCCTGACCTATATCTTAGCACTGGACCTATGGCTCCTGATGAAAAAGTGACTGGTGACTTTGCACAGCCTTCCCTTATTTGAATCCAATGCATTTACAGGTTATGGCATCAACTTCCTGATGTCATGGTCTTCTTCGAGAATGATGGACAAGCAACAACATTGTACAGGCCTACTCACTGGACTTTTATAAGGATAAAATAATGCCATTATACATATATACATATACATATGTGCATGTGTATAACATTATTTTATGTGATTATGACCTCTGACCTATATACATATATGTATGTATATATGTGTATATGTATGTTTTGTCTAAATTGTGAATGTCAAGCTATGTTAGTATCAACTTAGACTGGAAAGCAGAGTTTCTCCTAAGATCCTGTTCAGCTCCCTCCTTATACAGTTTAATGAATTCCACATACTTTAAAGTTGCTTTCCTTTTACATCTGAACATCATTACAAGTGAACTTCATATTGAAAAAACTAATTCTTTGAAGTATTGCTATATTTTTAGCTGCCTATCATCATTGGTACCAAAGTTATTGTTTTTATGAAAATTTTAATCATTATTGTAATTTTTTTTATTTACACAGTGCTAAATATAGAACTGATTTGCTCCTGTTAGATTGTGCTCCTTTTAAAAAAAAAAAAAACTGGAATGCAATAAGCAATCAATAAATGATTTCTGATTGATTGTTTTCCATATCTACAACCAGAATAGGGAAACCAACACTTTGCTATAGGACATTGAAATGTACACTGTATAGGTTTAATGTGAATTTTTTTTTAGGAACCTAGAAACCACTATAACAGCTAATTTCCAATATTTTTTAAACAAAATTGCTTTAAACTACTCCTTATGTATTTTTCTCATCATAAAATATAAAATTATTCTGAGTATAGTTTTATGCAGCTTGCCTCCGTCATAGATTTTTTTTGGTCCCAGACACAATAATTCCTAATTTAATCTATTCTTATTATTTCAATGAAAAAATTCAGTATCAAGTTGGTTCCTTGTTTTCTGGATATAGTCCTGATATTATTCATAGGTTTAATAAGGAATTATTACTAAAATTAGATTGGTTGTGTTTAGGGGAATCTACAAATAGTTCCATCTAGCATCACTAGATTACTAAAAAAAACCCAGAATTTTAATAAAATTGCAACTTAAGCAAGGTCATCTAAGGACTTCTTCATCATGGTTAAAATAGTTGCTAATTGCTGTTTTGTTTTTAAAGAAGAATTTCATCACAGCCCAATAATTTTAACAATAACATATCAAGATCCAAAGAACTAAATAATGTAATACTTGAAATAATTTCATTTTCTGAATGAGAAATTCAATTTAATTAAGCCTAGGCCTGAATGTTTTGAAATATATATTTTTTAACTGCTCACAAAGCTTTACTTAGCATCAGGCATTTGGAATGTCTTATTCTTTAGGCACATTAGATTTATTATCTGAAGCATTTGCAAAGGGAAAGGAACACTTTTCTACTAAATCACTTAAAGCAAAAATCATTTTTAAGCTAATGAAGTCTTCAGAATTTCCTAAATAATGTTGAGGAGAAAAAAAAATCAAAAGAAGTAACCACAAATACATTTCCACATATATTTAGGGTCAATATTTATAATTTTTCTTAGTTTTGTACAAATATGCATTCTAGTTGTAACATAAACAGAATGTCAACCTTGAACTTTTACTGTATTTCAAGCTACATAAAAAGAATACCAGTTATTTATTTCTATTACAATTTGTAAAATAATATTCTGCTCAAACACTGTAGTGCCAAGGGAGGCACTGTGGTATCTTTGTGAAAAAACCAAAAAACTCTAGTTGTATAGGTAGAGAATCCCCAAAAATGTCTCTGATGTTTAACACAATCTTTTTGGGCCTCATTTTCCCCATCTGTAAAATGAGGAATGGATTTGGAGTTCATTTTCCTAAATGACCTTTGAAATTCTTTTAGCTAAGCATTGGTGATATGAAGACAACAGTGAAAATAGCACCTGTTTTCAGAGCTTCCATGTAATCAAAGCATATAGAGCAAGGCCAGAAAGCAGAATGATAGACATCAAAAAGAGGAAAAGGAATAATATGCTTTGAATTTTTTTTCAATGAAAATGAAAATTAAGTATTTTGTGAGTTTTTTTTTAAATCAAAACTGCCTTCAAGAAATGCTGTATCTGTGTTAGATAAAGGGATATGCAAAGTTATCTCATTCATTGAACATGCATGCTGGATTTAGAATCAGAGGATCTGGTTTAGAAATCTTTACTCTTCCACTTGCTCACTCTGTGTTCTCCCACAATTTGTTTAATCTCCCATGGTCTCAGTTGCTTTATCAGTAAAAATAGAGGGTGGTAATAAAGGGCCTCAGAAGTGCCTCTCAGCTCAAAATTAAAATGAGGGAAATTTGGGATATTATTCTGTAACCTTACACTGTATTAACAATTCCATATTGAAATGATTTTCAGCATGATATACTCCTGTTTCCCAAAACCATATTCTTTTTTGAAACCTATAGCCAGAATCATGAACACAATTGAATTGTTCAGTTGCAATTAAAGAATTCTCTCAAAGGATTATAAAATCAGACTAATTGATGTGTTACCATATATAGAAATTATGTTGAAACACAGACATGTGAGTAGTACTGCTTTAAAAGTGGTAGGAATTATATTTTCCTAATTATGCTTTACCCCAATCCTTTGGACTTTTAAAGTGATTAAGATGCACAGTGGCACAAATAATGCATAAATATTCTCCACACGTGCAGAATTCATGGAGCGGAAATGTTTGGACTGAATCAGATAAGAAAGATTAGTCATTCTATGGATCAGATAACAGAGAATGGCAGCCTCTCAAAGCTCCAATCTGTAAACTTCCTTCAGTTCCTAACAATGGGAAAAATAACATGTATGGTTTTTGCCTGGTGAGAAGACCCAGCACCAGCCTAACTTTAATTAAAGTGATGAGGACAGGAGGTATTTTATAGCCCTCTTCCCCTCATCCCACAACCTATGCCTTTTTATCCAGAGGGAGGATATCTGTCTTCTTTCCTTGCCTATGACATGCCATTTGAAGAACTTCCACTTCCCAGCCAGATTGTTGCAATGCTGAGACCACTGGGGGCTCTCAGAAGTAGAGCACTGGCGAGTTTTCACTGAGGGGCAGAGGGCAAAGTCCATCCTGCCTCAGTGGTGGTTTAAAGACCATAGCAAGAGAGTTACATAGGAAAGGTGTAAAAAAAAGCGCTGTCTTTAGGGTCAGAGCAGAGCTCAGGAATTTAGGTACAGAGACTCATCTGCAGGAATCAAATCTCAGGCATGGAGTTTGGATGTAAGACTAAAAAAAATTAGGAGCAAGCAATATTGCATTACAATTAGTCAGGGGATTCTCATATACTGTTTACGACAAAGGTCAATTCAAAGGTTCACGTTCCTGGATTAATATGTGAAATGAAGTTTAACAGTCATCTAGTGCAATCCTTTATTTTAGAAGAGAAACTGAGGCACAGAGAGGTTAAGTGAGAGCTCAGGATGTTAGAGAATAAAGGATAGAGAGGACAAGTAAAGACAGGAGGCATCTGACACAGGCAGCTCCTAACATTGAAAAATAGCTTATCTTTTATTTGCAAACCAGAAGTTGATACTGTGCTAAGATTGCTAGGTTTTTCAACCAGCCATGGCAAACACTTGGCACTTTGATTTGATTGTGGTGATTTTATGGCTGGAGGTAAAACTCTTAATTGGAATCTTTGAAGCCTCTTTTAGAATTGTTTCAAACCTAAGAAGCGATAACCGAAGTGAGAATAAATAAAACAACATCATGGAAATTTCAAGAAACATAACATGTGAGCTGTTTGGTTTAACTACAGAACACATTGATCTTGTCATAATCTATAGTGGTACCTGTTAGCTATACATTTTAGCATTTGATGAATATTGAACTGTGTTCCTTGTTAACTTTAATTTGTATAAATCTCAGCTTTTTAATATCTTCAGTTTCTGCTGAGTAGACACCATATTACATATAGCAGAAAGGGAAACTATAGTCCCACTGTACTATATCCTAGTAAGAAGACATCTGGAGTATTGGATGTAGTTCTGGTACTGCACTTTAGAAAGGGGTTTTCACTAGGTTTCAGATTTCTTATTTTCTCAATTGCTGGGGTGGTGAGAAAAAGATAATTTGGAACTGAAAATAAAAAATAAAATAAAGTGGCTTTAGTTAAGCAGCCAGTCAGATAATAAATATTTTTTAAATTTTTAGGCAATTGGGGTAAAGTGACTTGCCCATGGTCACACAGCTAGTAAGTGTCAAGTGTTTGGTCTGAGGTCACATTTGAACTCAGGTCCTCCTGACTTCAGGGCTGGTGCTCTATCCACTGAGCCACCTAGCTGCCCTTGATAATAAATATTTTTAAGTACTTACTTTGTGCCAGGTACTGTGCTAAGCAGTGGGGCAACAAAGAAAAGTACAAGACAGATCATGCTCTCAAGGAGTTCCCAAGCTAATAGGGGAGATAATTTGTAAATAACTATGTTCAAACAAGCTATATACAGTGTAAACTGGAGACAACCAACAGAGGGAAGGCATTTGAATTGTGGAGGGGTCAGGAAGGGCTTCTTACAGAAGGTGGTATTTTAACTGGGTCTTAAAGAAAGCCAAGAGGCAGAGATGAGGATGAAGTTAATTCTAGTCATTAGGAACAGGAAGGGAAAATACCTGGAGATGGGGTGTCTTGTTTGAGGAACAGCAGAGCCATGTGTCACTGGATCACAAAATATATGTGAATGTGTATGGGGGGTAAGGTTTAAAAAGACTTGAAAGGTAGAAAAATGGGCAAGTTATGAAGTACTAGAGAAAAGAAGACTTGACAAATATCTTCAAATGTATTAAGTGTGATCTTGTGTTTGAGTGACTAGATTTTTCCTGCTGTAAGTCCTGTAAGGCAGAATTAGGATCGATGGAAGAATTTTTGGCTCAAGTTGTGAGGTCAGGAAGAGGATTTTTTTAAATAGTATTTTATTTTCCACCCAATTACATGTTGAGACAATAATTTTACAAGATTTTGAGTTCCAAAATTTTTTCCCTCACTCCTTTCCCTTCCCTTTTCCTTAAATAGTAGACAATTTGATATAGGTTATACATGTGCTATCATATAGAACATATTTCCCTATTAATCACAGTTGTAAAAGATAAAAAAAAATCAAAAGAACAACGACACAAAAAAGAATGAAGTAGGTGAAAAAAGTATGCTTCAATCTTAATTTAGAGTCCATCAGTCCTTTAACTGGTTGTGGATAGGATTTTCCATTGTGAGTTCTTATACTTGTTTTCAGTAGATCATTGTGTTGCTGAGAAGAGCTGAGTCATTCATAGTTGATTGTCATACAATGTTGTTGAAACTGTGTGCAATGTTTTCCTAGTTAACTTTGCATCAGTTCGTACATCTTTCCAGGTTTTTCTGAGATCTGACTGTTCATCATTTCTTATAGCACAATAGTATCCCAATATATTTATATGCCACAACTTGTTCAGCCATTCCCCAGTTGATGGGCATACTCTCAGTTTTCAATATTTTGCCACCATGAAAATGGCTTCTATAAATAGTTTTGTACATGTTAAGTACTTTTCTCTTTTTATGATCTCTTTGAGATACAGACCTAATATGGTATTGCTGGATCAAAGGGTATGCACATTTTGGTTGCCCTTTGGCCTTAGTTCTAAATTGCTCTCCAGAATGGTTAGATCTGTTCACAATATCAATTGTGAATTAGTGTCCCAATTTTCTTACATCCCGTCCAACATTTTTTATTTTCCTTTTTTTTTTGTCATATTAGCCAAATTGATAGGTGTGAGGTGGTATCTCAGAGTTGTTTTAATTTGCATTCCTCTAATCAAAAGTGATTTAGAGCACTTGTTCACATGACTATAGATAGGTTTCATTTCTTCATCTGAAAACTGCCTGTTGGTATCCTTTGACCATTTATCAGTTGGGGAAAGGCTTATATTACAAGTTTGACTCAGTTCTCTGTGTATTTGAGAAATGAAGCCTTTGTCAGAAATATTTGCTATAAAGATTGTTTCCCAGCTTTCTGATTTCTTTCTGCATTGATTTTCTTTGTGCAAAAGCTTTTTAATTTAATGTAATCAAAATTATCTATTTTACATTTTGTAATTCTCTGTCTCTTGTTTGGTCATGAATTCTTCCCTTCTCCGTAGATCTGACAGGTAAACTATTCCTTGCTCTTCTAATTTACTTATGGTGTCATCCTTTATGTTTAAATCATGTACCCATTTTGAACTTATTTTGGTATGTGGTGTGAGATGTTGTTCTATATCTAGTTTCTGCCCTATTATTCTCCAGTTAAGGTTACTGTGGTCATGTACTGCTATGTTTTGTGTACCTAATCTATTCCACTGATCCACCACTCTATTTCTTAGCAAGTACCAGATAGTTTTTTTAAAAATTTTTTTTATTGAGTAAGGCAATCAGGGTTAAGTGACTTGCCCAGGGTCACACAGCTAGTCAATGTCAAATGTCTGAGGCCAGCAGTACCAGATGATGATTATTGCTTTACAATATAGTTTGAGATCTGGTATTGCTAGGCCACCTTCCTTTGTATTTTCCCCCATTAATTCCCTTGATATTTGTGACCTTTTGTTCTTTTAGATGAAACTTATTGTTATTTTTTCTAGCTTTATCAAATAATTTTTTGGTATTTTTATTGGTATGGTACTGAATAGGGAAATTACTTTAGGTATAATTGTCACTTTTATTATATTAACTTGGCCTACCCATGAGCAATTGCCATTTTTCCAATTGTTTTGATCTGACTTTATTTGTGTGAAAAGTGTTTTGTAATTATTTTCATATAGTTCCTGGGTTTGTCTTGGCAGGTAGACTCCTAAATATTTTATATTGTTTACAGTTACTTTAAATTGAATTTTTATTTCTCTTGCTGTTGGGTTTTGTTCATCATATAAAGAAATGCTGATGATTTATGTGGGTTTATTTTATATCCTGCAAATTTGCTAAAGTTATTAATTATTTAAATTAGTTTTTTAGTTGAAGCTCTGGGGTTCTCCACGTATACCATCACATCATCTGCAAAAAGTGATATATATTTTTTTCATTTCCTATTCTAATTCCTTCAATTTCTTTTTATTTATTTATTTATTTGTTTGTCCATTTATTTATTTATCTATTTATTTATTTATTTATTTATTTATTTATTTATTTATTGCTATAGCTAACATTTCTAGTACTATATTGACTAGTGGTGATAATTGGTATCCCTGCTTTCACCTCTGATCTTCTTGGGAAGGCTTCTAGCTTATCCTCATTACAGATAATGCTTGCTGATGGTTTTAGATAGATGTTGTTTATCATTTTAGGGAAGACTCCATTCATTCCTATGCTCTCTACTGTTTTTTTGTTTTGTTTTGTTTTGTTCATTTGTTTGTTTTTTGCCTTTTTTGGTGAGGCAATTGGGGTTAAGCAACTTGCCCAGGGTCACACAGCTAGTAAGTGTCAAGTGTCTGAGGCTAAATTTGAACTCAAGTCCTCCTGACTCCAAGGCCGGAGCCCTATCTGCTGTGCCATCTAGCGGCCCCCTCTTGACTGTTTTTGATAGGAATGGGTGCTGTAGTTTGTCAAATGCCTTTTTAGCATCTATTGAGATAATCATATGATGTCTGTTGGTTTTGTCATTGATGTGTTCAATTATGTTGATAGGTTTCCTAATATTTAATCACCCTTGGATTCCTGGTATAAATCCCACCTGGTCATAGTGTATAATCCTTATGGTATATTATTTTAATCACCTTGATAGTATTTTGTTCAAAATTTTAGCATCAATATTCAATAGAGAAATTGGTCTATAATTTTCTTTCTCTGTTTTAACTCTTCCTTGTTAAGGTATCAGCACCATATTTATGTCAAAAAAGGAGTTTGGTAGGACTATTTGGTAGCCTATTTTTATATGTTCGGTAAAATCTACTTATGGACCTATCTGGCCCTGGTGACTTTTTCTTAGTGAGTTCATTAATGACTTATTCAATTTCTTTTTCTAAGATGGGGTTATTTAGGAATTCTATTTCCTGATCTGTTAATCTAAGTAATTCATATTTTTGTAAATATTCATCAATTTTACCCATATTTATTGGCAAATCATTGGGCAAAATATTTCCTAATGATTATTTTAATTTCTTCTTCATTAGTGGTAATATAACTGCATTCATTTTTTTATACTGGATATTTGGTTTTCTTTTTTTTTTTTAATCAAATTAACCAATGCCTTTTCCCCCCCATAAAACCTGCTGCTAGTTTTATTGATTAGCTCAATAGTTTTTAAACTTTCAATTTTATTAATTTAATAGTTGATTTTCAGGACTTCTAATTTGGTACTTAATAGGACATTTTTTAATTTGTTCTTTTTCTAGTTTTCTCTTTTTAGTTGTATGCCAAATTCGTTGATCTGCTCTTTCTCTATTTTGTTGATGCAAGAATTTAGAGAAATTAAATTTCCCCTAAATATTGCTTTGGCTGCAACCAAAAATTTTGGATGTTGTCTCAATGTTGTCATTCTCTTTAATGAAATTATTCATTGTTTCTATGATTTGTTCTTTGAAACACTTATTCTTTAGGATTAGATTACTTAGTTTCCATACCACTTGGTGCATATATGTTTGGTATTGACATTACTTAATTTTTTCATTTTCCTTCCTTATCTCTTTTAATTAGGTCTATTTTTGATTTTACTTTGTCTGAGATTATGATTGCTACCCTTCCCTCTCCCCCCTTTTTATTTTTACTTCAGCTGAAGTGTAATGGATTCTGCTCCAGCCCCTTTCCTCTACTCTGTGTGTGTCTTTTTGCTTCAAGTTGGTTCCTTGTAAACAACATATTGACATATTGTAGGATTCTGGTTTTTGATCCACTCTTCTATCCACTTCCATTTTATGGGAGAGTTCATCCCATTCACATCCACTGTTATGATTGCTAACTATGTTATTTCATTCCATCCTATTTTTCCTCCTGTTTGTCCTTTCTCTTCTTTCACCCTTTCCCTCCTCAGTAGGGTTTTGCTTCTGTCTTCCACCTCCCCCAATCTACTCTCTCTTCTGTCCCCGCCCTTTTACTTACTCTCCTGCCCTTCTACTTTCCTGTCAGGTAAGATAGATTCTATATTCAACTGATTGTGTGTATTATTTCCTCTTTGAGCCAATAATGATGAGAATAAGGTTCAAGTGATGCCCATCATCCACCCTTTTATCTTACCCTCCTCTGTAATAGGTTTTCCATGCCTCTTCATGTGAAATAATCTCCCCATTTTACCTCTCCCTTCCTTTTGTACTCATTGCACAGTGCACTCTTTCTCATCCCATAGTTATTTTTTTGTCATTCACTCAGATTCATCTTATACCCACACCCTCTATGTATTTTTCTTCCAGCTATACTATTAGTGGTACAATTTTTAAAAGAATTACAGGTATCATCTTCTCATGTAGGGGTTTACAGTTCAGCTCCATTGAATCTCTTATGTTTTCTTGGCCCTTTTTAGTTTTTAGGCTTCTCTTGAGTCTTGATATTGGATATCATTTTTTTGTTCAATTCTGGTCTTCTCTTTATGAATGCTTAAAATTCTTCTATTTCATTGAATGACCATTTTCCCCCTTGAAGTACTATTTTCCAGGTTAGTTTTTTTTCCCTATGAGGTATTTTATATTTTCTTCATTTTTTTGCCATTCTTTTGAATTTATTTGATTAATTATTGATGTCTTATAGAGTCACTGGCTCCCACTTACACAATTCTAACTTGTTTTCCTTTCTTTTAAAAATTTAGACATGCTGAAATTTAAATACATCATAAGAAAAGAAAAAGAAATACTGTGAACTTAAATATAAAATAAAAAAAGCAAAAAATGTCATGTGCACAGCAGAAAATAGGACTGGATTCAAATTATATAGTGATAACTTTTCATTTCAAGAAAGCCTATGTATTAAAAACTGTTCATTTTGTTGAAAGTTGTCCATCTTTTCTTTGCTTCTTTGTAGGCTTTCTTTTGTTCTCTGCTGTACACTTTTCACTTTGTTCTTTTTTTCTCCCACCCTCCCCCCTACCCACCACCCCAAGGCTACAATAAAGCATTGCATATATTTATATATAGGTATTGATATATACATCCCACATATATACACATACACATACACATATGTGTGTGTATATATATATATATATATACATATGTATGTATATATGTGTATATATACTCTCCCTAAGAGATTCTATTCCTAATCTTTGTTTTTATATTTGCACATATCTCTTTATTTTTCCTGTCTCTCCTGACTCCTCTACTTTACTTCTACCTGATACCTTAACCTCCTATTACTTAACCTACCCCCACTCCAGCAATCCCTCCCTTATCTTCCCATTCCCCCAAATCGAAACCCCCTTCTATATTCCCCTTTTAACTTATTGCCATACCCTACCTTCTAAACATCCCTTTTTTATTATCCACCCCCTCCATCCCCTTGGAGTTTTATTTCTTTCTAAATTTAGAAGTCTTTTATAGTCTTCTAAATGTATATGCATTTTCCCCTCTTAAACCCATTCCCAATGAGAGTAGGTTTCCAGAACTAACAGCTCCCCTCCTCATCTAATTCCTCTGTATTGGTTTTTCCTCTTGCACCTCATTTATAAAAGATAATTACTCTTAGCTGTACTTGAATGGTTTTACTTTTTGAAATCATATTATACTCAGGTCTACCCCAATCTTCCTTATAAGTTACCTAATTACTAGTAACAATCTTAGGTATAGGTTTTACTTTTTTCATACATAAAAGATAAACATTCTATACTCATTTAGTCCCTTGTAATTGGTCATTGGTATGTATCTTATATTTCTTTTGGCTCTTATATGGTAAATCTTCTACTGAGTTCAGAGTTTTTTTGTTTGTGTGTTTTTTAATAAAGACCTGAAAGTCTGACAACTGATCAAATCTCAATTTTTTTTCCATTCAAAATTATGCTTACCTTTGCTGGGTATAACATTTTCAGCCAGAAGACCAGTTCTTTTGTTCTTTGATATACAGTGTTCCAAGACCTGTGATCTTTTAGTGTTGCCACTGCTAGGTCTTGTGTGATTCTAATTGTGATGCCACTGTATGTAAATTGTTTTTTTTCTTGTTGTTTATAATATTTTTGTCCTTGATCTGGTGGTTTCGAAATTTGACTATATCATATTCCTGTGAGTTTTCCTCATAGGATCTCTTTCAGGTGGTGATTAGTGAATTTTTCTATTTCTACTTTCCCCTCTTGTTCTAATGCTTCAGGACAATTTTCCTTAATTATATCAAGATTTTTTTTTATCAGAACTTTCAGGTATTCCGATTATTCTTATGTTCTCTTTTTTTGATCTATTCTCTGTTGTTTTCCTTATGAGATGTTTCACATTCTCTTCTATTTTTTCATTCTTTATATTTTGTTTTTTAAGTTCTTCAATGAGTTGTTTTGGGGCAGGTGACCATTTGACATTACTCTTTGGGGTAGAAGAGGATTTCTTTGCTTCAGTATCCTCCTCTGAAGAAGAACCCCAATCTTCTCTATGCACATAATAGCTCTCTATGGTTGGATTTTTTCTCCTTTGCCTGTGCATTTGTTTTTTTGTAATAATTTGTTTTTTTATAATCACCTCTGGTGCTGGGGTATGGCAGATGGTGCCTCTAATTCTTTTCAATTCACCCTTTTGATCTTGAACTGAAACCAAAACCTCCAGCCTCCTGTAAGTGCCCACAGAAGAGGTATCCCCTTCCCACTGCTTCTGCACTCAACAGGTTTGTGCTAGTGCCTTCTTGCCCTGTTGCTCTCCACAGCACAGCTGGGTCTCATGTTCCTTGAGATCAGAGGTTCCCTCAATCTTCCCCAAGTCAGACATCCAATTCCCCTCACTCTCCAAGGAGTAAAAGTTCCTGTGGCTGAGTCCCAGGCAGCCTCCCAAACCAGCTAACCCCAGAGCTTGCCTCTTGTTGTTGAAGTGGACCCTAGCCTGGAGGTGTTTACTCTTCACAGGGAGGAAATCTTGTCCAGGATTTTCCTCCAGATGTCCAATTGTCCCAGGAGGACCTTCTTCTGCCCCTACTCTTACTTGTTTTCAAAGCTCTATGTTCACCTTTTTTTGGAGGGAAATCTTTTGTAGAGGGAAGTCTTGAGAGCTTGAAATTATCTGACCTACTCCACTATCTTCCCAGAATCCTTTTCCCCCAATTTTAACTTTGAAGGAGTTGTTTTCCTCAGTTAGCTTTTGTACCGCTTTTCCATTTGCCTCATTGTACTTTTTAAGGAGTTGTTTTCTCCAGTGGATTTTTGTATCTCATTTTGCATTTTGCCAATTCTACTTTTTAAGCAGTTGTTTTCTTCTTCCAAGCTGTTGACTTTGTTTTTCACAATTCTCTTGCATCACTCTCCCAGTTTTTCTTTCACTTTTCTTATAGGATTTTAAAGCTCCTTTTCAAGCTCTTCCATGATTCTTTCTGGGATGGCGAACACTCCCTATTTTTCTTTGTTGTTTTGACATTGCCGTCTTCTTCTGAGTTTATGTCTTTATCTTCCCTGTCACCACAATAACTTTCTATGGTCAGATTCTTTTTTTTTTTTAAGTTCTTGTTTTTTGCTCGTCCTTTTTAGCTTGTCTCCATTCTTTTAGATTTTAGCTCTTCTCCCAGGGTGGAAAGGGCACTGTTTCAGGTTTCTTGTGCCTGTGGCTGTTTGCCTAGTGCTGCATTGATGTTACCCTGAGACCCACAGGGGCCTGTCCTGTCTCATGCTGTGCTGAGGGTTTGTAGCGTGGAGTGGCTGGTGCTACTGGAGGCTGTAGGGATCTGGCAGCTTGCCTGGTGCTGACCTGAGGTTCTAGTGCTGGTGTCTGGCATGTGCTAGGTCAGTGACGTGTTTATGCATTTCCTTGGGACTACACTAAAGTAAATGGTGTGCCTATCTAATCCATGTGTTACGTGTAATCTGCTAAGGGGTTAAACTAGTCTACTTACAACTCTGAAATGCTACAATTCTAGTCCTTTTCTCTACATCATGTAGAGCAGAATGGTATATAATAAAGCATGATTGAATTGAGGTAAATTGAATACTACAAAGCTAGAAATATACTTTTTAAATGTATAAATATGATGCTTTCCTGATTTGGGATATTATTAAAATTATTCCACAAAAGTTTGAATTATTTTGTACTTTAGTGTCAGACCCCAGTCCCCCCTCCCCCCCAAAAAAGATATAAAGACATGTTTTTATCTTTTTAGAAGTACTAAAATGTGAATTTATATGTTTTACATAGATTTTGTTCTCTCCACCTTAGAATCTGACTTCCATTTGCTTTTTATTATAGATATTTAAGTAGAGTACCACTTGAATGTTTTCCATTGCAAAGGAATTAGAGGAAAATATATATTTGAACTGAATAACCTTTTTCATGAAACCATTTGGATGCTTAGAAGAAGAGGTAATTTAGGCCTAATGGTCCAGAACTTTGTTTCTGAGGGACATCTTGCTCAACAAGATTCATTGTAGGATTAGGCAGAGGAAAATTAATCATATTCCCCAACAGCTTTTTGTCTCAATGGCTGGTTTATCACTATCAACTCTCTATTGATTTTTTCAAAACTTTATTGGGTGTTGGATTTAAAACCCAGCCTCTCTGATTATGCATCCATGGAATTAAAAAAAAAAAGAATTAAGTATGTGAAGACAACTACTGTTAGAATCAATTCTTTTTAACATCATGTGGAAGATTCCCATCCCCCATCCCCTCCAAAAACATAGGAATTTAAAAATCCTAATTCCCCATGAATAGCCATATATTTTCATCTAGTAAGAATTATATTTTCAATTGTCATGAAAATATTGTCATCCTATGATGAGTGGGATATTTTATTTCTCCTGATAGTTACTGTTAGGTGCATTTATTCTCTTTTCTGTTTGGGAGAATATAGAATATGATAGCAGGTTGAGTATACAAAGGCAAGACTTTGAGAAGACTAAAAAAAAACCTACTTAATTGAAATGGTCTGAAAACTCTAAGTATTTATTCTACAGATCTCTAAAAGATAGGATTCATGCAAAGAGTGAGTAGCTTTCAAATGTATCTAGGGATGATTAAGTCCCAGTGCCAATCAACTGAAAGAGCTGAACACAAGAAAGAAAATTAATTTCTATTTGGGAAAAAAAAGTTTATTATATGGAAACTTAAATTAACGAGAAATATTTAAGAATCTGAGAAAGACCCAAGGCCTATTTAAGCAGACATTGATTTTGGACATTTGGGTCCAAACAAAAAACCTATCATAGTACATATTGGTTCCTTTAGTAATAGATAGGAGTGTCAAAGAGTTCATGGAAAAGGGAAGTGCTTATGGTGTGGTTTGAGTTTGTTCAAACCATTGATAAAGAGAGCCCATGGAAGGAAATAAGAGACACTCATGGGGAAAATTAAGATTATGGATACCACTTTCTGGAAGTCAATTCTTATTCCTTCACTAGTTTAGGATGGAACAGAACTGGGGTACCTTTTTAGTGAACTGGGATAAAACTGCTGGTCTTATTAAACCCCATCCCTAGATACTCAAAACCTGTGTTGCCTTATACAAATCACTCAGTACTTCTATGACATTCTGTCATAAAAATTGGACATTTTTCCAAGAATAGAGACAGCCAAACATTCATGCCTCCTTATCCTTTGTGATTCCTGTTTATGTTCACTCATTAGTCCTCCAGCTAATATCTACCCAACATGCTGGAGGCATGAAAGGCCCATAGGCCTTTCAACATTCAGAGGACTCCATGATAGCAATTAGTTTGTTCATTTATTGTTGCTGGCTCTGGGTACATGGCCTACCCATCTCCTTTTCTAATCATGCTTTTACTAAATGATGTATAATATACACACCTTTATTGGAAATGAATTTCAATCTATTATACTTACCACATGCCTCTCAATTGTTCTTTGATTGTCTCACAATTTTGAGTCTCTCATTTTCTTGTGTTCCATAATTCATAGCTACAAAATGTCACTTGAAAATATTAGTATTAAATAAGATCCAGTGTATGTGTGTTTGTGTGTATGTATGTTTATCTGCATGTGTATTTGTCTTGAAGCAATTTGTGATGGTTGAAAGTATACTATTTCCTAGATGCAATCCAACATGTGCTTCTTGCTTGTTTTTGAGTCCAGTCAATTTTACATCTACAAGACCTTTCCAAGATTCGTGTATCAGTGACTAACTCAGGCCATTCTTGGATCTTGACAAGAAGCATTCTTCATCCATTTTCTTCAAGGGTTGTTAGGCTGATCTAATTTTTATATTTATATGTTTGACACATTGTTACAGACAAACTAGATCATTTGGAAAGCTTCACCATCTGTAAAGTATACATTTTTTATATGGACACTGCTCAGGATCTTTTTTTCTACAACAGTGGAACATTCATTCATTCTGTACAATAAGCCTTTATTAAGTATCTACTGTTTGCAAAACACTGTTTTAGTCACTGAGGATACAAAAATAAAGGAACAATAATTTTTACCCTCATGTTGCTTATAGTTAACTTATGTGTATGTGTGTCTGTATGTGTATGCGTGTACCATTTAAACAAAGAAATACACAGATTGGAGAAAACACAAAAATTAGTAGAATCAGGAAAATTTTCTCAAAGAAAATAACACCAGCATTTTTCCTTAAAAAGAGTGAAGGGCTTTAAGAAGTGAATGGCTGTTTCATTAATTGAATCATCAACACATATTCAGTGTTTGCTGATTATCTTAACATGTAAAGAGTTGACTCCTTGTCAGAAGAGAACTTTTAAAGCTATAATTTATTTGCTCTACCTAGATAAAGATATTTGCAATCAACATACAGTAAACAAAATGGGATTTATGTTATCTCAACCTTTCAGTCAATTAAGTACTTGTGAGGATATCTGCTATTGGAAAGTATTTGTGAAAGCTTGCTAGTCCTCATCTCCTATTTCCATCAGGGACACATGATTCACCTGTACCATATTCTTATAATGATTACACAAGGATGAAAGAGCAAAGATACATAAATATGATGGAAGCTTTGAAAGGGCATGGACTAGTTCATTTTTATCTTGTATATGCCTATATCTAATACATTGCTTTTTAAAAAAAAATGTTTAAAGTTTTGAGTTTCAAATTTTATCCTTCCTTCCTCTCCCTCACCCCTGGATGGTAAACAATAAGATATAGGTTATACATGTATGATTGTATAAAACATTTCTTTATTAATCATTTTATATAAGAAGACTTGAATAAGAGAAAAAAATGAAAGAAACAAAGTGAAAATAGCATGATTCCATCTGTATTCAATCAATATCAGTTCCTTCTCTGGAGGCCAATAGTCATCATTAGTACTTTGGGATTGTCTTGGATTATTGCATTGGTAAGAATAACTAAGTCATTCACAGTTCTTCATCATACAATATTGCTGTTACTGTGTACAAAGTTCTGCTGGTTCTGTTCACTTCACTATGCATCAGTTAATAAAAGTCTTTCTGAAATCATCCTGCTTGTCATTTCTTTTAGCACAATAATATCCCATTACAATTGTACACCATAGCTTGTTTAGCCAATCCCCAATTGATAAACATCCCTTTGATTTCCAATTCTTAGCCACCACAAAAAGAGCTAGCATGTTGCTTTTCTTTTGTTTGTTTGTTTGTTTGTTTGTTTGTTTGGCTAGGCAATGGGGTTAAGTGACTTGCCCAGTGTCACACAGCTAGTAAGTGTTATATGTCTGAGGCTGGATTTGAAGTAGGTCCTCCTGAATTCAGGGCCAGTGCTCTATCCCCTGCACCAACCTAGCTGCCCCTAGCATGTTGCTTTTCATCTACTCAATACATATTAAATGTTTCCTGAGTATATTTTGATAGTTTCTGAAATCTTCCTGATTGCCTGTCTTTAAAGGGGCAAAATATAACCAATTACTCCCCACCCCTTCAATAATTGCTTACTTTCAGGTATGCTGGAAATAGATTCCTAATACTTTCAAAAATATCTCAATTCTATCTCCTTATTAGTTTTCTTTAGTTATATTTATACTTCCTCATAGGGTACTTTAGAGGTATCAAACTGTCTGGGACTGGAAGTACTACCAAAATTCACCAGTGAGCCTGAAACAGATTAAAACATAATTGGGAAATATTTAACAAAATAAATATACAATAGAACACATGACATTAATTTGTGGTTTCCTAAATGATTATGTAGCCCCCTGGTTTAAGCCACTGAAAGATTAAGTGTCTTGTCTATGGTGATATAACTGTCGTAGAAAGAAACTGAGTCAGTTTTTCCTGATTCTAATGTCATCTGTCTTAGGAATTTTGTTATTCTGACTCTCTGTCTGGGAATAGTTTTGGCCTACAAGATACTTATTTTCTTCTAGAAAAGATGTAAGTAGAGACTATCAACATTTATTTACTTCAGTGATTAGACTTGTGTAAAATATTTGTCAAAATGAGAACTATAGAACTCAGAATCCTCCTTAGCTAGAAATAAGTGCATCTTCTTAACAAATGAAGTGAGATGTCACCAAAGGTCAGCACCAATTTAACAATATAATGTCATTTGTAAAATTGAATGGAGAATGTATTGGAAGATTATAATTAATATTAATTTTTTAAAAAAGGTTGACAAGTACTTGCGGAGGAACTGAATCTGTAAATCATTCAGTATGAGGCACATCTAACCAAGATCATGCCAAGAGTATTTCTAGATGGAACTTGAAGGTCACCAAATGGAATGAATATAAAATGAAACAAATCTTCGAATAATTTTATAACAAACTTTTTTTAAATCAATGATGACAAGGGAACCACTACAGATATGTTGTAAATCTGAGGTCATAAAGAATAAAATATGTTATAAAAGTACAGAAACATAAAAAGGAAGATCAACCTAGAGGAAAGAGGAAATTTCTACGTTCATAGAACTAAAAGTACTTTGATACAATTATATAGTCCTTTCCTTCATATTCTTGAAAATAAATATTAAAACAATTTGCCAGACATTGCATTTAAACAGTAAGGGACATATTTGATGTGTTGAGATAACTTTGGGTCCCTTCCTCTTCTTTGGTTATAAATTTGGTATGGTAGAGACAAATGAAAGATTGTCCACTTAGTGTGTATATGCATGTTGACATGATGGAAAGTGTTCTCTTTTCATTGATAGATAGCTAAATCAATAAATGACTACATAAGGATTAAACTTCTTCTGTTGTACCCCAGAGTAGCCAGCAAGTCCAAATATCTGACATAGAATTTAAAAATGCAAGAATGACTGATCCATATATCTCTGTCCATGTTGCAGCTTAATTCTTTTCTTTAAACTCTCAAGGGAAGAACTCCAGATTTAAGTCTTATTAAACTTAAGAATTAAGACTTCTTGATTTTCCAAGGATACAGAAACACTTCAGTATCCTCCCCAAAAAAATTCCTTCATATACTTGAAAACAATTATTAATTTCCCTTTAGCCATCTTTCCTCTAAGCCAACCATTTGTAATTCCTTGAACCTCTTCTGAGGCATTTACATTTTAGTCCTTTGTTTTCCCTCTTATCTGTGCTTTCTTAAATTTTCTACATTATCGTGAGGTGTAGAGTTTCAGGAAATTACAGAAGTAGTGTAACAATAATCTGACCAGAAGAAGTATAAGACCCAAATTTGCTTTGTTTTATTGCTTTTCTTTCCTATAATAACATGAGGAAAAATTGTTAGAGGTAGAATTATGCAGTAGAGAGAGGGTCAACATTGGAGCTAGAAAGAACAGGTTCAAATCTAACTTCTGACACATACTAACTGTATGATATTTCTTAGTGTTTCAGGAATCTATCTGAAGATATTTTCTTGAATTAGCATCAGTAGGAGGACTATGAAAGCACAAGTGTGGACAAGGTATGTTTGTACATGTATAAATATTTTCATATATGTTAGTGTGCATATCTCTGCAGGTATACATGCCAACCCTTCAACTCACGAGTTATGTCATCTTTGGTATAATATTACTATTATGTAAAATGAAGGTTTCAACTATATGATATATCCATTTTTTAAATGCTAAATTATAAAAAAAGGCTACTTATGAAAAACAATTCTAGAAGCTATATATGTGTATATTTGTGTGTATTTCTCTGTGTGTTTATTACAAAATTACTGAAATACTGATAAGTATGTTCCATTTACTATTTGTTTGTTGTCCTCATTTTACCTAGAAATATTCTTGGGATGATATGATTAATTTTGTATCCTATGCCATTTCCTATGCACTCCTCCCTCCCCTCCCTCTGCTCCTTACTGTTTTGTGAAGCAATACTACTTATAATGATTATCATTCTTCATTTTTTTTGCAGTTACACATATATTTATGTATTAGTATGTACATATATGTATATAGGGTTTCTGAGACATCTTAGTACAATTTTATGTTATTAAAGCTTAAAATTA
This sequence comes from Phascolarctos cinereus, assembly GCF_003287225.1. Lineage (NCBI taxonomy): Eukaryota > Metazoa > Chordata > Mammalia > Diprotodontia > Phascolarctidae > Phascolarctos > Phascolarctos cinereus. The sequence goes on along the minus strand of NW_027555847.1, from coordinate 72,627,772 downwards.
CACTATAATATTTGGAATATCCTGGACATATAAAATACACTAATACATCTACCCTAGGTAGATGCTTACAATATGCAGGTAAAATTGGTACATGCTGTAATCATGTATTTAACATCATTATATTCATGAAATATGTCCTACTTATGCTTTAGTAGTTTAATGAATAGCTCTTTTCAATGATGGAATTATCATGCTTTACATTGCTGGTTTTAATGCCATGTAGATGGTATTATGGAATAATTATCTGTGTCCAGAATAATTACCCCAGAAATAAAGTGTTTGAGTGCTTTTCAGGATATATGTTATATTTACATACTTATAATTATGTTGCTTAAATAATTTTGCAGGGACTGAAAAATATTTTGAAGACAGGAGGGATATAACTCCTGCAAGTTGCACTTCTTTCTCTCTCTGTCTCACTCTCTCCCCTCTCTGTAGATTCAAAGAACACAACAAGATTAATTAGATTCTGGGATCTTTCTAGCATAAAGAGCTTCTTAATGGGAAATGATAGTGTACAGAGTAGAGGAGTTCTGCCAACCTCCGTATAACACAGGACACTATTAATGGAGGGTGCTTTAATTTTTGGCCTTAAGGGATGATCTGAACTCCCAGGTAATGTTAAGATATCATCAGTGTATTCTTAAATAAAAATATACCCCATTGAATTAGTTGGATGACATAAGGCTGAGCTCAGCCAAGGAAAAGTTAGACCTAGCTGACAATATGTAATGGATACAATGAATTATGTCTAATAATCAGGTTGGGTGTGTGTGGAGGCACCTTACTCCTCTGATCACCTCCTTTTTGTCCATGACAAATGTGGCTTATATTGTCTCCACCTCACTATTTCATGAGCTATGGGAATGTAATAGTTATCCATTTGAAATACAGAATGGTGGAGGTGAGGGGAGGGAGAGGAGAAAAAAAAGGAGAGGTAGCTATGTCTGCTAGAGAGGATAAAAGCTTTATGGGTATAGACACTGCTTTTGCTTTCTTTCTCCTAAATTTTCACTTATATAGGTCACTGCTGTAAGGTGTGTGCTTGAATTATTTGGTACAGGAGGTAGAGAAAATGAGATAAAAGTATTCTAAGAAAAATGACCCAAAGTAATTGAAACAATTACTTTTAAAAATTAATTAATATTCATCCCTTAGGTGCTTAATCAGAAAGCCTGTGAATATGGAAGGATAGAGCTAATGAAAGTGAAAGTCAAAAGTTAGCATTGAATAGAATACTTTGAGTTTTGACCTCAGTCTCTATTTATAGGGGGCATTTCAGTCCCCTCAGGGAAAGTGTCATATTATGTATTATATCAGTATTGTATTCTGAATCATTCTGAACCACTTTAAGAGGATTTTAAGCCTAAAGCCAGCTCTTCCATGAATATTAGGGAAGAAAGCCCTAAATTACTGTGTTATAAGAAGTAGAAAGATGAAAATGTTGAAAAGATCTGATAAGATTATTCATCTTTTAAGAGCAAAGGTTGTGTTATATACATTTTTTACTCCACCATGAAACTTTACAATTAAACTCAAAACTTTAACTTATGTTTGTATATCCTATGTATATTGTAAAATCTTGGGATATAAAGATCTCCCCCCCCAAAAAAGAGCCCCTGCCCTCAAAGGGCTTACATTCTCCTGGGAAATATAACATATAAACAGAAATACATAGACAAGTAAGTGAAAGGTAATTTGAAGAGAGAAAGAACATTAAGAAGTGGGAGAAGGGATCAGAAAAGCCTTTAAGGAAGAAAGTGAAAACTGAATTGAACTTTGAAAAAGATAAAGATTTTTAAAGGTAGAGATGCTAAGGATATTACTTCAGTTATGCTAGTTAGTCTGAGTGAATTCACAAATATGGGAGATGGAATGTTGACTTTTGACAATAGCTAGTAGTACCTTTCATAGATGGCTAGAACTTCAAGTTTGGGAAGGGAATGAAACTAAATTTGGAAAGGTTGGTTGGACTCATGTTATAGAATGCTTTATGAAGTACTGACTTTTCCATATTAAGAATTCAATAAGAATAGTTAGAGGTTGGATTAATTAATTAAAAAGCATTTAGTAAGCACTCATTATGGACAAGAACTGGGCTAAAATCTGGAGATAAAGTAGAAAATCAAGACGGTGCCTACCTTCAAGGAGCTCAAATTCTAACGAGGAAAACAGAAAACACATTGTTAATAGATGGTAATGTATTTTCTTTGATTCCATTTCAACTGATAAAATTGTATCCATTTCTAATTTAGAACCAATTGGCAGTGCCAAAGACTATCATGGCAAGAACTTTATTTCAATCCATTCATTCTTTAGGATTATATCACTTAGTTTCCAATTAATTTTTTAGTCTATCTTTCCATGGCCTTTTATTACATGTAATTTTTATTGCATCATGATCTGGAAAAGATGCATTTAATATTTCTGCCTTTTTGCATTGGATTGTGAAGTTTTTGTGCCCTAGTACAAGGTCAATTTTTGTGTAGGTGTCCTGTACCACTAAGCAAAAGATATTTTCCTTTCTATCCCCATTCAATTTTCTCCAAGTCTTGCATAATCCTGACTGTGGTGCCACAATATTTAAATTTCTGTTTAACTTTAAGTTTCTTTCTGGCTGCTTGCAGTGTTTTCTCCTTGATCTGATAATTCTGGAATTTGGCTAATGATGTTACTTGGAATTTGCCTTTTGGAGTCTCTTTCAGGAGGTGATCAGTGTATTCTTTCAATGACTATTTTACCATCTGGTTCTAGAATGTCAAGTTTTTGTTGATAATTTCTTGAAAGATGTTGTGTAGGCTCTTTTTTTTATGATGGATTTCAGGTAGACCAATAATTCTTAAATAATCTCTCCTGGATCTATTTTCCAGGTCTGTTGTTTTCCCTATAAGGTATTTTACATTTTCTTCTATTTTTTTTTCATTCTTTTGATTTTATTTGGCTGATTTTTAATGTCTCAGAGTCATTAGCTTCCACGTGCCCAATTCCAGTTTTTAACAAATTATTTTCTTCAGTTAGCTTTTATAGCTCCTTTTCCATTTGGCCAATTCTCCTTTTTTCTTCTTCTTTTTTTATTAATTTATTTTTAGTTTTCAACATTCACTTCCATAAGTTTTTAAGTTTTAAATTTTCTCCCCCTCCCTCCCCTCCTTTCCCCAAGATGGCGTGCAATCTGATATAGGCTCTACATATATGTTCCTATTAAACATATTTTCACATTGGTGATGTTGTAAAGAAGACTTAGAATCAACAGGAGGAACCACAAGAAAGAAGGAACAAAACAAAACAGAAGGGAAAAAAAAGAGTAAATAGTATGCTTCGATCTACATTCAGACTCCACAGTTCTTTCTCTGGATGTGGATAGCATTTTCCATCATGAGACTTTTGGAGAATGTCTTAGATCCTTGCATTGCTGAGAACAGCTAAGTCTACCAAAGTTAGTCGTTGTACAGTGACTGTTACTCTGTACAATGTTCTCCTGGTTCTGCCTGCTTCACTCGGCATCAGTGCATACAAGTCTTTCCAGGTTTTTCTGAAGTCTGAAGCATAATAGTATTCCATTACATTCATATACCACAACTTGTTCAGCTATTCCCCAATTGATGAGCATCCCCTCCATTTCCAATTCTTTCCCACCACAAAAAGAGCTGATATAAATATTATTGTACATGTAGGTTCTTCAATTTTTGTCCTTCCTTTTCCAATCTGTTGACTTTCTTTTGCATACTGTTGAAGCCTAGGGATGCTAAGAACCCCAAAATGCAAGGGTACAGGGTGGGGGTCTGCCTTGAATTCAACCATGTAGGCCTTCTTTCAGTATAGGTAGTTAGTTTATTAAGACACTGGTTGAGTGGGTGAGATTCTTAGTGAGTCTGCTGTATTTGTGACACCAATAAAAGTGGGTGAGATTCTAAGAATCTGTGTATTTGATGAGAATAAAATTGGTACTTTCATACAGAAAAAGACTGTGAGAGAATCTGGATGGGACTTAGGAGTGGCGAATAACCTGTTGTAGTCCAGAGGTAACTGAGAAAGGGGTCTGCATGGGATTAAGGAATGTCAAGTAAGCTAATTAAGTTATCAAGTTGGGCTGGGGTGGCCAGGTGCCTCAGGAAACACCAGGGACCTGGGCTACTGAAATTTGTGAGAAAGTTCAGGGGCTTTTCCTTTTTTGGGGTCCAGATCCCAAAGACATGTTTTTTTTTTCCTTTTAGGAGTTCAGATCCCATCCCCTTTTATTTAACTTTAAAATTCTTCTTGAGCTCTTCTGAGGCTTTTTGGGCTTGAGACCAGCTTATATATTTCCCTCTGAGGTTTCAGATTTGGGTATGTTGACAATATTGTCTTCTTCTCAGTTTGTGTTTTGATCTTCCCTGTCATCATTGTAATTCTCTATAGTCAGTGTTCTTTTTTTTCTTTTTGCTCATTTTGTTTGCTTATTTCATGGCTTTTAAAATTGAGCTCTCCTGCTGGAGCATAGGTGCCACTGCCCCAAGCTTCTTTTGCTGGGGTTTGGGAGCCTAGTCACTAGCTTTTTGTCCTGGGCCTCAGGCGCCTGCCACTGGAGGGTGTAGATGTTTGGCAGCTTACCTGGGACTGAGCTTAAGTCCTAGTGGTGGTGTCTGGCATGTGCTGAGGCCAGGTGGGTTTTTTCTTCATTTCCCTGGAGTTGTGCTGAAGCAGGGGGAGGTGTAGCTGTTGGAGAATGCCTGCCTACAGGGCTGTGCTGGTCTGTGTGGTGTTTCTCTGAACTAGAGTCTGCCAGTTGCCCTGGCTGTGCTAAGGTGTGTGTGTGTGTGTGTGTGTGTGTGTGGGGGGTGGTCCTGGTGTTGGCGTTTGCCTACTCCCCTGTTGTGGGGCTCAGGATCTTCTACTGGTTTGTTGAGGTGGACCCTGTCACCTGCTTGCTGGGATGGTTCCTGTCCTACATTGTGCTCTACTTTTACAAGTGGTATGGAGCTTATATGCCGATCCTCTAAGTGTCCTGTGTCAATCCCATTTTTCCGCTGGCTCCACTATTCCAGGATCTGTACTGGGGCACTATTATGGGTGTTCAGGGATGAGAATGGGAAAGGGACAATGATTTACTGCTTACTCTGCCATCTTGGCTCACAAAAGTCCAAGAACTTTAGTAGCAATGGGTGCTAAGGAAACAGAGACTGGTGCACCCACAAAAGCAGTTGCCAGGTTACATCTCCACAGGGATTACTTTCCAGAAAAGGTTGTGGATGCTGGAGTGGAAATAGAAACAGTTGTCTGGAGGGTGCTACTACTCTTTGGGCTTTTGTCCTTAGCTGCCTGACAATGATTGGTCAGCAGTTGTTATTGGTGGTGTCAAGGAAAGAGAATAACTTCTCCACAATGATTGGTTCCCTCAAGGATGGAATCAGGGTCAGTTTTTGTGAGGGATGCTGCTATTATTAAAGCTTTTGGCTTCAGGCACCTGGATTATTTCCACGGGGCTACTGGGGTAGGGAGGTAATGGGATGGTGTCAGTAGTCTTACTTACCTAGCAAATGAAATCTGTTTTCAGGGTTCCCTGCTGCTTCAGTTAGGCTGGCTGGCCAGCTCCAAAGGTTCATGGTGGGTGATCATTTCTTTCTCCACAGTGTTACTTCTTTGGACTATGGTTATAAGGGCTAGTCATGTGGAGAGTTTGGAACGGTGCTGCCATCCCTGGGCCTTTTGGGCTTACCTGGCTGATAGTGGCAGTTGGTCTTGGGGGGGGGTAGATAAATTGGAACCCTTCTCCACAGTGATTGCTTTTCTCAGTGAAGCATTGAATACTGAAAGTTTGTTAGATGAATCATAGCTATGTATTTACGGCCAAAGGACTAATGAGGACATTCTTCATCTATTATGAAAATCAATGATGTTGAGAGAAGAGAAATCTATCTAACAATAGAAGCACAGAAGACACCAAAACCATGCTATCTCAAAGATTATTGATTTCCTTGAAATAGACTTTTGATGATTGACAAGTATAACACCTCTTCAGATATGATGCCTAAAATTTCTGACAGCGTATGGAAATAATAGAGTATAATTCCAGCTAACAATAGCTATCAATCTGTCAATTAACATTCCACCTTATTCTTTAAACTGAGTGCATTAGGTCAGACTATTTAAAAGTGGGAGAGGCAGCTTTTAAATGCTTACATGACCCTGGGCAAGTCACTTAATTTCTCCAGTTACTTATCTGTGGAACAAAATAAGATAATTTATTTCTTCCCCTATTAGATGGAAATAACTGTTACAGGCAGCTTCGCATAGTGGATGGAGTTTTAGAATTACAGTCTGAATGACCTGGGTTTAAACAACACTTCAGACACTTCAACTTGCTATGTGACCCAATGCTAATTTTTGAATCTCTCAATGATTTCACTATTTCAGTGCTAAAATAAAGTGGTTAGACTAGATATATTGAATGGTTCTGTAATCCCACTATCTCCTGTAATATAGGGCACATTTATGCTGCAACTATGGCCTAGAATTTCTGAGAAGCAGAGCAATTGGTCTGAATTTTAGCCTGAACTTATATGAATTGATCCTTCTACTTTCCTTTTTTTTTTCTGAGCAGTTCTCAGAGGTGTGAAAAATTCTTATCCTAACCAATAGTCAGTTTGCATACTCAACTCAGATTTAGGAAGACATGGGTTCAAATCCTGCCTTCAACGTTATCAGTGTGACACTGGGCGAGTTATCTAAACATTCTGCCTCTCTGTTTCTTCATCCTTAAAAATGAGATAACAAATTTGAACTGTATACCTCATAGTATTAATGTGAAGAAATCATTTTTAAAATTATAAGTTATTATTATAGTACTGTGATTATGAACTCAGAATTATAAATTCTTTTTTCTTTTGCTGAAGAAATATTTTTCCAAACAAATGGGTCATAGGAGATCTGACAAATTCTTTAATATTTTTTAAAACCCTTTGCACTTTGAGAGAAAAACTACTTTATACAAAACCAATGGGATTTTCTTTTTTTTTTTCTTCCTAAGCTTCCATTTTTTTCCCCCACAAGGACTTGCATTTAAACTTTAGCTTCTCACTCAGCTCTGGAATAAAAAAAAGAAAGCAATTACTTTAAAATGTCATCCTTTGGCAGGACAATAGCCTTGCTAATGGTTTGTTGCCAGGATACTCTCTGTCTGAGATAATTGACTTAGGTGGCCAATGGAGATTTTATGGAAGGGTTGATCCCTTAAACTCCTGATACCATTTAAAAATATTTTTATCAATGCCTTTTGTTTTTCACATTATAATAATGTATTAATATATTTCAATACCCCCTGCCTAGATCTGAGTCCTCTTTTTTAACAAAGAAAAACAATTAAGCAAAAACAAAGGCTATAGTGACCCTGTCTAGAGATGTACACAACTTTTGCTCCAGTAATTCTCCTTCTTTCTGTGGAGATTTATTTCATTATCTATTTTCCATGAACAAGACTATCTATTTCAATTACTCAGAAATAAACTTCTTTAAAAAAACATTCTTTTCATGAATTGTTAGAGTCATTGTTTATATTCTGTGAGTTCTACTTATTTCACTATATATCTGTTAATATAAAGAGTATTTTCTCATTATTTCTCAATTTGTGATTTCTTACTTTATGGCCATTCTATTCCATTCATATAGAACAGTTTAATTATTTACTACTCTTCTTTTTCTCCTTGTGGATAACAGACTGTTACTGCAATGTACCTAGTTTTCTTATTATTAATTTATAATTCTAAAGAAGAATGAACCTAAATAGCAATTGATAAATAGCAATTGCTAAAATCATTATAACCACTTGTATTTATAAGGCATTTTACATTTCTTGTTCCATTTGATTGTTACATCATATGTAAATTAGGAAATAATATGCCCTGAGCCAGAGAAATAGTAGGTGACTTACCTATGGCCTATAATCACATAAGTGGCAATGTCAAGACGTGAGTCCAGGTCTTTGGATTCTCAATCTCATGTTCTGTCCGTGACATCATAATCCCTCTCTAGGATATTAAGATGGCATTCTCTGAGTAATGTTTTGTATCAATTTCCAACAAGTTGTGTTAAGGCTTTTTTCTTTTCCAAACACTACTTTCCATCAAGTTAAAAGACACTGCCTGCACCTATCTTGATTCAGCAATCTGAAAATGCAAGTTTTGACTGCCACATTGCCAACCTGATCAGAGAAGAGTATATTCAATGAAGCCACTTAGACTGACAAAATCGATAAACCATTGTAGGCATTACTCACTCGGACCCATAATTCACAATTTGATTAATATGTTGTTCGAGGAAGTCAGTTCTTCCCATCAAATAAGTTACCTAATTGACATGTAGACAGAACTCTATTGAGTTTGGAAGATTCTTTCTTGGAAAGTAGTTTTATTTTTTTTTTCTCACCAGGGTATTAAAAACTTTTATGGAATTCTACCTGCTGTGACTTTTTCTGTCCCTCAATTAGATTTCCCAAGAGAAACTTAAAGCATCTGGTACTGAGACAGGAAATAAAGTGTTACCTTTCTAGCAAGTACCTCCTTGATAATGAACAGTAATCTAGAAGGCATTTCAAAAGCTTGTATCTAGCATCACAAACACACACATAAGTGAAGTTCTGCAACATTTTGCAAGCATCTTGCTTGTTTAAACATACCATTGGGAAAAACAATCTGTTTTTCTAATGTCTTAAGCTCTTAAGAGAGTAACTTCTGGGCTTTATATGCATGGTTTACCTTGTATTTTATCTCAGTGGTGGGAAAGAGGGAATCTGCTCCTGTATTTTGTTATAAATGCAGTTTTAGAAGAACTGACAGATGACCTACTTTTTACTAACTAAAAACAAAATTAAACTACTTTCAAGCTAAATGAGACAGATGTTGTTAAAGAGCAAGGTTGTTAAAATTATATTGAGTTTCTTTAAATGAATGAGAATATTTATTTTTGTGCTGTTGTTTCTCCCTCCTTGGATTTCTATCTTTCTCTTTTTACATTCGTTAAATGATCACCAATCATTTTTTCTCTCCATTTATATAGCTAGTTTCTTAATGATTGTGTGAGTATAACATTTGCAGTCGCTTCTTACACTTGATTGCCAAAGAAGAGGGCAAATAATCTTGTGTCTGTATTTGCTCATTTCTATCCCAATGTTAACAAATTGGGCCAGTTTCATTTGAATTTTAGCCCAAATTAATTTAACTAGGATTAATTATGTTTCTCTGTGTCTGGCATTGTTCAACATACTAGGGACAGAAAGACAAAAACAAAATAAGCCGTGATTCAGAGAGCCTATATATATATATATATATATATATATATACACTGTTTAATGACAGGGAAGGCTATTTTCAATATAGTTATCTCTAGATTATGAACCTTAAGAATGGGAAAAGTCAATTAAAATTCATCAGTTGCTAATTGAGTACATATAGTAGACAATATGCATTAGACACTAAGCAAAATACAAATAAGGGAGCAGACCCTACCCTCAAGGAACTTTCAGTCTAGCCACAGTAGAGTGAAAACTGCAGACCAAACACACAAAGCAAAACCAAACCAAACCACAATCTTCAAGCTCACAGTGACAGAACTTAATAATAGCTAATTATGGAATAATTTGCCTTTGGATTTGAGTTATACATACACACAGATGTACATGCAACATTATATTATTTTAGAGATTGTAGAGACTTTGTAGTTTATCTGGGTAATCATATATCTTTAAAAAATTGCTTCCACATTTCTGAAATGTATGATGTGGAATTAGATGGCTGAAAGTTCAAGGTCAGGGAATGTGATTAACCCTGCCATGCAAGTATGAGAGAAATGACCAAAGCTCTGTGGCTCATTTTGCTCCCATAATTAGGTGAATAAAATCTTTATAAATGTGTGTGGAAGAGGTGTGAGTGGGGAGATTTCCCTCATGGGTATTCTAACCACCTGGTTTCAAAGGCAAAATGAACTACAAAATTTTGGTTCTTCTTCTTCCACTTATGTGGCATGAATAATCATTAATTATTTTGTTTCAGATCTACTTTATAAAACTTGATGTAGTTTCTCATTTTGGTGTTCTGTGTAAAATTTGTTCTAGATAGATATTAGTGATATGAGTGTGATTATTAGTGTCTTGTTTTTGTTTTGAAACTCACCAGAAAATTCTAGGTGTTGCCTTTCATACTGATATTTAGCTAAATCAGATTTTCATGAAGCTTGATTATTTCATGATGACTATGAGTGAACAAGTAACATGATAACTATGCAGCTTGTCATTTAATTTCAGCTTCTCAGAGAGCTTAAGGTCCTTACTACATAACAATGTTCTTCCCCAAGGTACCTGCAGAGTCAATGGCCCTTCCATCCCACAGGGTAGAACTTGTTTTTTGTTTTCATTTCTCTTTACCTTCTCATTGCCTTACTGGTTGATGGGGTGAATTAAAGCCATTCAAAGCATTTCTTGATTAGCTCAGTTCCCTCCTTTCACTCAATCCAACACTTATAGGTCCTTCAAAATCTACTCAGGGGAGCAGGTAGGTAGCACAGTAGATAGAGCACAGGCCCTAAAGTCAGGAGGACCTGAGGTCAAATCTGGACTCAGACCAAACACTTGACATCTTACTAGCTGTGTGACCTTGGGCAAGGCACTTAACCCCAATTGCCTAAAAAATTAAGAAAAAAAGTGGACAGGAGATTCAAGGGCAAAAGGTCATGTAAAATTTAACCAGTTCACTATCAGGCCAAGATTTTGGGGTAGCTAGGTGGCACAGCGGATAGAACTCTGGCTTTGGAGTCAGGAGGACCTGAGTTCAAATCCAGCCTCAGATAGTTGACACGTACTTGCTGTGTGACCCTCGGCAAGTCACTTACCCCCAATTGCCTCACCAAAAAGCAAAAAAAAAAAAATCTACTCAGATTTGGCTTTCTGGGAAGTCTTTTTTAACTAGCATAGCACCTGACTTTCTTGTTTTTTTAATTTATTGTATTAATTTATTTTGATTTATCAACAATCATTTCCATATGCTTTTGAGTTTAAAATTTTTCTCCCCGCCACCCTCCACAAGATGGTGCACAATCTGATAAAGGCTATATATTTACATTCCTATTAAACATATTTTCACATTAGTGAAGGTGTAAGTAAAAATTAAAACCAATAAGAGGAACCATCAGAAAGAGGAAACAAAACTCAACAGAAGAGAAAAAAAAAGATAGTGATTCAGCTTTCGCAGTTATGATTACTGTCTGTGTCTTTTCTCCATTCTTTTTTCCCCCGCTTATACTTTTCTTTCTCCTTTCTCCTTCCCCCCACTAGTGTTTTGCTTTTGACAACCACCTCCTTCAGTCTCTCCTCCCTTCTCTTATCCCTTTCCCTTTTCTTCCTCTTTGCCCTTACTGCTTCTTCCCTCCCTTCTATCCCCCCTCCCTTTTCTTTCCCCTTTTCCCTCCTACTGCCAATAGAGCAAGTTAGATTTCTATACCTAACTGATTATGTTATTCCCTTCTTGAGCCAAATCTGATGAGAGTAAGGTTCAAACAATGCTCACCCCCCTTTCTTCTTTCCCTCTGCTGTAATAGGATTTTGTGTCTTTTCCTGTAATGTAATTTACCCTTGTCTGCCTCCTCCTTTCTCAGTACATTTTCTAAGATCAGACTAATCCACTTACTTGGATCCATTTAACCCACTTGATTAGATTTTTTTTTATCATTACATCAAAATCCACCCCCTTTATATATTCTCCTTTAACAAGGTGGAATAACAATACAGTTCTCAAGAGTTGCAAGTGTCATCTTCCCTTGTAGGGATGTAAACAGTCTGCCCTTATTAACAACATTTTGTATCTTTCTGTCCCATTTACCTTTTTATGTCTTTCTTGAATCTTGTACTTGAAGATCAAATTTTTTGTTGAGCTCTGGTCTTTTTATGAGGAAGGTTTGGAAGTCCCCTATTTTGTTGAATATCCATCTCCTCCCTTGAAAAATCATGCTCATTTTTGCAGGGTAGTTGATCCTTGGCTGCAATCCAAGCTCCTTTGCCTTACGAATATCATGTTCCACCCTGCGTCTTTTAATGTAGAAGCTGCAAGGTCCTGTGTAATCCTGACTGTGGTTCCATGATATTTAAATTGTTTCTTTCTGGCTGCTTGCAGCACCTTCTCTTTCATCTGGTAATTTTGGAATTTTGCTATTATATTCCTTGGCATTGTCAATTTGGGATCTCTTTCAGGTGGTGAGCTGTGTGTTCTCTTCTATGGTTATTTTACCTTCTGGTTCTAGGACTTCAGGGCAGTTTTCCTTTATGATTTCCTGAAAGATACTGTCCAGGCTCTTTTTTTCATCATGATTTTCAGGTAGTCCAATGATTTTTAAATTGTCTCTCCTGGATCGATTTTCCAGGTTGGTTGTTTTACCGATGAGGTATTTTATGTTTTCATCTATTTTTTCATTTTTTTGTTTCTGTTTGACTGATTCTTGCTCTCTCATAGAGTCATTAGTTTCCATTTGTCCAATTCTAGTTTTTAACAGATTGTTTTCTTCTGTTAGTTTTTGTACTTCCTTCTTCAATTGGCCAATTGTATTTTTAAGGGATTTGTTTTCTTCAGTGTACTTTTTTTTCCAGTTTGCCAATTGTGTTTTTTAGGGACTTGTTTTCTTCAGTGTACTTTTTTTCCAATTGGCCAATTGTATTTTTTAAGGACTCTTCTACCTCTCTCATTAGACTTTTAAAATCCTTCTTGAGCTCTTCTAAGAAGGCTTTTTGGGCTTCAGACCAGTTCATATTCCCTTTTGATGTTGCAGATGTGGGTTTGTTGACAATGTTGTCCTCTTCAGAATTTCTGTCTTGATCTTCACTCTTCTCATAATATGAATCTATGGTACGTTTCTTTTTACTCATGGTTTCTTTATTCCCTGGCCTTTAAAGAGATTGAGCTCTCCTGCTGAGGAGCAGAGGGCACTGACCCAAGCTTCTTGTGTTGGGAGCCTAGGTCTTGGTCACTAGCTCTGTGTGCTGGGGCCTCTTATGTTGGCAATTGGAGGCTGTAGGGTTTTGGCAGCTTACCTTGTGTTGGGCTGTAATCAGGAAGGCTGGAACTTTCAGGCAATTCTAGGCTGCCTCCTTTTCCTTTCTTTTAGCTTTCTTCAGCTCCTGTTAGATGGGTGCTGCAGGATGTTTATCTGCCTGGGGCCCCTTGCAATGCTGCCTCCCTCATTTCTGTTAATGCAGTGGGAGATTCCTTTGAAGTATAGTGCTGGTGCACCTGGTGCTTTTCAGAGCTGGTTTCCACTGGTTCCCCCACTCTCACTGAGGCCATCTGAGGTCCAGGTGTTGGTATTTGCCTGCTCTACCACCTAGGCTTCAGGATCTCCTCCTAGTTGACATTTGGAGGCTGTAGGGTTCTGACAGCTTACCTGGTATTGGGTTGGAATCAGCAAGGCTGGGACCTTAGGAAGACTCTAGGTTGCATTCTTTAGCTCCTTTCAGAATAATGCTGCAGGGTGTTTATCCGCCTGGGGTCATTTGTAGTGCAGCTTTCCTTATTTTTGCTGAGGCACTGGGAGACGTGTTTGCTGGGCTGCTGCACTGCTGTTCCCCATCTTTCTTCTAGTTTAGCTGTTCCAGGGTTTTATTTTTTTTTTCCAGGGTGATATGTTTTGAGTTTTCAGAGGTTGATGGGGAGGGTGACAGCGACTACCTTTTTACTCCACCATCTTGGCTCCCAGAAGCAGAAGAGCACCGGACCTTCTTGTACACCCTTCATGCACTCTGTGATCCAGCTACACTGGTCTACTTGTTCTTTCACACATGAAATTTAATCTCTATCTCTGTGTCTTTGCACTAACTTGGCCCCATGTCTGAGATGCTCACTGCCTCATCTTAGCTTCCCTGGATGGCTTTCTGCAGAGGCCTTTCATAGTCTCTCCTAGGCTGGGAATATTTTCTCTTCTAATATTACATTATGTTGACTTTCTCTCTGTTTCTCTCTCTCTCTCTCATTCTCTCTCTCCATGTACAAAATCTATCATTTATCTATCTTGTATACACACACACACACACATGTATATGTACAGATATACTATATCTATCCATCTATCTATCCATTTATCTGTCTGTCTTTCTATCTATCTTTATATGTTATGTGAGCTACTTGAGGACAGTGACTGTTTTTGCCTCTGTCTCCTCAGTGCTTAGCACACTGCCTGGCACATAATAAGAACCTACCAAACGTTTGCTGACTGATACACTGACTGACTGGATTCCTATGACATTTCTAAGTTCTGCCATGTATTTTGAACATTGTTTCTATGTTAGGTTGTATTTCTACATTGCACTTTTTCAACCAGATATTCAAGAAACATTTATTAAACTCTTTGTTTTAGGCATCATGTCAGGCACTGTACTTAAACTCTGAACCATTTACCAAAGTTTTGGTCCAAAGAAACAAACAGAATCTGGTTCCCCTTTAACCAAAGATTTGTCCTAAGAGCAGACAGAACGGGGTCCTCTTTAACTGAGGATTTGTTCAAGAACAAACAGTTCGTGGATCACCTTACCAAAGGTTTAAACAAGGAACAAACAGAATTAGGCTGTGCATGTGCTATAAGCTGCTTATTTATTCTGATTAAGCCAGAGAATCATGCATGATGGAGTAAGAAAATAATTCTGAACTCAGAGTAAACAAGCTGAAGGAGACCCTTTATACACTCAAAGCAACCCCAACTCAGGATACCTGTGTCAACCAAAATTATAGTCTCCTTATGTGTTATCCATAATATGAGAAAGGAATTTCTTAACAGGATAGATTGTAAATAAATAAGATAAGTGTTAAGGTATCAATTCAAATTATAAATCCAGGATGTCTGTGTTTCTTTTATCATTAGCATGCCTATATGTATGTGTGTATGTGTATGTATATATTTATGTACGTATAGCATAAAGTATCCCTATAATACCAAGATAAGAAAAGTCCCATTATTCTAAATAGTGTCTGGCTCAAGATGTCTTGCTCTTGGTAGTCACAAACAGAAGAATGCTCCTGCTCAGCTTCATCTGGCCTTGTAGTTGCTGACATAGGAAGGGGCATTTTGGGTTCACTCAGCAAAGCAAAGCATATCTGCTATGCCAGAACATGCAAGGCATTATGGTAGGTTAAGCTCAGAGTGGGCCAAACAAAAAAAAAAGTAAGAAACTTAAGACATAACCACACAGCACCTATTACAGTGCAAGATGCATAGTATATATTTATAAATACCTGTTGATTTTTTGTTTTAGAATAGCCCATACAGGAATAAAATCCTATATACTAAGCCATTATAGTCTAACAATAATGTCTTCCTTTTATTCTTGTAAATAGAACTAATGAAGAAATATCCCCTTTGATCTTTTTTTTTTAATTGCCATATATACCTTTGCTAAATTTTACTGTGCGAACCTAAGCCATGTTGTGGAAATAATATGGAATCTACAATTAAATCTATGCAGAAAGGTGAAAAGTCTTCTTGGATTTGTGAACACTCTGTCTGCTAGATACGGAGTCAGAAAGTCTTGAATTAAAATCTTGCCTTGATCACTTAAGTAGTTGTGTGATCCTGGGCAAATCTCCTTACTTTAGCCTCAGTTCCCTCTTCTTTAAAATTGGGAAAATAAGAGAACCTAATTCAGAAGGTTGTTGTGGGATGATATAACATATGTAACGCACTTGGCAAACTTTAAAGTGCTATGTAAAGATTAAATATCATATATGCCTCTTGAGGATGGTTCAGGATAACTTGATGGGTGAATGCATCCTTACCTGCATGTAACACATCATCAGAAATTTCAGCCACGTTGCTCATCTCCCTTCTGGTATACTCTCTAGTCTGTCCTACTTATACATTGGCTGCTTTGCTCCTGTGTGGTTCTCTTCCCCCATTCTCTTTCTACCTCCAGTCCCATGTTATTTGTTCCCTCCAAAGTTACTAATGATCTCTTAGTTGCCAGATCCAAAGGCTTTTTCTCACTCTTCATTCTCCTCGATTTCTCTGTAGCCTTTAACACTGTTGATCACTTCCTCCTTCTTTATACTTTTTCTTTCTAGGATTTCAGTACACCGGTTTCTACTAGTTTTCTTCCTAGCGATCTGAATATTTCTTCCCTGACTTCTTTTTCAGATTGTCCTCCAGATCATGCCATCTGACTGTCAGTGACCTTTAGGGTTTTATCCTGGGTAATCTATTCTTCCTTGATACTACTTTGCTAGGCAATGTTAGCAGCTCCCATGATTTAATTACCATCTCTATGCTAATGATTCTCACATATACCTTTCTTGCCTCAATCTCAATCTCTTTGCTGATCTCCAAGCATGAATCTCTAACACATCTTAAGCTTGATAGGTCCCAAACAGAATTCATTATTTTTTCCTCCTAAACTCCACCCCCTCCATCACTTCTCTATTCCTGTAGATGGCAATGTCGTCTTCCCAGTCCCTCAGGCTCACAACTGAGGAGTCATCCAGGATTCCCCACTATCTCTCACTGCCCCCATACCCAACCCTTTGCCAACGCCTGAAGATTTCACCTTTGCAACTTCTCTTAAATATGGTCTCTCCTCGCTTTTGACATTACCACCAATTTAGGGCTGACTTTCATCATCTCACACCTTGATTACTGCAGTAACCTGATGCTGGATCTAGCTGCCTCAAGTCTCTCTCCACATTAATTCGTTCATCCATTAAAGTGATTTTCCTAAAATGTATGTCATGCCCCTGCTCAATAACCTCCAGTGGCTTCCTGTCACCTCCAGGAACAAATACAAAATACTCTGTTTGGCATTCAAAGTCCTTCATAACCCAACCCCCTCCCACCTTTCCAGTCTTCTTATACCTTACTCCCTGATGTCTTACACTTTATTCCCAGATATGTATTCTCTGATACAGTGATAATGTATATGGTAGCAACACTACTATAAAAATAAGCAATTTTGAAAGCCATTAGAATTCTAATCAACAAAATAGCCACTCATGTTTCCAGAGAATGAAGCACGCTCTTCACCTCCTGCCAGAGACATGATAGATTCAGGTGTCTAGTGAGATTTTTTTCTTGACAAAATGAGGACATTTATTTTATTTGTTTATACATATCTATTACAAGAATTTTGTTTTCTTTTTTCTTCCCTCAATAAAGTGAGGGACAGAAAATATTTTTCTGTTAATTAAAATATTAATTTAAAAAAGATATCTAAGGGAAATGAAGGAATATACATTTTTAAATTGTGGACCTTGGAAAGTACTCAAGTCATTTTTGCATAGAATTAATGTTGAACATCCATACAGGCCAGGAGGAGGAAAACACAAGATGCCTTCTGTTACTTGTCACATTGTTGTTTTATAAGCAAACTGGCAGAAGTTACACATGTGCATTTATTTGATAATACTAGAGGGAAGAAATAATTTAATGGGCCCAGGAAACATAATACCGACTTTGAAAAACTCCACCCCACAAAAAAATCACCAGTTTCTCCACCAAATAACTGGTACTCTTTGACTAATCATCTAAATGGGAACATTTTTCAGTTGTTTTATTGTTAAACAAAATTGGTTGTCTTTTATCTCCTGCATTTAGAAAACATATATTTTTAGAGGCATTAAATGAGCTCTGGGGTTTGGTGAGAATATAAATTATCAGAGCTCAGAAACAAAATAATTCAGAGGCATTTCTATTAAAAATTTTGCTGCCTTGTCTTCCCAAGTTGAATTTCTTTTTACAATTCTTACTGAATTCTCAACTGCTTTATTTTTAGTCCTCAGTAGTGGATGTACAATAAGGTGTATTCGGATTAGAATCTCAGAATTTGCATTGAAAAACAACATGTTTTGCACCTGCATGCTTCCCTAGAGTCATTTAATGTAACGGTTCTGACAAGATAATTCTATCTTCCCTGTGGCTGACTTTGCAGTGGGTTCCAGGGGAAAATAAACATGAACCTATATTGGGATAGGAAAGAATGTCTTTAAGTGTGCTGAACTTAGCTCATAAACCAGAAAACCCTAAATTAGCAAAGTCTGGCAAGGGGAGATATCAACCCAAATCATATTTTCCATCTGCCCTCCCTCTCAAAGGATCCTGAAGTCATCTACAAAGTTAGGCCTTCTCTGCTTGTGTATGCCTCTGTGTAGGTGAATGACTTTGCTCACCAGAGCAAAGCAGTCCCTTCTAGGGCAGAAGGAAGATTGTGTGTCACAACAGATGCCTCACTTTAGGATAGGAAGTAGGAAGGTATACCATAGCTGCTGGAGAGAATACTTGGCAATAGGGAATGAAAAGTAACATTTCTTGCCTCCAGCAAACTGAGGAGATAATTAGAGCTCAAACTTGAGCTGGTGCAGTACACCAGGCAGAGTTAGATCCAGGTGGATTGACTCCCATTTTGACTCATGACCATTTTGGTTTATTGGGGTAGGGGAAGATTTTCTTTTTCTTTTATCCTTTTTAGAATCTGAATTATCAGTCTGGTCAGAGATTTTGCAGATAGAACCTGTTTCCTCTCTAAATAAATTTAGATTTCGCACTAGAAAGTCCTATAATTCAACATTGATTGTTCGACATTGAATAGTTGAGAAAACTGAGGCACCACTCCCATGAAGAGGATCATGCAAGTACAGCCTGGCAGGATCTTAAATGTCCACAGAATAGCCTCAGTGACCTAAATCCTATTGAGAATCTTCACATTCTCCACAAGGGAGCAGATAAAGGAAAGGGGGAGAGAGAGGAAGACACAGGGAAGAGTCTTTTCTCCTGAAGCTCCTACTTCAAGATACAGCTTTACTGCCACCTCCTCCAAAAGGTCTTTCCTGATCTCCCGGCTGTCAACTGCTGTCCTTGAAATTACTTTGTATTATTTTGCATAATCTTTGTAATTACTTTTCTTTGCTTCCCTCCAACCAGTAGAACATAACTCCCTGAAGGCAAGAAACATTTTATTTTTGTCTTTGTATGTCCAAATAACTTTGTTGAATTGGATTAAACTGCCCTAGGTCTCATAAATAGCATATGGTAGAGTTAGTATGCAAACCTAAGTCCTCTGTCTCCAAATTTACCTGGTTTTCCACTGTTTCATATTACTTCCCACAGACAGCTAGAAACATGTTCCCTTTAAATCCAAAGGTATATTAGAAGGGGATCCAGATCACACTGCCCCAGAAAACAATGGTGCAAATTCATTTATTTTTTTCTTTTCTTTTTGCAATGAAAACATGCAAGTGTTTTCTCTCCCATCCCAATTTAAAAGAAAAAACCAAACCAAACCAAACCAAACTCTGGTAACCAAATGTACATAGTAAAGTAAACTAAATTGTCCATGTCTAAAAATATGTTTCATTCTTCACTTTGAAACCATCACTGTTCTGTCAGGAGTTGGAAGGCATAGATCCTCACCAGGGGCAATGGTGTATTTTCAATATAATTTGTAAAGTGATTTGCTCTTTTACCAAAGATTGACAGTCAGAAGATCATGAAAAGATTGGCACCTAAGTATTATCTGGAAGGAAGGAAGGGAAATCAAGAGAAGAGATTTTATCTTGTAACTTTCTTCTTTCTCTCCCTTATAATGTACTTCACAAGTAAAATTGAATTTGCTCCATTGCCTTCTCAAACAGTGGGACTCTGACTGTTTCTGAGTGACAGAATGCATATCTGGATTTCATAGGTGGGGAATTGGGGCTTATTGCCACACTTCCATAAACATCTTGTGTTGGTTTGGGAAATTGGAATGGTACAAACCTTCTTGGTAGAGTTCGTGTTATTTTAGGGGGCTAAATCCTTGAGTAAAAACTATTCTCTTTATGCAGCTAAATGTGGGTTTTGAAAAGTTGATATATTATGATACTTTAAAATTTTCTGTTATTTTTCAGGGAATGATGTCTCTTCCTAGGATAAATGTCAGTTAGATTCGTGCTTAAATAAGCCCTGCTCCATCCCTTCCCCTCCCTAGGCAGGAGGTTATTATGCCTAAAAGATGCAATAGTATGGGACTAAAACTAGGAAGGCTCTTTAGAGGTCATCTAATTCCACACTCTCATTGTACAAATTAAGAGACTAAGGTTAAAAGAGAGCCCAAACTACACAGATTATAAGAAGCCAAACGGTTTTAAATGAAATTTCCTCTACCTCCATCTTGAATGTTATTTCTACTATTCTAGATGTGAATCCTCATTCCTATTTACTAAGGGCTTTGTGCTTTTGACTGTGAGCCCAGATTGTGGCATCTCAATACAATAAGCCTTTCTGAAAGTAACACCTGATAGTAATAAGACAGTATAGCTGAAATCTTGTCAACTAGATTCCATCTAGGACTATATTTTGGGAATCATTCTGGACTCTCCCTAGTCAAATTCACCTCTGAGGCATCTCATGGAACTGACATGTAGAACCCGACTCTATCCCAGGATCATCCTTTAATCAGGTATGAATCTATGTGTGAAGTGAACTCATGCCAAATCACATTGTGTCACCGTGGACCAGTGGTCAAGTGTATACATGAAAAATATTCATGAGTGGTCTTGAGTTATTCAAGGTCATAAAGGAGAGAATGCACATGAATTGACTCTAGAATATATCAGCAGTCTCCCATTCAGAGATCCAGGTAGCTGATCAGTGAAGTTTGGCATAGAGCATGCCAGTACCCTAGATGAGATTGTGTGCAGACAAATATACTACCATGGATGGATACTGGAGGTCATATGACAAAGATGAGGCAACAGACACCTGCTGGTAAGTTTCACAATTTTAGAACATTGGAAAACTAGGAGTGACTCTGTTGTGAAGTTTGGTGACATGGGAAGACTACAGTATTCTCTCTACTCACGATTCTTTTCTTGTTCATCTATGGGGTACCATAGCTGTGTTCACAGTGAACAACCCAGATATTCTATGTTCCCTATTATGAGGGGAGAATTCTATATTCCCAAAGTGAAGCATGGCTATTCATCAAATGGAACTCATCTGTCATGGAAAGGACTCTGTGGATGCATACATCCAAAATGAAGTGTTTTCTGGACAGAATGTTTCCAATCCAAGATGCATATCAAAAATGATTATTACTTCATAGTCATTCATTTATAATATATATCAGAGATTACTAATTTGTAAACTGAATGCCTAAATTGTCTTTACTATGGAAGTGAACACTACTGGGAAACACAAGTTAAAATCACTAGTATTGCTACTGCCACTGCATCAAGCTCATAAACTGCTGAGATCTGAGTACTCGGCAATATAATTCAACAAGAGAGTCAGAAATGAATGTGTAGGTTTGCCAGCAAAAGCAAGAACCAGCAACAGAGACAACTAGAAACACATAGATAGAATTTGACACTACAATTCAAGCAGAACCAAAAGTAATTTATAAATCTTCAGTGGTCATGCACATATATAATACAAGAGGGATGTGCAGGTTGAGGCTGTGATGCTACTTCTCTCTTCCCCCATCTACCACTTCAAATATACAAAATACCTGTATAAGGACACTCTAAGTTTGGAAGATGAGCTATTGAACATGCTGATTTGCAACAAATGAAATTTTTTGAGGTCTTCAAACATTTTTAGTTTAATTTGCAGCAGAGTTCTTCAGAAGCCTGGGTCAGGACTTAATGAAAAACATACAAATGTGGTACTAGGATGTCATCGTATGT